>NW_026575148.1:12891162-13503953 GCF_905146905.1 Nyctereutes procyonoides | reverse complement strand
CGGATTTATATATCAGCCTCTGTACCACTTAGTATCAACCATATGTTCTGGGAGATGTCTGGTTCCGAGTATGAGAAGCATGGAGTGCTCATCTTCCTTGCCATAAGATCAAACACCATGCAGTACAGCACACATTCTATTTTCTTCAGCCTTATTTTTGGTTGAACTCTCAGTCAATATTATATCCATGTCAAAATATTTGGTATTTGCTATATATGCCCCATTGTGTTGAACATTTCCCCAAATCTTTGCTTATCTTCACTATCTGGAACCTAAAACTTAATGATTATGCAATAAGAATATTTATTACAATAATAAATAAAAACTTGGCAATCAAATTGATTATAAGCAAATAAGCAATGACAGATACTCCATATAATAATCTCTCACTCATCACAGAAGTTCTTGGGGGCCACTCCCCAGGGGGACCCAGCATACCACAAATCCAGACATTTTTCTGCAGCAATCAGAAAGTATGAACCCTGCCCTCAGCATCGAGCTCTCAGACGTCAGTAGTTAGTGTCACACTTTGATGTACCAAGGCCGACAGCTTAGTATGTTGCTACCCAGCTATTACCCACACATTCTATATACCCCCCCCCAAACTTTTACCCCACACACAGACACACCGAATGTATGTATTTTACGTAAAAAAAAAAAAAAGGCTTAGTAGATATAAAAGCAGAATAGCTTACAGGTAAAGTATGCATTTTGGGGTCCGACAGGTCTGAGACCATACACTAGTTCTGCCTTTTTACCCCTAGAATATAAATTCTTTGAATTCAGGAATTTTTGTCTTTTGAATACACTGTTGAATTGCCTGCACCTAGACCAGGTCTTGGCACACGACTGGCATTTAATGATTATTTGCTGAGTGAATAGATCAGTTTGGCAGTATCAAAAATTGACAGTCACATTTGTCTTCCATGCATCAAAACACTTGACATCCCTAGAACAGTGATGCTAAAGTTGCTATGCAATTTAGAACAGCCCCTACATTATAAAGAAAGAACATGTGGAAAAATATACAGTTCTGTGTCACCAACAAAATTGAATGCAAATAGTGGCCACAAATTTCTATACACTGTACCACGTCCAGATTAAAAAAGGAAGAACTATGCAATAAATTATGTGATCTGGTTTTCAGAATAACCTTTCCAAATTTACTAAAACTAAAACAACAAGAGTTACATTTTTCTTCACCAAAAACCTTCTCACTTGGAGAGAATAATGAACAAAGCGAAACTAATTAAAGTATTTATCTAGTCATGGACGTGCAGAGAGGTGACAAGAGTGTTGCGCTTGGAGTCAGATGAACCTAAATTTTAATCCAGCTCTGGCACTTATTAGGAGTATGAATGACCTTGGAAAAGTTTCACCTGCAAAAAGAAGATAATTATATACCCCATGTGGTTTCTATGAAGAATAAAAAAGAAAAGATAATGCATTACAGTTTTAGTGCATAGGCTAGCACAGACCAAGTTCTTAATGAATGTTAGATCTTGTTATTAGAGTGTTTTGTAAATATTATGTTGGAGTTTTCATTTGTTTGAGTTTTTAAAATATTTTTAGAGAAAATTCAGCAGCATCCATACTTCCTAGAGTTTCTGAATCTACTGATATGAAAAAACATCAAAGGCTTATTTCACTCACAGAGTGAAACTTCCATATGAGATCACCATCCAATCTTCATCTATTACGTTGAGTAAAATTATTTTCCTAAAATGATCCACCTTTAATCCAGTCATAAAGAGCTAGCCGTTCCCAATTTTAATTGACAAATCTAATTACTGTGATGAGTTTATTTATAGTCACTATTCAATATCTATTGATAGTTTCTTGACCTTGAAGAATATCATCCAATTAACATGGCAATATGTGTTAATGGATTTTTAAATTACTTCACACTGGATAAAAGGTAAAAAGTAAAAAGAAAATTCATTTTTAGAAAGAGGAATCACAATTTTTTTAATTTTTTTATTTATTTATGATAGTCACAGAGAGAGAGAGAGAGAGAGGCAGAGACACAGGCAGAGGGAGAAGCGGGCTCCATGCACCCGGAGCCCGATGTGGGATTCGATCCTGGGTCTCCAGGATCGCGCCCTGGGCCAAAGGCAGGCGCTAAACCGCTGTGCCACCCAGGGATCCCAAGGAATCACAATTTATGAAAACAAGCCTCCTATATATGTCACTGAATATGCAACGTTAAGGGTTTCCATTGCATGTATTTGATATTATGGTAGGGGAGAAGTTACTTTATTGATTGGTGGTACATGTTTTTGGAATTCTTTCAGGAACTCAGTCCCTAAATTCAGGCAACACAATGTCTGCCCAACTCCCAGGAGAGAGTTGGGGGTTTTTCATTTGTTTTGTTTTGTTTAGAATTTGTTAAGTGTTTGTTCATCCTTTCAGATATAAAGTTGGTGGGTGATTGATGAATAAAAATTACCAACTGCCTGAAATACATGGGAGATGGGGCATCATTCTTCGAAAATTGAAGGGGATTTATTGAACTCTGTATCTGAAACTACTGATGTACTATATGATGGCTAATTGAACAGAAATAAAAATAATAATAAAGTGTACAACATGATGATTTGGAAAAAAGAAAAGAAAATTGATGGGGAATGACTGCAGTCACACCAGCAGCCCCTTGAGAGGGAGCAGTAACTATTCCGCTGCTACTGTCCTCACTAACTCGTCATGCTCTTTTCCCATTCTCCACATGGATTTCACACTATGTGTCAAGCCAAGTTTAGACACAGACTTGGAATTACAGACCATCAGAGCTGTTAGGAACCCTAGATACTATTTACCCAACTCATCATTTACAGGAAAAAAATGGTGAGAATTTGAGAAGTGAAGTGACTTATTCTTGGTGAAGAGACCAACACTAAACCTTCTCTACTTCCCTCTCTTATAAACCTCTCCAAAAGAGAGACCTTGTATTAGGGTATGACATTAATTGAAAAGTACCTCCCAAATTCATATGTTGAAGTCCTAATCCCCAGTGCCTTAGGATGTGACTACATATGGAGAGAGACTTTAAGAGGTAACTAAGGTTCAGTGAGGTTATAAGGTTGGGGCCCTCATCCAATATGATTGGTGTGCTGATCAGTAGAGCAAGAGACATCAGGGATGCATGTCCACAGAGGAAAGACCATGTGAGGACACAGCAAAAGAGAGCTGTCTGCAAGCCAAGGAGAAAGGTCTAAGCACAAAAGAAACCAGCCAAAACCTTGATCTTGGACTTCTAACCTCCATAAGGGTGAGAAAATAAATTTCTATTGTTAAAATCACCTGTTAAAATACCTCCTAAATCTGTGGTATTTTGTTATGGCATCGCAAGCAGACTAATACAGAGAGTTTGTGCCCAAGCACCTGGTACAGTGAGTGGAGTAGAGTACGTGTCCAATTTACAAAGAAAGGACAGGGCAGGGGAAGGAGGGAAGGAAAGAGCGAGGAAGAAAGGAAAAGGAGTCCTTTACAGATGGAAATTAGTGTCCACAAAACTAATGTCTGTGCTTGGTTGGAACAAAACTCCAAAATGTCTAGGCTTTTCCCACTGCAGCAAATGCTATGACAGTTCTCAATTCTGAAACCTGGTTAGCACTTGCTTTTGTATGTGCTTTGCATATACTTTCAACCTTTAATGTTTATTTATTATTATGCACCTGCAGGACAGTAATTTTATTGTTCATGGGTCCCAAATCTACATATTTGAAATCAGCAGTTATAACTGAAGAAAGAAAAATAGACTTAACACCTGTGAAACTCCTATTTTGCTTCAAGCAGTTTATTAAGAAAAATGTTATGTATTGGACAGAAGTAGCACAGCCAGGCTACATCTTAAAAATTTGCACAGTTACCACAAATTCTTTTACTCTGATATCTAATCTTTTAAAGATAGGGATGGAAAGGAGTGAGAGAGAGATTTAAATATTTGCTTTTCGTTTGGAAGGGATATTTTCTTTGAAGACAGAATACTTAAAAAAGGAAATTGTGCCTCTGGAGTCTAAAAAATATTCATTTTCTTGGCATAAGATAAATTGGAATGGACTATTGCATTGAGAACTATCTCCAGTACAGTGAAGTGTACCAAACTGATGCTCAGTGAGCCTCACTGCACATGAAGATGCTTCAGTCAAATGCACTCAAGGACAGTTCTGAAATTGTTCTTTATTTTATTATTCTGAAAGATGCCAGGTGATAACCTATTTAAAATGATTTTTTTTAAACTATTTCTTCCATCTGAACAAGGGTTGGAGGAGGCTGCACTCAGCGCTTATAGGGATAAGATGACAAGAGAAGACCTTGCCAGGGAATTTGAAAAGTCAGACCTTGATAGGCTGGCAACTGCATGGATATGGTCACCTGTTGATTCTATCTGTAAGGCATCCATGGCTCATCCCTTATTCCCTACTGATTCTGTGACCCTGTGGATACCCTAAGTGCCTGCCTGAAGGAAAACAGTATTTCTAAAGCTATGACCTGATCGTCCGGACACAATTATGGTCCAGTAATTAATTTACTGTGGTAGTTGTATCAACATTATGTTTTATCCATCAAACAATTCAAAGGGAAAAAGAGCGTGTACCTGCATGTGCATATACTTGTATGTTTGGTTATATATGTAGGTACCTGAGTACGTGTGTGTATGCTCCTGTGTGTCTGTTTTACAGAGAGGAGACAGAGGGAAAGAGAAAACATAATTTGTCCTTCCATTAAGACATCCTCAGATTTATGTATTCCCATTCATTTTGCAACCCCAAACCCACCAAAACCATTACAATTGACTCTGGTCAAAAACAGTAATGCTGGTTTTGCTACAGAATGCTTTTTATATAAATTGCAGTTTGATTTGTATGTATCTCACCTTCTTCCTACCTTCCCTAACACACTTTGCTCTACTTACAACAATCCTATCCACTAAGACCCACGTAAACGTGGAGAAACAAAACAAAAAATACTGAAGCAGGAGGATGAATGGCAGCTGACACGCAACATTCACATGGGAAATAAAAGGGAGTGGTGAGGACTGCAGCAAACTGAAGAGCAATGCCTCTTAAAGTGAGCAGCAGCTACCCAATTGCAGACGGTTCCTTTATAAGAATGTGGGTAGAGGCTATCCATATCATCCGAATTATAGGAAAAGCCTATGATTTGGAAGATATGGATTTTATGGGAAAATCCCTTTTTAAGCACTGGCGATTAATTTCAAATTTTTAAAAATTCACAGAAGCTTTTCAAAAGAACACCTAGGCAAAACAGAGCATGACCCAAACAGTGAAGGAACAGATTTAAGCTCAAGCCACCATGTCGCCACCTCTGAAATGCACATTCATTCAACATGTACTGCCTTATGTCACCTCTTATTACTGTCTAAAACATGCAAACACACTCTGCAGCCAACCTGGCAGACTGGAATTCATCCACCCTCAGTGTGGCCTTGGGCAACCTCTCTGTGCCTTCCTTTCCTTCTTTGGGCAATGCAGATTAGTAACAGGGTTGTTAGGAAGGTTAACTGAGGTCCTATTGGTACTGCAACTACAATAAAGGCACAAGGTAAGTAATCACTGTAAGGTAGTTACTATTAAATCTTACATTGTTGTATTATAATTCACTGGATTCCTTCCCTGCCTCCTTCCTGACTAGACTTTAAAATGCCTCAGAGGTATCTGTTTATACAATATGACGACGCTTAACATGGTTTCTTTTAAGAAAAGGATCTCAGTATATTTTGAAGCCCAAAATATAGTAGAAATCTTAAAAGGAGATTTAAAGAAATTGACTGAAAATCAAGGTTAAGCGGCTGCCTGTCCTTGCCTTTGTTCTATGTATTTAAATCTACTGTAAGGCCAGCACATTGCACCAGTCCATGTCAGTTTGTTCTATGATCAGTTATAATGAATGTTTTCCAAATCCCAGATGTATAATTTCCTCTTTGATACATTCTATCCAGTTTGCAGTACAACAGACAGGAACTATTCATGTCCTTTTCTTTTCTCCTTTTGAAAAGACTAGGAGAGAGTTAGGGTTAGATAGAACAGTAGGGACATGTAGGGCAGCCTTGTGTGGCTGGAGCCCCTGGGTCTTTCTCACCTGCCTTTACTTAAATTGACGAAGGTTACATCACAAAAACCTGACAGGGTGCTTGTAAAAATGGAGCCATTATTATCCTCATTCTTTTCTTCCACTATAATCCTTGTTCTCTTTGAAAATAAAGAGTAGGTTCTAGAAAGGGAGTGTTACAAAATGGAACCCCATATTTCACAGCATGAAATTCAGAATTCTGAGACAGATAACACAAATAGAGTTTTACACTATAGACTAGGATAATGACTGTACCAGAGAACTTTGGGAGGTAGGCTCTAAGCATATAAAGTTAAAGGCATGTCTAAGTCCAATCTAAACTTCTCTCTTTCTCAAATTATATTTAAAATGTTGAACATAAGCATGTGTCACGAAGCAATCAAAACTCTTTTCCTAAGTATTAACGGGTCAAAAGTAGCAACAATGGAGCGGAGCCAGAGAAAGTAAAAATACGAGGTAATTTAAAATGTGCTATTAATACCAAGGTTTTTCAGAGGAGAATGTTAAAGTTAACAAAAAAAAAAAAGGAAAAAAAAAAACAGCCATGAACCCTGGACCACCTTGTTGTGTATGGCACATGGGTTATATGTGCATTTACATGAAGGGGGGGGAGTGGTGGCAGAGAATATGGAAAGGATGCAGCTATGAAAGAACTAGGGGTTTTGAAAGAAGCCAAAGAAGTCAGGGAGGTTGAATGAAGAATTATACAAATCATGTAGAGAAGCCTCTCTTGAAAATTTAACTTAGGAAAAGGTGAAATTTTAAAGAAATTAACTGTCCCAGAATTTACAGTACTAATTGTTTCTCTAAGTAAATACTCACTGATTGCCAACTCTGTTGCAGGCATTGGGCTTGATTTTGGAGAGAAAAATACACATGAGACGCAATATCCTTTTTCTAGAGGAGGAAAATGCAAATGAGACACAACCTGGAGGAGCCACTGAACGTATTCTATGTATCAGTGGGTGTTGGGAGTAAGCGTACAAAAAAAAAAAAAAAAAAAAAAGAGGGAGAGAAAAAAATTTAAGACTGGTTTGTTAGGAAAGGGAGGAGTGGACAGAGGAGAAAGGGCTTTACGTGCATTAACTCTTGAACTGAGTGGGTGCTGCTAGGCAGATGGCAAATGAAAGGTATCGCTTCATAAAATTAATCACTTGAAATGATTATTTTGCTTCCCTTTCCACAAATTCTAAAGCCCGTGCCTGTTAAGTTATGGGGAAATTCATTTATGCTCTTGCATGTTGCAGCAATTATATTCTTTATATCCTAATAATCACACTTAGTTTTAAGGAAACAATGGCGAGTACTTTGCAAAACATATCCAATAGTAAAACTACCTTGCTCTCTAATAAACCCCAACAGATCCCCAAACTCAGAAAAAAAAAAGTCAAACACTGAAGAATTAGGCTGAAAATGATTCAGAAGAATGTAGATTGGACCCTCCCCCTCAAGATGAAATCAATCCTAGCTAATTTAAACAGGAAGGCATCTATTGAAAAAATATTAGATATGTTGCAGATTCATTGGAAAAGTTGGGAAAAGAGACACATAGAGATGTAGCCAAGAATAATGCCACAAATCAGGCCTCTGACCTGGTGGACCAGAGCCCCCTGACTGCTGTCTCAAGATACAGACCTTGCAGCTTGCACTATCAGCGTTGCAAGCCCTCAGCACCGGACACAAGCAGTGACAGCACTGCTCTGGCCACCACTGAGGTTCAATGCAACAAGGCAACTCCTACTGCTGACAAGAAAGAACTAGATACTAGGGTGCCCTGTATTCTAGGATGACCATATCTGACATGATCATATGTCTCTGTCCTAGCTACAAGGGGGGCTAACAAAGGATCTAATGTGTTCACCTTCTATAATGGAAAGTGGTTATGCCCCTTCCAAAACACATAAGGAAAAGGCCATTCCCATACTTAGGAATGGGGTTCGAATGCTGGTTGACAAAGTGGAATGGCAGGCTAAGAGGTAGTTTTCTCTAGCAGAAAGAATACGGAATTTGATGTCTGCCAAATCTCGACTTGAATATATCCTCTGCCTTTTATTAGGTATGTGACAACTGCTCTGAGATTCATTTTCCACATCAGTAAAACCAGGAAAACAATGTCTACATTTCTGATTTCAGGGAAGAAACACACACACACACACACACACACACACACACACAATTTGGAACTGATTAGCCTAGATTTTTATCTCTTGGCATCTTTTAAAATAGGAGAGAGATTTCATTTACTATGAAATATTGATGTCTTATTTTTGCCTAATTAAAGAGGATGAATAAAAACAACTTGCAAACTCATTTCTAAAAGATTCAGATCCACTCAGGAATCATAAAGGGATGCGAAATGAAGTGGTCTTTATGCCAATCACCTGGCATTAGGAGTTTCCAAAAAAATCAAAATTTTGCCCCCCCAAAAAATAAATAAAAATTTTTAGAAAGCCTAGTTGTAGGAGAGAAGGGGCATCCTCGGAGAAAAGATAGGAGAGAATCTGTAGAGTACTTGCACGTCCTCCTTTCTCTTTTGTCCTTTGTGGGAGTAGACAGACATCTCACAGGCAGCTCATTATACAGCTAACTGTTTGCTAAGCACCAAGGCCTGCAAACAATTGGGAATAGGGCAAAGTTTACTCTCTTCAATTTCTCCGTAAGCTGAAGCTTCATGGTAGGGGCTCTGAGGCTTTCTGAGGGCACAGCACAGGCTACAAAAATGTCAGGCAAGGATAGGTGGTGACCACAAGAGCCCACACAGAGACTACCCATCAGGGATTTTGAGGAACAAGCAGTGGCACCATCTGCAAGGGTTTCTCAGTTAGGAGGCCACAGAGAGAATGCCCCTAGCCACCCATGCCTATCTCAAGTGCCATACCAGGGAAAAGGCACTTAGAGACCAGCTGCCTCAAATCTTATCAAGCAGCCAGTTGTTAGAGGGAGAAGAGTGATGGCCAACTAGTGAGGTGCCCCAAACTGCTCACAAAGAGCATGTGGCCCCTTATATGGGGAGTTAGTCTTTACCTAGATCCCAGACTTCAGCAAACACAGGTCTAAGGGAATGCAGACCATTACTCCTCCACTGAAAGGAGACATTGACCATAATAAATACTGAATATGACTTGAAACAAATTATCTGAATGTATTGAGATACTTATACTGTAAACATCAAGGTTTTCTACTCTCTAGTCTTTATCAATGGATAGCAGAACAGAAAATAATGCTGACAAAATCTTGAAAAAAACTGAATATTACATATTTGCATATTGCTGAGTTGAGACTGTTCAATGTACTGTTTTTTATAATTCATATCATGTGTGCAGGAGGCTGGGAAGGGAGGGGATATATGGGGGGGGACAGAAACAGAAACAAAAACAAAAACAAAAACTAAAGCCAGTCAGCCATCACTGAAATGAGTAAATCTCATCTAATAGAATGGATTTTATCTAGTACTTGAACAACTTCCAATTCCAATTTTAAAAAAGATCTAAGAAAATGTTTTCATGGGTACTAAATAAACCTATCATTCAATGCCCTTCCCGGGGGGGGGGACTATCATACCTCAACCTTGTATCTACCTCAGTAGAACCCTCATTATGATTAAGCTGAACTCTCGATTTTTAGCTAAGAGCTACTCAAATCTTGACTGGCAGAGTTGTTTATCCCAATGTACTGCTAATAATAATCATTAACTTTAATAACAGCAATAATTTCCACTATTCAATGCGTCTTTCCTCTAAGAAACTCAAAACAACTTCACATCTATGTTATTTGTTCACAGGCATCCCTGTGAGTGCTGAAAAAGAACAGAAAGTATATTGATTGCGCTATAGAAAAAGATCCAGTGAGGTTAAGTGTTAGATCAAGGTCACAGAGCTGGTCTGAGGCAGATCCATGATAGATATTGCTAAGGGTAACCACATAAACTAGAATTGAGCTAAACCCGGGGATAATAGATTTGATAAAGGCCTACATCTCTGAAGCAGAGAGACTGGACCTTTTCAACAGAGTCCTGAAATCTTTGCCTGGGTAGACCTCAATCTCTCTTTCTAAAGGAGCCTTAAACCAGCCCATTGGTCCCTATGTCATCTTCCTTTCTTTAAGCTGTTAAGATTGTAGGGCCTTCCTGGTCTGCATCAAGCTAGATGTTTGGGCCAATACAATGGGCAATTTTGCTCCCCAGGCTTCTGACTACAAGTACTTGCCTGCTAATGAAGTATTTATTCAATCAAAGGAAATTATTTTTTTTATCACAACATTTGAAGATCACAAAGTTCCCACAACATGTGATCATTGTAAAATTGCTCTAACAGTAGTTTAATAAAAAAGATATTATCTATTGGCTAATGTACATTGATCTTTGCCTTTTCTATTTGACCCCACCTGCCCTCATATCGCCACCATGCACACTGGCCGTGTCAGATACTTGCTTCAGGCTAACACTGTTGGTTTCCTGGGACTGTTACCAAGATCTCCTTGAATATGTTTTTGTGTCAAGCTCTTGCCCATTATTTACCAAAATCTACACTTTCAACTCCATTATTTTGCCACTTGCCTCATTTTTTTAAAAGATTTATTTATGTTATGTATGTACTTATTTTAGAGAGAGAGTGAACAAACAGGGGGAGGGGCAGAGGGAGAGAAAAAGAGAGAGAAGCAGACCCCTCACTGAGCACAGAGCCTTATGCAGGGCCTGAGATCCTGATCTGAGCCAAAATCAAGAGTTAGACACTCAACATACTGAGCCACCCAGGCAACCCTCCACTTACCTCATTCTTATTTCTATAATTCAATATGGAAAATGTTAGCCAAGAGCTACATTTTCTAAAATACAACACAGGTTATTTGAATACAAATTTTAGTAAGAATTTGAGTATGTTGGCAAATTACTGGAACAGTTTTCTCCTACAATGGGTTCTCACAGAGAAGATCACCTTAGCTTTATTTACTAAAATAAAGAACTCCTTCTAAATCCCTGCCAAGATAGTCAATGCATTTCCTCCATTAAAAAAAAAAAAAAAAGGAGCTCCCCCAAGTGTTCCTAGAGTTTAAAAAGCCACTCTCCATAAACATCTGTCTTCCTTACATGGTGGCATCAGTGTAGGGTAAATGGAGGGAAATGAAGTCCATGGAGCTCCCCCATCTTCTAGTGACATAAAAGTAGGTGCCAGCAAAGAAGCCATGTGCCATGTTTATGAGTTGTGCTACTTGGGAATGTCATTGTCTGCTGTGATGTTATTAACCAAGTCATACTTGGTCATGTTAAGCAGTCAAGAGGCAGTATCCCGTTCCACCCTACCCTAAAGGGAGCTGAATTTATCTTCTTACATATTATTCCCTATGAAATTTCCTCCATCTATTTTTCTCCTGAATTGCATAGAGGCATGTAGGGAAAAGCAGCATTTAGGGAAAATAGTTCCATGTTCTGGTTCTGGTTCGTCCTTAACTCACTGAGAATCAGTTTCTTTAACAGCACAATGGAGGCAATAATACCCACTCTATCTCTCTTGGAGGGCTATAAGAATAAAACAAAATGATGCAAAAGTGCTTGGTGTACCATAAAGAACACTCAAACAATTCACACATACAGCACTGATTTTTTTTTTTTCAAAGCACTCTAAGAATACATTTACTCTCTTTTCTCAAGTAGTGAACAGCACCTTTCAAACCCTAATAAATGTCAAGGTTATAAAGGTACAATACCATTTGTAAAGTTCAGCTTAAAGGTAAACAGGGCAGCTTATTAGCATCTGTAAGAACTGCAAGTTAATTTTAACCTAATAAATATCCTGAAGATACTCATAAGAAGATAGTCCGTGATGCCAAGGAAACGTGTCCTTTAGATTAATGGGTAAATTAAACTCAACTGGTTTCTTGGGCGGGCTGCTAGTTCACAGTTTTTGCAAACTTCTATGATCCCACTATCTCCAGCAACAGACTCTGTCTAGTAGGTAAGTGAACTTTGAAGTCAGACAGCCTAGATTCAAATTCTTCCTCCCACATACTAGTTCTGTGATTTGGGGCAAAGCAAATGATGTCTCTATGCTTCTATTTCTTTACCTGTAGGATAAGTAAAATGATAGTGCCTGCTTCATAAGGACATTATGTAGATTGAATGAAACAAAAACATGAAACACCTGGCTTAGTATTTGATCTATAGTAACATGACATAAAATCTAGCTATTAATACCATTAATAATGATGATTATAATTGCTAATAATTACATTATTAGGGCATATTTGTGCATCAGGGATCTTCATAATCATTTTAATATTGAGTGACCTAATATATAAGCATCAGTCATGCCAGAAGGGAGCAAGTTGTTTCGGCACAGAGAAACATAAACAGGACAATTTTTCATCACCGGGTTTGCTTTGGATAGGCATAAGCTAGTTACAATCATTCCTTATGCATCTTTTTTTCCCCTTTCAGTTATAATTGTATAATTGTCCAATGTGACAGAACTTTCAGAAATTTCCAAGCAATAAAGTAGGATTCTGGTTTTGCATGCAAACAAGAAAGATACAAAAAAAAATATATAAAATAAAGTTTAGGAGAAGCCAGGAGTCGGGAACACGTTCACAATTATATACTACAAGTCACACAAGCTTTCCGACCACAGTGCCCACATTCTATGCTGTAAGTGACAAAAGTCACTAGTCAGGCAATGGAAGGCACCGATCTGTCATGACTCACAGAGTTCAAGTTATGTACAAGCATGGTATCCCCTCCCACAGGAGCACTCCCACACGCAGTCACACACATCAGGCAGAGATAATCAACAACTAGATGTCTGAAGATAAGCAATCTGTCCCTTCTTCAGAAAATAAAAAGGATGGGGGCCTGGGTGGCTCAGTCGGTTGAGCATCTGCCTTTGGCTTGCATTATGATCCCGGGGTCCTGGGACAGAGCCCTGAGATGGACTCCCTGCAAAGCCGGGAGTCTACTTTTCTCTCCTTCTGCTCCTCCCCCTGCTCACCTGAGCACTCTCACCCTCTCTTCTTTCTGTCTCTAATAAATAAATAAAATATTTTATTTATTTAATAAAAAATAAAAATAATTTTTAAAATCTTAATTTAAAAAAAATCTCTTTTTTTTTAATAGAAGAAAAGAGAAGAAAAAGGAACCAAAATTGTTTCCTAAATGTCCAGGTCTAGGAAAAGTATTCATTTGCCAAATAATGGGTGTCCTGAGGGGGAAAAAAATAACATTATATACTTATATTGAAATCACAGAAAAGTTTGTAGCAGGCATACTTGGGCAATTCTAAACTTTTCTCTGTTCCCGAAAAAAAATATTTCCTCTTTTAGTTAGGAATCTTTCCACATGCTGCTCCTCTATCTACAGTGCTTGCCCATCCCCATCCAACTCCTATTTTCTCTGGACTAACTTCTCTTGGTCCCTGACTTTGTAGCTTACATGTCCCTAGTACTGGCAAAACTGCTCATACTCTCCACGTCTGGATGTGGTGCCCTTGCTAAGTACTCACCTGCCTTGTAGCTCACCTGTGAGGCTCATTTTCACACCACCTCTTACCCACTTACTTGCCTATATCCCCCCTCTAGACAGAATGCACAGGGGAGGCAGGAGACACGACCAAACTGCTATTGTTGCATCCTAAGCACTTCACACAGTGCCTGGCACTTTGTAGATTCCTGTTTTATATTTGTGAAAAAAAATTTAAGTGCCCTCAAATTTCCAAATTGCAGCTGAGTAAGTGTAGCCATTATGTGCTCTGTAAATAATTTCATTGTTTCTCCTTTTTCAAACAAATACATAATATGCCATGTCATATAGTATGGCCTTCATTAAGGTTTTATATTTTTCATTGCCCACACCAAGAACCTAATTTAACAAATACTAAAAAATAAGCAATCAGACTTAGTTTTGTTTTTCCCTTTGATGGGGAAGTAAGTTCTAATTACTTTCAAGAGCACCTCAGTTATTTTTGCATTCTCAGATAGAAAAGGAGCCACTTATTCTAGGTTTTAGGCAAAAAAAAAATACATAATGTTAAAAAAAAATGGAATGGATTGAGAGGCAAACAAAAGCCCTGGCTCTGGTGTGTCTCCTCAAGACCTGGCTTCTGGTCTTAGCAACCTATGTGAACAGAAAGCTGCCTAACTTCTCTAATCGCCTCATATACAGAGTGATAAAATTCAGTCCAGCAATTTCAAAGAGGGAAACATTTGAATGTCATTAAAACAGAAAGGATACTCTTCTTCATGAACTTGGTTATTTGAATCTGCATAAAAATATGGAAACCTGGGGCCATAGAAAAATGTACTAAAGAGGAAGGAAGTCTGAGCAGCAATATCTTAGGTATAATAGGATGTGGAGGTTCACGTTGGTCCTCACCAGAGCAATATACAGACTGAGGGACAGGAGATCCCAACAATGCGTCTGTCTCTAGGGATGCTCACAACCCTGGGTGGTCCTTCTTATCCATAGTTCATTCGACACTAAGCTCTCCTCCATTCACATAGGTCAAGTGTTAAGATTGTGCTCATGCATTCAATTTAATCAAAGTTCAATAGACAAGAGTAAGGATTTTTAAAATCCCCACTAATCAATAAGCTAACTATGTTATTCCTGAATGGGATGCAATAACTGCCTTAGGTCTCTCAAATTCTCTTGGATCAATTACTCCTTTCAGTAAACAAAGCTGAATCCCTACATGAAACCAGTAGATCTCAACCTACAATGTTATAATGCCAAGACTGTTTCCCCCCACTTTACTTTGATATTTCTGCAGCTTATCATAAAGCAAAACAAAAAAAAAAAAAAGATAAACAACAGAACTTTTTGATGACTGCTCCTAACTGGCTTGTCTAGGAACCATCATCACTGACCTGCTCCTGATAAATATGAGTATTCTCATGCATAGAGGGGAGTAGTGAAGTGAGTTAGGAGTCAAAAACAGAGCACCTGGCACTCTTCTCAGAGAGCCATCAGCTATCTTGGAGTGTCCTTAGAACCCAGAGCAACTTACTTATTTGGAAGCAGGTCTGATAGAGTTGAATCTATCGGAAGTTAGGAGGTGTGATTTAGGACGATACATGAAAACCACGTCATCAAAACTCAGATCTGCAACCAGGCCACAAACACCAAAATCTCACCATAATAGATTAGGTCTTTGAATTAAAGCACTTAATTTCTCAACAAATTTCATAGTTTGATATTATTGAAATAGTAGCAGAAGGAACATATTTTAGGCATTTCTAGCCACTAATATAATAACATAAGTAAGCATATCAGATAAGATTCATTTACTTTGCAAGACTCTAGGACACAAAGTAATTAAATTTGGAACTTCCAAACTTCCAAAAGTTTCCAACTTTTCTTCATCTACTAAATCAGAACATACAGCTCCTACCAATTCCAACACCAGCACCACAACAAGATATTTCTGAGATCAGAGAAAGTGTCTTAAAGAGACCTATATTCCCTGTAGCATGTCCTTGGCATCAACATATCACAGGGAACCACAGCTCTCTGGGGCCACCTCTGGGTCTTCATATAATCCACATTTTAGGGAGTTCTATGGCAAAGCATAGTAGGAATTCCACTCAAAAAGAAGACTCAAAAAGCAGTGCTGCTGGGATCCTAATTTTTTACACAGGTTTTAGGGAAAATGTGATTTATGGTATTTTTTTAAGCTTTTACCATTTTTTATCATTTTATTTCATTTTTCATCATAAGTACTCTTTTTAATCCCTATCCTCAATTTCACCAATCCCCCCATACTACCTTTTAACATTTTTTATGATTTTTCTACATCTCTCTCCTACTTAGTCTCCATAGGTTTCAGACATGTGCCCAACAGGAAGGTAAACAAGTGATGGGCAACATGTTGAATTTGAGGTTGACTCTAACCTTCTGCAGCTAAGGTTCACTTATTACAACACACTCATCCTTCTTTTTCCCTCAGAATAAGCTCTTTTAAAAGTTCTGTCGATGTAGGAAGAGTGCCCACCTTACCAGTTTTCCAGAAAAATTACATTATGGTTGCATCTCAATTAGAATCCTTCCATAACTTATAAAAATGCACACAGACATAGAATAGAATGGCTTAATAGTCAATATAAAATGATAGAGGATGAAGAGGGGAGGCATTAGTAGGAGATGGAATCATTTAACTAAAAAGGGCTTGTTAATCAATGCTAAACAATGCATATATCTATCTCGAAAACAATAAGAAGCAATTTATTTTTATAAATAGAATTGGATTCAGAAGATAGATTGGGATGGGGCAACATGGGAGATTTATCTAAGAGAATCTCTTTCTTTTTCAAGTAAGCTCTATGCCCAATGTGGGGCCTGAACTCACAACTCTGAGATCGAGAGTCATAGGCTCTACTGACTGAGCCAGCCTGATGAGCACGGGGTATTGTATGGAAGTGTTGAACCACTACATTGTACACCTGAAACTATTACACTGTATATTAACTAACTGGAATGTAAATAAAAACTAAAATAATGATAACACACATTAAAATTAAAAAGGAACATAGCTAAATTTATATCAGATAAAATGGACTTCAAAAAAAAAATAAATAAGAAAACCCACCTGGCTTTCTAATGGACAGACTACCAACAGAATATGAGCCAATATTGATAAAATACATTAAATTCCTCTTAGAAAAATATGTCCTTTAATACAAAACAAGGTGGACAAAGCATTCCTTCTCATCTCCATTCTTGCAAAGAACAATGAGTCCGATTTTCAATAGAAACAATTCATGAGTTCCTCATCAATTTTTAAGAAAAATGACTATAGCTTTCAAAGATGATATATAAAAAATTCAATATATAGAAACATCAAAATAAGAAGCCATTATTAAATATAAATGGATATAAGTGGTTAAATTACCTTCCTGGATGAAATTGAAATAATCTTTCTACATATATTAGTTCAGTATATTTCCTAACATGCATTTAAATGACTGACATTTTTTCTAACAGTCATATCAATTCAACTCTTAAGTCTAGATCACTTAATGAAAAAAGTGTGTGCACTTACCATCTTATGTATATTTACATGAAAATATCTGTACAACTAAAGAAGCAAAAACATGTATAAGTTTACTTAAGTTTTCAAAATACATTATAAAAGAATAAAAAGAAGATCTTTCTATGCTCAGGTAAGCGGTACCATTAATAGGTCACAACTAGGACAAATAAGAAAATTCACAACTCCTGTTGTAATGATACATTTTTGAGCCTGTAAATATGAAAAGGATGTATTCTAGGTGATTTTCATATGGCTAAACACAGTGTGCCTCCTTGTGCTACTGAAAGTTTCATAAAATTTCTAACTACCTCTTCACTTCTCTTATAACTCTGGTCCTAACACAGTGATCCTTGGGCTCCTTTCTAATTCATAAAATGCTAATAAAGTCTATTCTTTAACCATTTCCCCAATACAGATAAAAAAATAAAATAAAACCATAATATCAGAAAGAATGAAACAGAAAGAAAAAACAGAATTGTCTGCTTCATGAATATAATAAATTCCTGATTTTGCTCTGCCTTCAGAATTTGTTCTATTTCTCCCTAAAAGCCTCCAATACCACCTCCTTCACCCAATTTCTAGTCAGTTATTTACTACAATAAAACAGGCATTGATGATAACATCAAAAAATATTTGTGATAAAATGAAAAGGTCTATTAGTTTTCTGTAGTTGCTGTAACCAATTATCACAAACCAAGTGGCTTAAAACAACAGAAGTTTATTCTCTCACAATTCTAGGGGCTAGAAATCCAAAATCAAAGTGTCAGCAGGGCCACTCTCCTTCCAAAAGCTCTAGGAGATATTATGTTCTTTGCCTCTCCTAACTTTAGGTAGCTATTGGCATTCCTTGACTTGTGTACCCATCACTCATCCTCTGTGGTCTACCTCCATGGCCATATTACCCCTTTTTTGTCTGTCTTCTCTATTTATTTCTTGTCATTGAATTTAGGGCCTATCTGGAAAATGGAGGATGACTTCCTTATCTCAAGATCCTCAACTTAATTTCAGTCACAAAAACCCATTTTACAAATAAGATAGCATTTGCAAATTTCAAGGGTTAAAATGTGGACATATCTTTTTAAATGCCATCATTCAACCCATGGCATAATAAGTGAAACATAGTTGATAGACACTATGTATTTGTATGTAATAAATATTAGTAGATAAAGTCATCATTACTTATACAGTCAATGGAAATTTAATGGATCTAGAGGAAAATAAAATAAACATGGATTAAATAGCTACTCTGTACCAGGCAGAGAAGGGATCCAGGTTTTGTGTAGCTTGGAGAACTATTTTTTAGAAAATAATATAAAATTATGAATACAAAATGCTGTGAAAATGAGTTTATATCTAGAATGAGGAAAGGATTTGTAATCAATTATAAAGTCTTAAAAAATCTGAAAACCCCCAAAAAATAATAAAATAAAAATAATTAATAAAAAAATAAAAAAATAAAAATCTGAAAACCTTATGAACAAAACAAAATCCAGGAAAATAACCTATTACTTTTACTACTATTATTAATTGCCACTTCTATCATACTTGCATAACACTTTTTCCCCTACATTTTGGGTTCAATATAGTAATAATTTGTATATCATTTTTTTTAAAAAAATGATAATTCAGTGTTTCCTCTAGCATGGCTAATGAGAATTTTTTTGTGTTATTGATAGCTTACAAGGTTTTTTCAAGCTTCAGTACAGAGGGAGTTTTATGTTTTTTTATGTTGTTTTATCTTTACTATAGTGTTTGATGTTTACTATAAAACCACAGTTTTATGGTGTTTTATGATCACTGTGGGCAAGCTCTGGAAGAATCTCAGCACTCTGATCTTTAATATATGCCTCACCCCATGGATGTGGCTAGGTCCTCCCCAGACCTATCCCATGGAACTAGCTAGGTCCTTCCTGCCTCTTGTGAGCTGGTTCTGGTTGGTAGAGAGCAGAAATGCTATAAACCAAGACCTTCAGAAGCTTCTGATCCAGACAGGGAGAGAATACCTTTTGTTCAGATCCTCTGGATGAACAATGAGTTCTACCAAGATGAGATTTTCACAGAGGACATGGGTAGATGTGGAGATGCTGGTGACCCAGAACCACCCACAGTCCCAGAACTACTACCTAGAGCATGATCTGCACTTCCTCTTCATATCCAAGGGGGAGGGTACACTGGAATTGAAAAGGACCTGTGCACCCATATTGAACTCGAGTTGGAAGAAGCGAGTCCATTCTCAAATGGAGGGCCATGACCCAAAGGAAACAGAGCAGTTGAGAAAACTGTTTATTGGTGGTTTGAGCTTTGAAACTACAGATGATAGTTTAAGAGAACATTTTGAAAAATAGGGCACACTTATAGATTGTGTGGTAATGAGAGACCCCCAAACAAAACTTCTAGGGGTTTTGGTTTTGTGAATTACTCTTGTGTTGAAGAGGTAGATGCAGCAATGTGTGCCCGACCACACAAGGTTGAAGGGCGTGTAGTGGAACCAAAGAGAGCTGTTTCTAGAGAGGATTCTGTAAAGCCTGGTGCCCATCTAACAGTGAAGAAAATTTTTCTTGGTGGTATTAAAGAAGATACAGAAGACTGTATCTTTGAGAGACTATTTTGAAAAGTATGGCAAAATTGAAACCATAGAAGTTATGGAAGACAGGCAGAGTGGAAAAAAGAGGATTTGCTTTTGTAACTTTTGATGATCATGATACGGTTGATAAAATTATTGTTCAGAAATACCACACCACTAATGGGCATAATTGTGAAGTGAAAAAGGCCCTTTCTAAACAAGAGAGGCAGTCTGCTGGATCACAAAGCAGTCGTGGAAGTGGATCTGGCAACTTCATGGGTCGTGGAGGAAACTTCAGAGGTGGTGGTAATTTTGGCCATGGTGGAAACTTTGGTGGAAGAGGAGGCTATGGTGGTGAAGGTGGTGGCAACCGAGGTAGTTATGGAGGAGGTGATGGTGGATATAATGGATTTGGAGGTGATGGTGGCAACTATGGTGGTGGTCCTGGTTATAGTAGTAGAGGAGGCTATGGTGGTGTGGACCAGGATATGGAAACCAAGGAGGCAGATATGGTGGTGGTGATGGAGGATATGATGGTTACAATGAAGGAGGATATTTTGGAGGTGGTAACTATGGTGGTGGTGGGAACTACACTGATTTTGGAAATTATAATGGACAACAGCAATCAAATTATGGACCCATGAAGGGGAGCAGTTTTGATGGAAGAAGCTCGGGCAGTCCCTATGGTGGTGTTTATGGATCTGGTGGTGGAAGTGGTGGATATGGTAGCAAAAGTTTCTAAAAAAATTTCAGAAGAAAAGGGCTACAGTTCTTAGCAGGAGAGAGAGAGAGGAATTGTCAGGAAAGCTGCAGGTTACTTTCAGACAGTCGTCCCAAATGCATTAGAGGAACTGCAAAAATCTGCCACAGGAGGAACGATGATCCATAGTCAGAAAAGTTACTGCAGCTTAAATAGGAAACTCTTCTGTTCAGGACTGTCATAGCCACAGTTTGCAAAAAGCTGCAAGAAAGTGCAGCTATTGATTAATGCAATGTAGTGTCAATTAAATGTACATTCCTGAGGTCTTTTATCTGTTGTAGCTTTGTCTTTCTTTTTCTTTTCATTACATCAGGTATATTGCCCTGTAAATTGTGGTAGTGGTACCAGGAATAAAAAATTAAGGAATTAAAAAAAAAAAAGAAAAAGAAAAAAGAAAAGGACCTGTGCAAGTTGAGGTCTGGAGCTTCAGTTTCATGAGTTTCACCTTAAATTCACTTCTGGAGTCAGGTATTTTATATATATTTATATAGATATATTTAATTACTTTAAATGTTTAAATTGGTCATTTAAATTAGTTTGAAGTATAAGATTATAAATACCAGTAAGATATTGATATATTACTTATATTATCGGGGAGGATACAAGAATTGATATATTACTTCCAAGTTACAGTTTTGTAAAATTTGAAACATAAGTTATTGAGTCTGAAAAGATATGATTAGGCTCTGAATTAACCTATGAAATCTACTAGAGAAATAAATCTATAAGCCTACTAGAGAAATAAATAAGATCACTTCCTCTACTAATAAATAAACAAGTACAACATCCATACCTTAACATATATGGACATATGATTTAATATAGCATTAGTTTTATTTAACACTGAATAAATATCCATCAGAATATCTGCATACCAACTAGGAATATGCTCTTCATATAATCTTTTGCCTATCTCCAAAAAAAAAAAGTGTAGCCTATATACCATAAACCTGATCATAGAATAAGAAAAAAAATACTGAGAATAACAAAATACTATTTAAAGTCCTGTCTTATAACAGTTCATTTAGGCATACAAGGTACACAATTCAGTATCTAAGAATAAACTAGTAATCTGCTTTATGTTAAAAAAAATGGAAACAGCATTCTGAGATACAGCTGCATAGACTATATGATGAATATTCAACATATGAGAAACTGACAAATTTATCTTTACTCCATCATTAAGCATTTTTTTTTGTTTTTGTTTTTTGTTTTTTTTTGTTTTTTGACAAGCTGGGTATTCATCCCATTAAGGGTCTTTTTTGTGTGCATTCTTTTTTATCTAATGCTTGCTCATGCCCTTTCCTGACATCCTACAAGACTAACCTTTTCTTTTCCAAATATCTGATTACCCATATTGTTAGAAACTCATACTCAGAAAATTCTTTTTAATGAGAGGAAGACAAAACCTTGGTCAAAACTCTCATTCCACTACCTAAGTTCAATTGAATAGCTTTTCCTTCAGCCCACCTTAAAAAAAAAAAAAAAAAAAAAAAAAACAGAGAGAAAATCCGTCATAAATGTTTTTCATTAGCAAAAATATATTAACTATTTTCGCTCACCCAAATTCCATCTCCTTTAAATTTTCAGATTACCCCTAATTCAGGAAAAGAGAAGTCCCTGTTTTATAACAGAGCCTCCCACGTCAAATTCCATATTCCCTACGTAAATTATTCTTCTCATACATCTTTTACTATTGTATACAAGGCAAAACATTTGACTGGGAGACTTCATTCAGTTTTAGATCACTCACTAAAATGACATTCACCTAATAATAGCTCATTGAAATCAGTGTCCAAAATGGATTCCTGGTGTTAAGGTGGAAAACAACACAGGTAATAGGATTAAACTCTGATCTCTAAAATCCCTAGTCCACCACACTCACTGAGAAGCTTACTCTGAGATTTTTCTGGAAACTGCCGAAATTTGGCAAATCTGTGCACTAGAAGATTTCATAGTTCCTTTCCAAAAATTTGAGAGAATATTCTCCATGTTAAAAAAACATCCATGTGAGAAGTACATCATCAATGTAACAGCAGAGTTGCAGCTCCTTCATTTATTATGTATTCAGTGTGTTCTTTATGCATTCCACTGCCCCTGGGTTCATGACCAAACATCAATACATGTTAACACATTTTCAATATTTATAAGCTAAAAGCTTAGATCCAAGTGTTATCAATAATGGTCCTGCTACTCCATTCATACTCACCAGCATCTCAATTATACTGCCTACCAATAAGCATCCTCAGGAATTAATGCAGGCTAACAGTTTAAAAAAAAATCTAATTTAAGGCTGCTTTAGGGTTAGGACTGCCAAATGTCTCACTCACACAATTGCCACTTTCCTTGTTAATACTTACTTTAGAAAGGGCTTTGTTTTGCCATATGACAGAATGTGTAAACAGGTGGCTGAGCTCAAAATTATACTTGCATAGTGATCATACCAAAGTTAAATAGGAAATAGCATTGCCTACTAATATAAATAGCAGTGACTGGTAAATAAGATAGATAAATGTCAGAAATGAATGTTTGCCTAAACAAAGATGAGTGGGAAATGGCACATATTTACCATAAACATCCAACAACATAACTTAGCCTGTTTCACTGAACATCAAATAGAATTTACTTACTTTGTTAAAATAAATGTGAGAATCTAAGTAAAATAGTTTTCAAATGACATTGTTCCAATTAATAATGCACATGCACAAAGAAGACTAATATAAAATCTTTCTCTTTATATAGAAAATACATCAGACAATTTCTATAAATGTGTCTAATCAGAATTTAATTTGCAAGAATTTAAAGGATGCAGATAGGCCCACTGTCTTCAAGGAGTAGAAATTTCTTCCTTAGCAACACTGTTACAGTAAAAACTCAGTTAACAATATCCTACCAGAAATGGAAGGATGAACCCTGGCTAGCTGAGAGTTTCCCAGAAAATATACATTTTTGTTGTGATTGAAGAATCTTTTTAAAAATATAAGGCTATTTTATTTTATCATTATAGAGTAGAATATTTGACTATTGAAATTTGAGTTCCTAACATATTGATTTCTGATTAATTAAGGTTTTATTGAAATCTAAAATGTTACTTGAATCCTAGTGTGTGTTTATGTCCAAATTGGAAGGGTTTCTCTAGTTTGGAAGTGTGCTTTTAATTATTCAGTAATAAGACATTGCTATGATGATCGGTGATCATCAGCAAGCATCTGCCAATTGCATTTTCCTTTTTTTGTGTTAAAGAAATTCATCTGACTATTAAATTCAAATGAATCGCTGTTCCAATAGGATGTTTTCATACTCTGTTTCACCTTACATTAATCCACATACACAAGCCCTAGTCCATTCCCCAAACTAAATAGATTCTCTAAATAAAAGAGATGGAGGGGATGTGTCCTAAACAAAGCAAAGATGAAGGTGGCATTTCTGTTTGTCTGACAATAGTGCTGAAAATTGTGATTCAGGTCAGTGAAATACGCTAGAGATGGCTACCAAAGAAGTTGCAAACCACCCCTTTTGGTCAATTCTTTCCTGAAAGGATGGATCTGGTTTCTCCCTTGCACTCCTACTCCTCTCCATCTCTCTCTCTCTCTCTCTCTCTCTCTCTCTCTCTCTCTCTCTCACAGACACACCCTATGTGACTGTCATGTATCAGATGCTCACATATAGGGTACCTTTAAACCTCACAACATTTTGAGAGTTGATCTACCTATTAATATGGGCATTGCTTAGAAATAGTCACCTACTTCAAATCTCTGCAATCCTAATAAGAACCATGAAACCAAGTGGTTTTATTAAGGGGCTCAAGGCAGCAGAAAAAAAAAAATAGAGGTCCAAAGCTGTACCAAAAGCTCAACTCTTACATTACAAACTTTGTGTTTTTAAATATTACCCAGTGACTATTTATTCCTACTTCAGACAGATTTCTGCTTAGTACAGATATGATTTTTCAGATTAAAAGCATAAAATTAGAGAAGAGAGAAAGCACATGTTTAAGACAGCCAGAAAAGTGAGTGGCTTAAAGACACACATATAATGCAATATCAAAAAAAAAGTTTATATATTAAATGCAATAACAAAGAATCATAGTGCTCATTTAGCCTAAGGGCATAATGACTCAATGACCCAAAAACTCTGAAAAGTACCTGATATACAGTATATAGTGATGATGCTCCAACATGTACAAAGTGATCTAATTTTATTACAGTTTATATAAATAGAAAATTTCTGTAGAAAATGGTTTAAAAATAGTGTTATAATAAAGCCAAGTTTTGGTTGTTATAAAATTTATTTGTGAAGAATGTTGCATTCATGATGATAGGTATTCACTAATTGCCCTAGGAATTTAATGGTTTTGTATATGACACACTCTAAGAATCTCATGGACATACCTTGCTTCATAGACTTATTCTCTGAAAATGAAGAAAACAAAACAGCATCCTAACATCTTTGGTCTTATATAGAATAATAGGAAAGAGATGTGTGTCAAGCAAATCATCAGTCTAATTAACAAACCTCAACCAATGAGGTTGGTTGTTTCTGAGGTAAAAAGTAGACCATGCAGGAAAAAAAATGACAAGAGGGGAAAAAAGGGGGGGGATAGAATAACTCACCTCAAAGTGTGGCAGAAAAAAAGCAATGACACATTACAGAAAAAGATGATCTATATTATGTGAAATTCATATGATATGAAAGAACATAACAGTAGGGAGGGTGCAAAGAATCAGGTCCAATATTTTAGGATGCAAATAATCAAGAATCAAGTCCTTCTTAATGGAAGGCTCCAGGGCTCCAGGAAATCTAATATATGGAAAAAGGACTGTTATCACTGTGACCCAAAGATCAGCCTTCAGATCACCTCTGAGAAATAGAAAATTATGACCAAAGAATACTCAGCCAAAACAAAAAACTTTCTGCATTTCTGTTGTAAGGTACATAACCGTAAGTCTTACTATTTTGGTTTTAGAAATAATCAAAATTTTCAACTACTGTGAAATGATGGACCCATAAATAATTTTGTCCTAAGTATTAGAAATTGGCCTGCAGAACCAGAAGATGATTAAAGTATTTTCCTTAATCTTTCTCCCAACTCTAATAACTTCTTTCCTTTCCTTTTGTCCTTTGGGTGGAGGACAAAGCCTGTCAAGATTCATGCCTGCAACACAAACACAACCATCTTTCCTCCAGGTCCCAACCCAACTGTAGATCCATCATTTCAAATGACAATTCCATAGGAAATCAATATTTTCGAAGGAAGATTGCTTCAACTACTGCAGCGTGGACTGTGGGTACAGCCAGTGAATTCAGGAGAGCACACCCATTTGTAGCTGCTGTTCACTCAGGCAGGATTGATTGCAGGTAAGCTTCCTTAGAGAGGAGGTGGAGGGGCTATTCACTTCTTCTTCTCTTTCAACTTGCTCCTCTATTCTGGTTCAAATAACAACAGTCCTGAATTATAAATAGCAGCAGGAGATAAACAAACACCCTAGCCCACTCAAAATGCTAAATAACAACTCCATCTGTTGTTTAAAGATTGATGCTCTCTCCATTCAACATATTTTTTCTTCATATTGCACATTACTAATAGTGGCTGTGATTCACTTATGTTACATCTCGGGACACACAATGCAAAAAACTGCACTACGGCCCCAACTCACAAAGCTTTTTTGAACTTTGTAATCAAATGTAACCCAAAATCTGTAAAAACTCAAAAACTGAGATTGTTTTTCTGCTTCCAACATCTTAAACTGATACTACATATTTGTAAAACACCTCTTTTAAAGTGTGTTCTTTTTTCCCCTAAGTATGTGTAGTTCATAACTGAAGAAAAAGATTAAGATTTGGAAGGGAAAATAAAAAGTACAACCACTGTAAATTCATCCCCCAAAGACAATCATTATTTTACCTTAATCTATTTGCTTCTCATCTTTTTCTATATTATTGTTTTTACATAATTAATCTCATACTTAGGATACAATTATATGTCCTTTGTAAAACTAAAAACACAAAATATTCCCCCCTGATGGACACTGCTCACCACTATCATATTCCAGGGTTATATAATTATTTATTTTGCACAAGTACCATAATCCACTTAATCATCTTACTACTGCTGATATTTAAGTTGTATCCAATACAGTGTTTGTGATTAGACATAACTCTGAGATAAACACTGGTGTGTATTTCAAAGATCTTTGACACACTGATAAAGCACTTTCTAAAAGAACTGTTGACATGCTTTTTAGATACATATTTTTCTAATAAACCTCTTTTTGCTGATCCTTGATGTAGATCATCAAAACTGTCCAGGTATCTGTATGTCAGTGTATGAAATATGTTTTTTCTAAGAAGAGTTGAAATGGAAGATGGTTCTACATTACCAGGTAAATCAGCCAAGGAACAAAGTGACTACTAGTTTAATCCCCAAATGTTTATCTTATGGTACATGAGTTGTCAGGCTCTCTAACACCAAGGCTTAATAGTGACCCCACAAAAGCATATGCAGTATTCACTCTTCCCTCAGCACCCCAAGTATGATGGAAAAGAGAGAAGGAGAGAAGAAATATATAAAATTAGGAACTGCATAAGACACAATGAATACTTCAATCTCAGACCCATTAAGGTCAGGAAGAGAAAAAAAAGCCCTAACAATTATTAAGTGCATGATGCAATTCAGCCTCCACTCCATGTTCATACTTTATATGTACTTTTCAACTGACCAATTTTCTAATTTTAAGAAAAGACTAAATAGTGTTAGGTAGAAAAAATGATCACATGACAATCAACAGCCAAGGATTCAAGTTGTGCCACTTACAAGCTCTGTGGCCTTGGATAAGTCAGGTAATTTCCTAGGAATAGCAGGAATGAATGAATGAAATCCATGCCCACTCCACCATCCTTCCTTGAATGCTGTGGGATATGGAGAGAATCAGAAAATGCTCTCTCGCCCAAGTAAGGGAGAGAAATCAGTGAAAATTAAGGTATAGCATCCCTGAAGGTTAAGGGAATGAGAAAGAGTGGGGTGGGTAGGCTTACAGCACAGAATGAACTTCCCAGAATACTCACTGCACTTTGCTGACACTGACAGGAGAGATGGCAAGGTAGTCTAGCACCAAGCGCAGCAGATAGGAACCCAAGACCTATTTATTATCTTCCTCCAATGTCACGAAAATATGCAAGTGCCTAAGAACCTAGACCCTCCTATGGAAGAGGAGCAGGAAAGGAGACTTGAAGTTGCCTGAGCTTATCCAGAAGATAGTTACCTTGATTTAGCAAGATTGATTTCCATTATAGTGGGAATGGGAACTTGGAATACATGTTAAGTTCATTAAAACAGAAATAACAAATTTGTGATTTTTTTTATTCATTACATATTCCTCTTACATTAGATTTTAAACACTTCTAAAAGCATAAGATACTTTATTGTTTTTAAATCGCTTTTAGTTCTGAGGCCAATATCTTCCACATAATTATGGATCAATAAATGTTACTTTCAGAGCTTCCCAAACTTTTTATTGGGATGGCGTAAATAAAAATTGGAACTTATATTGTGGGTTAAGGTGAAAGAGGCTCACCTGCCCAGAGTCTAGGGGCACCACATACGATGTTATCTGAAGACTGAGAGAATCAATCAATGACTACACAAGCATTTCAAAGCATGTACTCTGTTGTATTACTAAATAAAATTTGCATAGTGGATTAAATTCATTTGTGTGATGCTTAACATGGTGTCACATATAAAATACCACATTTACTACAGGACATACATTGTTAGCAAATGTCTGTGGTTTCTGGATAAGGCAATCAGACCTTTCAACATCTTATAAATATTAAGAAAACTTCTGTTCACAAGTGTCTAAAGTGATCCCTGCATATCAGCATATCAGGTTGATAATACTATGTAGCATACAATTATTCAAGACATTAATTCAGAATTTATGCTGAGTATGAACCATTATTTCTTAACTGTTTCATAAATAATCAGCAACATTACCCTGTTTATTAGCAATGGCTCCATGAACAGGCCCCTTAGTACACAGAAATGTCAGAGGTCCTATTGAAATCAATTACAAATAGGTTATATATTATTTTTTCTATTGCTTCTAAATGTCATGATGATTTTTCCTGTTTTGAAGTGTGCTTTTATTGCATTCTGGATTGTTTTATTACTCTAAAAATCCATTTTAGTCATTTTTAAGTCCAAAAGTATATTTTACTGAGTGACCACATTGATTCTTTTGATCTCTACTGAATAAATAATGGTCATTTTTAATGACCTATTATTTTCCAGGAGATCATGAAAGTTTAAAAATAACTCTCTTGCTGGAATTCATATCAATTACAATAATGCAATATAGAATTATGACTAAATATTTTAAAATTCCATAATGATATAAGAGAGTAATTTCATTCTAGGAAACAGGATCAAAGAGGGCATGATTGTCTTTTAATAATTAGTCATGAAAAAAAATAATTAGTCATGAATCCAGACATATGGACTTATTGATTTTAACTGTATCTTCAAAATCATGTGAAAAAGAAATTCAATTAATTTTTTAAGTTGAACCTTTTACCTAAATACCAGTTTAGTATATTATACACAGATTAAATACAGATATTTCTTTTGGTGCCAGTGGTCTCTGAACACAAATAAACTTATGAGGCCCTATTCTCATATCACTTTCTCCACAAAGCCTCCCTGAGCCTCCAACCCAGAAACTGACCTCACCCTCTTCTTGACTCCAGAAACACATAGCATCTGGACTGCTCAAATAGCAATTATCATATGTGTCCTTATAAAGTAATTCAAAAAAAGATAGTGTTCATGACCACACAGAAGGAAAATCAAAATACCTTAAATTCTTCAATAAAGATCATGGTCATATTGAGGGGCCTATTTAATCATTTATATTTTAAAAATTTGTTCCATAGGGAACCAGAAAGTTGGATGTTGTTAGAACTAATGGGAATAGCAAAGTGTTTGGGCCATAATGATGTTAAATCTCTCATTTTAAGGCTTTAGTTCATGAATATTTTATTTATTAATATATACACCAAAGAAGTAATCTACATATTTATGTGTGAATTCATAGCAATGTGGCTTTTTTTGGGGGGGTGTGGCAGAGTAGACTTGTCAACATTAAAGTGCCCATACTAAACAATAAAGTCATTTGTAATCAAAAGTAAATTCTCCAAAACAATAAATACATTGGCAATTCTTGACAGCATGTTTAGAACCCTTTAGTAAACACATCAGTGCCACGTGGTTACTTACTTTCATTTTTCCTCCTCTCTCTTCTTCATAACAATGAGTTAAATTTTCATTGCAACTAATGTACGATGGGCTGGATAATCACAGTGCACAAATTACAAAATGCATGTTAAAGATTGAGCACAGGGGCTAGTTCCCTCTAAATGATCAATAAAAGGTTGCTATAAAACAAGTCTTACATTGTTGCACACGTCAGAAATATATTTAGAACTGCCTAGTAGGACAAAAATAAATTATCCAAAGAATATTAGTTTATTTTATGAAATCTAAAGAATAGCTAACAACCAAGCAATGGGGAAAGCAAAGAAGCATCCAGATCTTGGAAAAATTGAGACCAAGAACTTAACACCATTAGGCCTCTCAGCTCTTCCTCTCTCCTCACACCAGATTCATTCTTTCCAGATGTAGAAGCCTTTCTCAATACTGATCATATTAACCAGCAATCCCACACCTATGCATTTACTCAAGTGAAATAAAAACTTAGTTCACACAAAAACCTCATACACAAATTATAATAGGTTTATTCATAATTACCTAAAATTAGAAACAACCCAATTGTTTCTCAACTGAGGAATGAAGAGTCTAACAGTGGAACATTCACATGCTAGAATATTACTCAGTAATCAGCAGCAAAAGAACAATTAATGATGAATACAGCATGTATGCATCTTAAATGCATTTCACTAAATGAAATAACTCAAACTCAAAAGGGCACATACTATATGATTCCATTTATATGACATTCTTGTAAATGCAAAACTACAGAGACAGAAATTATATCAGCGGTTGCCAGAGATTGGTGTGGGGAAATTCTCAACTATAGAGGAGAACAGAGAAATCTAGGGGATAGGAATGCTATAGCTGTTTCTGTATCTTGGTTGTGATGACATTTACACCACATTTACACCATTTTTTTACATTTACTGAATCTCTTAAAATCCAAAGGACAGTACACTAAAATGGATGAATTTTACTATATGTAAATTACACCTTAGAAAGTCTTGAAAAAGAAAAGACAAAAATGGCTTAGAAAGAAAGACTTGACAAATATTGAAGAGATAAAATACTGAAGATATTGTCTTGGATACAGATCATAGGAGTTCCTAGAAAGAAAAAGGAAAGCAAACAGATAGAATAAATACTAAAAAACTAATATACAAGAAAACTTTCTTGAATTCAAGATTTAAAAAACTGCATATTAAAGGAGGACACATGTACCTGACAGACTTGGAACTACTATCACTAAGGTATACTCTCAAAAAATCACTGAACTTTAAAGGGAAAAAATATCTTTGGGCATTTTTAAAAAAACATTTATCTTTTAAGAAAAATAAAATTAGATTATCACTGGACTTTGACAGCAATGCCTTATGCCAGAAAAAAAAATAGAATATATTTGACAATCTCAGTGACAGAACAGGTGTCTCAAGGACTTCATAACCAGCAAAACTGATTTTCAAATATAAAAGGGCATAAGACAAACGATTATCAACATTCGAGCATTCAGGAATGCTGTCATGAGCACTTTCTAAGGAATCAACTAGGGAAAGGATTCTAGCAACCAAATGACTACAGAAATATCAACATAAGCACTGGTGACTGAATATTACATTTATAATTACATTTAGAATAAAAATTAAATGAATTAAGTTAAACAAAAAGGATATAGTATGTAATTGTTATATGCTCAGACCTTATAGTTCAACCACTAAAAAATGAAATGTGCAAGGAATGTGAATAGCATATACAAAAATTACTTATAACTGTGTTCTGTACTAATACTGATAATGGTCATATTAGTAATATCACTTTAAGGCTGTTGTATGTATAGTTCAGGATAAAGGAAATAAATTATGGCATAATTCTAACTATTTTCTCCTATATCCTTGAGAAGAGGTTACATAAAAACCCCACAGTACTTAAATATATTGGAAAATATCAATATAAACTTACATATTATTTTTGAATATGTATATATTTAAAGATATATTAATTCTATATGCTTCTCACCTCTGCCTACAAACATAATTTTATTAAAATGCTAGAAACAATGACTAGACCAACATAAATAGGCATCCCTAAAACCCAGATTTTAAACCTGAAATCCAACTTTCCACTGAATTTTCCAGAGTTTGATTTCTTGGAAAAATGGCTGATTCTAAGACTGAAATAGGAAATACACAAGGCCAGAAATTCTTGTCAAATTAGAGAGCAGAGAAAGGAAGCAATCAAAAACTACCAGAATTCTGTCAAAATGCTCATGAGCCAAAGGGAAGAGATTCCCATTGGCCAAAAATAAGACAATTTATGCTTCAGAAAAATAATAATGCCCAGAAACTGGAATATATCACAACACATTTAAATCTATGATTTCAAAATGATAAGGAAAGAAGCCAATGGGTCTCTGCAAGATGACTGGAAATCAATTCTGTATCTTGGAAATTGGTAAATTTTAAGAAATAATTAAACATCTATACTGTCTTCCTTTTTATACTTATCACTCTCTTTTCTTTTAATTTGAAAAATTGAATTAATAAAGAGAGTGAGAAGTATAAAAATCAAGGTAGTGGTTTCTATTGGGGCAAGTGGGATTTGGATAGGGTACATGGATGGATTCTAGGATGGCAGGCAAGATTCTACTTCCTACTCAGGTACTGACTACAATGGTGTTCACATTACATTCATTAATTAAGCTACATGTATTTTTTCTGGTTTAACATATTTGTTTTATTTTAAAACTAAAGGTCATAATTCATACAGAAACCTGACAAATAGATTCCTAAGTTTTTCCAGAAAGTAAATAAAGAAGAATAGCAAAGACCAGTTTGGAAAAAAGGAATAAAATTGGATCACTTTCTCTCAGTTATAAATATAAAGCTGTGGTAACTAAAACAGTATGGTACTAGGAGGGAAATAAGAGATGAGAACTCCAATTTTTTAACTCATACACACAGACTTAACAAGATAACTACCCAATTCTTATAGTAATTAAAGATAATTTCAAATTGGCTTAAGATCTAAAATTGAAAAATTAAACTATAAGGGAGTTAAATAAAATATAGGTTAGGTGGGGATAAACAAAAGGGAATACATTTTAAGATACTCCTAATATTCAGAAAACAGAAAAGAAAATATTGGCATTTGAATAAATGGGAAAAAATCTCAAAGACGAAGTATATCATAATTTTTTAAATGACAGACTAAGATTATGTATTACTAGCTTATATAATGGGGAAAATATTATTAGCCCTTCTATACAAAGGTTTATATATTTAAAAAGTAATCATTTAATATAAAAATGTCAAAAGTCATGGATAATAGATAGGAAAATATATATATATGTACACACACACATATATCTACTCCATATAGAAAAATATGCTCAACCTCAATGCCATTCATAATTTTTTAACCCACTGGATTTGCAAATAATGATAATAATAATAATAATAATAATAATAATGTTTAAATTAAAAATAACCAATGTTTGAGAATACAAGTGTACAGGTACAGGTGCCGTCAGAGAATCTTTTTTTCCTCCTGGAAATTTTTTATTTATTTATAATTATCATTTCTAATGCTAGCAGTAGACTTCATTAAACTGTGCCTTGGTACAGGCACTGAGCTTGTCCATGGTGCTCTTGATGTACAAATCCTGGACGTTCTGACAATTCTTTTTTTTTTTTTTTCGTTCTGACAATTCTTTTGCAAAGATTCCAGAAAACTGACAGCTAAGTGGATGTTGTACACAAGCTCATCATCCATCATCTACATGTGGTCAACAGCCACTGCCAGACACAGAACCTTCTTCGTTTGGAATCTGATCATGGACTTCACTTCATCCATGTTGGCCACCATGTTTTCATTGTAGGTCAGCAAGGAAGGGAATCTGCCAGCCTCATTCAGGCGTGGGCCCAGGATTCCTGGGATCTGCTTGGTCAGAGATTCTGAGGCCAAAGAGGCATCATACTTCTTGGCCAATTTCTTGACTAATTTTTTATTCATGGGAGATTTTGCCGCTCATGGTGCCTCACTCCACAATAACCCAAAAGAGCCTCCTGGAAATCTTTTAAATTAATACAGCAATTTTTGAATCTAAATGAATTATTTCTTTCATACTTTTCATTTTTTTGTCTTTTGTGAATTCTAGGTAAATGTTCCGTCTTCTTAATCCTGAATTAAATCTTCATTTCTGATTGAATAATAAATGAATGAATGAACAATGAATACTGTTCAGCCCATTTACTGAGCTTTGTATTTTGATGATCGTTAATTGGTTAATTTTTTTAAGCCTGTCATTGTGTGGTGGTTGCATTAGGTTCTTTTATCTCTTTAAGGATATCAATTATACTTCCTTAAAAGCCTATTTGTTTTTTAATTCTGTTTTCTCTGGTATTATCCATGAAATTTCATGGATTTGGTTATCATTAAATGTTTGATAAGATTCGGAAGTTTGCTCATCTTCCTTCTGCTTTAGTTGTGCATTGGCTCCTACCCAGTCATCTTTCCCTCTTTTGCAACAGCAGACAATGTTGCAATAAACATTCTTAAACATCCTTATATACTAACAGTTTCCCTTTTGTAGGATGGATTCACAGAAGTTGGTAAATTATTGTTCATTATAAACGTAATAGATAATGTCAGATTATGTTACTTACAAGTTGGAATAATTCACACACCCGCTAGCAATCTATTAGCTAGCCTCATTTCCTCATATCATCACTACCTTTGCTGACTTTTTTCAAGCTAGATTTTGGATTTCTCTAAGTACTACGAGTGCAGTATCAATTAGACATTACCTTCTTTGCAGTTGTACTTAATAAATACTATTTAGCTGAATGAGTGATAAGTTCAGCCTCTGGGTCTCTGTTACCATGCTTTCCTTTTTTCCCCATATTAATTTTCATCTTCTAGCATACTATGTAATATACTCATTTATTCTAATTATTGTTTAATATGTATCCCCCAACTGAAACAAAAAGCTGGAAACTCTACTTTGTTCACTAATATTTCCAAATGCCTAAAACATTAGCAATTAATAGGTACTCAGTATATATTTGTTGAATGAGTAAATGAATAACTATATGATAACTACTTAACATCCTAGTAAAAACTTAAAGTATTTTTCCTGAAAAAATATTCTGCAAAGTGCTTATTATAAAGATAAATCTGCTTCCTCTAACAAATATTATGAACTCCTACAATCGTGTATACATTCCAAGCTGGCTATACAACAACCTGCTACAAGAAGAAATCAATATAACATGATTCCTTCTTGGAATCCATTCAGGAAGCATAAGCCACTAGCAGAAACAAAAGAATATGTACGTGCCCATCATAATTGGCTTTTGAGTGTGGACACTGAGGACACTGTCTCAGAGAAAGGCTTCAATATATTCATAATTAATTTATCAAGCATATTGGTTGTTCTTTAAGTAATAATAACTAAATAGTATTAGCCTAATTAAAGTAAATATTGTTTGTCATTTTAATATACCAAACATCAAATAATATAATTTTAAATGAAGCTGACAATATACATCAATAAGATAGTCTATATTTTTTTAGAAACACACTTTATTTTTATTTTTTATAAGACTTTTTTTAATTAATTAATTTATTTATGATAGTCACACACACAGAGAGAGAGAGAGGCAGAGACACAGGCAGAGGGAGAAGCAGGCTCCATGCACCGGGAGCCCGACGTGGGATTCGATCCTGGGTCTCCAGGATCGTGCCCCCGGCCAAAGGCAGGCGCTAAACCGCTGCACCACCCAGGGATCCCGATAGTCTATATTTTTATAGTAATCTTAAAAGCAATACCTCCATGTAGCATTTTTGTAGTTTTCATTGGAGCCTCACAACAAGGCTGGGAGCTAAACAGTACAAATATTATTACACTTATTTCAAAAACCAGGAAACTGAATCCAGTAAATTAAGTGACTGATTAAAGAAGGAAGCCAGGACTTGAATACATGTCTTTGGAAACATTTCTTTCTGAAGAAGAGATTAAACAAAAATCAAATATTTGGAGTCAGAAGTAGATTTCTATTCTAACTCTGTAATTACTAGGTATGGAAACATCAACCACTGAATTATCTACTCTAAGCCTCAATTCAGCATCTATTTATTTACCATTAGGCAGAAAAGGATAAGAAAACAGCCATACATCAAAGGAAATCAATTATCCAATTATCTATACATTTAAAAAGTACTAAAAGTTTGTTATTTATATTGTTCACTCATGGCATTTCCCTGAAACGTAGTGTTGTTCTCTATTTTCCTTCTGTTTGCAAGAGGCTTCCAGATCTAAGAATTCACTGATGTGTAATTTATCCTTCTACCACCACCCAACAGGACTACTAAAGCTGGGCCAGCCACGTGACATAGTGCTGTGACACTGTTAAGAGACAGAGGCTCTGTTGTTTTACCTCTATTATCTTTCCTCTCTTCAAGTGCATCTGTCACCAAAGGCAATAATTTCATGCCGATCCTATTATGCCCCTATGCCCTACTTCCAGCCCTACACCTTCAAATTTTTGGAGTTGCATAAAGATTAATCTTTTCTGCCCTTTTTGGCTAATAGTTTCCTTAACATTCTAATCAGTTTAGCAAACACTCCTCGAGTGCCTTCTATACTGACAATACTAAGGTGCTAGGAACAGAAAGATATGTAGGGTACAATCCCTACCCTTAAGGAAATTATAGTTTATTAGGGGAGAGAGATAATTAAAAAAAATCAAATTGCAGGTGCCTGGGTGGCTCAGTTGGTTAAGCATCTGCCTTAAGCTCAGGTCATGACCCCCAGGGCCCTGGGGTAGAGTCCCACATCAGGTTCCCTGCTCAGCAAGGAATCTGCTTCTCCCTCTGCCCCTCCCCCTGTCCAGGTGCTCACTCTGTCTCTTCCTCTCTCTCTCTCTCTCTCTCTCTCTCTCTCTCTAAAATAAAATATTTTTTAACAAGAAATCAAATTGTTATAAGGCAGTACATACAGTAGTTAAAGATAAGCTCAAGGCTTTATAGAGAAAGGAGGAACAATTAACCATTCTAAGGGTGGAAATCATACTGATAAAAAGCCACAAGATATGAAATCTGATCTTGCAGCATGGGTAGGAATTAGCAAATGAAAAAGAGTGTTACAGATGGAAAAAGAGTATGAATAATCATATAGAAGCACGATGCCGAAGTTTTTGATCAGGTCAGATGAACATGTGTGTTCAACATGTCTGTAGGACAATTAAGTAGAAATGCTTTTCAGGAAGCTTGGAGAAAAGTCAAGACTAAATATCTAGCAGCCACCCATCATGTAACAAGATGAAGATAAGCACAGTTGAGAGAAATCAAATAAGTTCAGGAGGAGGAAGAGCATTGCTATTTTATATGGCGTGGTTAGGCAATGTTTCACTTTTAAGGTGACTTTTTGAGCAAAGATCTAAAGTAAGTGAGAAAGTGAGTCATATGAATATCTAGGAATAGAGCTTTCTATGAAAAAGAAACAGCAAATGCAAAGGTCTTGAGTTATGAGTGTGCTTGGACTGGGAAACAACATGGGGTCAGTATAGATGAAAAATATTACAAATGGAGAAAGCAGAAGGAAGTGATGCTAGAGAGAGCATAAGAAGCCAGATGAAGTAGAGCCTTAATGAACATTATACAGACTTCATTATGTGGGTTTTACTCTGAACGATATTGTGAGCCAGTAGAAGTTTAGATTGGCAAAGTGATATGAATCTACTGTATGGGGCAAAAGCAAAAACAGGCTTTTGTTGTTGTTGTTACTTTTTTTTTTTTAGAAGGCTGTATCATTAATTCACAAGAGAATGATGGTACCTTAGAGTGGTTACAAGGATTCATGTACCTTTTGAAAGTAGACTTCACAGGATCTTTTGAGTTTGAGTATGTGAAAAAGGATAAAATTAAAGTTCAAAAGATAATCAAAAGTCTCAAATAAGAAGGAGCAGTCACTAAGAAAGGAAAACAAGTTATGAATACACACAGCAAAGAAAATATACTTGTTTCAAGAGTTTAGAGAAGGAGAATGTAGCAATATTGTCTAAAGCAGTACAGTAAAAGAAAAAAAAAAGAAAAGGATAAAAATATCTGTTGGAGTTAACAATTTTGAAGGTGTTATCTTTTGCCAAAGCAGTTTCAATGAAGTGGCAAGGAAGAAATCGGATTGCAATGGTTTGGAGAGTGAATGGGGCCCAAGGAATGAGAGATAGCACTAAATGTTATCACTTCAAAACTCAGCAGAGTGGAAAGAAGAGGGTTATAGTTGCTGGATATATAAAGTAAAAAGAAGATTCAATCAGTCATGTGTTGTGACTCAGAACCACAAAAGATCCAGGGTAATCTCTTTGAATCCAGGGTTTCAAGGACAGCCTGATGGAATGGGTCTTTTCCACTTTCCAGTCATCATGATTTAAATGTCATTTCGCTTTGGAACCTGAGTCAAGGAGAGAACTCCAGAAGTACAGCTCAACCATTCAGCAACCATCCAAACAGAAGTATAATGGATCCAAAGAAGTCACCAAAGCATTAGTAAACTGCATCTGGGAAAAGGACACATTCATTAAGTTTGTGCAGCATTATATTCAGTTCTACCAATATCTGGTTTAATCACTTCACCTGATAACTTCAGGTGAACTTAGCTTCAACTTTTGCTAAGCAGATAAAAATGTTAAAGACACATCTTACTTTCACTTATTTAAATAAGGTTTATACAGATTAAAAGATTATTTAATTGTTGTGGTATCAATAAGACCTTGACATTTTTCAACTTTTTTTAAAGATTTTATTTATTTATTCATAAGAGACACAGAGACTGAGAGAGAGGCACAGACCCAGGCAGAAGGAGAAGCAGGCTCCATGCAGGGAGCCCGATGTGGGACTCGATCCCGGGGCTCCAGGATCACGCCCTGCGCTGAAGGTGGCACTAAACCGCTGGGCCACCCCAGTTGCCCCATATTTTTCAACTTTTAATCAAGTCTAATCTATCATACACAAATTATGCAGTATCCTAAAGGTTAATATATTAGCTTCTATTTTTTAAATTCTCTTCTATTGAGAATAAACACAATAACAGCCATAAAACTTTTTAAATGGAGGGAGTTTTAGAGACATCAAGTCTGAACACCTCCATTTGGAATGAGGATTTGAGCTTATGAAATCTTGGTCAGGCTAACGTTATATAAATACCAATAGAAACAAGACAAAAATCTAGACTTTAGGATTTCAATAGTTTTTTTTTCCACTTCTGTAATCTATAATTCTTTTAAGTAGTCTCTAAAAAAAAACATACTGGGATATCATCACCAAAATTAAATATTTCAAATATGTTGACTGCCTTCCTATATATGGCTCTAGGCATTGTTCTATGTCTTGACATAAATTATTTTATTCAATCTTCACAGCAACTCTAAGAGACAGGTACTATTATTGCCCCATTTTGCAGGTGGAGAAACTAAGCCTTAAAGAGACTGAGTACCTTTTCTAAGGCCACTCAGGTAGCAAGTGGTAAAACTAGAATGGCATCTGAGGCACTAGGCAGTCTGCTTATTTCCAGATGCAGGCTAAACAGTTCTCAAGATTTAATTCAGAAAGCAGTGATTGAAAGGCTACTATCAGTAAGATGGTGTCTTGGGAGCTGAATAAGATATATAAGATACAGAGCTTAAAAACCTATCAAAAAAGACCGATGCATCCACCACTAACTGTGACACAGAACAAAAAGTGTTTAGGGAAAAAAGAAAAGCAAAGTGCACAGAAGAGAAAGCTATTTCTGGGCTAAGGGTAGACATAAAAAGGGCCAATACTACCTTATAACCTGTTGAGATCTGCTTTGAACCAATTGGTTACTAACAGAGCCCAATGGATAGAGAAGTATTTCTTTTTAATATTCTTAAATGCTTATCATTCAACTCAGCTTTTTTTTCCTATACCATACTCAACTCAGCCACTTCTAGATTTAGTTAGCACTCAAGGCATTTTTTTTTTAATGCCTGTGGTGTGGAGGGTAAAGAGCATGCAGTAAATAAATCAGTTGCGCAAAAGCTCTCTTAATATATAAAAGAATCTTTACAGATAGTTATTAGAGGCCTCAAAGCCTCCATGAAATAATCCACTTACATTCACTGTCCACTTAAGTGGCAAACTCTAAATTTATGAGTTAGTTTCTTGCTGAAAAGTCATATAACTTGTGAGTGTTAATTTCTTAGATGACCCTGGTTGGGTAAGAAAATTGCAAATGAGAGTCAGAGTTAAGGTAACTAACTCCTGCCAAATACATGGCATACATTTTAGATTCCTAGATACCAGCCCAACCCATTCAAGAATCACTGCACCCTCAATGAAATATTTCTAGAGAAATGCTTATGTTATGATTTACTGAAGATGAGGGAATATACCTGTGATTTTTGTTTAAGGCCCAAATTTTGGCTATATTTTTCTTCAACTAATTATTACCAAATAAGTTTTATTTTTATTTTATGCCTAACCTGTATAATAAACTGCATTTGCTTTTAAAAGTTAATAGAAGATCCAATGTTTACCCCGTTTTCTTACCAAAAACATTACTGTTGCAAGCCAACTTGTATAAACATCAAGTATGAGTCTGGGGCTGAAAACAGTATTAAATCACCTTTTTATTGTAGAGGGGGACCTATCCAAGCTTCCACTTTAGTATCTGATTGCTTCTCCTAATGTTTTGGTACAAAAAGTTTTTTATCTCTTCCCCGTAAGTAGCGTTCTGACTACTAAGAAGGTGGAGGTACACAGGAAAGCTCTAGCATACTACTTGGCCAAATATCTTCAGACTCTCTTATAAATAAAAGAAGACCAGAACTATTTTCCTACATCAATGTTGGCCAAGCTGACTTCATTTGCCTACTGCTGTTATGGCTAATGTATTATCCTTATAGCACCTAGACTCATACACTTCATATTTTAGTTTAAATGGAATCATTATTTTTAGTTAAATAAATTTACTTTAAAAAACTGTCTACTTCTATTGTAAATGAAAAATCAGCATGTGTCATTAAAAAAATACCATAAACCTCTAGCAAGATGCAGTGGTTTGCCAAGATCTGCTTTCCAGTTATCAAATATGGAGATCAACAAATGTTAGTGAGCTCTTAAGGACACACTAGTACCACACTGAAGCTTTTTGGTTTTTTCTCCTTATTCTAATTAGAAAAAAAAATTGCAAAGAAAGTGAATTTCTATGTGGCTCAGTGATTTTTAATGTTGTGCCCATGTACCTTCCAAACTCATCTCAAGTACCTCCAGGCAGCCAAGAAGCATTCTGAAAAACGCTATTGTAAATTATCCAGAATTTCATAAGCCCAAACCTTGCCACTCCTAATTGATCCAGAATCCAGTGTCACTGTTGTCATCGACAGTCTTATCTGAGCTTTTCCTCACCTCTCTCCAACCACACTGAGTCCCCACTGTGTTTTTCTCAGAGCAAGACTGGTCCAGTTGTCTAGAAACTCTGCTTCCCACCTGGCTCCACCACAAGCTAGCAGCTCGCCAGGCCTCACAACCTTCTGGCTCAGTCCCAATGTCAAAAAGATAATGGTGGGTCACATATCTACTTAGTATACTTCCTCCAGATTTACTTTTTCACTTCAGCGTTCTACTTTCAAAGGTTTATTCATTTCTCAGCCTGTATTCCTTGAATTTCTGCTGTCTTGAACCTGAGCTATCATTCTTTCATTCTCCATGTTAGTAACTCCACATTCCGCTGGGAAATAAAGGTTCGCTTCTCAACTCTGGAATGAATACATTATTCATCCTTGCTTGCACAAATTCTAATTTTGGACACGATATTTTTTCTCATCCACAACATTCTTAAGCTATAAATTGACAACATGGTATACTTTGTATTAGAAAACAGTCAAAAACTTAAAGCACAATACACTCTTTGTGAAATTACAGGAAGCGCTATAAAGAAATGTGAACAGTCAAATGAAGATGTTCTGAACTATACTGTAGTCCCCTTTCCAATTATCCTAGTATTTTAAAAATCAAATTTAGCATTATTGGAAACTAGAAATACTCAGCATTACTGTAAAATATTAGTCAGTAGCCAGGGTTAGTTGTAGTATATGCACCTGTCATTTTTCACACAACACTTCTACCAGGGTATTTCTTAAACATTACATGTGAGCAAATGGCTTTTTACCCATTTTATGCACTTTTAAAGCCTCACCATGATTTTACTTACAGCTATTATTTCTAATACAGTTGGGCACTGACCTGATGACCCAGCAGACCATCCTGAATACAAAACAAAGGACACACACTGGTCAACTGCTGGCTGGCAAGTCCCTGAGTGACCAGGTCAAAAGCCCTCAGCAAGTATACAGGAAAAGATTAATGGGAAGAGAAAGAAATCCTTAGCCAATGCCACAGTAAAACTAGCTGCTCCATGGAGATATTAGACACAAAATTTGGCCCATTAGCACAGAACTCTATACTGGGGTTAACCATCTTCAGACAACTTAAATATTCTTTCTCCAATTAAGAAGTGGCACCTGCATGTGATGGAGCCAATGATTTGAATGGAAAACAAAATACGCATTGTACTGAGATGACCCAAATATCAGTAATTCATTAAAACAGTCTCAAACTGAGACCTTTTTCTACATAGGGTGACAACTATAAGAGAGAATCAGATGATAGATATGGTGTTCCTGTGGTGAACTAGTACAGCAGCTCATCATATTTACCCATGTATCTCCTTAAGGTCTTATTTGTGAAAGGTTGTGATAAAACCGAGTAGAACTTAAATTCATTTGGCTTTTGAGATTATCACTCTATTTAACCTTGAAAGCTTTTTGCATTTTCTCATGCCTTTGTTTGCTTTCAGGAATTTATCTTCATTTTAACTTTAATCCGTTTTATATCTCCTGCCTCATCTTCGATCCACAAGGTTCAACCTTTTTTTTTTTTTAATCTGCAGTGTCTACAGTATAGGTGGGCGTGGGAAGGCTTCTGTCTCCTTTTTATAAAGACATACAATACAGTCATCTTAAAAATTACAAACACATATGTATGTGTATATGTGTGATTAATCAATAATCATTTTATCTGTTAGACTGAAAAACTGGTATCCAAGTAATACTTATTCTACATTAAGTAGCAGTTTCACCTCAGATTTACTGATTCTGACAGTTACACTATCCTTAAAAAGACAGTATTTTGTCTCAAGAAACTGAAGCAATTTACCATTACTCCTTACAAAAGTGGAACCAAATACTTACCAACTTTGCCATAAGAACCATAAAATTAGCTATGCAGTGAGTGTCTTAGATTTCTGTAGAGAATCGTAGTAGTTTGGACCAGCTTTGCACAGCCAGGAGCATTTCTTGCATTAGGTATTGCAAACACAAAACCTAGGATCTATGAGCTTTCTAAGGGTCCCACCCCAAATTTATCATTAGCTCCAAAAATAAGAATAAATGTTCATATAATGTTCACAGAAATGTATGCCAATTGCTACTCAGCTCATATGCAAATACAAAAAATTAAATCTCAAGAGCAAAAGAAATAATTTATTCTTTTAAAATAAAATCATCTAAAATTTTACATCAAAGAAAAATCCAATGTGATGTATGAAAATAGGTGTATAAGAATTAGAATGTGATACAGTAAGGACTGGGGTCTGCCAAAGTAGGCCTGCCTAGGCCATATGCTGTGATCTGATCACTATAGATTTTCATTCACACGTCAGCAAGGCAGTAATTAAAGATGGTGAAACACAGGATTTTGTAAAGCAATGAAAAATCTGTATTAGAACTATTTGTATTCTGGGAATTACTTTCTCACAGACATTAAATCAGATAAATTGGGATTTCCCTGAAATGTTACCCACTGAAGAAAAATTCCCAGGAGACTTGGGTCTTCTTATTATAATTGGTCTTATTTTTATCTCTTTTCTGAAAACAATATGAGTAGAACAACTCTGCTCCAAGATAATTAAGTATGGCCTATACTGTCCCAAAGTTATTGTGGGCATCAATATACCTATGATAGTTTTTTTTCTTTTGCCAACAATTCAAACATGCCAGAGATATACCACAGCACAATCGGGAAATGTTTCCATACAGTAGTAATTATTTCATATTTATTTCCTATAACCCACTCAGAATGTCTAACAATGACCCCCATACATTTCTTACTTGAGAAAAATCAGAACAGAGAATTCTCAGTAGAATGTCATGGGCTTTTAAGGATCAGACTTATAAACTACCTTATATCAAACCACCACATCCTATTACAGTTCCACACCTTGTTGAAGGGCTGATATAAACTTGGACTTGAAATCAAGCACCACAGTGTTATAAGCTAGCCTATTTTTTCACAATAACAATTCCATGGAGAGAAACTGCTCTTACTTTCTAACAGGTTTGAGACTCTGAAATGTGACTGCTTCTCTTCAGTAATTTTCCATCAAATGTGCAAGATACATCTTGACAGTGAAACACCGTATCTCATTTACCTCTTCAATGAGACTGAAAATATATAAGGGGACATTCTTCTATATGAGAGGACATTCATTTTACTTAAATAACACCAGGGTGGATCTCTGTGGCTTCATTTCTTTTTCCAAATATTTCTTCATAAGAAAGCATTGATTTCTTAGCTTCTATGACTTGATGGGAAAATTTCTTTTCAACATGCTATCTGTATCTCAAAATGATATGCTGACTTACTGTCATTATGACATGCTATTTTAGTTATACTAAACCAATCACATTTAGTAGCACATTGGTGACCACCAATCTAGTCATGGAGAATACATGTCGTAACTCAAAGCCATTAATAACTAACTAATACAAGTTAGTAACTCAAAGAACTAAGTATATGGATTAGCAAGCCTATATATATGAGCCCTGCAGGGGACTGAACATTTTGAATTAAAGTAAAACATTTCCAGTAGTAGAAATAGAAATGAATAATTTTGAAAATTTAAATCACATGGATGAATTGTGCCACAAAGTTTCAAAACTGCAGCTACCCCCACCCCCACCAGAGGAGTTATTCTGCTGGGTTGTGAATGGGAAGCCCAACCAACCTATAAATAATCAAAAGCAGTTATTAGAAATGAAATTCATTCTGAACTACAAGCCCTTATACAGGAAATGTGTCAAAAAGCCAGTGGTTCCATTTTCCCCAAATGCTACTATCTTGTTCCACTACAATAGTAGGTTGGATGACAAATAATAACAAAGCCATCTAATCTTTAATGCTTCCATATAACAACAGTTAGTTAACTTTAAGTGATACTAGTGGCCTGAAATCTTCCAAAACTTGCTGAAAAGCGGTAAAAAAAAAAAAAAAAAAAAGTAAGGTTTATCAAAGTCTACAAATATAAAAGGAAAATGTAAGTTTATCGTGTCCAGGATAAATCTCACTACTTTGAACCAGGGAAAAAGAAGCCCCACCTGAACAAGCGAAAGATCATGATTATTCTGTTTATTTATAAAAAAATGTTAATACTACCAAACTGCAAGGGTAAGAGTAATATGGCAGGTTTGTGTTTGTTCCTGTTCCTCACCTAACTGCCAAACAGTGCAAAAGAAAAGTTATAAATACAACTACTACCATTAGGATTCCCTATTTTCAGGAGAACTCCTAAAAAGTGCCAAATTAGCAATGGTCTTTATTCCTTCTCTGGGCTATTATGCAGATTAGAGCTTTAGAAGATTTTCTAATCAGCACCCTCACTTGTCACTGAATTTTTTTTTCCTCCTAGCAAATAAAAATAGAATAAACATAAGAACGATATTAACTACTTATTTGGCTTTGAAAAGAAAGAGAAATTGTCTTTATTTTCAGAGTTAAAGGTCATCTTTTAGAGGGAAGTCAGTAAGACGGTCAAATAATAAGACTTATTAACAGGAACCTTTGTTGAAGATGGCTTATTTGGACATCTCTACTGAATCAACATTAGGAAATGCCCAACAAGCTTCTTCACACATATAGCCTTGTTCCTTCTATCCAGCCGCTGTGCTAGTTGGGTTTCCTGTGCTGAACATTCCAGAGCCCCAGACTGTCATATGTCACTGTCTCTGTCATTCAGTTCTTAAATGTCCTGTCATCAGAGAGGCTTTCCCTGATCAGTTCATCTAAATTACCACCTGACTCTGACCTACATTATTTTTTAGCCCATCAATTTGTTTTGTTTTCTTTTAGTAATAATCGTTATCTTGCTCATGTACTTGCTCGTTTAATAACCTTGTTGAGCTTACAATCCTGGCCTGGCTTGTTCACCGCTGTACAGCTGACACCTAAAATATTACCTGGTCTATAACAAATATTCACTAATTATTAACTGAAAGGATGAATCCCAATCTCCATTACCCATAGTGGAAAGGCTAAGCACTTTCAAAAGCATAATGCCATAATGTCTGGACATTCTTCATCAAGGTAGGTTTCCACCTTTCTTTCTTTCTTCCACCTTTCTCTAAACTGTATTTGCCTCAAAAGAATACAAGTCTAATTTAGTACTATCTTTAACCCAATGCACCTCAGGCCATCAGTGAAAGAAAGGAAACCACTTATCCAGAAAGATAAAAGCAAAAATGGGCTCCTGTTAGGATCGAGAACATATGTAGCTTCATAAAGTGAAAGCCTGAAAGAACAATGCCAGACAGTAAATCTAAGTTTTAGCAAAGCTGACAGAGATTTCTTCACTAGGAAAAAAAAAAAAATCCTGCATGACAAGCTTTTGTTTGATGGTAAAGTAGACAGTATCATCGTGTAGTGCTTAGAGATCAAGCGTTATGCATAGCTGTGCAGTATATACCCTTCCTGAATTAATTACTAAAAGAAAAAAATGGGAGAAATTTTTGACAGGGAAGGACAGTTTTCACTTTAGGAATTCCTTTCTCTACATAGAAAAAATTATTATTTATTAAGTATTCAAATAACCATAATATCCCCCAATATTTTTGTAGCTATTTTCAAGTTATCCACCTGTCACAGTCCCTTTATATGCACCTAGAATACTGTTCGTGAACATCTCCTGGGAGCACACAGAAAACTAGGCAAGGCATATATAATTCTGTCATATAGAATTAATCCCCAAATTTCTCCCATTTTCTATCATGAAGTGGTTACTTACATTTGCCTTCATCTGCAATCTGTACTTTTCCCTGGATGCCATTTTATTTCCTCCTATTTAGTATGTCTGGTCCTCTCCCACAAAAGATAGATTGTCCTGGCTTCTAACATATTAGAAGAGAGAGAGAAATCCTACTTCTTTCATAGGTATGAAAAGAATATTGTAAATCATACAGTTGGCTTTGGGTATCAAGTATCTTATACTGCTTTCTTATTTCTTTGGCCATCGATAGCCTCTTTAGGGTAACTGTAATAATTCTCAGTCAACCTGAGAATTTCCTTTTGTGATAATATCCTTTGTTTTATCTCACCTCTCACATTGCCAGCTCTTTGAGGACAAGGGCCATGTTTTACTTTGCTTGGAAGTCTCTGCAACACTTAACACATAACACTCTTAAGAGTTGTCGAATTAACTAAACTGAATTAAACTCTGGACAAATGGGAGCTTTTTATAGAACCTTAATGGAGGTTTAATTTCTAGGGTTCCTATTCTATGGATATGTTTTGTTTTGATTAGCCTCATAATTCATTTCCTCAACTGATGCCTCAGTTGGGGAAATGTAACTTGAACATAAATATAGGCAAAACAGCATACAAAATGTTTCATACATGTTGATCATGGTGGTACTTGTTAGAATCAGGGAATCAGGAAGATTAGAAAAGGACATGGGGATTAATTCCAGACCTATTTCCTGAATTAAAATATTGGACATACATCCCTGATAAAGAAGGATTGATAGGAGAATACGGCACCAACAGGCAATTATAAATAAAGGAGTTTGGGAAGTAAAGATACCTTCTAGACAGAAAATCAAGTAAGCTTCATTTTGAGAAAAGACGTTATAGACTAGAGTGCTGTAAAATGCTGTAAGATGTTAATGACCATTCTCATTAGCATCATCACTTCCAGTAGGGATTTTCTGGTAGCTGCTTGGGGAGAAAGTTATTTTGAGCTAAGCCTTCAGGGATGCACTCTATCTGAAACAGACCATATTTTTTAAACATCCCATGAATCTTCACTTCTTCACTCTGGTCTTTCAATTGTTTACCAATTTTTTTTTCAACTCAGTCCAACTTTTAAAAATCACCACTGTTGACCTGATTTATAAAATCCTTCTCTTTAAGTCTCACTTCAATTTTAAATCCATTCAATTGCTTCTAACTTGGTGAATTATTCTTATGAAGCTTTAAAAATTCATAAAAGGGGACATATTCATCTATTAGACTATACAAATTATAGACTAAATGTGGTGTTGGCATGATTCGAGCCCTCAGGGTACATTAAACAGTATCTTTCACAACTTGATCTGGAAACATGAAAATGTTTATTATTTTCAAAATACTTTGATAACCGGTTGTTTTGCTATAACATAAAACTTCACCAGATTCTATTTGGCTGTATGCCATAATTCTTAATTAATACTTGTAGGTTCCATAACATGGTTCAAAAACAATGGTAAATCATTATGCTACAGGCAGTGATTTCTGAATTAATTTCTAAGCACCAGCAGCAAGTCTGCTATTACAAGCTGCATTTAGATCATAAATTATTCTGTAGGCCCTGTTGCCTATGCCAAATAAATGTGAAGTTACTACATGTGTGAAGATGGCAATTTGGTAAAATAATATTTAGAGTACAAAGGATTCTCTTAGTCAGAACCCTGTTGCAGCTGAAAATAATGATGAAAAACTAGCCAGAGAGTCCCTGAAACACATTTGTTGAAAACCTGCTTCATCTTCAGCAGACACCTGAGAAGAAACTAGTTAACAGCTTGACAGATTCAACAGGGACAAGCATCTTTCCTTGGCACTATTTTAAATCGCTACATAGGAGGGTGAACCACTGAAACTGGGTTTGAGGGAGGTGGGGGGAAAGACATAACTGCTTGTTAGAAAAAGAGAGGAGAGCCAAAGAAAATGCAAAAAGAAAATATTATACTTCCAACATATATATTAAAAATAAACCTTAATCGAGTTCATGTATTTAAGGAAATAACTTTATTTGATTAAAAAAATGACTTCTAAGAGAAAAAGATATGTGCCTAGAAATTTTTTAAAAAAACATGATTTTTTATTTTTTTAAAGATTTATTTATTTATTTATGATAGACCGAGAGAGAGAGAGAGAGAGAGAGAGAGAGAGAGAGGCAGAGACACAGGAGGAGGGAGAAGCAGGCTCCATGCTGGGAGCCCAACGTGGGACTCCATCCTGGGACTCCAGGATCGCACCCTGGGCCAAAGGCAGGTGCCAAACCTCTGAGCCACCCAGAGATCCCCAAAAACATGATTTTTTAAAAAAGATTTATTGGAGAGAGAAAAAGAGCAGACACACACACACACACACACAGAGAGAGAGAGAGAGAGAGAGAGAGAGAGAATGAGAATCTCCAGCAGACTCCCCACTGAGAATGGAACCCAAGAACACAGGGCTCCATCTCATGACCCTGAGATCATTACCTGAGCCAAAATCAAGAGTCGTATGCTTAACTGACTGAGTCACCCAAGCACCCATATAGCATGATTTTTAAAAACAATATTAAGCCTCAGGAGTCTGTTCAAGAATTTGTGTAATCCACAACAACTAAGATACTGTAAGAGTTTTATCAGGGTCATAGAAAACAGGGAAATATTTTCTGAATGTCAGCCGGATATAAAACAGCCATCCCTAGAACAGATATGGTAAGAGCAGTTCTGTGGTACACAGGTCAACAAATACTTTATAAAAGAGCAGACAGTAAATATTTTAGTCTAGGTCACAGATCTCTGTCACAATTACTCTACTCTGCCACTTTACTGCAAAACCAGCCATAGACACTATATAAAAAACTGGGCATGGTTGTGCTCCAAAAATATATATTTACAAAAAACAGGCAGCCCATTAGAATGCCCAATATCCAAAATACTGACATCACCAAACGCTGATTATGATGTAGAGCAACAGGAACTCTTATTCATTGCTGGTAGAAACACAACACGGGACAGCCAGTTTGGAAGACAGTTTGGCAGGTTCTTACAAAACTAACCATACTCTTACCATACAAATCCAGCAATCGTGGTCCTTGGTATTTACTCAAAGGAGCTGAAAACTTATATCTATACAAAAATCTGCATACAGATGTGTATAGCAGCATTATTCCTACCTGTCAAAACATGAAAGCTATAGGATGCCCCTCAGTAGTGACTGTATAAACAAACTGTGGTCCAACCAGACAATAGTATTATTCAGTGCTAAAAAGAAATGAACAGGTGAGTCATGAAAAGACATGGAGAAACCTAAATGCATATTACAATGCAAAAGAGGCCTATCTGAAAACACCACCTAGCATATGATTTCATCTGTAAAACATTCTTGAAGAGGCAAAACAATAGGGACAGTAACAAAACCAGTGGTTGCCAGGCATAGGGAGATAGAGGGATGAATAGGCTAAATACAGAGGATTTGGGGGCACTGAAAATAATCTATATGATACCAGAATAGTAAATGTATATCATCATGCACTTGACAAAACCCATAGGTTATAACACCAAGAGTGATCCTTAGTGTAAACTATGGACTCTAGGTGATGATGATGTCAATACAGGTTAATCAATTATAGCAATTGATGGGCATGTTGATAATGGAGAGACTATGTATGTGTGGGGGCAGAGGACATATAAAAAATCTATACCTTATGTTCAGTATTTCTATAAACCTAAAACTGCTCTAAAAAATAAAATCTATGAACACACAAACAAAAAATAGGCAGTCAACTGGGCATGGCCCAACAGGCTATATATATAGTACAATGACCTGCCTTTAGAGTATGTTAATCCTGGGTCAGGAATTAGAAATGTTCTCAGGCTTCTGAGATCCACAAACCTCTTCTTTCCAGCCTGGGGAATCTCACTTTAATCATAGGAAAATCTTCCTCTCTCCTGTTACTTTTCTCTTACAGATACTCCATCTCTCCTCCATTTCCAGGAAACCAGTCTTAGTCTCCTCAGATGACTTCAGCTTTGGAAATTCTCATTGGAAAGGACAGTATCCTAGCCATTTCTGTTTTGCATGATATGATTGTGGTATAGTCACTGCAGCTCTCTGTTCTCATGCCAACATTGGTAATAATAATGGTACCCATTTTATAAGGTGCTATGAGAATTAAAGTAGTTCCCATTTAAAAAGTAGTAAAGTCCTTAGCATTCAGAAGATATTTAATAAAATTTAGCTACTATTTTTACATTTATGCTGTTCCATAAACCTTCTCCGAACAATGGTAGCACCTAATCTTTTAATTACATAAAAGGAAAAGGGGAAAATACAAAGAGGAAAAATAGATTTTAAAAACCTCAAAATAGGGGATCCCTGGGTGGCTCAGTGATTTGGCTCCTGCCTTTGGTCCAGGGTACAATCCTGGAGTCCCGGGATCAAGTCCCATGTCAGGCTCCCGACAGGAAGCCCACTTCTCCCTCTGCCTGTGTCTCTGCCTCTCTCTCTCTCTCTCTCTCTCTCTCTCTCTCTCTCTCTCTATCATGACTGAATACATAAAATCTTTAAAAAAATAAATAAATAAAAACCTCAAAAGATTATCCTGCCACAGAGAGTTGACCAAAGCATTGACTACAATGGTGGCTAGAAAGTGGTTTAAGATTTTTGAGTCACTGTAACAATAAGATCAAAAACACACAATCTTTGGAGTGCCCGAGTGACTCAGTGGACTAAGCAACCAAGTCTTGATTTTGGCTCAGGTCATGATCTCAGGGTTGTGAGACTGAGCCCCGCATCAGTTTAAGCAAGGAATCTGCTTCTCTCTCTCTCTCTCTCTCTCCCTGCCCCCCTTCTCCATTGGCCCTCCCTCCTCTCTCTCCTTTCCTCTCTAAAACAACAACAACAAACACACAATCTCTAAGCAATTTATCAAAACTCTCATGTTTGCCTGTGGACCAAGAGAGGGAATTTGGATACAATACAGAGAAATTTGACAATAAGGCAGTAATACCAGCCACATCTTCAGGGACTGGACTAAGTATTAACACGACCTTCCACATCACCTTTAGGAAAACATAACTGGATTCAACAAAGCAAAGGCGGGTGAATATAATTTTTATTATTGCTTTTTATTATCACTCTTTTATTATCAAGAGCCATACAGCTGGGCACTAAATCCCACCCAAACAGGCTATGGGCCATACGTCTTTCTTGAAACAAAAGTTTATTTCAACAAAAAGTGAGCACATATATAATCCTGGCTTTTCCTATTTGTTCACTGAGAAATAAACCCTAATTTCCTGACCTAGGAAATCAAGTATATGACACTGCACATTAAAACCCAGTTTTCTGCATTTTGATGAAATTTAATTTGAAAATATTGACATCCATGATCACTTCCATACACACTAAGTGTTGGCAGTTCTATATACAAATGGCTAATTCATACCATGTCTCTTAATCTCATGTTATCCTTATTTTTTAGTTTAATTATTTTTAACTTACTATTGATTAAATGGCTTTAATTGCAAATAATGCACATGGGTTTTGAACAACATAGATATGAACTTCATGGATACACCTATATGAAGATTTTTTTCAATAAATATATTGGAAGATTTTTAAGAATGAATAAATTCATGGACAAACCATGTAGCCTAGAAATACTGAAAAAATTAAGATAAAGTTAGGTGTGTCATGTATGCATAAAGTACAGGTAGATACTACTCTATCATTTACACCATAAAACATAGACAAATTTATTATAAAAAGTTAAAATTTTTTCTATTTTTTTAATAAATTAATTTTTATTGGTGTTCAATTTACCAACATACAGAATAACACCCAGTGCTCATCCCGTCAAGTGTCCCCCTCAGTGCCCGTCACCCATTCACCCCCACCCCCCGCCCTCCTCCCCCTCCACCACCCCTAGTTCATTTCCCAGAGTTAGAAGTCTCTATGTTCTGTCTCCCTTTCTGATATTTCTCACACATTTCTTCTCCCTTCCCTTATATTCCCTTTCACTATTATTCATATTCCCCAAATGAATGAGAACATACACTGTTTGTCCTTCTCCGATTGACTTACTTCACTCAGCATAATACCTTCCAGTTCCATCCACGTTGAAGCAAATGGTGGGTATTTGTCGTTTCTAATGGCTGAGGAATATTCCATTGTATACATAAACCACATCTTCTTTATCCATTCATCTTTCGATGGGCACCGAGGCTCCTTCCACAGTTTGGCTATTGTGGACATGGCTGCTAGAAACATCGGGGTGCAGGTGTCCCGGGGTTTCATTGCATCTGAATCTTTGGGGTAAATACCTAACAGTGCAATTGCTGGGTCGTAGGGCAGGTTTATTTTTAATTCTTTGAGGAACCTCCACACAGTTTTCCAGAGTGGCTGCACCAGTTCACATTCCCATAAAAAGTTAAAATTTATCAAAAGTCATGCACACAAACATTTACAGACCATACTTGGTGCCATTCACAGGTCAGGAGAAATGTAAACAAATATAAATGATGAATGAAATCAAACTGCATAAAATTAACTACAGTACATGCTGTACTACTGTAATAATTTCATAGTTACTTCCTGTTGCTATTGCAGAGAGCTCAAGTGTTGCAAGGATCTGCTTAAAAAGCCGTGTGACACTAATCATCTCCGCCTGAGCAGTTCATCTCTCCAGTCAATTGTACATGGCAGTAAGAAGTGATCTCTCCTGGTTCTGCCTATTAGCAGTTAAATTTTGGGGGAGTCAAAATTTATACATGGATTTTCAACTACACTGGGAAGGGAGAGGCAGCGCCCCTAAACCCTGCTTTGTTCAAGGATCAAACTGTATTTACTCCATATCACACAACATCTTATATATACATTTCATATCTAAAAATTGCCCGGCATAAGCTTAAGATTGAAATCATGAAAATAAAATTCATATTCATATTATTACCAAGATACAACCAAATATATTTTAACACATTGGACAATTTAAGATAGTTTCAGTTAACCATCTTTTAAATATCTAAATTAAACCTTTCTGCCTATTCAATCCTTTATTTTACTAACAAAGCATTGTGGGGGTACTTATTGGGTAGCAATGGTGAAAATATCTGCTCTCTCTCTGCATGGCATCTCTCAAACTTTTAGCTTTTGGAACATTAAATTTTCAATTATAAGTTCAGTCTTATCTCAGATGCAGGAACCAATTCTGTACCATAAACTCAGAGCCCCAATGTTTATTGTCACGTCAACCTATGTATGGCTGTTCATAGTAGCACCTAGACTTTTTTCTTTTTACCTGAACATCTATTTGGTTTCTTGAATTCCAAATATAATAATTGGTTCCTTACCTTTGGCTCAGACATCTAAAATAGGGTCTTGACTGCCTTCCAAAAATCTTTTCTCCTGACCTGTCCACCTCACTAGCTAAGATTTTTGTTTCGTCTAAAACTCAGCCTCAGGTCTTTTTTATTAGGTCTACTACTTTACCTGTTCAGGACTGTAGAGACTTCTTTTCTGCCCCTACCTTATCCTATTTGACACATCTACTCCCAACTAAGCCTCAGTTCTGATAAGTTGCAGGACGCAGTTCAGATGTTAGTATACATCATGGATATACAAACTGCCATGGGTAGGAAACAATACATGTATTAATTCAGGATTTGTTTGGACTTACACTGTCAGGAATAAATGCTAAAATAAAATGCTTGCTAATGAACATCCACAATATTAAAAGAATGGAAATGACTTTGAATTTCCTCAAATTTGCAAGTTAAGATACTTTCACACAAACTAGCCCAGATTATAGTCAATACTCAATGATCTTGAATGTGTGTGATCGTTATTTAATTTATCTAAGGAACTGTTGAAATTTTTGATGATACCTGTGGTATCCATATTAATTGTTGATATTTCCCTCCATTAATAGCTATTACCCCACTCAGTTTCAAGTAAATGCACTGATCCATTTATGTTCCCAGAGTGGTATTCAAAATGTTCTAAAATAGCGTGGGCATTAACCAATTAGAATGGAGGCTAGACATAACTTTGAGATCCAATAACAATTTTTTCCTCCTCATACCATGTTCCAATTGGGTGTTCTGTGGAATCCTTCCTGTGATTCACAAAGTTAGGATTCTCCTTCTAGCAATTTCTCTTAACCATCTGCATCCAAAAAAAAAAAAAACAAAACAAAACAAAACAAAAAAACCCATCTGCATCCAGGCAAGAGATGAAGAAAGAAAGTAAAAACATGAGAAAGAAATACTTGCTCTGAACCACCCTGGCCCGGAGGTGATACACATTACTTCCACACATATTCCATAAGCAAAAAGTCATATGCCCCACCAAAATGCAAGAGGCATAAGAGGTACAGCTAGGAAGTATATTGAATGAGCACAAACCACTGTCTCCATCACATATACATTATATTAAAAGGTAAAAAGTGCCATGGGAAAAAAAAATGAGCAAAAGTAAAAAGCCATGTCGAGTGTTGAGAAAGGGGTCACAAATTTTAAAAAAACTCACTCAGAGCAAGCTTCATTAAACCAGTGACAATGGAGCAAAGGCTCAAAAGGGAATATGGATAGATCCATACACATATCTGGGGAAAGAGCATTTCTGGAAAAAGTCAGTTCAAAATCCAAGATGTGGGATAGTACCTGGTAGGTCCAAGGAAAAGTAAGAAGGCTGTCATGGTTAGATCAGAGTATTTGCAGGGAGGCCTGAGAACTCTGAGAAGGGGTGGGAGCAGCCAGTAGATTTATATAAGCTCTTACAGGCTAAATGTCTGTGTCCCCCTCTCCCCAGTGTTGAAGCCCTAACTCCCAATGTAATGGTATTTAAAGGTGGGGGCTTTAGGAGGTGACTAGGTTTAGATGAGGCCATGAAGGTGGAGCTCCCATGATGGAATTAGTGCCTCTCTAAGAAAAGGGAGATACCAGAGCTTCTCCTCTCTACCATGTGAAGCTATTGTAAGAAGATAGCTTTCGGCAAGCCAGGAAGAGGGCCCTCATTCAGAATCAAATCTGTTGGGGACACCTGGGTGACTCTGTTGGTTAAGCATCTCTTGGTTTTGGCTCAGATCATGGTAACAGGATCATGAGATCAAGCCCCATGTCAGGCCCCAAGCTCAGTATGTAGTTTGCTCATCCCTCTCTCTCTGTTCCTCCTCCTCTCTCTCTCTCAAATAAATAAATAAAATCTTAAAAAAAGAAAAAATAATTGAATCTGTTGGTACCATAGTCTTATACTTCCTAGACTCCAGAACTGTGAGAAATAAGTGTCTGTTGTTTAAGCCACTCAGTCTATGGTAGCTTGCTGTAACTAACCAAGCTAACTAATACATAATATACTGTAAGACCTTTTGGTTTGATTCTGAAGAAAATAGAAGTCTACTGGTGGAATGTGATTTGAAGAGAGGTATGGTGTGGGCTACATCTGGCAAGATTATTCAGACTGTCATTTGAGAAAACACTGATGGGGTAGGTATGGAACACGACAGACTAGTTAGGAAACTGTTACAACAATACTGATGAGGGATGATGGTAGACTGGACCATCAAAGATTGTAAGCAGATGCAAAATTCTGGATTTATTCTGAAGGTGGAGCCAATGTATATCCTAATAGATTGGTATAAGCTGTCAGAGCTCAACAATTAGAAAGTGGGAGTCATCATTAACTCATAATGAGGGAGACCATGAGTGAAATAAATTTAGGGGAGGACAAGAGTAGAAATCCCTTTGTGGACATATTAATTTTGAAATATCTATTAGACATCTAAATGGGGCTATTGAATAGTCAGCTGGATATATGATTCTAGCATGAGGAGAGAGGTCTGGGTCAAAAGATATAAATCTGGCAAGTGTAAACATGTAGACGAAATTTAAGTCATGAGGCAGATGAGATCACCAACACAGTAAGGAGAGAGAGGAGAAAAGATCCAAGGTCTGAGGCCTGAGCCAAAGTAGCATTATAGGGTCAGGATAAATAAGACAAATCAGAAAAAGAAGAGAGAGAGAAGATGCAGTAGTAATGCAGAAAGAAATCAGAAGACTGTGGTATCCTGGGAGCTAAGTGGAGAGTTTTTGGACAGAGGAATTCTTGACTGTGGAAAATAGGTCCACTATTAGTAATAGGCTATTAATAGGTCAAGTAAGATGAGAGTGAGGAGTAGACTGAGCAACCTGAGCTATTTGTTGACCTTAATGAGAGAAATTTTGGTGGAATGTAGAGCAGCAAGAGCCTGAGAAGAGTGAGTGTAGGGAGATATAAAGAGAGGAATCAGGGACCAAAACTGCAGATTACCATTTTGAGGACTTTTATTGCAAAGAGAAGCAAGGAGAAGATTTTTATCTTAAGATGAGCTAATACCATGTTGTGTTCCCAATATGTATCAATGGTAAGCTGCCTGAGACTCAAATATAATCACAGACTCTAGTTTACACATTTCTTTCAATGACAGTAATAGCAGCACAATTCTCACTTTATCCTTGATCAAATATAATTGTTTTGGTTTCCCTTCCAAGATTAACAGAGAAAAATGGATATTCAATCCTAATAACAACTGAACACTTTTTAAACATATTCTATGAACAAATGCCCTCTCCCAGTTCAACTTAAAGTTAGCACAATTATGACCTTGGTAAAGTGTTAAAAGTGTATTTATCCTTCTGTCCCTTCCTGCCAAAATATTGCGCACACTGTTCCTATCTCTTTTTAATGTGAATCATCAAATTGTTTCTCTCCTTATCCTTTTGCTTCAAAGCAAGAAAAGATAGATCTTCCAAAATTAGAAGAAACACACACATCTTCAGGAGATGAATCTGAATCTAAAATCTCTGGTCACCCTACACACCGACATCACTCTCACCATCAGCATCTCTACCTGCAGACTTAAGGCAACAGAGAACCCATTGCTATTTAGAAGCAAGATGCTAGGGGATCCCTGGGTGGTGCAGTGGTTTGGCGCCTGCCTTTGGCCCAGGGCGCGATCCTGGAGACCTGGGATCGAATCCCATGTCGGGCTCCCGGTGCATGGAGCCTGCTTCTCCCTCTGCCTGTGTCTCTGCCTCTCTCTCTCTCTCTCTCTCTCTCTCTCTCTGTGTGTGTGTGTTACTATCATAAATAATTTTAAAAAAAATTTAGAAGCAAGATGCTTCTCAAAAAAGAAAAAAAAAAAAGCCTAGCTATTTCACAGCCTTCCTTAGAAAGAGTTCATGTGGCAACACTGTGACATACTGATCACAAGTTTCCATCAAACAGCACCGGACTGAAGGTCTCCAGAACTGGTATTAGTAGGAACAGGGGAAAAGGATAGAGGTCAGTTACTATTCACCTGTTTTCACACAGGTAAGCAAAATTTAACTTTGAGACATCTGTTGGATCTAGTATAGCAAAGAACTTGAGAGACTGAAACATATCACATAAATTTTAAAATATCCCTTTAAATAAACATTAAACACACTAACTGTTTTGGTAAGAATGGCACTTGGGTGCTATTTGATACTATTTTTGATTATTTCAGCAAGCGGTTACAAGTAAAATTAATTAAACCAGAACAGGAGGTAATTCAATGCCTTTCATTGATCAAACATTTAATCAGAGTTTATAATGTAAGGTTCTGTGCTAGGGATACCAGGATGAAAAGCAGCATTTTTCTTACCTTTGAAGGGCTCACATTCCAACAGAGGAGACAAAAATTTAAATAATGAAAATAGAATGTAGAAAGTATTCTAATGAAATATTAGAAATAAGTACAAAAAGATATAGAAACAAAGAGTGACTGATTCCACTAAAGACAGTGGGGGAAACCAAAGACAAGAGTTAATATGTGAAAGATAAAGTTGTCTTTCTAGGGCTTGGAGAGGGTTGGAGGAGGCCAGAAACACAGGTCAAACAATTTAAGGCAGGGGTGTCGTAGTTCACTCAGGCTGCTATAACAAAAATACAATAGATTAAACAGTTCAAACAACAAATATAAAATTTATCTCTCACAGTTCTGGAGGCTGAGAAGTCCAAGATCAAAGTGCCTGCAGATTTGGCGTCTGGGGGGGAGTCTACTACTTGGTTCACAGCGGGCTATCTTGCTGTGTCCTCACATGGCAAAAGGGTCCAGAAAACTGAGATCGCTTCTCTAAGGATAATAATCCCATTAATGATAGCTCTACCCTCATGACTTAATCACCTACCAAAGTCCTCATCTCCAAATACCATCAAATTAAACATATGAATTCTATGGGGACACAAACATTCAAGGGGTAACAGCAAAAACAAAGGCAGTAAATGTAACATGGTGCTTTCAAGAAGGAAACCTACAGTCATCAAAATCCTAGTAGGCCTATTTCTCAAAAACAAGGCAGAGCAAAAGAAAGACTTTTTTCCAGAAAGTATCTCTCACAACAGTACCTGAAAGGTAGTGGTACTTGACAAGAGAGAGGGCAGACATGGAAGTGGCAAAGGAAGACGGTCACCTTATGGGAAAACTGTTAGAAAGAAAGAAGGAAATTTATCATCCTTGATTTTTCTCTTTTCCTCACTACCATCTTCCCTAGCATTATCTCAATTATCAGCAAGTCTAATAGTCGCACCTTCAAAGTATATCTCAATTCTATCACTTCTCCCCATTTTCTCAGTCCACCACTTGAAGCCATCACCATCACTCTCCTGGATTACTATAATAGCTAACCGGTCTCCCCGCCTCTTCTCTTTTCCCCCCAAATCCAGAGTTGTCATTTTAAACCATGAATCAGATTATATTGCTCCTGACTTAAAATCCTCCATAAGAATATAATTGCAGTTAGAATGAAAATAAAAATGTCTATTATTGTCTAAGTCTCTTCAGTAAATGGTGTTGGGAAAATTGGACAGCCATGTGCAGAAGAAAGAAACTAGACTTTTCTCTTACACCATACACAAAGATAAGCTCAAAATGGTTGAAAGTCTAAATGTTGTACTCATATGTGGAATATAAAGAAATAGTGAAAGGGACTTAAAGGAAAGGAGCAAAACTGAGTGGGGAAAAATTAGAGAGGAAGATAAACCTAACTGAGAAACAAAAGATTGTGGATGGAGAGGAGGTTGGGGGACTGGGGGACTTGGTGACAGGCACTAAGGAGGGCACTTGATGGGATGAGTAATGGGTGTTATATGTTGGCAAATTGAATTTAAATTAAAATAAATAAATAAAAATAAATTTAAAACAAAACAAAATGTCTATTACTGTCTATATTAGGCTCCTATCCACCATCATCACGTATTTAATTTCTTTGCCCAGAATCCTCTTTCCTAGGACATTAACATAGCCAGCTCTGTTGCTACTCGGTTTTTGATTTTTTTTTAAGATTTTATTTATTTATTCATGAGAGACACACACACACACAGAGAGAGAGAGAGAGAGAAAGAGGCAGAGAGACAGAGGGAGAAGCAGGCTCCATGCAGGGAGCCCGACGTGGGACTCCATCCCAGGACTCCAGGATCATTTCCTGGGCCGAAGGCAGCGCTAAACCCCTGGGCCACCAGGGCTGCCCGCTACTCAGTTTTCAGCTCAAATGCCGCCCAGGCAGGCCTTTTCTGTTCATACTATCGAAAGGGCTCCCTCTTTCCACTGTCTGCCCATTACTCTGTTCCATTTTCTACAGAGCACTTATCACTACTTGAAATGATCATGTTTAGCTTATTTACTTGTTTATTGTCTCTGCTACCTTCAAACTTTTCTTCTGTAGCTTCCTTATCTCTCAACCCTGATAGAATTGTAAAGAATTAGGGCCTTGCTCTGGATTAGGCTTTGACTTAAGAGAATGTTGTGGCTGGTTTGATCTTTCAGACTACTCAAACTTCCTCCATGTTGGCAATAAAGCTGTTTCATTTTCTCACCATTCCTGTGTTCACTGGAGTCATGCTTTTCATTTTCTTCAAGATCTTTTCTTCTGCATTTGCATCTTGGCTATTGGGCACAAGATGCCTAGCTTTCAGCTTGTCTTGGCTTTTGACATGCCTTCCCCATTAAGCATAATCATATCTAGCTTTTGATTTAAAATGAGAGATGTGCAGCTCTTATTTCATTTGTACACCTAAAGGCCATTGTACGGTTATTAATTGGCCTACTTTCAATATTGTTGTGCCTCAGAGAATAGGGAGGCCCGAGGACAGGGAGAGAGATAGGGAAAATGGCTGATCGGTGAAGTAATCAGAACACACACAACGTTTATCAATTAATTCTTCTTATATGGGTACCATTTGTGGTGCTCCAAAAACAATTAGAGGGGCAGCCCAGGTGGCTCAGCAGTTTAGCGCCCCTTTCAGCCCAGGGTGTGATCCTGGAGACCCAGGATCAAGTCCCATTATCAGGCTCTCTGCATGGAGCCTGCTTCTCCCTCTGCCTGTGTCTCTGTCTCTGTCTCTCTCTCTCTCTCTCTCTCTCTCTCTGTGTGTGTGTGTCTCTCATGAATAAATAAATAAAATCTTTTAAAAAAATTACAATAGTAACATCAAAGATCGCTGATCACAGATCATCATAATAAATATAATAATGAAAAAGTGTGAAATGTAAGAATTACGAAATGTGACACAGAGACACAAAGCAAGCAAATTTTGCTGTTGGAAAAATGGTACCAACAGACATGCTCAACACAGAGTTTTCACATACCTTCAATCTGTAAAAACACAATATCTGCAAAGTACAATAAAACAAAGCATGACAAAAAGAGGCATGCCTGTATGCTTCAAGTCTTTCAGAGACAGATGTTAAGTGTCTTGGTATCTGATACCGTGAAGACTTTGGTTTCAAGGCAAGTGAAAATAGGCCTCATTTATCCAGGATACCAAGTAAAAACCCTGTTTGGAGACTTCCCCTCCTAGAAATAGCTAATTCCTGTGCAACGAAAACATTTATAGGTTCATCAGTCTTTACAACACAACTTTAGCTTTAAGAGTCAAAGGCAGTAAGAGTTACATGGAAGCTATTCATAGAGGTTCTAGCAAGAATCTTCTAGAAGATATAGGAAAAAAGATACATTTTGTCACAGAATAGTTATGATGAAAGGTGAAACTGGAAATAGAGGGGTTTCAAAGGTAGAATTGGCCCTGTGATCCTGTCCAACACAACCCATGGGAGAGAGTACCACTTGTAAGAGACACGAACAGTCACCAGAGAGAAATCCTCCACTGTACAAGATAAGTAAGGCTTCACTGTGTGCTGAGAAATGTCCACTTCCCCTTGTTTCCCTCCATGTTTCCCATGCAACTTTCTGTTTACAATTCAATTTCCCTGATACCTTGATGCTATGAAAAGAGTAGAGCTAGATCAAAGCATTCCAGCCTCCTCAAAAGAGTGGGATTGTCTGCAGTCCTTGTAAAGAACACATCACACCCCAACTGCTTCCTCTGCCCAATCAGCCTCCTTCACTTCACTTCCACAGGTGTTGATCCTGATATACTTCCTATACGCTAATGTCTAGTTCAATGTTTGCATCCCTGAGAACCCAATCTCCAACCTCTATCTTAAGGCACAGTAGGATCCAGGTGTTCAAATGATGTTTTTGTCAGCAATCTATCTCTCAGCTCTATATTAAATTCATTTTTAAGGAGAAGTCTCTCCTCTGTGGTAGAAAGTGGATTTTAGGTTATTTTACCAAAATTCTTTTTTCCAAAATCAGTTCTGTGAAAACAAATCTGTCTAATGACTTTGTTGTTAATGTCTTTGTTAAAATTTTGCAAACAATTGCTAAAAATGCAGTTAAGCTTATATGTCATCTGAGGACTTGGTACAAGAAAGCTAAAAATACCAAAAAGTAGAGGGAATATAACATTAAAAAAATTATCTGAAAGAAATGAAGTTATTCGGGTTTCTCACAATAAACAATTGAATATATAAACTTGGAAATAACTTGTTAAGAGATTTGACTTTAAACCATAAAACTATTTAAAGCAGTGTTAGAAAAGTTAGGATGAACAGAGGAGACTGCTATTATTACTGTAATGTACTATGTGATTACTATGTCATATTTGGCATGTAGGAAATGAAAAACATAAAAAAATGACATTAAAAAGATATGAAGTAAACAAAAACTGAAAAAAAGTCACATGAAATGCTCTTAGTTACTGATGATGAAATACTGTCTTCTAAATATAAAATGTATAGTTAGAAGAATAAATCACCCTATAATCCTTAGAATTTACCAACTATAAATTCTTTAAGATGCTTATATACAAATAAAAACTAAAAAAAATAAAAAGCTTATTTTTAAAAAGCATTTACATCTTTTAAAAGCACTCCGCCAAGTATAAATTATAGTAATCCTCGTAAGTAGTTAAAAGAAATAAGATTTTGGTAAATTAGTAGATTTGTCATATAAGCAAATTTTCATTTGGGAAATTTAATTTCAGAAAATTAGTTTTCGTAGAATTGATTTTCAGTGAGTTGGCCTGCCTCCAGCAAGACAGCCCTGGCAGCCACAGTTTTACAGTCTACCAAGCCAATCAACCCCAGCTAAAATGCACACTTTGTTCCAAGAGCTTAACATTGACCAAAACTGCTTGGGTCATGAGCTCATCTCTGTGTCAGTGACTGTGGCCAAGGATATGGAATATGGTGATCATTCAAGCCTGATCCTTCTGACACCCTCTGGAACCAGAAGAGGATTCAGGCTCACCTGAATCATAAGGACTGCACGAAGGAAAGGGAAGACTCACAAAAAGAAAACCTAGATCTGCTATCAGAAAAGAGGAACAGTGGATATCTGTTATATCTTTCATTCTGAGACTTCAAATTAACTTTGTTCTTGTTTAGCAGCATTTCTCTAACCATTACTAATGGAATACAAATTTTATCACAGGTTTCAAAAGATGATCTCTAATCATGCTTTCACTTTTTCAATCCACTTGAACTCAGAAAGGGCACAAAAGAAAATTTTTCTCAAACAAAAATGTGTTTGCTGTATAACATGCTGTAAAGAAATGGCATCTTTTTTCTCGATTGAATGATTTATTTACCTTAATCTGGTTTTTTTTTTTGCTTTAAATGTAACATTCAAATTAACATTCTATACTTCTTTTTTTTTAATTTTTTTTTTTAATTTACGATAGTCATACAGAGAGAGAGAGAGGCAGAGACACAGGCAGAGGGAGAAGCAGGCTCCATTCACTGGGAGCCTGACGTGGGACTCGATCCCGGGTCTCCAGGATCGCGCCCTGGGCCAAAGGCAGGCGCCAAACCGCTGCGCCACCCAGGGATCCCACATTCTATACTTCTAACAAAAGTAAAGGTGTTTCCAAGTTGAAGAACATACAATTTGATATGTGTCTGATATATTTGATAGATGTTAGTTATTACATACTTGTATTGAAAGCAGACTCTCACTCCAAGTCAGGCTCCCTGCACAACAGGGAGTCTGCTGCTCCCTTTCCCTCTCCTTCTATCCTTCCCTCACTGCTCATTTTTGTCCTCTCTCTAAAATAAATACATAAAATCTTTAAAAAAAAAAAAAGAAAGAAAATAGGCTCTTTCTGGTATATAAATTTTTTCTTGCTACATATCAAAATTTTTCATATTTTAATTTTTTAACATATGAACTGTCTATTATTACTTTTTACCATGTTTAATCTCTAAATTAACTAACTCTACCCTGGATAACTGAGAGTTGGCACTTTTTTAATAAAGCAAAATAAAATTACAAGTGTCTAAATTGAATGTTCAGATGATAATGAAAAGGTTCTCATACTCTTTCAATAGTCATTCAACAAATACACACTGTAAGCCAATCACTGCTCCAGGCACTATGAATATAGCTAAGCAAATATCTTACCCCCTGGAATTTACATGTAGCAGAGCAAACAGAGCAAATAAACAAAAACATCATATCAAGTATTGGTAATTATTACAAAGAAAAACAAAGCAGGGCAAAGAATTAGAGAGTAAAAGGGATGTTTTAGGCAAAATGGTCAGAATAAGGGAGTACTCAATAGATAATACACTCAAGTTGTGTTCCAACTGAGAAAAAAGCAAATAGGAAATCAAGTATCACTTTTTTTTTTTTGATAACACTGATTGTGGGATATGTGTCTGATATCTGTGGGCAAGTGGATTCCCTAATATTGAAGTCCACAATTAGACAGACCTGCCAACCCAGTATATATCAGTTTTGGAGAACTGCAGTCTCCCTCCCAGGGTCAAACCTCCCTCACAGCAACATAGAACATAGGAGGGGGAACTCCTACAGGCAGTCAGATGCCAAGGAGGATGAGGTACATATTCCCAATGCCCCCTTTCGGTCCCTCAAATAAATAAAGTCACAAGTCACATCTCCTCTACTGCAGTGTAAATAAGAAGCTAGAGTCAGGGCAGGTATGTCATTAAAGCCCCTCCACGAGGAAGAAAAGAAGACAAGAAGGATATGAAAGATCTTCATGAAAAGATGTTTTTCTCTACCCACTTTCAGCTGCTCCGGTGCGGGTGAAAAGTGCGTAGACAGAGAGTTGTTTGTGTTTAACCAGGGATACAACCTGATGAGAGCTACAGAAGGCAGAGGTGCAGTTGAGAAAGGGAGAAAGGTGTTGAGTGTCTGCAAGGGAATAAAAGACCATAAAATATAAATTGGATAAGCAGAAAAGTGAGTCCATTAAAATAGTAATAGACAATGAATAAGTAGTATTATTAAATGAATAAGATCCAAATGTAATCAAATAATGTTGAAGACAGAGTTAGCAAATGACCTGGAAATAAAAGATAGCTGATCTGACAGGAAAAAAATAATAGTCCACCAAAGATGTCCACATCCCAATCCCCTGAATCCATAAATATGTTACCTTAAATGGCAAAAAGGACTTTGTATCTGGGGTTAGTTTAAATATCTTGAAATGGGGAGATTTCCCTGAATTATCCAGGTGGGCCAAATTTACTTACAAGGGCCCCTAGAGGAGGAAAGCAGAAGAATCAGAGACAAATAAGAGATGTGATGACAGAAATAGAGAATCAAAGTCAGAAAGAGATTTGAAGATGCCATAGTTCTGATTCTGAACAGGAAGGAAAAGGCCACAAACCAAGGAAAGTAGGTGGCCTCTAAAAGCTGGCAAGGGAACATATTTTTCCAGAGGGTCTTCAGAAAGAATGCTACTCTATTGATATTTTGCTTTTAGCCTCTAAAATCCATTTCAGACTTCTTCCAAAAGTAGAAGATAAAGCAATGGTGTTGTTTAAGCCACTAAGATCATTATAGCAGCAACAGGAAACTAATACATTGGTTAAAGAGTAGAATGTTTGAATTCAGTATTTTGAAGGTGGGGTACCTATTGGCAATGACAAAGTCTAGCACATGGACTATATAGTGTGGTCAGGAAAAGTGAAGTCAAGAAGCTCAGAGGGGTTGAGTGCAATCATCCCTGCAACAAGGGTGTCGAAGTCCTCATTAACAAAAACAGTGATCTAGATTTTCAAATCTTCATTGAATGAGGGGAGACTTTTGTACATTACCAAGAGGGGATGCACTTCAAAGGATCTTATCTTTTGGAGAAAAGAGAGAAACTCAACAGTCTAGAAGGAACAATGAAACATAAGGAGGATATCCACCTCATCTCCAGTCTCCATTACATGTAGGATAGGAGATTTAAAAATTGCTACCAGTAAAGAGAACGAGATGAGAATCAATGTCCTGAAGAATGACCAGATTTCAGTTCAAGCAAAAGGGTAAAAGGAATGAGGAGGAGAGTGTTGCCAATTTCAAAGACTTCAGATTTTCATGATACACTGCAACAGCACAGTGGAACAATTTGAAGTCTGGTGTGGAAGCAAATAACATGGTCATATCAGGGGACATTTGAAACTCATGGAACATGGGCCCAGGTGATGATCTATGAACCAAAATCTGGGGCTTCTGAAGATGACTTAGATAAACATGAGAGTAAAGCATAATGGACTCATCCTGATGCTTTTTTTTTTTAGAAGGGTAAGTAGTTCCAAATATGGCATTTTCTGATGATTATTATCTTGGGTACCTGTAGTCATAACATAAATCAAGAGTGATGGCCTTACCAGCAAAAAGTGAGGTCTCTAGGCTGCCTTCTGTTAAGCTTGTCTTAGAGAGACAGACTCCGCAAACACACAGAGCTGGGAGGTCTTGCTGAAATCCAGAAGTCCATGGAACTCTCAAGACTCCTTTGCAAACTCTGAGTGCATGATGGCTACGGGAAAGGCAATGAAGCTGTGAACCACTCACTAATTTGTTGTGGAAACCTGTGGGGTCATGGCAGAGAGAGGAACAAGCCAAGGAATTAATGTTATATGAGGGTTTTCCTAGATCTGCAGTCCTATTATTTCTATGAATTCAAGTGTTGTCAGTAAACATTCTATTATATTTGGAGAAGGAATAATTTATATGAAAAACTAGTAGGTTAAAACAATTAGAACAATGAAAATAAAAAAGAGAAAACACTGCAAATGAAGAAGAGCACAGATTGAAATGGCTTTCACAAACACAGAAATTACAAAGTTTTTTACAACGTGTGTTTCAGTTATCTTAAAAACTCAAACTTTGGTAGAAAAAATCTCTATTCATCAGAGAGAAAATATATTCATCAAACTTGTTCTAAAAGTGAATTATGTTTTCTTTATAACCAAAAGAGCTACCCCAGGAGGACAGCTCAAAATTTTAGTTTGCACACTAGATTTATACATTTTAGTTATTACTGAAAGAAATTGTTAGTACTTTATTCCATAGGGTATAAAGAACTATATACAAATTGTTCTCTTTGGGGCAGGGGTTCTTAGTAGGGGTTCAGAGCATCCATGAAACCAGTGAAATTTTATGGGAAATTACATGACAGGGTGTATGTCAGTGAATACAAGATGAGGGCCCTTAGCTTCCTTTAAATCCTCAAAATGGTTTCATCTTAAAAAAAAAAAAACACACATACTGCTCTGGGACTTCATAATATAAAACAAATTAATACTGATATTAATAGCATAATACATAACACATTATAAAACAATGTATTAAAATGTTAGACTTTCATTCCCAGAGTAGTGAATGGACAGGGGTGGGAGTTTGGTGGTTATCAGAGAGGAAGGGAGGGCATGATGAATCAGCAGAGTACAGAGGATTTTTAAGTCAGTGCAAGTATTCTGAATGATACTTTGGTGGTGGACACATATAATACATTTATCAAAACCCATAGGATATACACTACAAAAAGAGAACCCTATTATAACACTATGAATTTTAGTTAATAATAATATATCAATTCCAGCTCATCAACTGCAATAAGTGTAGCACAAAAATGCAAGATGTTAATAATAGGGGAAACGATGGGATTCAGGGAGGTGTAAAAGAACTGTACTTTCCACTCAATTTTTCTATAAACCTAAAATTCCTTTGAAAAATAAACCCATTAAAAGAAAAAAAAAAAGATGATGCTGACAACTTTGAATAAAATGGATTAGAGTAGGGCCAGAGTGGAAGTAGGGGTCCAATTAGGAGACTTCTGCAATGAAGGTCAAGAGATAATAAATTGGACCACTGTAGATAAGAATAAAAAGGGGAGAATCAAAATATTTTGGGGGGTTGGTATGAGAATTAGTGGTAATTTAAATATGGGTAAAGAGGGAGGGGGATGTACTGATAAATGACAAACATTTTTGGCTGTATAATGGAAAACAAGTAAAATTCCAAAGTATGGATTTTGAGAGATGGATACTTTCTGAAGCCACTAGGTTGGGTCCATGGCAGCTAGGGATTTGTGAAAGACAGCTAGAAAGTTCAACAGAACATTCTTAAAAGAAGCTAATGGAGTAACATTTTACATCTTAGAATTATTTTTATATTCCCATCCTATCCTAGTCAACTTGGGCTGCTATAACAAAACACCATAAACTAGGTGGCTTAAACAATACATATTTATTTCTCAAGATTCTGGAGGCTGACAAATCCAAGATCAAGGAGCTAGCAAATATGCTTCCTGATGAAAGCCAGGGGGTGGGGGAGTGGGGTGGGAGAGTGGGGTGGGGGGAGGATGGGAAGCACTCTTATCTCTCTTCCTCTTATAGGATGTTAATACCATCATGAGGGCCCCACCCTCATGACTTCATTTAAACCTAATTACTTCACAAAGGCCTTTCCTACAGAGACTCTATCATTCAGTGGGAGAGGAATAGAAAACTATCCCCCAAACTGAGGAGGCACTTTGAGACTGAAAAACAAAACATACAGCATACAGTTTTATTCAGGGTAACTTACTGCCAGGATAGACTGGGCAGGTGATGAGCCAGACACTGCACAGCTATTCTCTGCAACGTATGGACCTCAGTCTGTAAGTTTTATAGAGCAAGGGGACAGATGGTGGGGAAAGCATGGGGGGCACTACAGTAAGGTCAAAGAATTAGCATGCATGTCAAAGGGTCAGCACACCTGAGTGCTAACCTTTAATTAGATTTTGTGGGCCACTTGTGAGTCAGGAAGAAGAAAGACTATGTTATCTCTAACATTCATGGGAGGCTGAAGCAAGCCTCCCTCTATCCCAGTCTTGATGACTCCTTATAAGCTTTGTATGTTAATCCCCATGAGGCCCAGAACATGTAGCCCCAACACTGTCAGCACCACTATAACATCATGTTCAGGGTGTGGGCTTCAACACAGGAATTTTGAAGAGACACAAATATTCAGTCTATAACACACCTCTGGCCCTAAGCCAGAACTGCATTATTGTATAACATAAATTTAACTCCATACAAACTTAGGTACAAAATTATATCTGGAAAACAATAGTTGAGATTTTAAAAGCAATTAGTTATTACAAATATTTTAAATATTTAACATTTTGAAATAGGACTTCCTCTCCCAAGGGAAGCCCAGCATTAAGAGATGCTATTTGCAATATTTTTAAGTCCACCCTGTCTCTGTCTCTCCACCCCCTACCAAAAGGCTGATTCCCTAAGCAAGGACTCATATATCCAAAACAACTTTATTTTCCAATTTCCATCAGAAAACTAGCAGCAAAAATGCCCCCAGAACTCTAAATCTACAATGACCGGGTTAGGAAAGAATAAAGCAACCAAGATCCAGATAATTTTTGGACTTTATGGCCTGTAGTCAACACCTTAAATTTCAACTGGAATCAGAGCAGATCACAGAACAGTGATGTAACAGCCAAGGAAAACATTATCACAGCTTGATTATGTAGTAATATGATGCATTTCTCATGTTGCTTTCATTAAAATAGCATCATATCCACATAACTTTTGAATAGACCATCTCTAGAGAGAGTAGTTCAAAATTATCATCTTATTAAAATATACCTCCTGCTTTGGTTGCTTTTACTTGTTTTCTTTAAAGTTTCAAACTATGGTATATGTGGCTAGAAGAAGAGAGATTATCCCTGAGACCTAACAGAGCAGGGCCTTAGTGTTAGGGGCCCAAGAGTCTACTTAGTATGCTGCTTCATCAAAGTGTATTCCCTTCACCCACCACCTGTCCATTCTATCCCCAGGGCATCAACCTCAGAGCTTGAGTTTAGATGAACACTCCAGCATCTATGTCTAGCCCAACCTCATTCACCTGAAGTCAGGGTGGGTTTGTTTGTTGGTTGGTTGTTTTTGGTTTTTTTGTTTTTTTTTTCTTTTTTTTTTTTAACTCCTTTCTGTCACAGAAACTCAGAGAGTTCTGCACCTGAATGTCATGACCTGTCATGACCTAAGTTTGTGTTCACTGTCAGGAACTTGGGAGAAAATGAGCTGGGAGAAATGGATGGGACCCAGGGAAAGTCGGAAAAAAAAAAGCTATGAATTTAAAAAAAAAAACAAAAAGGTGGAGGGGAATGTAGAAAAAGAGGAGGATATTCAGTTTTTCTCGACCTCTCATTTCCCCATAATTACATCCACTGCCTGACAGCTATTCTTGATCTCCCTTCATTTAACATTCACTGATTGCAAGGATTTCAGGCAGAACTCAGGGGAAAGTTACGGCAGAGAGAGGCCATTCGTCTTCTCCACACGGGAAGAGAAGGAATGCGTGGTCATCCCTTCATTCTCAGTGACCTGTTGTAAATGATGATTTTTATGTCAAACTGAAATTTTCTTCATTCTTTCTTGTATTAATGTATAAGGTCTATTCTACACTGAGATGGGTCACCAGGGTAGCTTATAGATTTTCCTTCCCTCGAGATCTTTGAAGAAGATAAATATCAAACTGTCTTTGAAGGATGACATGGAGTCCTTACCACTGGTTGAAGAATGAATTAAAAAACCTTGGCTGTCCCTGGTGCCTATGAGTAAGGAAAGGCAAAATGAAACAAAACATTAGCTATCTTCACAATATAAAGCAATTCCTTTAAACACTCTTTATTTCCAATGTAGCAATTTTTTTTAAGAGAAACTCTCTGCCACCCTGACATTAAATGTCAAAGGAGCACCAACTCTGTCCAGTTGAGCTACAAAATTAATTGACTACTATGAAAAATACCAATGTAGCATAATGAGCCACAGAAGACCCATATCAACACTAAATTAGAAGACATAACTGCCTTTTAGAACTCAGTTATACACAAGTCTGCAGTGTCCAGTAATTAATACAGGGTGACTGGAATGTCTATTAGAAGTATTAGCATACCTGTCATCTTCTGAGTAGACATAGAATCTAAGAGAAAGATAAGCTTATCTCTTTAGAACTCCAAGAACTAAGAGCTGATCAGTCTTAAAACAGCAACCTGTTGACTGATGTCTGGCAAATGGTAGCTAAATGTTGACTACATGGACTATATTTATTTCTTTTGTCCTTTGTTCTTTTTGAGATGACTAGTTACTGCCCTTCACAATATGCTCAGACCTCTCTCTCCTTCGGGGATGAAATTTGGATCAATATATCTTTGCTTTCTTTTTCACTCAAAGTATAATTACCTGGACAGCTACCTGTAAAAGAAGGAAACTGGACCACTATCTTAGACCATATACAAAAATAAACTCAAAATAGACTAAAGACTTGAAAGTAAGACTGATACAGGAGAGCCTGGTTCTTGTCTCACGGAGTTGAAGAATGAATCTCTCAGACAAAGGAGACTAAGTAAAGTGATAGAAGTTTATTAAGTGAGAATACAAAGAGAAAGTTCTCAGAAGTGAGGGGGTTTCTGACTGGGTTGCCACTGAGGGCTCCCTAGGGTTGGTCTTTTATTGAAAGCCAACCAGGGATCCTAAATCCTTTTCTGACTGGGTTTCTGACTGGGTTGCCACTGAGGGCTCCCTAGGGTTGGTCTTTTATTGAAAGCCAACCAGGGATCCTAAATCCTTTTAACATTATCTATGACATGACCATTGAGTAAGGACTAGTGATAACATCTTTAATGGCTTACTTCTTCTTTGGGGTCTGATTACTCTTTGTTGGTCACAGATGACTGTCATAAAAAAGACACCCTCCCTGCCCACACCTAGGGCAGGGCGATCTGGCTGGTTCCCTTATCTCTGGTTTCCCTACCTCAACATTTTAGGGATTTTTGTGAGCCTGCTTCCATGGCTCCCTACCTAGCCTGTCTAGCCCCATTTGTCCCTAATTCAAGATCTGAAACCATAAAAACACGTAGAAGAAAACACAGGTAGTAAGCTCTTTGGCATTGGTCTTAGTGATAGTTTTTTAGACCAGTCCCCAGAAGCAAAGGCAACAAATGCTAAAATAAACAATTGGGATGACATTTAACTAAAAAATTTTTGCACAGCAAAGGAAACTATCAACAAAACATAAATGTGGCTATTGAATGAGAAAAGATATTTGCAAAGTATACATCTGATGAGTAATATCCAAAGTATATAAAAACATTCATAAGTTAATATCATAAAACAACTTGATTAAAAAATGGACACAGGGCTCGACAAACATTTTTTCCAAAAAAAAAAAAACACACACACACATGGCCAACATACAAATGCTCAACATCACTAATTATCAGAGAAATGCAAATCAAAACCACAATAAGTCATCACCTCACACCTATCTGATTAGCTATTAACAAAAATAATAATAATAATAATAATAATAATAATAATAATAATAAATGTTAGTGGGGATCCCTGGGTGGCCCAGGGGTTTAGTGCCTGCTTTTGGCTCAGGGCGTGATCCTGGAGACCCAAGATCGAGTCCCACGTCGGGCTTCCTGCATGGAGCCTGCTTCTCCTTCTGCCTGTGTTTCTGCCACCCTCTCTCTCTCTCTCTCTCTCTCTCTCCCTGTCTGTCTCTCATGAATTAATAAATAAAATCTTTAAAAAAAAAAAAACACAAGTGTTGGTGAAGATGTGGAGATAAGCTCACCCTCAAACACTGTTGGTGGGAATATAAATTGGTACAGCTACTACAGAAAACAATGTGGAAGTGCCTTTAAAAATTAATAAGAGAACTACTATACAATCCAACAATTCCACTTCTGTGTATTTACCTGAAGAAAACAAAAACACCAATGCAAAGACATATGCACCCCTATGTCCACTGCAGCATTATTTACAATAGCCACGATATGGAGGCAACTTAAGTGTCCATCAACAAATAAATGATAAAGATGTGGTATGTATGTACAATTTAGTATTACTCAGCCATAAAAAAAATTAAAATCTTATCATAAGTGACAATAAGGATGGACTTTAGTATAATGCCAAGTGAAATAAATTGGATATAATCCCACTTATGGATGGAATCTAAAAAAACAAAATAAACAAAACAGAAACAGACCCATAGATACAGGAAACAAACTACTGGGTACCAGAAGTGGTAAGGGATGAGGGGACAAGTGAAGGGGTTTAAGAGATACAACCTTCCAGTTATAAAGTAAATAAGTAATGGGGATGTAATGGAGAGCATAGGGAATATAGTCAAGAATAATTGTAATAATTTTGTATGGTGACAGTAACAGGACTTACCATGGTGATCATCTCATAATATATAAAAATATCAAATCACTATGATGTACACCTGAAACTAACAGGATATTGTATGTCAATTATATTTCGATTTAAATAAGTTTAATTGCAGAGTACCTGAGTGGCTCAGTTGGTTAAGCTTCCGAATCCTGATTTTAGCCCAGGTCATGATCTCAGGGTCATGAGATGGACCCCTGCCTCTCAGGCAGGCTCCAAGCTCAGCAGAGAGTCTGCTTGAGATTCTCTCCTCTTCCGCTCCCTCTACCCTTCATCTCACTAACACGTGTTCTCTCTCTCTAAAGTAAAATAAATCTTAAAAAAAAAGTATAAGTGTTTAATCTATATTTTATTGGCTTATTTTATGCAGCTGAGGTTTATGTTGCCTTTGTTAATTCTTAACATTTAGAAAACTATTTTAAATTTATTTAATCTCTAAATGCCTCTTTGGCTAGTGTATGGAGTATCACTATTTAGTCCTACAGCTGACGCATTTTTCCACTTCCTGTTGCAAACCACCTAAAAGTCTTATCTCCTCTGTTGAACATTGCTTCTTTGACACATGACTAAAGCAGACCCTCTGTGCTATAACCACATAGATAATAATGTTGGAAAGTAAGAACATCTAAATGATTTATAAAAGGTATTATTTTTTCCTTCTGTTTTGAAACTATTTCTAACAGTTTCCAAAGACATGGTCACGGCTGCTTGAAGCATGTCTTCCTCACTCATAACATCTCCTGGATCACTGCCTAGGGCTTCTGAACTTGTGGTGGGCCTTTCACACGGATGTGAGAACTGTCCTGGTGGATCCTGCTGCTGCTATTGCTGCTGTTGTGGCTGCTGCTGCTTTTCAAAGTAGGCTTTTCTTCTCTTCCATAGCTCTTCCAAAGTAAGATGTGTACCTGATGTCTGTGGAATATCTTGAGATACCCTTCTGGAACTACCTTGCATACTGAGCTGAATAGCTCTATGGAGATCTGCTTCTTCATCTTCCATGTCCATTTCTTGGCAACTTAGTGCCAGAGCCCTCTGCAAATCTTCCTCATCTTCATCTAACATGCCTGACCCATCGTTTGCTTCTAAGACTCATTCCAGATCTGTTCTCCAGACTTTCTGTTCTTTTAGTTGTGCTAATTCTTCTCCAATAAGTTTTGGTCTCTGCATCTGTTGGACCCTGATCATCTGTAGAAGTTGGTCAGCTTTACAATCTGGCAGGTCACCTTAACAACAAATATAGAATAACCTTGCTGTTGTAATTGAGCTAGGAAAAGTGCAAGGTACGTGTCTGATGTTAATTCTGGACCCATCAAGAGAGAATTCAAGTTGAACCACTGTTTCCCTAATTTTCTAACTGTAAACCACTGTTCTTTGTAATTGCAAACAAATTATCTTTCATTTATGGGATCGATCCTGAGCCTCTGATACTCCAGACTGTTGAAGAGAATTAGTTCTAAACCCTAAAGTTTCAAGGCATTGCTTATAACTTGAATGGAGGAAAAAAACCAGTCATCCATATTTCCAAAAGGCTGCTGTAAAACTGTGAGATATTCTTCACTAGTAACTCTTCCTTCTGCTATTCTCATCCTCTCTTCTTCATCTAGCTGATGTGCAACTGAAGATCATTCCACAGGGCTAAAATATTCTCCTTGCAATAGATTATTCAAGCAATGTTGAGCACAAAGCGAGCCTTCTTGTTTCTCATGGAAGGACTCCATGTTTATTTGTCTCACCTTTGTAAATTCTTGAGATCAGTGTGAATCTCAGATCTTTCAATCATCACTGAAATACATTTTTGAGAGCTCAGCAAGAACATTAATTTTCTTTTCTAAATTGACCACATTCTCCATCTCAACTTGAAACTGCATAACTGGAGTATGAGATAGATTAGCCCCAGTCCTCACTCTTAATTCCTAACATAAGTCTAGAGTATTCAACAATTGTTATTTTATCAATCCAATAATTTTTTTATGATAATTTACCTTTAATAAAAATCGGCTGAGGTACAAGCAGAGAGATTCTTCTACTGCTAAATTTCTAGGGCTATAATCTGGATATCTGCCTAGACAACCAAGTTCCAAGAATCTGATTCTTACCTACACAGCAACATGAAGAATCATGTTACCAGATCTTCCCTTAATTGGCTCATGTGAAGGAGGGTCACCTAAAAGATACGATGATGGTGATTTTTGGTTCTAAGATCCTGATGGTGAAAAAATGAGGAATGCTGTGAGGTGTGGGGCTTCTCTTAGTAGATGATATACTACAACCAAAAAATGCTTCCATTCACTTAACATCTATAAAATTTCACTTCAAAAGTTGATTTTATTTTGAAAAGGTAACATGAAATCACCAGAGATTATTCTAAGGTAGTTCCTTCAAATTTGGCCTTAATACTGAATGTCCAACAATCATTTATTATATTTCCTCTTACTTAAAACTAATAGGAGAAAGAATTCTCAATTTTCTCTAAGGTTATCACAAAATAGGCAAAAGATATTATATTGGAAAAAATTTTTTGATCTCATCTAGTTATTTAACATCATGCAATGAAAATTTATGAAAACAATGCTCTGAAAAAAAAACAAAAAAAAAAAAACAATGCTCTGTAGGAGCATTGGTCCTTTTGTCAATATGCTAATATTTGAAGTTAATTTTAGGTTAGCTATTTTAAGTTGGTTTCCGTTTTTTTTTTTAATTGGGTTTATTTCATAAAAAATTGCAAAGGATGAAATAATCTGTTAAAGTCAGCCTACAGATATGTTCCACAAAATTATATAATCTAAAGTAGAAAATAATTTTAGGGCCCAAATTAACAAATAGAAACTTTGTACTTTGAATTCAGAAGACATTTTATAGCATTTTTGTCTTCCTTTCTCAAATTTTCTCAAAGCCCCTTATTCTAAGAATTAATTTCCTCTCCCCTAAAGTTAAAAGTCCATCTTTTCACATAAGTATAAAACAGGATCTAGATTTCTCTAATATAGTAACTTATGACTTAAAAACCCCTAGTTGTTTCAATAGCAACAGCTATAATTACATCCCCTTTATGACACTGCTTTCCTGATTTGATCCTATTTAAGCTTTCCAAGAACCAACATAGTGACAACTTGTTTATTCAGAAGAAATCAAGAAAAGTAGGATTATAGTCAGATGAGCATACACTCATGTCATGTTCAACGAAATGCTCTGGAAGCTTTGAATGTTTTCTAAAATGTTAAATATTTCATGGCCACAAAGATATACTTCTCCGTGTCATTCTAGGAATTGGGTTTGTTTGTTTCTACAATGCCTGTGCACCCTCTTATGGACATTTTAGGATCTGCTTTGTTGAAAGATTCCGTTTATTCAAGGCTATTCAAAGGTTTCATATTGTAAATTTGAATTTTTATTAGGATAATGACATTTACACACTTCACACCTTTAAATCTGTAATTTCATAATCCCAAATATTAATTGAAGCTCACACCTCTTCACACTGTTGAGAAAACCAAAGTAGATAGAGTTGAGGTTACTAGGATAATAATTAGGAAACACTCCATACTTTCCAATTATGTCTGACATATTAACAAGCTAATAAGAATTTTAGATTCTGCTTCCTAGGCATAAAACAATTCAACAGTAAGGCCATGATTAGGTATCACAGTTCTTATTTCCTGATACTGATAAAGACAAAAATCAACTTAGAATTTGTTTGGGCCTGTTTATGCAAAGCATGAAAATGACTTGTAACTGAAGACAATAGCCTAAAAAGAACAGCAGAAATGTGGCTGTTTTCCATTAAAAAGTAGCAACAGCAAGATTAAACACACACACACACACACACACACACACACTTTACAGTTTAATTGACTCGTGTTGTCTTGGAAACATTAAATTCCTTTATACCTAGAGATCTTAAAAAAAAAAAACTAACAATCAACTATTACCTTTCTATTATGTTTAATTTGACACCCATAATAAAAGGAAAGACTGCTTATTCTTTTCCTGACTTAAAATCTCCTTTCTATTACTCATGATCTCATGTTTAGAAAACGTTTAGGAAAAATGTGAGAAGTTTTAATGACAACCTTTATTTCTGAGTTCATGCCGCTGTTAGTGATAAGGATATCTGCTTTGTGGTGAAGAGATGCATCTGTTCAAATTCTACATAAGGCAGGGGAACTACTGTTTAAAATGTCCTTGAGGAGAATTGTTGCATTTCCATATATTTTTTTCTTACTGGGGTGACTGCCTCACCTTGTAAGACATTTTTAATTTGAAGTGTAACTTGAGCACCGTATGGTCTTTAGACTCTTAACTTCTATTAATTTTGTAGGTTTTTTTTTCCCCCTCAGTAAAGTACTTCAGGACCAATAGATACATCTATAAGTCAATAACTTTGGTTTCGAAATACAATTGTTTTTACTAAGGGCACAAAAGTGTACTAACCAAGAGTGCAAGAAATCCCATAACTGAATAACATTTAAGGAGATAGAAAACACAGTTTCATCAAGCTAAAGTCAGGTATGACATAGAATGATGCTCCAAATATATTAAGTTTCTGCTAACTCCCAAGTTACAAATTAAATTTAAAAATATAATTTGGGGTGGTTGAACTGAACATGCAATTATTTCTCATCGTAGATAATAGCACTTACAAAGATCCCCAATGCCTGCAATCTATCGATTCACAGGTTTCCAATACGTCGTTATTCGGTGTGTCGGATGTTTTCACAGCAAATACATCTTCGGAACTTCAGGTTATTGCCAGTTCCAGAAATGTTCTTTATAACTATACTTTCAAAAAATCTAAAATCCTACAAGTCATCTCTCTTACAATACAACCATGTCTATTGTCTAAAATACCTTGCTCAGAGTTTCTAAACACTGAACAATCTGATAAGAAGTTGCCGAGTGAGCACTAACTAGTACCTTATTGACCACTGGAATCTACTTTACAAATAGTGTATCTTTTTAAAAAAGTGAGTATGTTTTGCTGACGAGCATCGCAAATACAGGCGTTCAAGTGTTTTCTGTGCTACAAAAGTCTGATACGTCCTACAAAAGTCTGATAATTTAATTGTGCATTCAAAGATAGAAAACAGGTAAAATCTACTGGCCCCAACACTCACTTAGGAAGCCAGTAATGAGAGTTGTTTGAAAGCACAGTTCAAGGGTCCTGAACCACATAGCATAAAATTCCAGGCCCTTAAAATCAGCTACAGGACACTACTTTTGATTTCTTCAGCTCTATACCTTTGCACAACACAATGATTACACATTTAGCTCCCTCTATCAGAAACAATGCCCTCCCTCATTGTAGTACCTCATTATATATTGGGCCTCCTCACACGGTAATGCAAATGATCTGTCTGAATGACTCTCTCTCCCAGTAGACCCCCATATATAATTTCTTAAAGGCAGGAACTGAACTTATTTTTATATTTCCTGGTACCTGAATGGCACTATTTTGATGAAGCAACATGACAGTATTGGATTCCAAAACATCATTATGAAGACCTATGTTTTAATCCTACATGCACTGAGCTTTCCATTTTCCAAATATGTAAATAATTAGCTATTCTATTCTTTGAGGATTGCAGGGAAACTGAAAGACACCTATAAAGTGACTAACCCAGTACCTGGCACATAGAAGGGACTGTTACACAAGCTCAGTAAATGTTAGTTGAATTCATCTTTCCCTGTAGCTCCTTCCATTTATATATTAACTCAAAAGTCTCTCCAGATTTTTCAAAATTTAAACAACTATGTTGTTCCTTCTTACACTTTGCCATATACCATAATTGAAACATAATCATATCTATACAAATAAAGAATCTCACTGTATACTCAGGCAATTTAGGCATTTGAAAACAGTAAGTTCAATTTTTTCCAGGCATGAAATATCCTAAGAAATGGGAACTAAAGTTCAGGGCATCCAGCTTTATTTTCTCTTCTATTTCTCAACAAAAGAGGAAAAAAAATGCTTCAATATTTATAAGACTAAGAATAATGGATGTGCATAATTTCGCTTTAACATACATTTCTGCCTTTTAAACCCAGTTTAAACTCAGTGAAAGGCCAAGAACATGGACTTAATTATGAGAAAAAAAAAGATGCCTTAACTGCAGTGCACATTCAATAAACAAAATCCAAAGAAAGCAATCCTGCCTGAGACGTTTACAAATCAATTCATTATATTGATTTGGAATGAGTTGTGCTGTAATTTAAAGCATAGATTACTGCAGGCCAAACTTGATAAAGTTCTTTTTTTAAGGTACTTCACTTGGCTATGGACTTGACCTGAGAATTTTCAAGACACGGTGATTTGCCAAACCAAAAAACAAACAAAAACAAACAAAAAAAAACCTACTCTATGTGTAAAGGCTACAATTTAAGACCTAACGACTAAGAATTAATCAGAACTAAATTTCAGAAGTACAAAAACTTGTGTCTGAGTTAACTAACAACTTTAATAAACCATTGATACTTTGAGAAAAGGCAATGTGTTTCTATTTCATGATGTATCTCCCATAAAATGTATAGATGTTTCCACCTCATTCCCTAGTTCTAATGCAGTTCTGGAAGAAAAATTTAAGATTTTATTCTATTTTGTGTCTTCTTCGTGGAAAAAGCTGTTCCTTGGGGAACTGGCGATTACACCTAAGAGTACTTTTGCCCCATTCAAATCTCCTGATGACTCAGTGTTTTATCTCATGCAACTTAAACATTTTGTCACTTTTTTTCACTTACCCTTCTTATGAAGTAGAGATGATAATAGCTGTCGCTACATAGGGTATTTCTCAGAAAGCGCCAAAGCTAGGGTTCAGAAAAGCTCATCTAATTTTAATCACACATCAAGCATGAAGTCAACTATTCAGTTAAGTGGCTAACCATGTGCTTCCTGGAGGAAAAAGATATTTGTTAAAATCACCTTCTTCATAATAAAATACAGGACCTAGTGAATGATAAGGCTCCCTCCATTCCCGGGTTCCCTGAGGGGGTGGGGGGGAGAGACACAGCAGGAGTCCAGGGAATGTAAGTGAATAACATAATAAAGCTGAGTCCTTCCTGAGTCCCCAAGAATCAATGTAACAGGATCTTTCCATAACATTAAGCCCTTCAATGAGATCCCTCTTGGGCCTCAGTTTCTTTATCTGAGCAAGGACCCTGATTTCCCAATTGTCTTGTAGTTTTAAGTGTTGTGAGTTCTTCATAAGCTAAACTGGGCTAATGACAGAAATCAACTACTCTGCTGGAGCTAATGTCTAGATGACCTATGGAAATACAAACATATAAATGCTTAAATAAGCAACATGTAAGTTATTTACACACATGTATAGATCTATTAAAACCTAACAAACAAGCTTTTGATATATCACCTTCAAAATCTATCATTTGTGGTAAAATGACACAAAAAATTGTGAAAAACCAAGTAGAATATCTCAATGAAACAAATTATTTTATTTTCTAAGTTTCTCTTCTTTAACATGAAAGCAGGGCAGCCTGGGTGGCTCAGCGGTTTGGCGCCTGCCTTTGGCCCAGGGTGTGATGCTGGAGTCCTGGGATCGAGTCCTGCATCGGCTCCCTGCATGGAGCTTGGTTCTCCCTCTGCCTGGGTCTCTGTCTTTCTCTCATGAATAAATAAATAAAAATCTCGGAAGGAAGGAAGGAAGGAAGGAAGGAAGGAAGGAAGGAAGGAAGGAAGAAAGAAAGGAGACAAAACAAAATTATGATCTATGCAACAAATTATAACTCACAATAGAAATTTTAAATTATTTCCACAAATACCTAGAGAAGTTTAAGCTTTCTACAATTTGTTACCCTGTTGAACTAGAGTATCTTAGCTTTATAAAACCTTTCTTGAAGTTTGCCACAAGATTTCAAAATAACCACTTTTTATCAATAGAAGAATAAATGATCCTGCTGTGACATTTTTCCTGCAAATTTTAACAGGATTCAAACTACCTAACCTTTCTAATTGTAAGTATTTAGTGGGAGTTTTCTTCCTTGTTGTAAAATAAGCAAAAAACAAGGAAAAAATAAGCTGGCTTTTCTCAAGTTATTGGTCCCACAATTAAGACAACATTTTTAATACGTTTATCTCATCATATTCAATTGATTGCAAAAATAATTCTTGAAATAAAATTAATTAGTGATAAATGCAGGTCTCTATTTAAAGATTCCTTGCTAAGTATATTACTCTTGTAGATTGAAAAGATACCTTCATTTCCAAGCTGACAATATAACAGAAGTCACAACCTTTACTAGCACTGCCACCTGCTGTTGATTCTAAATCATGTACCAGTATAAATCAATAAAAAAACAAAATAGAATCATCTGGGTAAATTGGTCTAAAAAACAAATATCAACACAGATTTTAGGGATAAAGTTTTTCCTGACAACAGATTAAGTTATATCTATATTGTAATGAGCCTCTTACCATGCAAAAGGAGCAAAATAGGTCATTGTAAAGGCCCTGAGCCTTTTCAGTCATTCTTATTTGCTTGGGGTATAGTTTCAAAAGAGCATTATTCATTTGACAAAAAAGAGAGGGTTGCACTATCCAGAAAAATGAAAGTAATAAAGTTCTTCCAGGAGGAATTACATGATTTACTTATAATTGAGTAAACCATGTCTGATAAATAAAGGAAGACACAAGCATACATGTAGAGAAATACAAGCAAATGTGGCAAAACTAGTGAATCTACCTGAAAGATACATGGAAAAGCATTTTTTTATCCTTTCAACTTTGCTTAAGTTTACAAACTCTCCAAATAAAATATTGGAGAAAAAATTATAATGAGCTGTTATTTTTAATCTGCTTTACCAGTGCAGCGACTTTAGGGGAACAGTGATACTATAATAGACAAATTTAATATGTATTGTTCAGCCTAAGAAAAATTGAAATCCTTTTTTTTTTAAGAATATTGAGGCTTTCTTTTTTTCTGTTCTAGAAAAACATGATTTACAACAGCCGTGAGTCTTATGGGAGATGGCTACTCATGTAGCTGGAGCAGTGACCTAACACTGCCTCTTGGGGAAGGCAGGAACAAAGTGTATAAAAGAACATGAGTATACCCAATACTTTTTCTTTTTACAATTTAACAGCTTCAAAACTGAACTGTTAGCTGCCTTGAAAGCTTTACCAGAGTGCTTCCTTCTCTCTGTTCATCAAACAGTAAAAAACCATAACTGAGAACTTCTTTAAGTCATATTCATGAGGATTCTATTCTTATTAAAAAGAAAGAAAACTCATTTTAAACCCATGCATTTTTTGCCAAACAATGTAACATTTGCATAAAAGACAGCTTTTGGGTTATCTGTACAACTCCTTTTCTGTGGATCTTCCCTCCCCACTCTGCTGTCATAGAAATCTAAATTCCCTGACTCTAGCCAGTCATAACCTACTGACCAGTGCCTCTCTCTTCTGGGAGTTTAGAGTTGGGATTCCAAAAGGATAATTCTGTCTCTGATGTTTTTTGAAGTGGTGACAGGTAAAAAGAGCTATGGGATTGTCACCGAGTGCAAAATGCATGGAAAAGCAGAGAGAAATGTCCATATGCACAGAGAAAATAAGGAAAGACATGTACAGAAATAAAGAAGAGAAGATGACACAGAGGAGTAATGTCTTAAAGCTTTCCAGTCCCACATGACCCCAGCAATACTTTCTGCTCATGGGCTCCGTGACATTCCCATGTATTCATATAATCCACTTCCCACTGCCCCCCCAACTCCTTGTACTCACTCCAGTTTACAGTGGCATTTTGTTTCTGAAAGACAAAGCCTTGACTCCAGCAATTTGTTGACACAAGAAATGCAGGGAAATTGATACAACAGCCAAAACATTAGAACCCCACCCAACAATTACAAAATGAAAGATGAAGATATTAAAATACAATTTTAGATATAAGCACTTTCCACAGAAAACTGCAGTATTTATCTTAACAGTGCCCCTACCTAGGAATTACAGTGGTGATGGTGGCAGATTATATTATTTCCTCAAAACGTCCATTCCTCCTCCTTTAAACTTCCTCTCTAGTAATTCCTCCTATAAAAGAAATATATTTCCCACCACCACAATCTCAGGTTTGGCTACATGACTTGCTCTGACCAATTTGAAGGAAGCTCAAGTGCCTGTGCCATTGCCAACCCGGAATGTGACTACCATCTTCTAGTTTCGGAGTCTGCTTTCCTTTCTCTCTGACCACATGAGAGAAAACATTGGTGAGCCGATGCTACAATAATGTGTGGATGTGTTACATACCAACCTGCAAGACGTGTGCAACATGAATAAGAAATAAACTTATACTGTTATAAGCCACTGAAATTTTGGAGTTGATTGCTACCATGGTATAACCGGGCAAAAGCAGACTGGCACAGGTCTCAGATACTCATTACAAATAAAGCCAATGGGTAAGAAAGTAAATGCTTCACCCTGAAGTTTATTTAAGTATTGCTAATAAGCTTATATTTTAAATAAGCTCTTTTAGTTTTCAAGCTATAATACTTCTGATGATTTAAGGATCTTTATAGATAATGCTTACCAAAGGACAGATTTACTACTTCCTCCGTGTTTCTAAGAATTGTCAATGGACTTACCAAAAAGACATACTTCTTCTTAAAATATACTTTAGAGACATTCTAATTTTAGCCTCTGTACTTTTCCAAAACCTGTGAGTACAAGAAGGTTTTTCAAAACAATGTATCAATTAAGAAAAAGTTCTTAATAAATTTTATATTTTCCTTCTATCTTCAGAAAACAACCTGAAACCAAGGGTTCTGATTCTTCCAAATAGTACAAACTAAATTTATTATTAATACCATTCTTATTTCCTTGGTCGTTTTATAATATCAGTAGCCTTAAATCCTCTATAATCCAGATGTTAATTCTGCTTTTAAGTATCTCTTTCTGGAAACAATGCCATATTTAATACAGTTTTGATAACCGGAAATAGTTATCAAATAAACGTAAGATAAAATATGAAGCTAATTCTATACATTCCACTAGTAAGATTAGCTCTGTGACTTTAGGGAAGTCATTCAACCTCTAAGACTCAGTAGAGAAGCTCAGAAAAAAATGGGGATGCTAATCTATGCATACTACATATTACAGGAACCAAATAATGCTATAATTTCTTCCCTAATCTAAAAAACAAAAGACCACATGGTCACAATATAAGCAGAAGAGATGCACACAGGTTCCATAAACCTTACTACAAAAAAACGAGATTGTTGAAGAATCAAATAATGTTGCAAACTGCTTCTACTTCTCCACTCACCCTACTATTCAAACCACAGTTTATCAACCGTATTAATAGAATTTTCACATGCAATTCACTTTTTTATTCTAGGTGGTCATTTGATCAACATTTCCATTTCAAGAACAAAAATATTTTAAAATACTTAACAAAAGAGATTAAGAAATAATCCCGACATGTCTTTTTTTTTTTTTAAGATTTTATTTATTTATTCATGGGAGACCCAGAGAGAGAGAGAGGCAGAGACACAGGGAGAGGGAGAAGCAAGTTCCCTGCAGGAAGCCCAATGTGGGACTTGAATCCGGGACTCCAGGATCAAGTCCTGGGCCAAAGGCAGGCGCTAAATCATTGAGCCACCCAGGGATCCCTATCCTGACATGTCTTAAATTGCATATGTTAATAAGATTTTACTTATATTTACTCATTTAATCTTTATAACAATCCTATGAGGAAGTTACCATTGATTAACCCAGTCTTCATATAAGAAAACAGATTTAGTAACTGTCCAAAATTCACAGCTCATAAGTAGCAGAGTCAGGTTTTGAAACCAGGCAGGCAATATTAAAACTCCGTTTCAACCAAAAATAATCACACCAACATAAGTGAAGCGAAAAGAATTTAGGGAAAAATGCAATGTAGTTGTGCCAATAATAAACCACTATTTCATTAGTACATATCAAGCCTGTCTTTTAAATAATCCCATTCACTTCAATTATTGAAATTTTATATTGATAGCAATCATGTAAATGCATCAACCAATATAAATGTTGTTCATCTTAATCCATTACTTCCTTTGCTACAGTTTCTTTCTTTGATGAATCAACTTCAAAAAGTCCATTTTAGTTTTACCAGTGGGGCTGAGAAATTTTCATGTCTGTGAGCTAGGTTGTGTTCTTGGTAATGAAAAAGTAAGGTTGAAAACGCTAAGATCCCTGGGTGGCTCAGCGGTTTAGCACCTACCTTCGGCCCAAGGCATGGTCCTGGAGTCCCAGGATTGAGTCCCACATCGGGCTCCCTGCATGGAGCCTGCTTCTCCCTCTGCCTGTGTCTCTGCCTCTCAATCTCTCTCTCTCTCTCTCTCTCTCTCTCTCTCTCTGTCTCTCGTGAATAAATAAATAAAATGCTAAGATCATGCACAAGTAAATGTATGGTAACTGTAACAAAGTAAGTACCAGCTATAGCATCTAGAACAGCACAATATTCCACAAGAGTACATTCCAAATTGTATATCTAACATGTATCTATCATATCTTTTAAAGAATGGGTACATAAATATGGCAATGTAAAAAAAAAAAAGTCCCACAGAATGATGGACTTTTATATGCACGAAATGTGTAACTCTCCGCAAATAGTGAAAGAAACACATCTTCGATTGAGATTTAAATACTAATGACAAGTTTTTGTAACCTATTACTTTTCTAGAGAAGATATACCATTTAAATTGAGAAATTTCAACTCTGAAATTCCAACTGTGATTTGAGGAATCATTAGCCAGCTGAAAAAAAAAATATTTTTCCAAGTTGGAATTATGTTCAAAACCTTCAAGAAAGACTCGCAAGATTCAGTTTAATTTAAATAACTTAAATTTGACATATTCAAATAACTCAGAGCTTTTAAAATGTAAAGAAATGAAAAGGAAAATATCCAAGTCCCAATATGAGAAAGGTGACAAAAATCCATTACTTTCAGGAGAAAAGAGTCAAACATTTCCAAGGAGACTATTTGACTCCTGAGAAAAACTAATTTGCCTAAAATGAGCCAGGATTTTATTACCAGCCCATTATGAAAAAGCAGATCTTATGCATTTTATTCCAATTTTTCAAATGAGAAAATTCAGAGATTAAACATAAAAGAAGGGTCCTTGTATTTTTACATCTAAATTTGCTCAAAGACAAGTTATCAACAGAATAGAAATTAGGTTATACCAATGTGTCACAGAATAATGATTACTATAGTGAGTCAAATGAATAAATACCAGTTTCTATAAATTCTCAAAACAACTTTCTTTAGTACTGTAAACTGCATAGAATTGAAACAACAATTGGGAAATTACTACATTTTAATTTTTGAGAAACTGGGTGAGGGATCTTTTTTCCCTCCCAGAATATATATATTGCTTTCCTAACAATATCAATAAGCCCAAGAGGGCATCTACACACATTTCCAAGTTCCAATAATAGTCAAGGTATTAAATAACTAATCCAGTATAATGCACTATTCCAAAGTAGAGTGTTTGGCCAATATACCTCTTCAGAGAGAGACCATAATTGCTTCACTCCACTTTCAATGAACGATCTATAATGAAAGTTGCTTTTTTAGGCTTAACCTAGAGCTGTACCCTGTGGGAAATGATGGGTCTTTGTAAAATGTGTTACAGTTTACTAATAAGGATGCAAAAGAAGCACAACTGATGAACCAGCAAATCTGCTCTGACTTATTTGGTCTTTGCTGCATGAATTTGAATATCATCAAAATACATTATCCTTATCCATAACCTGCTTCCTATGATTCACTCTATGCTCACACTCATTTCAAAAGGAACTTTAAGTACTTGAATATTTTACATACCTGTGCTGGTCCTACGGCATTACATAAAACAGTATTTTTTTTTCTAAAGGATAAAAATGAAACTTTGAATAAAAAAAATAACCAAGTGAATATTTAGGACCTGAACAAAATCAGACAACATCTACATAGCAATATATATATATATATATATGTTTATATATTTATATATATATATATTTTTTTTTTTTGAGAGGATGGGGTAGGGGAAAAGAGGGGGAGAGAGAAAATCTTAAGCAGGCTCCCACTCAGCACAGAGCCCAAGGCAGGGTTCAATCTAACAACTCTTGATCAGGACCTGAGCCAAAACCAAGAGTCAGACACTTAACCAACTGAGACACCCAGGTGCCCCAACAACATTTAAATTTGATAGTGATATGTAATCTGAATTTCTCACCTAAAAATAATGTCAAGTTACCTTCCCTGGATATTTACCAATTGACCATCAGGGAACCACGGAGATGTGGATTAAGATTCTCTATCCACCAGTAACATGTTGTTTCATCTTGCACACATATTTTAATTCTTCCCTCTGTCCCTCTGGCTGCCTTCCTACCTTCATTCTTAATTTATTGTGAATTCATTTAACTTCTATTGAGGGTATCACATGTGCTGGGCATTATGGTTGCCTCTAAGGATAAAAAAGATGAACAAAATAGTTTTTCCCCAGAGGAGATCCTAATCCTTTGAGTGAAAGAAAAAAAAGAAACCTATACTATAAAATGTTATAAGAAACATTCATTCAGAGTTCTCTTGAAACAGACTATGGGGTATATAACTCAGTCTCCCGGGGATGGTGCTACATGAACTGAGCTTTGAAAATCAAGTAGGCATTACTCTAGAAGAGGCTGTGTGGATGGGGAGGTAGAGTGAGGTAGATATTTCTACCAGTAGAAATAGAATTGACATGTCACATCCTCTGTAATTACTTAGCTATGGGTCTAGGGTAGGTAGCAAATAAAGAAGTAATGGATTCTTCAAAGTTGGGTGCATACACTCAAGGGTGCATAAGACATAACAGTACAGGAATAAAACATTAAAACTTCTCTTACAATTATGCTTACCACCTTTTTTTTCAAAATTCTATTTTTGAACCTATTATGAACATAATATTTTAATATTCTAAGCCTTGTACATGTATATGACGGGTAAAAAAAAAAAATATACACTGGGTATATGTCCTCCTAAAATTTTAATTAGCGGTATAGCAGTAAAAGAAAAAGAATGAACCTCATATCCTGTATCATCCTCAAAGTGATGCACAGTAACAGAGGATTTTAAGCAAATGAATAATGATCAGATTTTTTTTAAGATTTTATTTATTTGAGAGATGGAGAGTGAGAGAGAGTGCGTGAGCTGGGGGAAGGGCACAGAGTAAGGGAAAAGAAGAGGGAGAGAATCTCAAGCAGACTGCACACTGAGCACTCCATCTCAAGACCCTGAGATCACAACTTGAGTGGAAACCAAGAGTTGGACACCCAACCAACTGAGCCACCCAGGTGGACTTTAAAAAGTCACTCTGATTGTATTCTAGAGGGTAAATTAAATCTTGTAAGATGAGCCCTGAGAGAAGTAAAACAGTTATGAAGCTACTGTAGTAATCCTAGTGAGAATATCTCAAACAATGATGGTGGCATAATAGGATCGCCAAGGAGGAAGCAGGGGTTGCTTGTAAGACAAAAAAAAAAAAAAAAAAAAAGAGTATAAAACTATAAATCAGTTAGACTTACACCATTTATTACATTTTGGGCCTTACACAATACCACAAAGATAATTCACATATCTTTTCAAAAATTGGCTTACAAATCAAGTTAAAATGTACCATTACCCTATTTGACATCATTAAAACTCAAAGATGAAATTATTTCATGACTAGGACCAATATTTAAAAAGCACTATAATCACTGTCCCAACCATATCATTCTAGTTTTTCTCATGGAAGTTCATTTAAATCTTAATCACAGAAGATGGGAGAGGGAAAGAAGGAGGGAGAAGGCAAAGGTGACGGTGAAAGATACTGGATGATAGAAAGCTAAGATGCTCAGATCAGATTCTAATTATCCAATGCCATCATAGTAGTGATAAAACAAAGACAGTATTTGCTTCCGTTTTCTTCCTCCATTTTAACCGGAAAAGTTCAAGAGGCCAGGGCCTTTTAAATAAATCTGCGCCCAAATATATCACAGATCTCCTTTGCTAAGAACTGGAAACCAAACCAAAGAGAACAGATAATGAGATATAACTTAGGTAAGTTATGCTTTATCCATGGGAGTTTAAACAGGTGCATTTAACAAAATTAGATACGGTCTGCACAACAGATCTCCATTAAGTTTAAATTGTGGAAAAGGAAAAGATTCGATAATAGGATTTAAGTTGCACCCTCCAGCAGTACTATTCTCCACCAACATTTTAAGAATGCCTTGCCTATTTCTGAATGAATATGTAAATTATTGTTCAAATTTTACTTCAGATCACAGTGCTCGGCCCCACATAAAAAGTATCACACTGGTGGCCCTGTTGCCAGAAACGCTCCATGTGATTTAAATCGGAAATGTTTTCACCATAGCAGATAACTTTTTTAACTAGGACAAAATGGAATATTATATGAGATATCCCTAGTGGCATTTTGTAATGCTTCCTTATCCTGGCGTTCTAAAGGGTAAAGCATTTTCTAAGTATTTCACGTGGCCTTCAGTGGCACAGCTCCCCTCCTAAATTACTCTGGCTTTCCCACAGTTTTGCCAATCAGATTTATATTGAAACTGACTAAACAGCATAGTGACAAGAAATGGATTCTCAAGGATCTTTTGCAAGAACCTAAAGATACATCAAGCATTTTTGGGGGGCGCCTGGCTGGTTCAGGTGGTAGGAGCATGCGACTCCTGATCTCAAGGTTGGGAGTCCGAGCCCCACAGTGAACACAGAGATTACTTTAAAAGACAAATAAATTTACAGAGTGTTTTAACATTGCTGTTAAAATTCATCACAGAATGTTAAACATGAGGTTTTTTAAAAAATCTCACGCGTGCATAGGTACTTTTGGAATAAAAAGAGGGAGAGAAGGAATATTCCTGTAATTTTTCAGAACTCTCAAAATTCACTGGATACAGACTGACAGCTCAGAGAATAAAAACAAAATGCCATCCCACGGACGCAAAAAGTGTTTATTAATCATTCTAAATTTCATTCCTCTTCTTAATGTATTCTGAGAACATCGTGGCAATCAGCATTATATTATTGTTGTAATGATAGCTTAGGAGGCAACAAAGATCCTCTCCAGGATACTGAACTCATCCGAGTTAGAGACAGCTGACAGAGCACTGTCGGGGCACTTGGTTTAGAAATAACAGGTAAGGTGCCCTCTAGAATAGTCAAGTCATCTCAGTTTTTCATTCCAAAATTCCAGATTTACTTCTGCACTAACCCTATCCGGGGCTCAAAAACAAAACCTATTCGCCGCCAACAATAAATTAACTGATATGTGAGCACATAACATGTGGCTTTAAATATAGCACTAAATTACTCGTCCTCCATAGAGAGAGAATGGACTCTGATTCATAGAGCAGGTAACAAACCTGAGGCTCTCCATCACGGCTGAAGGAATTTACGTGCACTGCAGACATTCACTCTCCGTAGAAGGTCATCGCTTCCCAGCCTGGGAAATAATCCCTGCCAGCGGACTTGCAAAGTGCCTGAGGCATCGCTCCTGAGAGGCATAACTCCTCTTCTTTCAAGGCTAGAGGTCAGAGCCATGATCACAGCTCAGTCAAATTTAAAGGAAAATGTATCTAGGGTCAAAAATATCCTCAGGAAAAATAGAAGACTAAAACTAAAAGACTATACTGCGCTCCTCTGGGCTTTGGGATGGTGATAGAAGAACCTGTTGCAGAATATTAAATGCAGATTTTTTTTCTCATCTGATGGCTTCAAAACAACTAAACTAAAACTGAATATGGAATCCGACGCGTGTCATGCTGCAATCAGTTTTGACGACATTTTTAAATGCTACAAATCCATTTAAATCCTCATCAGCCTAGACATTCCGAAAAAGAAAAAAAAAAATCAAGCTTAAGTGACTTCAACATGAAATGTGAGCATTGGCTCAATGATTAAATTACTGCACAAATTAACTGGAGTACACAGAAAGAATGCTGCTCTTTCAAAGCAATGTTAATTCTGCCTCTGATGAGACAGGCTCCTCCTCATATCACGGTTGCTGCTTTATAAAACACAAACTCATACAGCAAAAGGGGAGAGATGATTTATAATAAGAATAAAGTGCTGTTTGGGAATTCTTTATAAAATACATAAGCTAAATTGATGTTTATGTGAAAAATACAGTCATTTCCATATACTTCCAAGAGTGAAAAACTCTGAAAATTGTTTTTGAAAATCATAAGACAGATGAAATTACCATTAAACTCGACAAAAGTGGCTTGCTACCCATAAAAATCATAAATGAGTGTATTTAAAGATTAAATGCATTTCTGGATGTACGCATCGCAAAGGGGAAAGTATTTTATTTTGGTCATCTCTGCCAACTGCTATTACATGCTGTCATTTTCAGTAAGGGGAAATGTATTTGCAAAAGCAGAGTGAGCACAACAGGCCTTAAATCAGACAAGTTGGGGACTGCTGACAAAGCGCTGTCTGCACTCTGCCTACCAGGGCCCTTGGATATCAGAATTTTATGGCGCGTTTTCCTGACATATCTGCTACTTAGTAAACTCTACTATCTCCTTAGAATCTGGAGTACTAACTTACTTTTATTTCTAAATTTGCTCCTACTCTTTTAAGGGACTAGGTTCCATCCCGACAAGAAGGAGAGTCCCTGAGGAAGTGATTTTGTCCTTTCATTTTCCTTGGCCTTTCAAATCTCAGTTCAGAGATTACCCCCATCACTGTGTTCTAACTGTTGTCTATACTGTGTTCTCACTGTTTTCTACATTGCTTAGAACAGACTATGTTATGGTGAGGTAGGGACTAAACCCTGAAATCTCTTTGGCTCATACCAAAAAGTTTTGTCACTCATACAGTTTGTTGGAGTCTGGCAGCTATCCATAGCAGCTCCCTCTGGAGGGTGAGTCCCGGCGCTATCTCCTTGTGACTTGGTTATCTTAACATGCCAGACCCATACTCCCATGACGAGGTAATAAAGACCTGGACTGTCTTATAACTACTTTGGCACATAAGAGCACCACTTCCATCCACAGTGTGTTGGCTAAAATTATTCACAAAGCCATGCCTAGCTTTAATAGCTCTTCCTAGTAGATCTGGATAGAGAGAAGAGTAGCACATGGGTAAGCACTTGAAGTCTCCACTGTACCTTTTCTAATCCTGTCCAGTAAGTGTTGATTGGGTACCCACGATGTGATTTCCACTTTGTCTACACACCATCATAGAACATGTCATCGTTTATTACCCATTTTATTTCATTAGTCAATAGCTCTTTGAAGGAAACAACCAGATGGTTATCTTCCTGACTAAACTCCTCCATAAACACAAAAATAAACATAACCATGGAAAGTCTGAGGCATACCTGCCTAATGTTATGAGAGAAGTTCTAATTACTAAGGTATGATAGCAACATCAAAATATACTTAATATGAAAACAACCATTTATTCAACATCAACAAATATTCACTGAAGGCTTCCTATATGCCATTCAAAATTCCAGGTCTGGAGAAAACAGAAGAAAATGAGATAAACGAGGACGCTCTCATGTAGTAGTTTACATTCTAGTGAAGCTAGGAAATAAATAAATATAGAAACAAGAAATATAAAAAAACAAGAATGGTAGAAATAAGAAAATATCAGTAGGACAGCTACACTGAACTAGCTGATCAGAGAAACCCACTGGAAAGGTAACATTTGAGAGACACATGAAAGACAATAAGGAGTCAGTAATTAGAAAATCCACGGGAGGGGCATTTGGGTGGTGCAGTAGGTTAAGCATCCACTCTTGGTTTCCGTTCAGGGCATGATCCTAGGGTCCTGAGATAAAGCCCCACATGGGGCTCCGCTCTTAGCATGGAGACTGCTTAAGACTCTACTCTCTCTCCCTCCCTCCCCCCTGCCCCTCTCCCCTGCACTTTGCTCTCTCTCAAATAAATAAATCATTTAAAAGAAGAAGAAGAAGAAGAAGAAGAAGAAGAAGAAGAAGAAGAAGAAGAAGAAGAAGAAAGGAAAATCTAAGGGAAGAGTATTTTAAAAGGAGGGAAAAGCTTGTCCAAAGTCCAAAGCAAACTATGTAAACTAGAAACGTCCCTAACTATAGCTACACATGAAATTATCTTATATCAAGAACCTTATGTAAAGTTAAAAATACTCTTACTTTTAAAGAATTCAGCTCTAATTTATCAAGTTAAACCATGGTTCCCAGGATAACTCATTACTATCAACCATCAACTTTACTGAGTGCCTTACATGTGAAAGAAAAGCAACTATTATTATACTTGATTTTTTTTTAAAAATCAGACTCTTTTCATTTAAAAAGAATACAATCTATTAGAAATTAAGGCAAAAATACATAAAGTGTTAATACAAAAATTTTAAAGCAATGTGTGAATAAGACCTAACTCCAGAGAATATAAGGCTAATTATCAAATAGAATAATCTACATAAACTTGTATTTCTATATTATCTATAAAATCGAGTTTCTATCTGGTTGAGAGAAAAAAAATGACTGGATGGATTTTCACTAAATTTTCAGGATACAGCTGGCATATAACTGTCTTAAGAAATAGTCTAGGGATGCCTGGGTGGCTCAGCGGTTGAGCATCTGCCTTTGGCTCAGGGTGTGGTCCCAGAGTCCTGGGATCGAGTCCCACATTGGGCTCTCTCCATGGAGCCTGCTTCTCCCTCTGCCTGTGTCTCTGTCTCTGTCTGTCTGTCTGTGTTTCTCATGAATAAATAAAATCTTAAGAAAAAATAGTCTATGTGTTACACACACCATTCTTTTGCAGAGCACACAAAAAAAGTAGAGACTAACTTTCCAGAGCAGCTAAAACTAAAAAGTATAACAAAAGACCCATGAAATATTAAAAGGCTGGTAATAGTGAAGGATAGGCCATTTTGTAAAAAAAAAAAAAAAAAAAAAACAATGCTATGGATGGACCGGGAGAAATCTGTGGTTTCAAATTTAAACTCCAAATTATTCAACTCAAAGGCAATCAATCCACAAATTCCATGCATTGGTTTGCAATGACATTAATTCTCATAGACACAACAGAATACAATGTGTCCCAGAAAAAGTGGTAATAGGGATTTATTTACATAATGATAGTTAATGATTCTCCCAAACTATGGGGAGGAGGCTAACTACTATATAATAGAGGTTCTGAACTGAAAAGAGGAAAAAATGTTTGTCTCAGTTTAGGTTTGCCCAGAAGCAAGTCCTGAGACAAAGATTCACATGTGATGCTTAAAGAAGAGAAAACAACAGTGGGGGAAGAAGATAGTGAGCCTAGGAAAGAAAAGCAAGTTATTAATCAAGTATTCAAGGTGGATTTAAAAACCAAAACAAAACAAAACCAACCAACAAACAAAAACAACAAAAAACTAATTCTACTGGGGATATCTGGCAACCAGACTATAGCAGTCTAGCCAGGGTGTGAAAGATACATTTATCTTATATATTTTATATGATTCATGTCAATCATTAGCTAGGGCTACTCCCAGGAAGTATTAATTACATAGCATTGCTGATCTACTGAGCAGGAAGGTAAAGTATACTCTGGTGACAAGAGCCCTCAGGCAAAGAAATACAGGTGCTGGCAATTGGGATAAGAGCCAGATACACTGAAGTAGCAAGAGCAAGGGGATACTGATGATAAACTAACAACTGTGTGGACAAAAATAATCTAGAAGACCCAATACAAGAGGGGCTTGAGCTGGACTTTGAGAAATGGGTTGGATTCGGTTAATATCAGGTTAATATTTACACTGAATGAGCAATTGTAACATGACACAGACAACCATACAGTGTAAGCCCCTTAATGTAAAATAATAGGAAGTAAATAATACCTATGAACTCTTTCTGCCCACTGAAAAAAAATTTTGTTTTACTCTAAATAACCTGGAGACTTAACTTCCAGTTTGTAAAAAATACATGCTAAAAGACATTGTAATGAAACAATTTACAAAATTCAGAATATGGGAAACTCTACAGGGCAGGTAATCGTAATTCTTAAATAAATCACAAGGAAAAAAATTATAGGGGCACCTATAGATCAAAGACCATCAAATGCAATGGGGAGACTTTGTTTAGGTCCTATTTTAAGCAAATCAATTATAAAATATATGAAACAATATTTGAGACAATCATATTTGATATTGAATGAGTCTTCTATGATATTACAGAATTATTAAAATTTTAGTTGTGCTACTGATATCATAGTTATGTTCTTAAGAGCCACTTTACATTTCAGATATATGTTCATAATTCCAAAAAGCTAAACCTTAAATATTTATCAATAAAACAATATGGTGTCTGGTATTTATGTCACAAGAATCCAAAGGACTGGGATAACTATACACTTGTAATTGTTTATTCTAGATGATTAATAAGGAAGCGCTCCCTATATTAATCTAACACGTGTTTGAATACAAAGATTGGGTATCTCAAGTGAGTCTAGAAAAGCAGTAATGATGGGGTGCCCGGATGACTCCAAGAGCATGCAACTCTTGACCTTGGGGTAGCGAGTTCAAGACCCACACTGGGTGTAGAGATCACTAAAAAATAAACCTAAAAAAATAAAAAATAAAAGCAAAAAAGCAGTAATGAAATGCTGACCAGCATACATAACTTCACCATGAGAAGAAAACGCTTCCGAGGTCTCCAATTCAGTCAGGAAGCAAGGGTCCACCTTCACAGGTTCAACTCGCTGATGGCCAAGGTGACAGTTTAGGAAAGAAAAACAGCCCTGGCCTAGCCGACTACCAACACCTGGCTTTGCCATCTTGGAATCACCTAACTTCTTTAGGGTGTTGGTACTTGAGGGTACAGGAAGTGAAATAATAAGCAAAAAGTACACACACAAAAAAATAAGCAAAAAGCACGGGGCAGCCCGGGGGGGGGGGGGGGGACTTAGCGGTTGTGCACCTGCCTTCAGCCCAGGGCGTGACCCCGGGGACCCAGGATCGAGTCCCGCATGGGCTCCCTGCAGGCAGCCTGCGTCTCCCTCTGCCTGTGTCTCTGCCTCTCTCTGTGTGTCTCTATGAATACATAAGTAAAACATTTAAAAAAAAAAATAAGCAACAGCACGAATAGTAATGGTGTTGTGGGCACTAAATGCTGACCTTCCCAAGAGATCTGGACGCATGACTGCAGCCCCAGGAGCTGTTGTGGGCACTTGCCATCCACTTTTTAGAGAACGATTAAACCAAGGAGGCATCCATACAAGGTACCATTTTGCACACGACGAGTTCAGGTTCAGAGGCGCAGCGCCAGTTGCAGGTCACGCCCTGCAGTACTGCGTGCAGCCAATCCTGCGGGAAAGAGCGCGGGGCAGCAGACCACACCTGGGGGGGGGCCCTGAGTGTGAAACGCTGAGCAACTTACAACCGCTTCCACACACCTACAGTTCCCCGTCGTCTGCGCCACGCCTCCCGCGCCTCGGTACGACCGACCGCCGAGATGCTGGACCTCAGCGCCCGCACCTGCCTCCCCGGCCCCTCACGCGTGCTTCCCCCGCCCCCGAGGCCCCGCCCCCGAGGCCCCGCCCCCTCGCGGACCGCGCACGGTTAGCGACCGCCGAACTACATTTCCCAGAAAACCGTTGGAAAGACGGCGGCCCTTCGCCGGAAGTCGGGAGGGCTGCATCCGGCGCCGGGAAGAGCGAGAGCGGGGGTTTTCCGGGTCTTGCGGCTATTTCCTGCTCCGCTCCGGTCTGGTGACCTCTGGGTTAGTAGCGGCGGCGGCGAGTGCGTCGGCGCCCGAGCCCGCCTTGCGGTGGGTGACGGGCTCCCAGCGCCTGTGGGTGTCGCGCCGCCGGCCTCGGGGTGGGGCGCAGCCTGGGGGGGCGGGGCGCGGGCGGGAGCTGGGGGCGCGCAGCGCTGGGCTCCCCCCTCCCCCGCCCCGACCCTACCTCCACCTCCGTCCCCCATCCCGCCTCCCCCCTCCCATCCATCCATCCACCCGCCCTCCTCCCTCCCTGCCCTCCCCCTCCCTCACTTCACCCCCTCCCCCGCCTCCATCTCCTCCACCCTCCCCCATCTTCACCTCCACCTCCAACCCTCGCTCCCTCACCCCTCCCCCACCTCCACCCTGTCTCCACCTCCACCACCCTTCCAGCCCCATCTCGCCGTCCCCCCATCTCCACCTCCCCCTCCCCCCATCTCTACCTCCACCCTCGCTGCCCCCTATCTCCACCTCCGCCTCCCATGTCCACCTCCCCCACCCCGGGGAGGGGGCAGGGGCGCGGCCCGGCCCGGCCCTGGAGGTGGGGGAGGCCGAGGGCCGCTGCACCTGCAGGTTCACGTTTGAAGGACGGAATCCCCCAGTAGCGACCGGAGAGTAAAGGACGCCGAAGAGGAGGGAGAGCCCGGCGTGGCCGCGAAGGACGCGGAACGCGCTGAGCAGGGCCCGTGACCTCCGGGGCCCCGGGCTCCCCAGCGGGGGAAAGGACGTTTCGGGCGGCGGGTGTTGCCTTGGGAAAGCCCCTGGCCCCCGGACCACCCCGTCCCGCCTTCAGGGCCTTGACCCCGCGGGGACCTGCCCGTGAGAAACGAGGTCAATCCAGGGCGCCGCTGGAGTTCGGGGAGGTGTGACTGCAGTGAGGACGCCGCTTTCTGTCTAGTCGGCTTCGCGGCCAAAACAAGGGGGGAAAAAAGCTACCGGGGACCAGTATTCATTTCCCCTCCTCCCTCCTGAGAGCCCCGCAGCATCAGGACCGCCTGCGGGGCGTGAATCGTCCTCTGGGGGGGACCCCTGCGGCCCGAGGCCTGGGGGAGGGCGAGGAAACCGCTGCGACCTCGGAGCACCCGAGGCAGCAGGACCCTGCCCGAGGCCAGCCTCCCCGAGGAACCGGGGAGCTGGAGGAACCACAGCAGCTCCGTGGGCAGCTCGGAAGGGAAGGGAGGCCGCCCCCGTGTGCCCGCCGACAGCAGGGGGCCAGGTGCGGTCCGGGCATCGTGTTTGTACACGAGTCCTCTAGACACCTCACTGGAAGACGATAGGTGCACTCTACGGTAGATCGAAGGACATGAATTGGTTTTCTAATAGAGAGGTCGCTCCCCTCCCCCCAACTGAAGTTGTGTACGTATTTTCACCATTCCTAGGAGGTTTGGTTTTGTTTTGTTTTGTTCTAAGCATTTTATTTTAATTGCAGTAATGGTGGCATACACGTGGTATTAGTTCCAGGCGTACAGCACTGCGATTCAACAGTCTTATACACTCGAGGGCTCATCCCACCCCCTCCCCTTTGGTGAGTGGTCACATTTGACCCTTTTTAGAAGCACTGGAAAGATACAAACTGGAAAGGTGTACACTTCCATCATTTCAGCCCATTTTTTTCCCCTAAATTTTGTTCATACTCCCTCTTCTGTACACTTGACCTGCCAAATTGCAGCGTGAGAACACTAGAGGCAACAGCAGTCACAATGTATGGATTATGACCTTTCCTTTTTTTTTTTTTTTTTTAAGATTTCATTTACTCATGAGAGACACAGAGAGAGAGGCAGGCTCCATGTAGGGAGCCCAAAGTGGGACTCCATCCCAGGACCCCAGGATGACGCCCTGAGCCAAAGGCAGCACTAAACTGCTGAGCCAGCCGGGCTGCCCGCGATCTTTCCTTTTTAGACTCAATATTGCGTATAATGATGATAGCCTACTTAGAATCCCAAATCAATTTTTTTAACTTTTTTTAATTTTGTTTATTTATTCATGAGACACAGAGAAGCAGAGACACAGGCAGAGGGAGAAGCAGGCTCTGTGCAGGAAGCCCGATGCAGGAATTGACCCCGGGTCTCCATGATCACGCCCTGGACTGAAGGAGGCGCTAAACCGTTGAGCCACTCGGGCTGCCCCCCAAATCTATTCTTTTTTTTTTTTTTTAAGATTTTATTTATTCATGAAAGAGAGAGAGAGACACTGGCAGAGAGAGAAGCAGTTCTCATGCAGGGAGCCCGATGTGGGACTCAATCCCTGGTCTCCACTGGTCTCCAGGATCACGCCCAGGGCCGAAGGCAGGCGCTGAATCACTGAGCCACTCAGGGATCCCCAAATCAATTCTTAATAGCATTTCACTAAACAAAAATCCATACCTTAAAAAAAAAAAAAAAAAACACTTTGTTCTAGAGAACTTAAGCATGAACCATTTCCACAAAGAATGGCTCAGTTTGTCCTCTACCACTTTCAATCCATCTTGAGACAACATTCATTAAGAGGTAGATTTTCTATGTATCTTTTTCCTTACTGAAATAAGCGAGTAATAAAGCAGACAAAGTTAATGGTTTAAAAAGTTTCTTGGATTCAAATTTTGTCAAAGTGACCAAATGAACGATGTTCAATAACAGATCCAAAATAAATGGTCGTCTGATTTATGGCCAGGACAGTAACCGCAGTGGAGTGGGACAAACGTTAAGTTCAAGAATGGCGCCAAGTCATCTGGATTATCCACTGGCATAAAAATGTATCTTGCCCCCACTTCACGCTATGAACAAAAATCAATCCCAGATGGATTGTAGAATTAGTTGTGCAGGGAAACCAATAAATCGCTTTCATGTGAAATTCTGAAGGATCAGCTGTAGGATCATAATTTTCCTAAGGGCAGGCACCTGTTTCTGGTATCGTCGACTCTAAGAGAATACTGGTTGTCATCTGCTAAAAAAAAAAAAAAAAACAACCTGTAACTTGACTTCTGTCTGCTTTAACTCCCCTCATTCCCCTGCTCTATAATGAAATCCCTCTGGTCTAGTTCAGATACCCCCTCCTCTTTATAATGCTTGTTACATGACACTCCTCAAGAGTATGCCCCTCCTTATCTTTATTGCCAAAACTCTTTATACATTATGTTATACACCCCCCCATGGCAAATTATATTTGAAATGTATATTTAAAACAACTTTGAAATACATGCTGTGATGACAGTTGAGCACTAATTACCTTTTCCGTAACTATCCTTAATTACGTGTGCATTCAGGTAATGTTCCATCATTGAATAAACAGCAATTGAAAATGAGAGGGTTTTTTTTTTTCTATTTCCCTCTTTTTAAGGAAGAAATGTCTTCTATAAAAAGCCCAAAGCAAGAAATAATTTCCCAGTTTCACTATTCAGCTGCTGAAGGAGACATTGCCAGGTTAACTGTAATCCTCAGTCATTCTCCATCTCTTCTCAATGAAACTTCTGAAAATGGCTGGACTGCTTTAATGTATGCTGCAAGGAATGGGCACCCAGATGTTGTCCAGTTTCTACTTGACAAAGGGTAAACATTTTAGGCACTACTACTTGAAGGGCTCTGTGGTTTAACTTCCGGGTTATATATTTACTTTTAAATTTTTCTTGTAGCCATATACCATTGGGCTTGTAATTATTATATAAAAACATAGCATAATATCTAACTAATAGCCTTTAACTTCTTTTTTTGAGGGATAAATATCCTTCATACCTATGGCAAAGAAAGTTTATGAGTTAGTCTAATCTTTTTCTCCCAAATAGAAAACATAGATCTACCCAGTATGACTGTCAAGAACCCCTTGTAAAAATTTTAATTTCTTCTTATAACACATAAGATTTACTGCTTTTTTATTTTACAGTTCTCAGAAAATGTTAACTATCTACTATCTCTAACTTTTCATCATTTACGATGATTTCTTTTAACTTTCCCACTAGCAAATTTTGTACTAAGAGAAAAAAAATATGCATAATCATTAAAGGAGCAATCGTGCATCTGGAAATATTTTATTGTGATAAATATTAAAGAAAGTGCTTATTTCCTATTTTATTTTTCTTTTCATCTGTAGGTGTGACAGATCCATTGCCAATAAATCAAGGCAGACTGCACTGGATATTGCTAAATTTTGGGGTTATAAGCATATAGCTAACTTACTGGCTAATGCTAAAAGTGGGATGAAGCCTTGGTTCCTAAGTAATGAAGTGGAAGAATGTGAAAATTATTTTAGCAGGACACTCTTAGACCGAAAAAGTGAAAAAAGAAATAATTCTGACTGGCTACTAGCTAAAGAAAGCCATCCAGCCACAGTTTATATCCTCTTCTCAGATTTAAATCCCTTGGTTACTCTAGGTGGCAATAAAGAAACTTTCCAACAGCCAGAAGTCAGGCTTTGTCAGCTGAACTACACAGATGTAAAAGATTATTTGTCTCAGCCTGAAAAGATCACCTTGATTTTCCTTGGAGTAGAACTTGAAATGAAAAAAGAGTCATTTAATTATGCTGGAGAAGTCCCAAGAGAAGAAGAAGATGGGTTGGTTGCCTGGTTTGCTCTAGGTATAGATTCTGTTGCTGCCGAAGAATTTAAGCAAAGACATGAAAATTGTTATTTTCTTCATCCTCCAATGCCGGCTCTTCTGCAATTGAAAGAAAAAGAAGCTGGTAAGAAAAGAACATGGCTTACTTGTGTTGGAAAGAATACTGTTTTTGGAACCGGTTTGAAGTCACACATACCTTCATTTTATAGAAGGCAAACTTTTTTCAGTAAGCAATATTAGGCTATCTTCATTAGAACTTTGCTAAAGTTCTCACTCTAGGGGACTAGTCGCCAGAGCAGTTACAACAGTTTTAATCAGCCAGGATTAGTTTCCCCAGAATTAATGCTAATGCGGGCTGGTTTCACTTGATTCTTCAGTGAATCATTACTGAGCACCTGCTATACACTGGCATAATGGCAAAGACCTTGACTATTTTGTTTTCTGTTGTTGGGTATGCTAGTTCACATAGGGCCTTATATGCCATGGTTTTTATTTTAAATTCCATTTAAATGTTGTGACCAGACCCATAGTTTAAAAAGAAACAAAAACCCCACTCTGCCTGCTTTGTAGATCATGAATTGTAGGCAATTGAGTGTGAAGTCAGAGGTAACGTTAAGAGCGGATTAGAGAGTACAGTACCTCTCAGTTAAGAGCTTGCAGTGGATTGGGTTAATGGAGAGAAAGGAAGAATTTGAGATGCTGTAGAGGTAAAATTAATAGGGCTTGATCAGTAGGTTGAGAGTATTTTAACAGAGAGTGATAGTAACCTGGACTACAGACTGAATTAAGGTGACCATGGTAGAGATGGAGAAAAGGAAAATATTCAGGGTATATTTTAGAAAAATCATCAGCATCTGCTAATGAATTGGGTATGGGGTATATAATGAAGGAAAAGATCAAGTATGGTTGCTAAGTGTGAGACTTTAGTAATTTGGTAGATAGTGCTACTGTTTCTTGATAAAACGGGGTGACAAGCAAGGGAAGCAGGACAGAGTTAAATATATCGAGATTTGAATCTGGTCATGTTGAGTTTTAGAGAAAGATATTAGAATCTGGAACACAGAGGAGAGGTGTGATCTGGAATGACCCCTATGGGAGTCATCAACATGAAGGTGTTATTTAAATCTCAGAAAACTACTGAGATTGAGATAGAGAGTTGAGAGCAAGCAAGAAAGAAAGCCTCAGAATCATACCCAAATCTCCCTAAATTTTTAGATCAAGTAGAAACAGAGATGCTATCAAAGGTATTGTCCACAGTGTGGCCTGACCACAAGTAAGGTGAAAGGTGCTCCTGGAAACCAAGAGAGCAGAGTATTTCAAGGAGGAAGTGGTTAAATACATTGAATGCTGGTGAGAATTTGAGTAAGACAGACAAAGACTTTTTTTTTTTTTAAAGATCTTTCATTTTGGTAATATGAGGCTATTGATGAATTTGATAAGAGGGGTATCAACGAAGTGGAAGGAATGTAAGGTAAATTATGCTAAATTAGAGTTATTGGAAGGTTAGGAAGGAGTCACTTCTCAATATCCACCTTCCCTTAGGCGATGTGTGGTGGGCCCCTCCAGAGACTGCGTAGATATCTCCTCCCAAAATCTGGATTGGTATGTTTTATTCTCCACATCTATGGAGAAAACCTTGCACTTTTTAAAGAAAACATCTTTTCTTTGTAGCTATATAATTTTAAGATGAAAACGATCGCTCTCTTTTTTTTTTTAATTAGAAAACTGAGGTCCTTTTATTTTCTTGTTATATAAACTTACACGGTTAACCTGTTGGTGCCTCAGTTTCCTCCTCCAGAAAAAAAAGGATAATAGTAGTATCTACATCATAGGATTGCTCTAAACATTAAATAAGGTGAGGTGACTCATTGAGCTATGTAAGTATTTTTATTTCACATAAAATAAATTTGTATTCACTGTCATATATACTGTCCATTTCACACTATCCTCTGTATCAGGTAGTCTAATAGAAATATATTGTTTTTGGATACCTGGGTGGCTGAGTGGTTGAGCATCTGCCCTTGGCTCAGGTCCTGATCCAGGGTCCTGGGACTGAGTCCCACAGTGGGCTTCCCACAGGGAGCCTGCTTCTCCCTCAGCCTATGTCTCTGCCTCTCTCTCTCTGTCTCTCATGAATACATAATATCTTTAAAATATATATATATACACCTGTTTTGTTCTTCACAAATAAAGATTGAAGATGATATAAAAGATCTTTGCATGATGTTTTGCACATTGTTGGTACTCAATAAATATTAGCTTCTTATTGAAGCAGTTTTGAAAAAGTGTAGATACTTTGCATAAGTTTCATATTGTAAGGTAACGTAGTAGGCAGATATTTAATGTTGCCTATGGTTTGTTGAATTTCGGTATTAAAATGTTTTTGTGTGTGGTTTATTGGTTTTGTTTTTCCAGTTTAAAACATTGTTACTGCTATTTATGGTTATTCTGATTTTTTTTCAAAAATCCTTAAACCAAATAATAATGTATTTTAGTGAGAGCAAGTTTGTCAGGCAAATGCCTATTCAGCATTTCTACTTTTATTGCTTCAATCATAACATTTCTGGTCAGGCCATATTCTTTTTTGATGTAGCAGGCGAAAGGCCAAAGTATATATATTCTAAGATTTATTCTAGTAGGCATTTTTTATGAATAGGGCTAACCATGAATTATAACTTTAGTATTTTTTTTTTTAATATTCTGTGCAGTTTCCAATTGTAAACAGGATGTGTTTCACATATGCTGGTGACATGGACTAGTCGTGGTTTAGTCACCTAGGACAGGAGAAAGAAGTTCCTACAGTTTGCTCTGAATATTTTCTTAGGATCCAAGTCTAAATTAGGAAGTGGCTGCATAGTGTATTTTTGTAAAAGTCACTGTTGTAAAGTCAGTATTTGTAAAATCACCATACGCTACAATCTTGTATATCCAAAATATAAAAATCATTCTATAGTAAAAGGCCGAGCTAATATAGTGCATAAGATAGATGTACGAACATCTATCTGCAAGTTTTATTAGTTAAAATTAAAAGTTAAATTTTCATCTGTCATCTGTTGGATTAGATATTTTACTTCAAAAGAAACATTCCTCATAAAAATAAGAATACTAAAATTCTTGATCACACAGCTATTCAGAGAATATAGTGTATGCCTTGACTTACAAACATTTTACTTGGATATTACTTATCACAGAACTAAAACTTTTTATGCTTCTCTTAAAGGGGTTGTAGCTCAAGCAAGATCAGTTCTTGCCTGGCACAGTCGATATAAGTTCTGCCCAACCTGTGGAAGTGCAACTAAAATTGAAGAAGGTGGCTACAAAAGAGTATGCTTAAAAGAAGACTGCCCTAGCCTCCATGGTGTTCACAATACATCATATCCAAGAGTTGGTAAGCCTTTTCCATGACACTAAAATCTCAGCCATCTGGAACCTCGGGAGTAAGACATTATGGGAAGACAAGATTTTGAGTTGTTGAGAGGTTCACCTTTTCATTAAATAAAATAAGAATTAATGTAACTGTTAAGACTATAAATAGTAAAGTATCATATAGTTCCACGACTTTTAAGTAAGGGACATTGTGTGTAATTGACCATTTATTAACTCTTGAGTTAATCGATATGAATTTGAATGTGTTAAAATACATGATTTCAAAAGTCTACCCCATTGGGATCTACTTAGTGCAGAGATTAAAAAAAAAAAAAAAAAAAAACACAGAAGCCCCCAAAATTCAGTGCCTTTTTGAGGCATCACCAAGGCAGTACAGCCTGCAGCTAGCTTTTCATCCCTGCTGCTGTCTTCCTATACCTTCTGTCCTCCTAATTGCTGCTTTGGAGTCTTCTCTAGGTTGGAAATCTGAAAACCTAGACCTTTAGAACTTATGAAAAAATAAGAGATAAACAGCAATACCTGAGGAAGTCTCCTGAGAGTAAAATGCATGACTTTGTGACACCTGGTTTCACTGCTCAGGAGCCTTTTACATTTGACTCCAGTTCTCAATCATGACCTAGTAAGGAGAATTCACTGCCTTTAATGACTTCTGGGAAATAAACTGTTATTTAATTTAAATTTCATCTTTTTAATGGCTTAAACTTAATCATAGAGCCACATTAGCTTTTAAAAACATTTGTTCAGGATTGGAGTGGAAGGGAAAGGCAAATTCACGTTGGCTACGGTAAAATTTGTATTTTCTTCATGCTGTATAATACCCACTCTAACTTTTTTATAATTAAAAAAATATATGTGCCTAGCATACCATAAGTATATAATAAATGTTTCTATTAAGAAGACTACAAAATTAGTCTTCCTTTAGGATACAATATTCTATGCAAGTTCCCTGAAATAAACAGAAACAGAAAGAAACAATCTTAGACCAGAGTCTTGTTCTTATGGGAGATACACCTTTTTATTATATTATTTGACAGTGAATCTAAATTATTTTTTCCTATCATTCATTCATCTGATTTTTTTAAAAACAGATCCAGTAGTAATCATGCAAGTTATTCATCCAGATGGGACCAAGTGTCTTTTAGGCAGGCAGAAAAGATTTCCCCCAGGCATGTTTACTTGCCTTGCTGGATTTATTGAACCTGGTAAGCCTTTTCTTAATAACTTTCATAATAACTTTCCTGTAACTTAAAATTTCCAAAAAAAAATTTTAGATGGCGTTTGACAAATTATCATGCTATGACATTTTTAATGGGATATTTTAAAATATTTTCTGTGTATTTTAAGTGATGTGATATTTGTTTTTACTAGTGGAATAATCTTGCCTGTTTTAAAAATTCAGCATTTCTTCTTTCATATATTGCTATTACCCAAAGTATCTGCGTGACTTACACCTCACTTCCTTCATTAGACCCAACTATGTTGACTTTTCAAAGAGGCCTTCCCGGACAGCCCCAAATACATTAGTTAGCCTTGTCATCCCCATTCCCAATTCTGTCATCCTCCCTGGCTTTTCCCTATAGCGCTCCTTACCATTTTACATGGTATGTATGTATGTGTGAACGTATCTCGGTATTTATTATCTGATATATGTGTGTATCTATTTGTCCACTCATTTATTATCTGCTCATATCAGAAAGCAAGTTGCATAAGGGCTGGGACTTTATTTCATTCATCCTTGTAGCCTGCACCCTTACAGCAGTGCCTTGTATGTAGTAGTAGTTAATAAATACCTGTGGAATAAATGATAATTAATACACATGTTTAATCTTAACTTCCAATGTTAATCTGCACTTAATAGTAATAGCAGTAAACATACTTTGCGCCACACTCTGTTTTGAAGGCTTTCCATATATTGAATCATAGGACCCTCGTACAGCCTCACAAAGTAGGTACTACTTTACAGCAGTTTTACCGATAGGGCATTGAGGTACAAGAGCTGAATAATTTGCCCAAGATCAAGCAGCTAATCAGTGATAGGGCAGGGGTACAAACCTGGGCATGCTGACTCCATGCTCTTAATCACTATGCTGTCTCTGGGACTCTAGGCTATGTTTTTAACTTCTATAAAACATTTTATTTAAAAATACTCTTCAGAAAAAAAAATACTCTTCAGTTCATCCATTCTGCTGTTGAACAATTAGTTTATATCAGTTTTTGCTATTTCAAACAATACTGCAAAGAATCCTCTTATACTACTCCTTGTGCACATTTGCAAGAGTTTTCAAGTGTATATACTTGAGAGTAGAATCGCTAACTCATGGGATATGAGCATCCTGACCTATTGTAGACATTGCCAAGTTGCTCTCGAAGTGTCCCTACCAGTTTACGCTCTTAACAGCACATGACATGTTGTTTTTCCACATCTTTACCAAGTTACAATTTTCATACTTTATAATTTGCCATCCTGATAGGTATGAGAAATAGTGTCATTGTAGTTTTCCATTTTCATTTCTCTCCTAATGGAGCATCTTTTTCAAATGTGTTTTAGGCATCCAATTTTCATTTTCTCTGAATTGTACATGTTTATATTCTTTGCCTAATTTTGTTTTGGTTCTTCCTTTTTTTTCTCATTATAGGAGTTTTGTGGTATGTATTGTATGCTAATCTTTAGCTATGGTCTTGCAGATATCTTAACACTAGTCTAATGACTTAACTTTCCATTCTATTTTTTTTTGGATGAACATAAGTTGTTAATTTTAATATAGGAAATACATCAACCTATTTGAAATAAAAAGCTATACTTAAATAGCAAAATATTCCTAAACTTTCAGATATACTTAAAAACCATTCCCTGTATTCTAATTCTCAATTCCAACAAATCAGAAATAAAAAGTACACTTCTAGGCATTACTTTATCATACCTGAGTCAACAGTCTTCTAGAAGAAAAAAATCATTTAGAAAGAAAAAGTACTGTTTCATCTTATGTTAAACTTTTAGTGTTAATGTGGTTTTTAATTCTTTTTAAGAAAAGTTATCTGCAATAATTGTTTGACAACATAAAAAATTTTAAGATTTTAGTAAGGAAAAGGCCAACCACTTATAAAAATCTTGGAATGATAATTTATAACTATTTAATGATAATACATAAATGAGATGCTATATAAAATAATTGCATAGTGTTTATCTACTAGGTTCTGGATAGTTGTGGATGTTACCATTTTTACACTGTAGCCGAAAAATTTGGACCTTCAAGAAAAGTTTTCTGGCATTTTGATTATGTACTTGGTCATATACTTTAAGAAATGTTTTTTTGGATTCCAGTCTAGTTTTAGGCTTGTGCTTTCTAATTCTTCGAATTGGGTTTCTGTCCAAAGTGATTTCCAAATGTTTGAACTATTCAGAGCACAAAATGTCCAAGGCATGTTCATCAGCTACTTGTTCTTTTGCCCCATTTGATTAGGGGAGACAATAGAAGATGCTGTTCGGAGAGAAGTAGAAGAGGAAAGTGGAGTCAAAGTTGGCCATGTTCAGTATGTCTCTTGTCAGCCATGGCCAATGCCCTCCTCCTTAATGATTGGTTGCTTAGCTGTGGCAGTGTCTACAGAAATTAAAGTTGACAAGAATGAAATAGAGGATGCCCGCTGGTTCACTAGAGAACAGGTAAAGTTCAATTTAATTTCCTTCTTCTATTGATTGTTTTCTGACTGTATCAGTTTGGGCATGCAGCAAGGATACATGTTTTCACCAAGTTGAATGAATGGCTGTGGCCCACCCATCATGCATGGATTGCAGTGTAATTGATGCGTCCTATGTTAACTCATTCTGTGAGATTGTTCGAGTTGATGATTCTGTGCCATTTTCTAATTTCAGATGTCATTCCTTCAGCTTTTCAATGGGCTCAAAATAGGTAAACATGAAATCAAAGATGAGAAACAGGAAGCTTAGACATTTGTATTTTAGTTTATAGCATTAAAACAAGTAGTTCTCAGAAAATATCAGTGAAAATGCTTAAATTTTTTGAAAAGTTCTTGTTCATTTTAAAATGTGCTTAACTAAGGGCAAGAATAACAAAACTATATAACAAAGATACATGCACAAGAACTTTTTTAAAACATCATCCTTCAGTGGTATAATGAAAGATAAATTACTTGTCTGTTTTGCTTAACCCAAAGTATTTGTATAGAAAACAAATGGAGGGATCCCTGGGTGGCGCAGCGGTTTGGCGCCTGCCTTTGGCCCAGGGCGCGATCCTGGAAACCCGGGATCGAATCCCACATCGGGCTCCCGGTGCATGGAGCCTGCTTCTCCCTCTGCCTGTGTCTCTGCCTTTCTCTCTCTCTCTCTGTGACTATCCTAAGTAAATAAAAATTAAAAAAAAAAAAAAAAAAGAAAAGAAAAGAAAACAAATGGATACACTATTAGTAGTGAAGACCTGAAATCCTTTGTGACTTTGCCTAAACAGAATTTTTATTTTATTTTATGCTCAACTTCAAAAAATAGAAATTCGATGTTTTTTAGAACTTTATAAAAGGGAACCTATTCCAAAAGTTGACTTCACTTTGAAAGTAAGTGTGGAGCGTGTACTTTTCTTGTTCATGTCTTTTTTTTTTTCTTTTGTCATAAGGGAATATGCTTTCTGGAATATTTATTAAAATTGATTCACTAGCTCATTGAATCAACTAAAAATACTGCACTAAATTTTGCATTTGAACGTGGATGTCACTTTCTATGTTGTTATTCACTGTAAGAGTCGTCACATTTTAATTAAGTTGCATAAGCATAGAAATAGTGTTTCAGTGTTGAAATCCTAATATATTTTATTATGGTGTATTTTAGGTTGTGGATGTTCTGACCAAAGGGAAGCAGCAGGCATTCTTTGTGCCACCGAGCCGAGCTATTGCCCATCAGTTACTCAAACACTGGATTGGAATGAACCCCAATCTCTAAATCAAATAACTAGACTCTGAGTATTACTTGATTCCTAATAACTTATTCCTCAAGTGAGATTAAAAATATTTAGTGCTTTGGAATGTCACAACACAAAATATCATTTTAGGTTCAGAAATATTTTCGACAGGTACTTTCCATCTTAACCATAGAATTTGTGTTTTTATAAATTACAGCACTGCCTCAGATTTTGTTAAATCCAATTCTGCCTTCTCCAAACTTTTTTTTTTGGTTGTGCTCTGCAATTCTATGTCACAAAACCATATTTCTAATAAGAAAAGTCATACTGTAAAACATATGTTCTGAAAATGTAAACAAAAATATGTAAACCTGAGTTCCCCTCTTGTAAGCATTAGACGAATCACTAAAGTTCTCATTTTAAAAGTTCAGACAAAATTATTTCAATGAATTTAAGCTTTATTTCCAGTCTTTTCCCTACCCTAAAGGTTCTTTCAGGGGTCAGTAGCTGATTTTTGCTCATTTCCCATCGTATTCCACTGGCTTCCTTGTTCCAGCAGTGGTGCTGTTACAGTGTTGCCACATCTATTTTGATCAGTGTTAAGAATTTTCTATGTTAATAACTGCCAGTGGTCAGAATACCATGCCTTCATTAAAGAGAGCTTAAGTGAGAGCATACCACTATGTAGGGAACCTCTTCCTTAAACCTAAAATCAATTATTATGTATAATTATCTGTTATGCTCGAGATTGCTGTTGAGACAAATCAAAATTCTCTTCTTCACTGAAATTAAATATATTTGAAAGGAATTATCCTCAAAGGTCAGATGTTAAATATTTCCCAGATTTACATATTCAGTAAAAACACTGGCTTTATGTCATTTTGTGATAAGGGCTATATCTATCTTAGCAAAAAGTTATGTAATCATTACTAACAATGTTTATTAAACCCCAATGCAACATTTTGGTTTTTGGCCTTAGCTCAACACATTCTAAGAAGCTTTATAAAAATAAGTGTATCTTAGAACTGAATCAGCAAGATTCAGAGAAAAGTGAAGTGTCATAATTCACAATTTTACAACATAGAACTGTCATATTTTATAAGGCTAGTTTGAAATTGTTTTAAAAGGTAGTCTATAAATGTATAAATTTATATAATTTGGCTCTTAGTCATTTTATGTGAGAACTGGAAGAGACCTTAAGGATAATATATGTCGTTCAGTGACCTTCTTTTATAGATAAGGAAAACGAAATCCTGAAAGGTAAATTTATTTAATTTAATCCATTAAAGTTGAATCAATTAATTAATCAAAGTCACACAATTACAACTTACCATTCTTCACACAATTAATTGTAGTAACAGTCAAATAACTTAATGTTAACAGTCTGTACTATATAGCCTAGTGCAGGAGTCTCCCTCTAATAGGAAGTAGAAATTAATACTAAAAAAAATAGAATAAAATAGAGGATAATAAGAACAAATTTACCAAATATTGTTAATTAAAATTTTAGATACTAAAATCATTTAACTTAAATGTGATCATTTTCTTAAATAAAACTTTATTTTACTAATGAACAATGATTCTCATCGTAATTGATGAAAGCTTATTGGTATTATTAGGACTTTAGACAAAATTGACTTGCACTGGACATTTAGATACATAATAAAATTTGAACTACATAAGTATCTAGAAAATTAGGTGCCTTGATTATTATGAAGTGCGATGAGGTTCAGTTTTATTCCAAATTTACTTAAAGAGTCTAAGACTGTATCAAAATTCTAGGGTTCCATGTTCAGATAATACAGTAAAATGTAAAATATCAACAAAATGTAGTTATAAATTTAGTCTTGGATATTTAATCCTATACTCAGGGAAAATCAATAAGTAAATTATTGTTATTAATAATCATTCTTAACATTCCTAACCTCTGAGAGGTGAATAAGCTACATATAAATAAAAGGAATAGTAAAGCAATTTTAATGGATCGAGAACAATGAATGTATTCTAATGGAAATGAAGGTAACAATACATTAAAATATTTATCTATTTTCTGTTTTCTGTGTTCTGTATTTTTTTAATGTTTTGATAAATGTCTTCTGAAAAATGAAAAAAGCCAAATTTTAGTCATCCTCCTGTTTAATGATGTATAAATAAAAAACATAAAAGCCCTTTTAAATGTAGTCATATCTGGAAGACTTAAATTTCTATTTTCATTCGTGTGTGTGTGTATATATGTATGTATGAACAAAAATAGAGATTTAAGTATATATACATACATATATATGCATGTATATATTCTTATATATACACATGTTCACATACATATATACATATATACAGTCAATACTTTTTCATCATCAGATTTGAAGTTACATGTCTATTGTCTCTTTTTTTATTACTAATCTCAAATTACCAGTCTGCATTTTGAACTTTTCACTGTTCAAAATGAACTTTTCTGTTCATGGAAGGGCTAGAATTAGAAGTGCACATATTTCATTTAGCTGGAAGAAATGATGAAATAACTTTTTCAAAGATCAGATCAGAGATTTGGGTGAAGACAGAAAAGAATGAAACTGCAAAGGGTGAGACCATGAGGTGGAAGGAGAGAATATGTTTGTTAATAAGTCAAATAAACTTAATTAAATCTCACATCACAGTAGATAGCTGGTTCTAGAACTGTGTTGCTAATGTGTATACAGCAAAATAGTAAGTGAAAATCTTCTGTAAAACAAATCCATTAATCATTTAGAATAAGATTTCCACAACACAAATTTTATTAAAGATGAGAGCCAACTGTTAGGTTCTGAGTGTGTGTGTGTGTGTGTATTCACATATTGCTGGATATCCACATCCATATCATGGATGTTAAAATTTATGTATGTGCTATGCTTAAAAGGCCCAGCAAAATAGGAGTATCTGTCTACAAATGTAAAAGAGCTAGGTGTTGAGGCAGACCAGAAGTCCTTGCAAATGGGTTGGGAGGGCAAGAGAGTTTGACTTAGTGCAGGTAGAGGGTGTTCAGTAAAGGGGTTCAGACACTAGGGAGCTTCCATACGGGTAGGGCCAGGTGAGAGACACAGAGGGTGTATCTCGCGGAGTCCGGGATAATGTTGCCAGAGCTTGCATCTTCAAAACATCTTACCCAACAGGAAAAAAATGGAAAGGAGTTTTTTTGTGTGAAAATAAACTCAATGCTGCAAATTATTTATTTCCCCCTGTGCTACACCTTGTCCTTTTTCTTCCGAGGACACTCAAAATTCAAAACAGCTGCTGTGAGAGCAAAGTGCGGTTTATTATCATCTACAGTAGATTTTCAGATGGCTCATTTTATTTGCCCAAAGTAGAATGGTAAAAAAGAAAGTTATTCAAGTAATAAAAATGGCATAGGAAAAATGGGTAATCAGAAAAGCCTGAGTTCTTTTATCATTTGGGAAAATGTTTTTCCCAAACATGAACATTTGAGCATGTTAATTGGGCTAACAGGCAAATTCCTCATTCTATTTTCACTGAAGGGTATCTATATGAAATTGTACTTATTGATGGAAATAGCACTTTCAACTTTTCTTTATTCCTTCAAGAGTACTGTGTTTCTCTTTTATTGCTAAGCACACAGTGCCTAGTATTGGACAATGTATATTTCTCCTTTTCACAATTCCCATTATAATGATGCTGTACAGAATAGTGGGGGCAGCTGTGAAATTTTAAAACCGATTTTAAGTTAAAAAAGAAGCCTTTCTGCAAATGGAAACTTTTTTCTAACTAGAAATTCTGATAATAGACAAAATATAAGGATCAAAAAAGTGCCCTGGCTTTCCAGTCCTAGGCTCTTGAAAACTATACCAAACTCTTGGTCTCACCCCTGATGGATTAAGAACATCCAAACCACTTAACTTGTGAGGTGGTTTCATTTTAAGTGATGTGAAAGTACCACCCAGAAGCAGAAATTGAAAAAACAGTACTCGTATCCATTTTAGAACAGCATAAATGGACAAGTGATGTTGTCTGAAGGTTGGGTTTTTGTTTTCTTTTGTTTTGTTTTTTTTTTTTTTACTTTTTATCCTGTCCATTTTACTCTCCCTGAAATTGTAGTCTATTGGAACAGTGTGATGTTTTGAACACCTCAGTAGAGTACCTTATAAATATTTATACTGCTTTCAGATAGCAGTGAGCTGAAGTCATCTCTATCAGTGGCGCTAAGAACAATTTAAAATGCCATTTATCCAACGGCTTTGCTGCTAAGAGTATTTTTGCTCTTTTTGCTGGATTTATTTGTGTTTATGAAACAAGCTTGAGTATTCTAATGCCAGTTTGGAGAATTTGGAACTCCAAATGAGATGCCCCAATGACATGCACAAATTCAAACCTCAGAGGCTGCCTTGGTACTGACCATCATCTGCTCTGCATTGTAGTGAGGTCTTCACTGGGAATGTAGCCATGAGTGGTAAGCCAGAGGAACCCTTGTGTGTTCTGGGAGGCACTGTCAAGGATGAAAAGAAAATACGTATCAGTGTGGGCCTCAAAGTTTTCATGGCTATATAGGTGTCGAATAATGATTATTTCAGAAAAATACTCTTATTTTACACTTATTACTGGGTTTGTCATACTGATCTTTTTCTTTGGTTCCCAGCCATCTCAAACATCCTCTTGAATAATAAACATTTTTCATTTTATTATGATGATAAATCATAATATTCTATATGATAAATCCTATTTTTTAATGATTTATCATTGTTCTGTTATGATAATCACATAAAATGCATGGTTTTATTTTACACCATGAGGAGGGTATGTATATTCCCTTTGTTCAATATATCTAAATTAACACTAATAAGCTGTAAGTTTAATTCAAATCCAGATTTCTGACCTTTGTAAAAATTATTTGTTGCCTTTCTCTTCTCTCCCAGCATATTGCTCAGAACTACATATGGATCCCTATTTACAACAAACTCCTAAGGAGCTGGAGCTCTTTGGTTAGCTTATTCTCATAACATTAATATTTATATAGGGCTTTATATATAAAATGTTGACAGTTATTTCATGTTATCCTTAAACCCCTATGAAATGAATGTCAATATCAGTATCCCTATTTTACAGTTGGCTAAGAGGAGTTAACTTTCTTAAAATCACATTATGAATAAAGAGGAGAGCCAAAATTTGAACACAAGTATTTCACTCCAAATCCTTTCATCTTTCCACTTACCAGAGCTATCTTGTAGAATTTTCTTAATAATGATGTATTATTATATCCTTGTTACTCTAGACATTTCTGTAAGACCTTCACTACTTAATTATCAGATTTCTATCTCCAACTATCTATTAGACATAACCTCCTTGGACATCTCATTGCCTCCCAAACACTACATGTGTACAATTAAATTGTCTTTTATCCCAAGTACATTTCTGCTTCTATTTCCCTATTTTAATTATCCTGCAATTTCCAGTATGAAACTTTAGGTTTTATTATTTTTATTTCTACTTTATTTCTTACCCTACCCCACCCTGTAGCCAATCTTCAAATCCTATCACTTTTAGTTCTTAATACTTCTTGAGTCTCAATATCTTCTTCTCTTTCCTTCTCTTTCCTACTTAATACTAATTGAATCTTAATACTTCTTGTCTTTCTGTCCATTGCCACCATCCAAACTCAAGCTACTCATCTGGTATCTACATCAGGTTCTTAAATTGGTCTCCTTACTTCAGGTTTCACTCCCAATTCATTCTTCGCAGTGCAACCAAAGAGCTCTTGCTGAATTCTTGAAAAAGACTCCCATTTTGACAAAAGATCAAGTCCAATTTCCTTAGCATAGCAATCTGCAGTTTCAACTCTGATCCCTTCCCTTTTGTCTAGCCTCTTACACATATAGCATAATATATGTGTTTGCAAAAAGCCACAGAAAACCTTTAAATTTTTATTAGGCATTAATAAGAATCACCTAAGTAATTATGAGCAATATCATTTGCTGCTACTACTTTAATAGAAATGTCTCGTTTATTTAAAGATTCTAAACTGTACTTCTAAATTTTTTCATTTACATATTTCATAGGATTTCAAAAATTCTTAATCAGGGCCAATATTATTTATCACAGTTTTACAAACGAGCACTTCTAAGAGAAGTCTGATGACCCTCAAAATCAACATATGATATGGAAATGTGACTCAAATTTAAATCCTCCTAACCAAAAATCTACAACCTCTGCCACACTAAACACCCCATACCGTACACCACAGTTTCTGCCCCTGTATCTCACAAAGATAAATGAATTACCTTATAGTTAGCCCCACCAGTGTCAAGAGCCAAACTAGATCATTTAAATTTTCCTTTATTGGGGGAGGGGGTTTCTTCCACTCCATGTACACCGCATGAACATCATAGCACTGCTTCACAGTACCCCTATCCAAACTCCTAAGCCACAAAAACACACAGTACATCATTGTTCACTAACAGTATATTTGAAAACAAACAGACTTAGGAATGGTTAAGACAGATAATAATAGACTGATTACAGGATGGTAGATCATTCCTGACACTGCATAAGATTAAGTATGCTAATCAGATTTTGGATTTAGACAACCCAGATAAATCCCAAGAAGAACAAGAGGAAGTACTCAAATCCTTACTTCCTTTTCTTGCTTTTCAAAATACATCTTTGTGTTTTATCTATGTCTCCTTCAGAGCTGAGGAATTATGAAGGCTTTACCCAGGTGAGTTGATTATATGTTCTTTTAACTTTCTCCTTTTTTTCCTTTTATTTTTTTCTTTTGCTGTTTTGAATGAAATATCCTCTATTTTAATCCTTGCTGTCCCAGATTAGTTGCTTAGCAAAGGATGATAGCAAAGGGAAAATTATTTGATTATTATATATGAAGACAATTTAACAACACATTTGTTTCCAGTCACAAAAAATCCAACAGCTGTTTGTAACTTGCTGTGTTACCAAATAGGATGGACACAGAAAAAGGAGGGATGGAGGAAAAAAATTTAAATAATCAGTGTATTTAGGCCCCTTTTATTTATGCTAAGAAAGACATCATATGCACATTTGAATAGCTACCATCCATATCCTAATTTGGTTATTTGAAACAAATTGTGCATTTGGAAAGCAAGGAAAATGCAACTGACAAGCTAGGCTTCTAAGCATAATTGAAATTCATTCTGAATTCATGGAAGGTCAGTTTCATTTCAAAGCAATAGCCCTTGTTTTGAATTTCTATAATTCTGCTTTGTTTCCATTGCGGCATTAAATTTACTAATCACCAAAATGATTTTCTCATCTGATTTAGTAGAATTTTTCTTCCTTAACTTTAGACTTAATTTTACCTACATAGAAGTTTACATTTAATTTTTTTAAATATATTGATCACCCAAAACATTGTGATCTGAAGACATTAAGGAATAATATTTTTTTCTATAAACAGCTGGAGTTAATCTGAGATTTAGACCACCTTCATAGGCAAAATATTCTGGTTAATATCTTTTGTATAAATAATCCCAAATCAAAGTTTGCTAAATAATGTATTTGCAGTTTCAGCATTGGTTGATCTTTAAATGATATGTTATAAGATTTTAATGGAATATAAATTTACAAAAATTTATCTTCTTCAGTCTCACTTAGAACTTAAATACTAAATGGTTTTTAATCTCCTTTTCTTATCCCAGCATTTAGACATTATTTTATTCTAATGTCATATTACCACAGTGTTGAATAAGTATCCTAAAGCCCTTCATTTGGAAAGTAAACTGAAAAATAAATCTCCATTTTCTACTTTTTGTCTTCCCAGATATATTCTCAGTTGCTAGCAATTCACTTTTTTAAAAAATTATATATGTAGTCATTTAACTTCTCAAAGGTATCTGTAGTCACCATGTGATGAAATTACAATCACGATGCTTAGAAAATAGCCTTGGGGTCTTCGGGGGAAAAAATAATTCCATAACCAGGTTTTCAAAAAGGTCTTTAAATTGACACACCAGGAATTTAACTGTGATAGTCAAATTCTCAACTCTCTCAGTTATGGCTCTTTCATAGACTGGTTCTTGATTATTTTTGCAAAAAGCAGAATGAAAATTCTGAATGTGCTGACTTGTGAAGATACACGCTCATTACACAAAAATGTACCAATATCCTATTCTTATCTCATGAGACTGCCCAGAACTCAGTGAAGTTGAGGGATGGGGTGGAAAGTTAGCACTGATTATCTGCCCAATATAAACCTAATCATAAAGTGATTAAATTAACCTGGCAGATTAATTCTAATCATAATTTCTCATTCCCTCATCATTGGCCAGACTGCAATTTCCACACCTCTTTATGACAGTGGACAAACTACAGCATAGTCGGTAGCTCAAGCTATGTAAAGGAAACGTCAGCAGAAAACATTAAGCATAACACATTTAAAATAAATGCCTTTTTGTTGCTTTCAAAAACATGCATTAGACTGGATTAAACTATGAAAATTTATTTACTTTAGTGAATTAGTAAAATGAGCATAGAAAATTTTTTAAAATGGTGATTCTGAAATTATTGACGATGTCTCTAAATGTTTTGATTGAAGCCTCTTCATAATCCTTATATCTTGTTTACATTAATATTCTCACCAAATTATTTTTTTTCAGAAGTAACACAAGTAATTTTAAGGTAATTCAAGTGATCTTGAATTACGAGATCTAAACCAGTGATGAGGCTTAAAAATGCCCAATAAAATACAAATAAAAATGCCCAGAGTACCAGAATAAAAATAAAAAGTTGGCTTGTAATAAATAGCAGCTGATGATAACATTTCCACTGAAACATTTGAAAGAATACATTCATTACTTCCTTCTGAATGGCTAGAAGAAGCAAAAATTAACCTATGGCCATTTTTTAGGCTATTATGAGCAAAGCACAGGTTTGCTTGGAGGTAGGAAGAAATATTTTGAGTGTTTAAATATTGACTTCAGCTTTTTCTCACTCTTTAGAGTTTAGCACTGTGGTTATATATTGGTTTTTCTTGGTTCTATGCTGAAAAGGAATGAAGATGTTACACATTTTCTGTTTTGAGCTATCAAAAACTCCGTTGTCAGCAGAACTGATAAAATCTGCCCCTGAGGGATAAGACATCTCATTGAAAGAATCACAGGGATTTCATGTTTGGGGGAAATTACACATAGAGGTTTCTGCGTGAAGATCAAGACACGGTATAGTCAAACACCACCTCAAACTGAGGTTTAAGGCTGAAAGCTTCAAAATTAAGAGGATGTTATTTAAACCCATCAAGAGTTGGTATTTCAGCAATTATTAAGTCTTCAGAGAAGCATAGCTCTTCTGTAACCTAGTGAAGTAGTGTGGCTCCACTTCAATAAGTGAAAAAGGAGACAGCATTCCTCTTTAGAAAACTCAAAGGCATTCTTCATTTAATTAATAGGTAGGGAAAGTCTTGAGCAGGAAAAAAGTAGTCCCTGAGATCTATTCAATTATCCTTTTGTATCTATTCTTGGCCAATTTTTTCAAGGTATCTCGTGACATATTTCAGTGTATGTATGTGCTTTATTTTTCCTCTTTCTTCGTCTAATAGAAATACACCTGTTTAGTAAACTTTCTATTATTTGAAATATGTAAATGTTGCCATAACGTTGTCATCTCTCACCTAGTTGCAGACAGCATAATTAGTGGAAGAGGAATAAAGTGAATTCTCACTTAGGACTGAGAGAACAGAAATGGGATTCTCAAGATAGATTCTCAAAGTCCCTGTGCTGGTCAAGGTCAAAGTAGGGGAAAACCGTAATTACAGACTTCTTAGAGCTGGCAATTGAAAAACATTTAGAGCAGCTAGGGTTCTAATTGTATTTGAATAGGGTGATTCCTCTTCATATGGTGATAATTTAATTCATGTATTATTCTGCACACGGGATTAGCAAAACTTGTACTCTAAGAATCATTCCAAAGCCAAAAAGGAAGTGAAGCAAAGCAAAACACAAAATAGATTTCTAGTCTAATAATGTCATGATAATAGCACACGAGTATGACTGTATATTCTCAAGTAAGAGACACATACCCCACTGCTGGTATACAAAGCGATTTGGGGCAGTACAATATAAAGACACTTTCTTTTTATTAGTTATTGTTTTTGTTTTAATGTGCATTAGCTACAATCCAGAATTTCACGAACCTCAAACAACATGAAGCTAAAGTGCAAGTTTAATGAATCAAGAAACTGTTAAGCAAATAGCAGCACGGATATTTGATGGGAACAGTAGGAATCATGAAGGCCGTATACAAATGATTGAAGTCAGGGAACGATAGAGCAGGTTTTATTCATTCAAATTAAAATGCTTCCTAACTACTGTGTTTTTCTGCATATTTGGAATAGGAACACATCAAAGTATAAGACAGACGAGTTCTTTGCCCTACACTTCAGCCCACATCTCTAATGATTTCTCAGGAGACCAGATAATCTATGGCTCTATACACTACGATGTTCTATCTACCTTTGTTGGGCCCCAAAATTTAATTTCCATTAAAGCTCTGTTGGCTCAAGCCAGATTGACTGTGGAGCAGCTGGAAGTCTGGTTTAGAGGAGGGTAACATTCTCACCAGAAGCGCTTCATGAAGAGCCATGGCCAACAAATACTGGAGTTCTAACAAGATGAGTTGATGGATGCACCATCATAAAAAGGAAAATCAAAGGCTGGGTACCTCATTTACCCTATCAAGTACCCTCCTTCTGAAGACTTCCACTACACTGTAATGCCCCCCAGGTACCTGCCAAACATTTTGGCTTTTATGGACAAAGACCCAAAATATGGGAGCCCTTTAACTCTGCAAAGTGAAAAGTGAACATGAGAAATACAATGTGACATCTTAATTCTAGTGGCCCTGGCCTGCCTTTCTGACTTGCTGAATTTTTATCACAAATTCTGGTTAGCACAAGAAGAAAGGAGGATATCGGAGAGTTAACACCTAAGATTGATTTAGGACACGCGTTTAGAAGCACCTTTACAGCTGAGTAAAAAATAACAAGTGATCTCTCAAGGAATTTTCTCCCTAGAAGCTTGCTGATACAGAAAGAAAAACCATCTGTGCTTAAACCAAAACAATAAACATTTTAAACTTTAGTGTGTACAAATTAGGAAAGGAGGAAAATGAAGTGGAATGAAGTGAAACTGAATTCAATCAGTTTTCCCAGGACTGCCCTACTCTGAAATCTTAAGGCTATTATTAAAGATTTTCTGAATGAGGTTCCATTCCACTTATCCAGTTGTATCTGCTTCAATGGGGTTTCTGAATCAGAATCTCATGGTCCCAAGGGGGTAGGAGAGTGAGTGCTTACTAAAAATATGTATTCCCGTGCTCTGCCTCAGAATCCCAACCTCTAAAGTGAGGCCCCAAATCTACATTTTTAGCAAGTTGCTCTCAAGTTTGAGAATCCCTGTGCTACACTGCTCCTTGAGGTTTACATTATATGTACATTTTCACATTAAGTCCAGCTCAGGACCTTGAAGCCATAGCACACAGTACCAAATCATTAAACCTCCCTCTGTGGGTCTTCCCAATTAAAATTGAACTCTCTTCATTTTATAATAAAGTGACAGAGGATAGTTCCTGAAGCATGGCAGGAAGAGCGTCTATGTTTAACACAATAAAGCAATAAACATCTTTCAAAAATCTTGAGTAAAAAAATTCTTCACATTCAGAGTCTTGCCATGGTGGGAAAGGAAGTGAGACAGCATCTCAGCACTACATTTCCTTGGGCAATTTGCTGCCTCTCTGTTTCCTCTGATGAGCTACGAGGGAGTTGGGTAGGTGATCTCACACCTATCTATCCTCGAACAAAGGGCAGACACTTTCAGAAGTATAAAGGATCTCCATTTTCAGTTCATCCTTCCCTTCCTTTACTGGTGTTAATTTATCAGACTTTATTAAAGACTGAGCTCAATTTCCTTTTGGTTCACTAATAGAAATTTTTCCTTATCCAGTTTTTAAAATATTAATAATAGTGATATTGACAATAATAAATTCCACACTGTGCAATGCTCTTTTCTATCTGCATTTCATTTCTGCAGAGATTCTAAATTGACTTATACAGGGTGTGCCTCTTGCTCTCCAAGCATCACCATCGATTATGGGTCAAATAAGGTGATGGCCTTCCAGCAAACCTTATGTTTAAAGATAATGATTTTAGTACTGAATTTCTTTTATATCTAGTGGACTCAAAATTTACAGATTACCAAGAACGCGAACACTACCTGTGAGCATCAACAACTGACTTATTGTGTGCTTGGGGAAAGGAAAAGCCAGTTTCACTGAATGTGAGATTTGTATGTTTCTATTTAAAAATTTTAACCTAATGGAGTCCAATATTTCACCCATATGAATGTATAGAAATGTATATAGACATGGATTTGCTTTTCAATGTTTACAGCACAGAGAAAGGAAATGTAAAGAACAACTTGCAACAGTACTGATACTGCATTAAATGGTCTTAACTAAAGCTGTTTAGTTTCAAGACACCAGCAAACTATCCATTAAGAATTACTACCCAGCAACCAAGTTCGTAAACTTTCAATTTTGCAGCCCCATAGAAGTTGAGTGCGAATTTACAGAGATATATATGGGCATTACTGAAACAACCGTTTTCCAGTATTATTCTTCCTATGCCTTATATACTCTTTAAAAATAAAGGCCAAAATAATATAGTTTAAAATCCATGCCATTCAAAATCAGGAATTCCAGTAGAAGACACGTTGGTACACTCTCAAAAGCAAATGGAAATTTTAGAATTTTCTTTTCCTTGAATATTTTTCCCCTTGAACTTTTCATAGTATGTTTTATATAATGTGTTTTACATTTCTTTTCAGCACTTAGGACAGAGAACACAGGCTTTGTGTTAAAATCAAGGACACAAAGCCATAAGAAATACACTAAGATTTCTTTCAAATTCTACAGAAAACTGGAGACAATGGATATTAAAGTCATTAAAGAGAAACAGTATGCTACCTTGGAAGTTAAGCATTTAACCTTCTGAATTCCTTTCTTCTTTCTTTCTTCTTTCTTTCTTCTTTCTTTCTTCGTTTTTTTGAATTGAAGTATCCTTGACATCACATTCAATCTCCTTCTAGAATTTTAATAGTGATCATTATCTACCCTTTTATAACTCTTTCTCTTCTTATTGGTAATAGGTCATTGCTTTTGAATGTTCCAAAGAAAACACTTCAGCTTAGCAATACAATAGAGAATTTTTAAATAATTTGTTGGAAAAATAGTACCAGTAAAATTTTCTAATACTTTTAAAAAGAAATCCTTACCATCTAACTGTTGTCTCAGAATAATGGTGTCACTATATAATTCTGCAGTAGAAAGATATTGTTGATATTTCTTATTTATATTTTTCCTCATTCTTCTGTAAATTATAGTAATGAGTCAAAACCCAGTTAGAGAAAAGATCTATAAAATCCAATATAAAAGTCTCAATTAGGATAGGATTTAGCTGATATATATCAGCAATCATAGTAACTTTTCTAAGCTTTATTACCAATTTTGTACAGAACAAAATAAACATTTATGAAAAATATAAATCCAGGAAACCTGTAGTGGAATGGATACTTTAATGTACATCCCAAGGTCTAGTGATGATATATTTTACTTGTGAATAAAATTGTATTTTATGCCTATGTGTAAAGAAAAAAACTTAGAATTTTTTTTGAAGTGGAATGAGAGGCATTAGAGAATTTTAAGGAGGATGGCATGATTTAATTTATATATTTTAAAACTGCTGGATATATGACTAATCAAAGGATGTAAATATAGAAGAAAATCCATTAGAAAGCTATTGTAGTCTAGATTTTTAAAACATATATATAAAACTTCTTCTATAACATCTAAACTACATAGACATACATGTGTACACACATAGATATACACATATATAGGGAGAGAAGGAGGGAGGTTTTAGATTGGGGTGGTAGCAAGGAGAAGAAAATAAATGGATATGTTAGGATAAGATATTTAGAAATAGTGGAGGGCAAACTGGCTGATGGTTTTGAGCAGGAAAGTAAGTTAAAGAGAAGAGTCAATGGTGGTGAGATATCAGTGCCTGATTTGAGCTAAACAGAGGGTGGGAAGATTCAGGATTTGCTGGACTTGGGAAGAAGTCAGGTGTGTAATTATGAACTTTAGAATTACTCCTATAGGTGATTTTAAAGCCATGAAAATGATTGAGATTTCCTAGGGAGAGAGGTGATGAAGAAGCAAAGAGAATCCTAAATATGCCTAAGATTAGATCCAGACTGAGGGAAGATCCCTCAAAAGCATCTAAAAGAGAATGGCCAGCGGAGCAAGACAAGGACTGGGGGACATGGCACCGTGGAGTCTAAACAAAGGAATAGAGTCCAGAAGAATAGAATGATCAATTACATCAAATTCTGCTAAAAGAGCAAAAAAGACAGAGAAGGAACTATTAGCTTTGGATATAGATGTCACCGGGGACTAAGGCAAGAGTGCTCCTCACAGGTTAGGCAGGTAACAGACTGCTTGGAGTAGGTTTGGGAAATGATGTGAGGACATACAGTGGAGTCAGACTATAGAGACAACTCCTTCAAGACATGTTGCTGTAAAGGTGAACAGCAGCGTGTGACAGTAGATGGAAGGGTCAGGGAATGTTTGTACTCTGACGTGAGAATGGTGCAACGGAAGACAAAAGTTGACGCTACATGAGAGAAGAGGAATAATTGCAGGAAAACATCCTAGGGACCATTTTATCTTCCAAATAAGAGAAATTTGATAGTATATGATATAAATGAAACAAAGATGTGGCAGTCTTGGTATTGGGAAATAATTTCAGTCAACTTCTTCTTCCTCTGATCATGTGTCCAGATCATCATGGAGAGTGCAAAGAGGGGCAGGGATAGGGGCAGGTTGGAAAAAAGACAAAGTGTTTTAGAGATAGGAAATATGCAATTTTTTTTTTTGAGAGAGAGAAGTAGCGTGCATGTGTGCAGCAGGGAAAGGGGCACAGGGAGAGGGAGAGAATCTTAAGCAGGGCTTGATCTCATGACCTTGAAATCATGCCCTGAATGGAAATCAAGAGTCAGGTGCTTACTCAACTGAGCCACTCCAGTGCCCCAATATGCAAATATTATTAAATCATTGTAGGGAAGTTTTTGAAATGATGGTGATGTCTATGCAAAATTAAAAATTCTAAACCAACAATAAATAAATAAATAAATAAATAAATAAATAAATAATATTCTAAACCATGTATAAGGAAATCAAACAATATTCTGATTTTTCCAGTGGTGACTGCCCTGAAATTTTTTGGAGTATCAAATACCAAATTCTTTAATCTTTTAGAACTCTGACACCCCTGCTTTCTGGTGTCCCAAGCAAACACTGTCTCTCTGTAAATTCCTTAGGCTCTTTCTAAAAGGAGGAGAGGCCAAGGAGTGAATACAGTGATTTGACTAGGAAACCTCCAACTCATTTTGCTCGGGGTCAGTTTAAGCCATGTCAACTGCAGCTATGCCCTTTTTAACAGGCAAATGGGGGAAATGTTTGCTGTGATTTAAGTAAACTAGAATTTGTAGCACCTGCTCCAGACTGCTCATGGGACTTATACCAATTATTCCAGGCACTACCATTGACTTCAGTACCTCTTATGGAAATAGAGAGCAAGAGAGATAATTAGTGGAGGAAAAAAATCAGCAGTGTATTTGTTTAAAACCAGACTTTTATTAACAATCAACAAATTAATACAAAGTAATAGGAATGAATACATTTAGAAAAACAAGCGGGTACATTATTAAAAACATAATTAGATGCAGATTGAGTTGTCCATTTAATTCATTTAGTCATACATATTTATTAGGTGCCCATTCCGTGTCAGGCCCTGTGCTGGATAGCAGGTATATATTGAACGTTCAACAGTACATTCAGTTTCCTAACTCAAAGTTGTCACACTCATTCTGAGCTTAAGAGCAGAAAGATTATACAGTTTGCTCTGCATGATCAGAAGCAATCTCAGGGCATCTATATTTTATATATCAGCCCAAAGAGAGAGTTAGCCTAATTCCTAACAGCCTGGGTTCTAGTCCTCAGTTTGCCACTATTAAGGTGATAAAGGAAGCAAGGACTCTCTGGGCATCAGTTTTTCCTCTGCACAATGAGAATTTCAAATGAGATGATCTTGAACACTTCATTTAGATAGTCTAGCTCACTAAGAGTTGATGGTTTGATCAGCTTTGAGCATTCACTTACAGCTCTGGTGTGATGGATATTCTCCCAATGTCAGGCACTGTTCAGTTCTAATGTGTGTCTAGGAGATAGGTATATACACTCCAACATAAGGTTAAGAATGACAGATGTCAGTTGACTGGAACTATTCATCACACATTTACAGTTGTTTCTTCAAGACAACTCTGTAAGGTGAAAATTGTTACCGTTTCTGTCTCAGAGTCCAAGGAAACTCAGCCTCACAAATTGCATGACCCTCCCTGAATAAGCAGCAAAGCCAGACCACAACCCAGAGCTTCTGAGTCAAAGCCCACAGTACTCTCTACTAAACACAGAAGAACTGCCTATAATTTGCTGTTCAAACTATATGGGACCAGAGAGAAATAATCAATAACTTAGTCAAGTGCTTTTGAAGCATTTTTTAAATTAGAAAACCTAATGTGTGTAAGACAGGGATTAAAAAAAAAAGAAAGATATTAATTATGTGTTTGTAATCCTCTCCCCAACCCAACCCCCACATTAGCCTTCTAAGAAGAAAGGATTATTGCTTGCTTAGTCAGCCATAGGAACTTAATTGTGCCTATTGGGGGAAAGAATAGAAAGGATAATTGGAAGACGCCAGAAGAGTGTCAATTGCTCTATATAAAAAAGGTTGCCTAAGGAAAAAAGAATTTTCAGAAAGTTATGAGATTTTGAGTTTATGGAGGAAAAACGATTTGAAATCACCACATACTATGATACAGGGGATTTTGAGGACAGAGATGAGTTAAGAAGAATTTAAATTTTTGCCAAAACTGGCCACAAAATAGCCCCATTTCTTTTAAGTTATGTGTAAAACAGATCAAAGTTGAGCTGCTCTGCTGAGGTATCCAAAGGCATAGTCTACCTAAATACACTCAAAACAATTGCTTCAGAGCGAAGCTATTTCTCTTTGCATCTTTGGAGACAGTTTAATCCTCTAAAAGGAAAGCAATTGAATCAGACATAGCTGTAAGCACAGGCAGGTGCCTACTGAGGTGATACTGTGGAAGTTAGGAGGCTGCATCTCCCCCAAATATCTTCTGCAATACTTTTTAGTAGTTAAGCAACATCAAAAGGGAAAATAACCCTTTGTTTCACAATAAAGATACAGAATTAATTTTATCCTCTACGAAGACTATATAGTTTGCATCCAATCTTATATTTAAGTATAATGTGTATGGTGATAATGTAATGGAAGCAGATCACCTCTCCATCTCCCTACCCCACTCAATTTAGCAGGCCTAGAAGTCTGATGATGATAAATTTACATTAACTTCACAAAAAGTCATATATTTCTCTTAGGCTAAGGAAAGTTAGAATATATAAGAAAAATCAATTAAGTAGAATATGATTTTATAACTTGCATCCTAAGTGCCTACACATGTAACAAAATGCATGTTCAAATGTTCACGTGGTATATAATAATGCACTAAATAGTTAGGGTAGAATTAAACAGGAAAGGAAAATATAATTATGATAAGAAAATGTATTCAAAGCACACTATCGGATACCAGAGAAAGATACTATGCTATCAAGTTGGCAGATGAGTTGTCAGTAATTTTACTAAACCTGAATTCTGATCACAAAATAATTTCAAATTTTATGCTTTCAAAGGACAGTGAAAGCTGAAGATGCTCAGGTCCCCAAAATAAGAAGGAAAAGAAGAAAAGCCTATAAAAAATGGAAAATCTTGACTACCACAGTATGTAAGTCTAATTCATTGGTTTTATAAGTGCATATAAAATGAACTACCCAGCTCTGTACTTTGTTTTTTACCACAAAAAGTCTATTAAAGTAGGAAGATAAATGCATATAAATGTTATAAAACAATTTAGAAGTTTGGTATGTATATATACATTGTGAATAATAAAAATTAAAAAATACATATTTACTTTTTCAAAGGCTATTGAGACCCCTATTCTTAGAGTCTATTATCAATGGATGATTATTATAACTATCTCAGTTCTATGTTGCTACTCAAAGAAATTGAAATGTAGTCAGTTGAAAGAGGCTGTAAACTATAAAATTATGAAACTGAAAAGGGCTATAAACTGAACTGTTCTTGGCAGGAGGGTGTTATTTTAAGAATAAGTTGTAATCTATAGGTTTAGAAGGCCACCATATATAAACTCCTAGGGTATACATGCTCCATTGTAAAAGGGCTTTAGAAAGAGATGTTTCCATGTCTCTTCTCCCACGATTTCTACATTACAGCTCTCAGGCTGTAAGCAGGCTTGCTGGGAACTCTTTGAGTACTTGCCATGGGAAAAGCCATTCCCTCAGACTAGACGAAAGGCAAGTGGGAACTCCAGTGTGCTTGAGAACCTAAAATTGGAGAGTAGTAATTCCCAAGCCTATGATTCTTTTGTTTTATTCTGAAACAGTAATTCTATTTCTGCACTCCTTCCTTGTATGCCACCTCTAGCCAAACTTTGGTAGGATATTTTTCTTTCTCTGGTTAAAGAGAATTTAATGATTTACTCTTTACACAAATACTTCTATAAAATATGATTTTATATATGGGTACATACAAAATTGTATTCAAATTAAGAACATTTAAAATAATCATAAATAACATTTTTCAACTTTTAGTTTAATCAGCTTATTAAAATTATTTCCATAGAGACCTGATTCATAGATTTCTGTGACTTCTCTATCTGTTGTCCATTCTTTCTTTTCCTTTCCAAATACTTTCAGATGTATTTTAAAACATATGAGATCTTTGTATTTTGTCCACTGTTTTTTTTTTACACAAGATCTGCTACCTCATACTTAGATTCACAAAGTTTTCAAGCAAAATATTCTAAAATTATAAAGTAGAAGATAAGTAAAGGTTCCAAGCTGGCAGTTCTTGGGCCAACGCTGGTCCCTAAATTTATTGGCCTCCATCTATAGAGGGTTTTAAAAATGTGACGCAATCTTTAGAAATTAGGAGATTTCACAATATGATAAATCCAGACTCTAGTTCTCTCCTGAAGTATGATAGCATCTGGCAATACTAGGACTCCTTTTCTGTGCTATATAAAGGCCCTACACTAGGGCAAAGGAAAATATCAGATCTATTTAAAACGTTCTCTATAACCCATGCTTGGGCCTCTTTATTTGTTATACCTTCTCAAATTAAATCAAGCTGGATTTAGCTTATATTACAGTAGTATTATATGTAGTATTATAACACCATGTTCAAATACTTGATCATGGCAAATTATTCCTTATCAAGAAGTCTCTTAAAATTTATTTGCATAAATTTGTTTGCAAATGTTCATTGCACCCAATTCGGAAGTCTCTGTTTTAGAATAAAGCTTAATTACATTCTTATTTCCTAGAACTACCAAGCAACATTCCCCCATTTTAAGATAACTGATTTAAACTATTTATTAGAAATGAATATTTATGGAAAGTACCTTTACATACTAGAAATGAATAAAAATGTTACCCAGGAGACAAAGAATGTGCACTGAATTGTACCCTAGAATTTACATCCCATCTGCTCTCTAAATGGACACAGAAAACTTTTTTCTTTTTTTTTTTTTCTTTTTCTTTCTTTCTTTCTTTCTTTCTTTCTTTCTTTCTTTCGCTTTTTCTTTACTAGGTGAACTTCAACTTGCCACTAAAGCATACCACAAAAATATAAAAGAACTTGAACAGGAAGTCAAAAGAGATGCCCCAAAGGCTGTATTTCATCGGACTAGGACATTAGGGAAATCTAAGGAAAATGAAAATGAGCATACATCTGCTTCTATGAATGGAAAACAGAATTCCCCTTTTCTTCCTAAAGATAATGAACAACTTTCATCTGACAGCAAAACAAGTAGGGAAAAGGAAAATGATGTTCGTTCTTCATCCATTTCTCATCAGCAAGACAAAGTCTTATCTGGGACCATGTTTAATGCCTGTGAAGAACCATCCTCAGGAAAAAAAACATGGCAGAATTTCCGAAACACCCCAGAAGCCTTTAAACCAGCAAAAGGCACAATTATTACAGAAGTGAAATGTGGGGCTTTCAGCGTGCAAGTAGAAATCAAGAACAGATTTTTCTGTAAGAAGGAAATGCAGTTCCCAACACAAAGATGTCGAAAATGTCACCAGCATTACTCTTCTAGACACACTCAGAGATGCTACACTTCTAGAAGCCACTCTTCTAGATACAGGAATACACTGGTAGAAGAACTAAAGCCTGAGATGCCACCTAAATCGGAAGAAGTTGCCAGAACAGAGAGACCCTCACTAAAAGTAAGCGTTGTAGACAAAGGAATTAAAGTTAAATATATGAGTAAGAAACAAAATATATCCATTAATATAACCCATCCTAAAAGAAGGGGGGAAATGGCCAAATACAGAAACACTTCCTACAATTACACTACTAAAGAATGTTCTAGGTCTTCTGCACAGGCTGATATTAGACACCCTGAAAAATGGCAGCTTGAGAAGAAGCATCAGAGTTCAGATGGTTTAAAGATCTCTCCTCCTATTGTGTTTGCTGTCCAGAAGGAGAAAAATGTTGATACAGTTGTGGATTTTCTGTGCTCAACCCCGGAGGGGGAGAAGTTTAAGCCTGATACACTATCTTCAGTTTCAGATGACGGTGAGATAGAATTGGCCATCACTCAGCAGGAAGACTTGAAAAGTAGTCAGAACAACCTCAGAAAGAAACCCTTCTTCTCCAAGACTGACACTGTTCTCGAAAACGTTCTTCCTACCTCACAAGATACCCTAAAGACCATAAGTTTAAGTGATACAAACTTAAGGGAAATGCCTTTTGAGGACCTCAAGGATGTGGACAGAGAGAGAAAAGCCATCTCTGAGATGTCAGAAAGTCTCATATCAGACCTACGTAGGAGGCAAAGCACAGAAGGAAGGCATTTCACGCCGAGTGCCATTGCTGACATCTTCTCCATTCAAGATGGCCAAGACTTTGACTTTTGTTCTTCATCTTTGGTGAGCATGCAGCTTGTAGGGGAGAAGGCAGCCAGCATTTATTGCAAAGGCAGCAAAATTCCACCTGCAGATTGTTGTGAGGCATCAAATTCTTCATCTCTGCCTTCCAGTCCAAGTGCTCTGAAGTCCTGCACCTCATTCAGCCCATCCCACAGAATCACCAGACCTCCAGAACCTAAAGAAATCCCTGGGGAGACATTTTCCTTTGATCACCAGGCTGACTTTTTGAAAAACTGTGAGGCTGACAGAGACTTTCACAAAGCCACTTTACATAGTGACTCTCCTACAAAAGCAGAGCAAGTGGGGGAACCGAAGAGGACGCAGGGCCCGACGCTCAGCCCTGCATCCTCCAGCAGCCTCTCTGCTGGCAGCCCGCTCAACACCAGCAGCCACAGCACAGGGGACTGGGGTCCAACAAAATCCCAGGCCAGTCATCCAGAGATAGCAGCTGCCAGCAAAACAACAGAGCTAGTCCTGACCTTAATAACTGATGAGTTAGAGCAAAGATTAATTATTCAAAATGATAAAGGAGGCACAGTTTATTCCAATTGTCCCATGGGAATGAAAATTCCTAAAGACTCACCCAGCTCTCTGGGAGAGGGTGAAGAAGACAAATGCCCAGAAATGCTAGGAGTAAAGAATGCATGCCGTAGAGATTTTGGAGACCTAGCAAACGAGAATCATGACCAAGTCTGTTTTCAAATGGATTTCCCGAACACCACTGAGTTCAACTGTGCAGAATGTGCTACAGATAATCAGTTTGTCATCGAGAAAACACTGACCAGTGATGCAGAGCAATATGGTAACCAAGATGAAAAGGACCTTGAACTAACCAGCTTTAAACAGGAGCCAGCAGGGTGCCAAAGGATTACATCAACAGAGCCAAATTCTGAAGAAGACAGAAATGATCCAAAGGAAACTTTCTATCACCAAATAGACATATTGCTGTCGCCTCAGAAGCAGAAAGCCTTGACAGGTACAGTGGTCGTCCAGAATCTTGAACTTTCATTGTTCTTACATGTTTGAGCTTTGGAAAGTCTTAACGTGAGGGCTTTTTTATTGCTTGGGATTTTTTTTTTCTCTTTATGGATGAAGATAGATGGAGTATTTTAGAGTCAGATGAATGTGGGCAAGCATATATCAGCCTGCTTCTTTACATTATCACCTACCCCACCCATAAATAGCACATAACACAATCACCAAGGCTGCAGTTTAATATAAAGTTTTTTAAAAAATCAATTTCTCCTTAAAAGGTTGATGTATTGCCAAATCAATTTGGTAGGAAATGTTAGCCTTTTGCCACTCTTAAATAATCTGCCATTTCTCTCCTTCTTGCAAGCTAAGCATATTTATAATAGGAAGAATATGTTTGCGATAAAATGTGTTCTTAAGCTTGCTGTGGCGTTGCAGAAGAACGATATACATGTTTCAGGAGGCCACGTGCAATAGTAATCAAAGCAGAGAACGAAAACCAGAGACAGCCGTGGCTAATCCTGGTTGAGCCGTCCATGGGGCGCCTGACCTCAGGTGGGCCTCTGGCCTCCCCCGTGCCTTGGCTGGCTCTGTTCAGAACATTGACAGAACCCAGCAGCTCCCCAGAGCCCGGGAGGGCTGCGATGGAAGCTTGTCTCTAAGTACATGGGATTGTCCCGTCTGCTTTCAGTCTTGGGTCAGCATTATATCACTTTGGCCACTTCAAGATGAGCCTTGTCATTCTTCTGCAATAAGCCAAAAATAGTTTACATGTCCTGTTAGCATTATTCCACATTATATATGAAAATACATCCCCAAAGAATAAAAACTTCCCCACCAAACAGCCCATAACATTCCTGACATATCCAGCACGGAGAGTGGGGACTGATGAAACTCTCTTTTCTTTGTGGTTCCATCCTTAAATTTTAAAACAGAATTAGTACAATTTAGAAGTAGAGCTAAAACACAGAAAACACAGTTATGTAAGTGTTGGTGAGAAACATGAAACATACTGTACAGAAGATGGATATCTTAAAACAACACAAATGCTGTACAGTCACCGCTTAGGATGAACACCCTGAAGCCAAGATCCATAGTCACAGTGACTGCTTCCCGGGGCTGACCTACCTCCAGAAAACGGGTCAATGGTACTAACCCTCACCATTTGCCTCAGTCCATAATTATTGGAGTCAGCAAGGGGCAGACCTGCAATCAGGGCCCTTGTGTCTCCAGGAACAGATGTATTGCTCGCCTAGATGAACCTCCCTTCCAGGCTGGCTCTCCTTACCCCAAAGCTATTCCCCTCCCTGGACCACCTCTCCCAGCAAAACCTATTTCCTTAAGTAAATTAATAATTCAAGTCAGAATCCTCCCCCAGCTGATGCAGCACTTTCAGTAGACTTTGAACGATTCCAGCTACCAGTTCCCTGTGCTACTGTGGTTCACCAAAAGGCTGTTCCTACAACTCTCCCTCTGGCACCTTTGCTCCTCTTCCCCTGGATCGTTCGGTTCCAGCCACATTGACTTCCTTGAGTTGCTAGAACCTGCCAGGCAAGACTCTATATCACGTCCTTTGCTGGGGCTGTTCCTACTCCCTAGACCACTCTTACCCCATATGCCCACGTGCTTCATTTCATCCCTTCAAATTTTTGCTCACATGGTGCCTTCTCAGTACCCAGAGAGGCCTTCTCAGATTATTCAATTTAAAATTTCAATCTGAGCCTTTTCTACTCCAGCCCAGGTATAATCTATCCCTTTTCTGTGTTTTACTTTTATGCACAGAAGTTGCCACCTTCTAATATGCTATATAGTTTACTAGTTTATTTGCTGGGTTGCTTCCCACAAGAATGTAGTCATGAGGGCATGGATTTTTTTTCTTCTCTATTTCAATCGTTGCTTTATCCACAACACCAGAGCTATCCTAGAGAGTGGGCGCTCCATGAATATTTGTTGAATGCAAGATTTCAGGGAAGTCACATTGGGTTTCTTTGTGCAAAACTCTATGTTCATATATGAAAACAAAACAAATCAAAAAAAGAAAAAAACAGGGAAATGCTTCAGAAATGTAAATTTTTGTATTAAAAGATATTTAAATTTTTAAATATTTGTATGGATTTGACTCTCTTAGAGCTATGAATATTTTTATACTTTATTTGGTATTAATATTATTATATTGATACCTTGGGCGAGGATTTTGTAATCTTTTCAGAGTATATATTGCTTTGAGGAACTGGGACATCTTTATACTGCTTCACCAGAAAATTATAAATTTGATATATAAATTTGGCATAAATTGACTTATGCCTAAATATGCAGAAGTATCCTCTAATTCCTCAGATTCTGTCCATGTATCTCAGATTAAGAATACCTGGCATGAGTGTTAACTCTAATACAGACAGTCCATGATTTGCAATGATGGTTCAATTTAAAATTTTCAACTTAAGGATGGTACAAAAGTGATACATATTTAGTAGAAACTGTACTTTGAATTTTGAATTTTATCTTTTCCCAACTAGTGATACGTCGTGTTATACTCTCTCGTGAGGCTGAGCAATGGCAGCCACAGCTCCCAGTCAGCCACATGATCACAAGGATAAACAATTCACATACTTACAATCCTTTTGAACCCACACAGCCATTCTATTTTTTTTTACTTTCAGTACACTACTCAATAAATTATGTGAGATATTAAATGCTTTATATTAAAATAGGCTTTGTGTGTGATGATTTTGCCCAACTGTAGGCTAATGTGAGTGTTCTGTGCACACCTAACGTAAGCTAGGTTAAGTTGTGATGTTCAGGAGGTTAAGCGCAGTAAATGCACTTTCAACTTATGCTATTTTCTGTTTACAATGAATTTATCAGGACAGAACACTATCATAAGTTGAAGAAGACCTTCAGTGTATAGTTCCCTCCACCCTTCTGAGTGTGTGCTTGCAAATTAGCTAGATTAGAGGTCACAGTCTTTGCTGCTTACAGGAGCCAGGGAGATAAGGTGAATGAGTAAAACAGACTGCAGTGAAAAATAATGGAATTTTGGTGACCTAGATGGAGCTCTGTCCCGAGGGAATGAGAATACAGGTCTAGTACAGCCAGGTCTTCTGAATTTTCAGAAGATAGCTAGAGATGTGGATTTTAAATAAATAAATAAATAAATAAATAAATAAATAAATAAATAAATATGAATGAATGAATCTCTAGACTATAAGACTTTCAAGACAATATACAGATTAAGCAATTTATGACCTCTGAACTAGATTTAAAAAAAGCAGGTGGGGATGGGCAAGTGGCAGGAGGTCAAAGAACCAGTAATATAAAGGAAAGGGTGCAAAAAATAAATAAATAAATAAAAATAAAGGAAAGGGTATAAGTCTGAAACTCTTAAAACTAAATTCTAGGTTCTTCCCCTGCCAAGTGAGGTCTCTATATGCCTGAGTAAAGAGCTTTCTCAGAGCCTCATTTCTTCAGCTTTAAATAGACTGAAATATATCTTTAAGATCTCTGCCAAAGAACCAGACATATTATATCATAAAATATTTTAATGAAGAAACCAACACTAGGCTAAACAGCAAGAATGACAAGGAGAGAATGAGAAGGATTAAATGGCATTTTACGTGGCTTAGAAATATCCATAATTAAGCAGCCATTCATCTGTAATATGACATAATAGTTGCATGCATACGTAAGATACTTTATTTTGCTGTGTTGCAAAGAAGGACTGATTCTGGAAGCCAACACCAAGGCAAATGGTGTAGAGTACTACAGCTCTGAGAACATTTGTGATTGCGAGGTCTGCAACAAGTTCTAGGCATAAAAAGATGAAGAAAGAAAATAGTCCTTTTCTTTTAGCAGAATATAGCTGTTGGGATAATTTCCAATAAGCTAACTTTTGGAACTTTCCACAGTGGTACCCATTTCAACATTTCACATTGGATGAGCATTCCCAGGGTCCAGCTTCAATGCCTAGCCTTCTTCAGGCAGGGCTCCTTCCAGCTAAGCATCTTCCTTTTTGGTCTCCAGCTCACTTTGCAGACCTCCCTTTGGCTTTCAAAGTGATAGCTTTCTTTATTTCTTTTTTTCCTTTTTTAACAAAGTGATAGCTTTCTATTTTTACACTCATGCTTGATAAAACATTGGTAGTGTTCTTTAATGGGTTCACATATTATTCCTACAAAGTGACAGTTTTTATTTTAATAGAGTACTTCAGGATGCTTGAGTGTCTTCATTCCAGCCCCAGGCACATTGCCTGATTCCTAGAAAAGCTCAGTAGACATCTACTGGATATTCATGGGACCAGGAAGAAGCTTATAGGTGAATGAAAGTTACTGAGGTATAGATTCAATTCAGCAAGTAAAAACTTTCTATCAGTTCAAAATATTCAAGGATTATGCTCATCTAGGTAGTAAACAGGTAATATATTTGAGTACGGGAAGCATTCAAGCTTAGATTGAATGACTACTTGATAGAAACCTTGTTAAGGTGTTTTAAGCATATAAAGGATAATTAGACCAAATTACCTTATATATTTTTGCAAACCTGAGATTCTACGAATGCCAACCAGGACAATGGGAACGACACTTTGATCTCAGTGGGCCTTACGGTGGTTCTCAAATCACACTTCAAAACATACTATAGGGCACACAATTTCTTTTCATTTATGTAGATAAGAAAAGGCTAGAAGAAAATTTTTCCTACCATATCACAGGGCCATATTGCCATCACACAGTTTGCTAGGTTCATAGAACTTTTTTTCTTCAGCAAGTTCAGGAAAAAAGTACTTTTAAATGTAAAATAGCTGACATTAGAAAATTTTCCTTCTTATCTCCTGGATGCCTTCAGAGTCAACCTGGACTCTTAATCTCAACAAATGTAACTAGCGCAAGCACTGGACAATATTGCCAGAGAATATTTAAAAGTTTTACCACTGTAAAAAATCCCAAAGGGCAAAAAAAAGTAATCTTGTTCATAACTATAGCCCCAGTAACAGTGGAAATTAATATATAGAAAGTGAACATGAGACATCTCGGTGGCTCAGTCGATTAAGCATCAGACTCTTGATTTCACGTTGGGTCATGATCTCATAGTTGTGAGGTCAAGCCCCACATGAAGCTCCGCACTGAGCATGGAGCCTACTTAGGATTCTCTCTCTCCCATGGTATGCATATGTGCTCTCTCTCTCTCTCTCAAAAAAAAAAAAAACTATACATATATAAAGTGAACAGTAAATAAAGAATGAATGTCAAAAAATAAAAAAAGAATGAATGTCACTTTTCCTGTCCTGCTCTTACTTCCTCAGGAAGAGGTAGGGGTCAACAGCAGACTCACTGAAAATTATTGGAATTGGAAGACTCTTCCCATTTCCTAGGTCTTTGTCCCTGACAAGTGAAATTTAAATTGTTATAGAAATGGATCATTAATAATTGTATATAAAAAGAAGATAATTTTTTAAAGATTTTATTTCTCTGACAGAGAGCACAAGTTGGGGGAGCAGCAGACAGAGGGAGAGGGAGAAGCAGGCTCCCCACTGAACATGGAGCCCGATGTGGGGCTCATTTCAGGGTCCTAGAATCATGAGCTGAGTTGAAGGTAGATGCTAAACCAACTGAGCCACCCAGGTTCCCCCAGAAGATAATTTATTCATGGATATATCCCATTTATTATTTAAATGGTTGTAAGAGCAAACTTTGATACTCATAAATTAGATTTTAATTACAGAGACCAAATTTTAAAACTCCTTTGCTCCTTAGAATAGAATAAAAGTAAAAGTTAAGATTTGGTCTCATTTTATATTGATGTGGCTTGCCTTTCATAGGATGTCAAAAAGTAAAAGCAAGTAAAATCTTAACCAGTTCCAGCCTATAAAATTACCTAGTAGGTATTATGTACTTTGCTATTTTTTTCTTTTCTTTTACTTTATTTTCTTAAAATCTGAAATTACTGCAATTAGTTTATTTGTAATTTTCTTTCTTCTAATTAATACACAGTCTCATGGCTTATGATCACAGAAGGTAGCAGTTTGGAAGCATATCAAATATTTCAAGTTGTTATTTAATCAAATATAAAATTATCAAAGCCTCATTCATTTTGGTTTTTTCCCCTTTTCCTTATTTTGAATCTAAACATTCAGCAAGAAAAGTATCATGATATTAGTATTTTTGTGATGAATGGAAGTTAAACCATAAAGGATTTGAATGGAATAATAAGCTTATTATCATAGATTGCAATTTAACTAATTCAGATAATATCTTGTCTTCTTTTTGAGAATTCAGGGGGCATAATTATCAACTTACATGCACTTTGCTCTTCTAAAATAACTAATATAATATCAGGCATATTCCGGTATCCAAAAATTATCATTTGAATTGAGCCCAACTGAGGTAGTGCATAGTGATCCCCCAACTTCAGTCTATATGGATTTTTTTTCAAGTAATACAAGTTTAAAAAGTGAATCATGAAAGAGTTGGATTATTCTAGTTCTAGTCTACAGTGATACTGTTTCAAAGACTGGAATAGTTGAAACTCTATCTTGAAATGCTGTCTCACTTTCCTACTTTAATGTGGTTTAATCTAGATTGGAATTTGGAAATAAATAACCTCCGCAAGTTATCCCAGGAATTGGCTCCAAGAGGTACAAGGGCCAGTGATGGTTCCCAGGAAGAAGCAATAGACCAGTGGGCCAGAAGGAGGCAGCAGTTCAAAGATGGCAAAAGATGTAGCTCAGCAGGAGGGAGTTCATTTGCCAGCAACATCACTGAAGGATCCAGTGAGTAAACAATCACCTTCTTTTCTAAAACCAGAGAAAAGCAACAGGTAAAGCTACCCAGGCCCCCTCCCTCTTACCTACAGAATATAAACCCTACTGCTTGAACATGGCAATGTGGAGATTATAGGCTTTTATATAAAAGTTATTTTTGGAATAATCAATGCTTCATTATGCACTAAAGAATCCCAACTTGGTAAATTACCTCCTTCAAAACACACAACTGCATATGAAGGCTACTTTTCTCTTTAGAAAATGAAATAACTAACTATAGGATTCTTTACACAATTAAATTTGTCCCTTACTTCAAAGAATTTGAGTTGGCTTACACAAATATGTATAATGTAAAAAGCTAAGATTAGTATGATGAAAAGAAACAATTTTCTTCTTGTTTTAACATTTCTAAAATGAGGAATTGTCTTTAAGTGGATGTGTATTTTAATGAGATGGTGTTTCTCTTGGTATTGAAAGAGTATTATTAAACAGCATTATACCCCAGTCCCACAAGCAATTGCAACTGAGAATGGAAGGTAGGTAATGAGTGAGGAAATCCAACTGAAGGGAAAATAATGTGCTAAAGAAAATAGAGGGCAACATTAGTGCATTTAACACATACCACCACTAATCTGGCTCCAAAATTCTAGCAGCTAGTTGTTAGAAGATACTTATCCAAGTAGTAGACATTCATCATTTCCGTGTTATTTACAAAACATATCAGTTATTCATGATAAACACTGATATGGAAACCAGAGCAAATGGAAAGAAAGAAAGAAAGAAAGAGAGAAAGAAGAGAAGAAAGAGAAACGGAGGAAGGAAGGAAGGAAGGAAGGAAGGAAGGAAGGAAGGAAGGGAGGGAGGGAGGGAGGGAGGGAGGAAGGAAGGAAGGAAGGGAGGAAGGAAGGGGAAGGGAGGGAGGGAGGGAGGGAGGGAGGGAGGGAGGGAGGGAGGGAAAGAGGAAGGAAGGGAAGGAAGGAAGAAAAGACAGAAGAGGAGAGAAGGGAAGAAGGGAAGGGAAGGGAGGAAAAGCAAGAGAGGAAAGGAAGGAAGAAAGAAAAGAAAAAAAAGAGATGATGTAATACTGTGATTTATAAGAAATACAAAATATATATTTGGTCATTCAGATTCATCCTCATACAAAGTTGGCCTTGGTCCACTGGTTCGTGGCTCCTAGCTCCTAAAATCTTTAGAATTCCCCATGAAGACAACAATAAAGGTGCCTTTTGTTATGTTATTGTGGTGACTTTGGGAAAGCCCTAGATAACCTAGGTGGGGCTGATGACCAGAGGACTCTACCAATGTGCTCAGAGGGTTGGAATTTTTAGCTAGATGTCCAGAGAATTGCATGTTGGTGTGGGGCGCATGCACATGTGCATGCACACACACATTACAATTGGGTCCAGGAACCCAGAAGTGGTGTTGCAGAGAATGATGTCTTGTTGATATAGTAGTGACTATTCTAGGCTATTCCTACAGACAAGCTGATAGAATGACACAAGTACAATTCCTGAAAGCAGCAGTCGAATTTATCCAGAGTGAGTGACAGATTAGGAATTGAATGTAGCTATAAACCTGTGGGCAAAATCATAACAGTATTTAAATAATGAGACACTGCCCTGTATTATCCCACCACAGTGTTCCTCCAGTCGTGTGAACAGTGAAGAATACAATGTAAGTGGCCCATTTGGTCCTGGTAAATGTTTCATTCTTGTCCCTTGGTCAACGTCTAATTCTTCCAGTTATCTTATTTGGCAGCAAGGACTGGATTTCTAATATTAAATCTGTATTTTCACAAATACTGTATAAGCTTGTTTTATTATCCCTCTTCTGTTCCTAGACTCTTGAGATACCTCCCTGAAGAATACCTTTGTTATCGTAGACTTCCAATAAGTATCCCTACTGCTTCACATCTCTGTTGTAATGCTCCTTTCCTCCCACTTCTATTCCCCTTTTCCCTCATCAGTTTCGATATTGAAATATTGCAGAATTTGGTTCAAATTTTTAAGAAATATTTAAATAACCAATACCTAATAATATTTCATTAGTTTTCCTTATCCTTGCTTTATGCACCAGAATTACCTTCAAGAGAATCTCTTTTTCATAATACTACAATCTTGTAACAATCCTCTAGTAATTTTTTAAGAGAGATTCTTTGGGAGATAAACTGGTCTAGATACATCTGAAGATGTATTTACTTGCCTCTTAATTCTGAATGGCAGTTTGGCATAGTTCAGTACAGAATTCTAGGTTCAAACTACTGAGCAGGCTGGTTCATTGTCCTCCTGGAGCCATTAGTGCTGATGAGAAGTCTAAATCCAATCTCATTCTCAAAACTTTTGTTATTAATCCAACTTTTGTCTCTATTAGCTTGTAGGGTGTTCTCCTTAGCCTTGGTATTCTAAAATGTTTCTAGTATGTATTTCATTGTGTGGATTTTAATATATTTTCATGTTTGGCATCCATAGGCTATTACATGCTGATGACTCATATCTTTCTTCAACTCTCATGAATTCTCAGATACAAGTTCTTCAGATCCTATTTTCCTGTCTCCTCTCATAGTCTCCCACTTCAGGTGGCAATAAATGACTTACTCACGCACAAGATATTCCATATCCCATCTGAGTGTCCTCTATTCTCAGTCCTTAACTTTTTCCCACACTCATTGTTCGTGGCTAAAGACAAGCGCAATCACTGCCACTACCTGACCCACGGTGGAGTTCAATGTGAGTGATGTGCGGACCTCAAACTGCCTGCTGTTTCTGACATGGTGGTCCAGTTGAGTGCCCTGTTTTTTTGCACCCTGGGGCATCTCTGGCTCTATCATTCTTGGTAGTGTTCCCACTGTTCTGCATCAAAACTTTCTCAAAGATAAGTCAGAGAAAGACAAATACTGTATATAAATTATATGTGGAATGAAAAAAGCCAAACTCATAAAAACAAAGAGCAAAATGGTAATTACCAAGGGCTAAGAAAGAAATCGGGGGATAAGACAGATGTTGTTTAAAGGTACCAACTTGCAATGAGTAGTAAATATGTCTTAGAGATAAAATGTACAGTACAGTGAACACAGACAACGCTGTATCATCATCAAACGTGCTAAAAGATTAGAATTTCGTTATTCAAAACCATTGAAAAGAACAATTATGTAATGTGACAGAGGTGCTAATTATTGCTACAATGACAATCACATTACATTATACAAATGTTCATATTACAATGTACAAAAGTTAACATGTGGTACACCTTAAATTTTTTTTCTTTTTTTTTTGGTATACCTTAAATTTGCATGATATTCTATGTCAAATATATTTCAATAGGAAACAATTCTTCTTACATATATTCTCTGCTATGATTTCACCTTTATGGCTTATAGGTTGATCTTGGATTTCAGATATTTCCCCATTACTGCTGTACTATTTCCATTCTCGCTTTCAAACACATCCATACATCTTAAAACACATACTGTGCAAGACACACACACCCTTCCCCTCTATCTCCTTCCTGATTTCCTCTGACCTTTAAAATACTTTTTCATTATACAAAAAAATTCAGCTGTAACCCTTGCTTCTACACATGTGTAATTGAATTTATCACACTTTTAATCACTTTTAACTTTTTAATTAATTTATCACACTTTTAGTTTATCACACTTTTTCACCCTGCAAGAATGAGGATCTATCCACATATATGTTTTCTAGCATTCTTATCAAACTGGGAGACTGGGTTTATGTTTACCCCTCTTTCTTGAACCCACATCTGCAAATAGTATACATTTGCCTGTCTAGCTTCCTTTTCCACTCTTCTGCATCTTACATTAGGGCCTAGGTGGCTCACCTCTATGGACTATATCAAGGGGCTAGTTTTCCCCCTGGCTTATTGTGGAGTTTGACCAACAGGAAAGATCAGCAGGAGCCTGGAAGGAATGAGGACACTGAGGTCCTGTGGTTGTTGCTCCAGTCTTTCCCTGTGGTGTGCCAAAGACTGGTTATGTCCCTAACACCATTGGTTGTATCCCTATAAAGTATCGCCATCTACACTGCCTTCTACAGCTCTGGATTTTAATAACTGGTACCTGCTTCCTCCCCCTATCATCTTTTTTTTTAATAAAGATTTTGCTTATTTATTCATGAGAAACACACAGAGAGAAGCAGAGACACAGGCAGAGGGAGAAGCAGGCTCCCCACAGGAAGCCCGATGCAGGACTCAATCTCAGATCCCTGGATCATGACCTGAGTCAAAGGAGATGCTCAACTGCTGAGCCACCCAGGCATCCCCCTATCATCTTAGTCTTAGATGGACTGGTCTTAATCCCACTCTACCACATCTAGGACTGGTCTTAATCCCACTCTACCACATCTAATTTCCCTAAGTCTTCCCCTCACTTTATAAATAGTGTTTTTATTAAACTCTCCTCATTTGCATGTACTGTCTCCTTCATCCCATAACCTTATGATGATACACCAGTGCTCTATCCTCATAACAATAATCAAATATCACCCACACTATATATTCATAAGACAACTATTCCTTGCTTATAGAGAGAATGGAAGATACCCCCTGGAGAGAGCTTTGGTGGTAATTTGGAGGGGAAAAGGCAACACTTGATTTTATTGAGAATTAGAAATTTGGTTTAATGTAGATCTTTCATTATGAGAGCTTAGTTAGGATAGGGTAAGGATCATGGTTTTACAGGTCAAGACTTACAGAAAAGGCAAAATGAGGATGTTGAGGGTTTCAAAGATACTAAGGAAATAAACTTTCTGTTGGTGCTTTCTACTGAAGAGGTGGTTTGGAGCTTTTTGGTGGTTTGGAGAAAGAACTTTCTGTTGGTGCTTTCTACTGAAGAGGTGGTGGTTCCTTATAATGAACAGTGAAGGTATCCACCTGGCCAAGTGTCCAAGGGAAAATAAAACTGTGTTAATAAAGTCTATGGAATAAGGTCATGTTAATTTAGACAGTAAGGTGTATGGGATTAGGTGGCTTTGATCCTCAGTATTCAAGCTGTAAAAGAGGAAAGAGGTTTTGTTCACAGTGTACTAGAATCATCCCTAGTCTTCAGATGAATAATTTTGTTTCTTTTCACCTATGAATACAAATCTTGTGTTATGCATATAAATCAGATACAACTACCCCTGGCCCCATTGATTCGGGTCCCCCAAAGAATATACTCACTTTAAGCGAGAGTGAGAAGGAGAACCTCCTGAAGACATTCAAGGGCACACAGAGGACTTATATCACATACTCCCTGGAAAGTAACCTGAAATCTCCTCTAGATACTACTCTACTTTGAAGGCTCCTATGCTCCGAGGACCCCCTTTCCTAGCACTGCTTCCCTTATAGAATACACCCATATTGATTGAGTTCTGTTTTCTTCCTTCTGGACCTTTGGAATTCCTCACTTTTATGCCACAGAAAATTCAACTGCAGCTCCTACCTCTAAACCCCATGCAACTGAAATTATCAAGATATTCAACAATCCGTTAGCATTAATCAGGATCCACCCATCGTAAAAGCTAAGAAGGAAGAGCGCGAAGGAAGAACAATTTGGTTATAAATAAGAATACCAGAAACACATAGTCCACTTCTGCTGAAGGTCCTTATATAAAGTCCCCGGGAGGAATGGTTCCTGTCCTCTCATTGATCTTCTCTGAAGAATCCTTCTGAATGATTCTTGTCCTTGGCCCTACATTTTCACATCTGCTCTCTTAGTACCAAAGAGGGCAAATGTTCATTATGGTCCTGACACACAGACAAATGCAACAATAGGTTTTGAGCTCACCTATTTGTTTAAGTTATGTAGAAATGTCCACGAGTGGTACATTGACAGCATGCAGCAGTGTCGTCTCTTGCAGACAGTTAAGAACAAACCTCAGTATTTCTGTAAACAATTTATTATTGAAGTATAATTGACTACACTGTTATGTTAGTTGAACCCCTATATCTTCAATGCTTGTCCTTGTAGTTTTTATTTTGTACAGCAAGTGAGATTTCATGAAACATTTGACATGAATCTGCAGTTTAAATGGTTTCAGGTGCATTCATTCATGTTTTACTCATTTATTGAGTTGAATTAACTTAAAAGAATTGCTCTATGGTGCAGGGTAGGCTCATGGGGATAGATAAGATGTGGAACTCATGATGAGGTTAGAGAGTTCAGAGGAAGGAGAGAGCGGTTCTGGATGTAGGGAAGGGGAGGACTCAAGGAAGAAGGATTTGAGGAGTGAACAAAATTTCTACAGAAGGATGGGGTTGTGGATTGGTAAGTAGGCATGAGATGGACAAGTGGACTCAAGTGAGGATTGAGTTTTTTAAAAGATTGACCATGTTAATTGGATAAATATGATGTTAGTGGGAAAATAAAGAGGAAGATATATTGGAATACTATGTAATGATAAAGTAGGAATGTAAATTATATAAGAATGTTACCGGCCATCTTGATTGACATAAAAATGATGAAAACTTTAAAAAACTTTGACTCTGCATGTAGGATGCCTTCTTTCACACATCATATTTCAAAAATCACTTTTTTTTGCATTTTTTTTTAGCTCTGTGACATTTGACTTTAAATGGTAGGAAAATTAGCCAAAGGAATTATAACAATTTATTGACCTGTCTTTCTGGCTTTAAGCCTAATGCAAAGTTACTTTCTACATAGTACTTGCTAAAGTTAGAGAAGCCCTGCAGGATTTTAAAGTATTTAAGCATCTTTTCCTATCCTTGGCCTTAAATATTCAGTTACATTTTTAATTTTTATAAATATAAAGTACATAGATTCCTGGACCCATGGATTTATCTTTATTATTATTCTTTCCCCAAGCATAGGTAGGTCTTTAAATTATAGTGATCTTTGTTTTTATCAGCATGCAAGATACTGTTAAAACAGCTCACTTATTTACAAACAGATTTGATTATGTGAATGAACAGTTTTCTGTTCATTCAGTTACCAAGACAGAGCTAATCAACATACCCTTACATAAACTGAGACATAAAATTTGTGATAAAATCCAATGAAGCAGCAAGCCACACACCTGCTGCAGCTTTGAGCTTCTAGATTTCTCAACAACTGCCCCTGTGGAACTTTGAGCCAAGTAAAAAAACAAATCCAAATGTACTTCTGTCACTAAAACTTTGTCTCCAAAGTTTGGCTTGTGGAGATGAGCCTTTTAATAAATGAAACCTTAAAGCAGAATGAGCTCTTGTATATGCTTGGTATTACTGAAATTGGATTTGGACTTCTTTGCTCTTGAAAAACTAAAACGCTTCTTTTTGCTCTTTAGAATAAAAAAGGATAAAATGCTCAATGCAGTTCCAGATGTCTTGAGACATTCTCATATGTCTTTCATTCCACTGTATTATTTGGGGATCATAAAGTGGTATCACAAGAAGTGAGACCCTGTTTGGACTTTCCCAGAGATGAACCAGGTTCAGATCTGAGTGGTCCAATCAGAGGTAGTGGGCTGTGTTCAAGAGCATAGACTCCTGGTTAAGCTATCTGGGTTTGAAACCCAGCTCTACTGCTAATTTATAGCTGAGCGACTGGATGAATCACTTATCCTATCCATGACTCAGAATGCTCATTTGGGAAAGTGAAGATGAAAACATAGTTCTTTGCTTATAGTGTTGTTGGGATCATTCATAAACGAATATTTTGTAAAGGCTGATGTAATAAGCACAATGTAATTGTTAGCTCTTATTTTTAGAAACAGAGTTCTTGTGCCTGCTTGCCTTTCTCTTTCTCTCTCTCTCTCTGTCCGTCCCCTCCTTTCTTATTTCCATGGCAACTAATGTTTGGAAAAGCCATTTCCAGACTAATTTTTGTAGCTGAATGAAATCAGGGAAATGCTATCAAGTGTCCTCACACAATTAGACCCAAATTCTTGCCACATCTGTTTGTGATACGGGAGCCATTTGAGAGTATAAAAATCAGAGCTCCATTTTGCAGGCCCTTTCTGACTTTCGTTTACAGCCTTCAAGTTATTTACCTGGTGTGCCTTAGTCAGCATTCCCCACAGCCTAGATGCATTGATCAACTGTGTCCACATACATAAATATGTCGTTCCTAATGTCTTTTCCAGTTATTATGTAGGAAGTCAGAGATGAGTGAGATTAACAGACTGAGAAACACCAGCTGTAATGATGCTCGATAAAGCTGTCAGGTTTTAAGTCATGGATTAGTAGCATATCCTGACTCTATAAATGAGATAGAATTTAAACCACACGTTAAACAATGTTAGCTCCAGCAGCTCCAAATGAATTGCAGTTTCTATTGCGAAGTTTCTGAAGAAACACCACATGAGTGTCTGTGGCTTGGATAAACTGAGAAATAAAATGGCAGACAATTCAATTCCCTCATGTCTAATGTGAAACAAATTGTTCACATTTTCATTCAAAACAGAATTCACCTCAGAGAAAACATGGTCATTGTTTTAATTTAGATGATTGTGCTATGTTGGCCTGAATTTGAATGTGGGAAAGTTACACAGCTGACTTCTGTGTTGCTTCATGTGGGTACTGGTAAATGTTTAACAAGTAGCTCTCCAAAGGGAGGGAAAAAAAAAAAACAACAAAAAACAAAACAACAGCCCTGACTTGTAATGTTTGCCAGTCTCTGTTGCATAAACACTCCTACCCTGACCAGTGTCAAGCTACCAGCCTGACCTCACTGAATTGCAACGTTAGGGGAAAATGTGCACAGTGAGTTATTGTGAACCACTGTGAGCCAGTTCCAGCTCACTTCCGGTAGTTTCTTTTTCTCAAGAAATGCATAGCAGATATGAATGTCTAAGAGCACCAATAATGGAGGATTTGTCCATCAAACAAACAAAACAGACTTGGATGGAAAGAATCCAGGGAGCTCAAAGACACAGTGAACTAGAAGGAACTGGTGCTTCTAAATTAGAAGAAACTGAAAACTAGAGAAATGGTCCCTTTCACCATGGCATGTAAAGATCATCTGTGGTCAATCAAGCAAAGCTTCTGGTTAATCATATTTTTTATTTAGATCAATCATAAATTGTTCCCCTCCCCCAAAATCAAATTATTCCAGGTAATAGTGGAAGCTACTATTAGAAGTAATAGATTTTTATTACTACATGCAATATTTTGTTTCTGGTTTTCTTATTTATAACCAAATCAATATGGGTGTATTCTATAAGGGAAGCAGTGCTATGACCTTGCTAGACAGGGTGAGGAGAAGGAAGAAGAGATTTTACCTCTTTTTTGAGAAAAAGGAATTGGAACAGCTGTATGTAGTCTATGAGAAGAGACTGAAAGAGAAGTGATGTGTCATTGAAGAAGCATTCTGTGATCTCTCAACCACACCCTGCCCCTGCTTCATGATACCTGAGAAATGCAGGTCACGGATTTAGGCTTTTCTTTAAATTATATTTTGGTTCTGAAACACTGCTTCTTAATTCTGCATGCTTAAAAGACTGAAAGGCATGACTTTGTTCAGGTTTGAATGACCTAAACTGGGCCTCGAAGGAACACTTAGAAGCAAATACAGGAAAGCGATGTTAGTGTCTTAACTAGCTCAGCCTTCCACACTAGCCAAGAGACTCACAAATACACAGAAATTCAAAAGTGCTACGAGTGAAACTGTCAAATGAAACTTTACCTGCCTCCCTCTGTGCTTTATTCTACAGGTAAGACCACAGAGAGTTTTTCAGGAATGCATGTTTCTGCAGTGCCTTCTTCAAAGCACAGAAAGACAAGAGCAATTTTCTTTTTCCCTTATGCTTAGAATTGTTAACAGATTCTCATTCTGTCTTACATGGCTTCCTCTTGACCCCTAAGTATTAATATGTAAATCTCAAAATAATTATTTTCTCTAGATTTTCCTCAACAAAAAAAAATTCAGAGTACTCTCTCTAGGGTACTGACTTCCAGCGTCTAGGCCCCTCAGCAATGCCTGTTTTATTTATGATATTTTAAGGTTATCCAAGTTCTTCCCGAAAGAACTGCCTAATAAACTTAGCCCCTTGTTTTGGAGGAAGACTCTCTGCTTCAGTCAAGAGTCTCCCCAGCACAGGTTCGGCTGCTTTCCCACCTTGGCCATCAGCGTGGGTGCATCTCCTTTCTTGCCAGGGCATGATTCACGTTATCCCCTCTCTGCTCCTCAGTCACCTCAGAAGATGGCTGTTCTTTGGATCTTGGCTTTCGAGTTGATCTTGAAGAAAAAGGATTCTACACGGAGAATTTCCACTCAGCAGCGTGGGTTTTCCGAGGAGATGATGGGGATCCTGAGGACAGTCCCAGATGTCTTAGTAAAAAACCCCGACCGGTAGCTGGTAAGGACTCTACAGTTAATGGTATAAAATAAACGCCTTCGAGAACTTGTAACCAAGCTCCAGGCAAGTCTCTGAAGTGGGCAAAATGCACACAGGGTGGAGTGTGAGGGACGTATATATACATATACAATGTATTTCCTAATATTGTGAAAGAATCTGAAGCTATTAAAAGTAAAACTCTGTTAAGAGCTCATTCAAACATTGAATTGTAATTCCAAAGTTGGTGTAAAGATTAATGCAGGAAGAGTTGAGTATTTTCCATTCTAGGGGTAAAAACACTATTTTATTTTATTATTTTATTTTATTTTATTTATTATTTTATTAAAGATTTTTATTTATTTATTCATGAGATACACAGAGAGAGGGAGAGAGAGGCAGAAATACAGGCAGAGGGAGAAGCAGGCTCCCCATGGGGAGCCCGATCTGGGACTCAATCCCAGGACCCCAGGATCATGCCCTGATCCCAAGGCAGACACTCAACCACTGAGCCACCCAGAAGTCCCTAAAAATACTATTTAAAAAAAATAGACTATTTAAAAATATATATATGAACAAGTAACATCTATTGTTCCAACAACAAAATATAACAATTTCATTGTTTTTGCATTTTTAAATTATTATTTAGATATTACACATAGGTCTAGTTTTGTTTTTAAACATACATGAAATATGTATTTGATATTATCATGTATATAGTTTGAGACATAAGATTTTATAGCCTGTTTTTTACTTTTAATATTTATTCATTATATCTTCACTTAATATAAGTGTTTTAATGTGTTTTTGCAGATTTTATTAGCATTCTAATAATTTCATAATTTTTATGAAATTTTTAGTTTACTGAAACTATGTGTATTTCTCCAATGCAATAACAGCCTAATGATTAAAAAACACTTATACCTGAATTACAAGTTTTAGCATGTGAAATTATTTCATGCAATCTTTGCTGTAAAATTTAAGGTATAGAGGTTTTTTAAACTTATGTTTTATTGATATAAATGACTTTGATGAATACTTAACAATTTAACTTGAGCAAGCAAAGATTTGGGGTGCAAATAAGGTTTTAAATTAACTATACAATCATACATTTAACAAATATCATGTCTACTATGGTTCAGGCACTAGTGGAAGTTGTTAAAGATACACAGTGAGAAGTAACAGATTTTACAGAGATGTACTTATTATTTTCAGTACAGGCAAAGTGGTAAATTGAAATGAGTTCCTATGTACATGAATAAAATAATACAATATTTTGTGAATTTAGAATATTTATTTATATTCATATCATAATTAGCTTAACCATTCATTGGAAAGTAAGTATAAGACTCTAAATCTAAAAATTCAAAGAATTCAGATTGGAATTTTTGAAAATTAAAAGAAATGATGAGGATTTAGAAATAAATGTTTTAAATTATTTGTATATTTAACTTTTATTTGAGTAATAGAATAGTATAGAGAAAGACCACCTGACTGAAAGTACAATTTGGGATGTTCTGATTTCTATTTATTCTCTGGTGTATTTCAAGCACCTAGGACACTGCATGCCTCATCATAGGAAGCGAATATATATTTGTTGAATGAATGAATGAATGAATAAATAAAAAGTCCCGGATTTCAGTACTACTCAGAAATTTGGCAACTACATGACCTTAGAAAAATCATTTATTGTTATTATCTCTCTGTCTTATGGTGCTTATAAAAAATGAAATGAAATTATATATGTGATCAGTATAATTAGCAATTTCTATCTATCTTGACTATTTCTCTCACTCCTGTTTTTCTTAATTATCATGAGAACTTTGGATGAATATTAAATATCTATTCACATGTTTGTATGTACTCACATATATTCTCTATGAATTCTAAACAATTGCTATTACTTGATACTTAGTAAATTTATGAGTATTTATTGCCAATTTGTTTATGGCAGGCAGGTATGAAAACATAAGATGAATAAAATACAATTACTCCCTCACAATATCTTGGCTAACACATGATATATGATACCTGTAAAAAAGCACATTCTTGCCATTTCTGCAACTGCTTATGGTCATCAAAAAATAAAGCATTTGATTGATTCACTATTATTCACTTTGGTTAAAAAAATGTGTTCAAGTTTGCCAAAAATTTCCCTTATGTGTGGATATATACATATGATGTGCATTCCCATGTAATATATATATATATATATATATATATATATATATCACACATAAGAAAAACAAAATGTTTAAATGCTGCAAGTGAGTTTCATAATACCATTTATTAAAATGAAACTTAGTTCAAGAATGTAGCAGTTGTTCTTTCTTACTGTTACTAAGACTTGAAAGCGTTAGCAGATGCTGATGTTCTTAACTACATGATATTGAGAGATCAATGGAAGAAAACGGAGATTGAGAGGAAAGGTGAGCTGGAGACAAATGAATAATTTTTTAACTGAAAAATATCTTTATCAACCTAATGGCATTTTAAGATAGTGACATACTAATTTATATCTACCAGCATGTATTTCATGAGAACAAATTTTACACTTTAAAAAAATCAATCTTAATCCCCTAAAAAGCCCTTCTATAAATGGAAGAAATAAATAAAGGTTTGCATCACTCTAGAAGTATATTGAGGGGCTCCTGGGTGTCTCAGTCAGTTAAGCATCCAACTCTTAGTCTGGGCTCAGGTCATGATCTCAGGGTCCTGGGATCAAGCCCCATGTCAGGCTCTGCACTAAATGTCGAACCTACTTAGGATTCTCTCTTTCTCTCCCTCTGCCCCTTGTGCTTGTGTTCTCTCTATCTCTCTCTCTCTCTTAAAAAAAAAGCATATTGAAGGAGCAACAAAAAGGTTTTAGGGTATTTTTAATATATGAATCGTCCTATTTTTATGGAAATATGTACCCTTCCTTTGAACTTTTACATCTAACAAGATGATTCCAAGGAAGTGTGTTATTTGAGGGGAAAAATTACTTGAAGATGTGCCCACAAAGTCTCTGAAAAGACAATGACATTCATTTGTGGCTTTTCAGCAGCTGTGTGGCACTCATAGATTATCTACCAGACAGTGGCAGAGGAAACCAGGCCTGTAAATTTTAAAATATGAGAAAACTGTCTTGAGGATGGGAGAGGAACATATTGCAACATATTTTGATTGTCTCCTCTCCCACAGGAGAATGCTACAGTTGAGTTCACCATTTAAAGACTTCATGGAATTGTTTATACTTTCACATACATTGTTGACATTCAATTTGCCTGAACGAAGAAGAAAGAAAAAAAAAAGCACTATCACTGCAGCCTTGAAAGCATTAGCTATCTTAACAGTCTCATGGAATATGAAAACAAAACAACGAACATGATTTGATTTGAATCAACACAATAAATATATTCCATTAAACAAATATCTGTTGGGTAATCAATCTGTCAAAAGCAGAAGACAGTATCAAGAGAGTAACCTAGAGGGAGCAAAACATTTTGACATGTGGAGATGTTAGAAATGATTTCTACCGAGGTCAGAAATAGGATTTCTGATCTTCTTTCTGCCCTGATTGGCTACCAGACTGTTGCAGATTGTGAAAATATCCATTTCCATGTCCTTGAATTTCTTATTTCTGTCCCTTAAATTATACTGAGATCCAGTCAATGACAATCAAAACAGTGATATAAATGATGGCCAAAAGGAGATTAACAAAAGGATGGAAATCTTCCCAGGAGCATAGAGCAGAGCAGAGGACAGAGTTTTAGGACTGGGTTACACTAGTACCTTCCTGGCAACTTTGCCATGTTTTCCCCATACTGTTCTCAACAGCAGTAAAACAGTGTATTTTCTTCAGACAAATTGGAAAGATAAACATTCCTTCAGGAATGTACATGAAGAGCCTATCCTTCTCTTTAAATGGTTGCCAACTTTGGCAGCCAGGGTCTGGCATGAAAAGTTCATGAGAAAAAGTCTCTTGCCCATCTTTACCATTACAATCGTAACACAAAGGAAAACACCTGGACAAACAGTAGATATCTAGTAAATGTTTGTGAATGAATAACTTCTACTATTATGTTATAATGGATCACTAAAGACAGAGACGCTTATTTCCTTGTTTTTAGCAATATTTTTGCTCCCTAGCTGACTGACCAAGCAGGAGGTCACATCCAAGAACATGTGGATATATTGCCTAACTTATTACTGTATTTGTCACTTCTTATAGGAAATTTAATTTTAGAAAACCCCACTAATTTACCTCAGAATAGCTGAGAGAAAATTTAATAAAGTAATGGCAAATCTTCTTACAAACTCTGTAATTAGAAATCTTTAAACTGTAATGTAAATTAATAATAATAGTATCTTCAAAGGTCAGGGACGACCAGGAAGAGATTCCTCATCAAATGGAAATTTGGAGTGGGGTTTTTTTTCCTACTCAAAATATAATTGTGAAGTCAATCATTTTAAATTCTTAAGAGTTCCTTTGACCTCTCAATTGCTTCTAATTCTATCCATAATTTGCCTACATTAGGCATTCCATAACAGCCTTTGAATATGGATCTAAAGAGGATGCAACCTTCAATGAAGAAATGTCCTTGATCTCCAGTCCAGAGGAAGATCTAAAACTCTCTGAGACATGAGAATTGAAATACAGAAATATCAAAAAGGGGTTGGAAAGAAGCAGAAAAAGAAATTACCTGTAAATTCTATTTTTTTTAATATAAAAAGATTCTATTAAGTTATGTTTTACGGTGTGAATTTGCGCTGTCCTTATTAATAGACAAGCATTCTTGTTTTATAATTAATTACCTGACTTTTCCCCCCAGAGACTTAACAATAGGCCTCTTACTAATAATTCACTTATGGAGCTCAGGGAGCTTAACATTAATTATTCTTTATTATGATTTATTCTTTATCATTTTTTAGATATTAACATACAGAAAAGAAAACTCACCCAATTAAGTATACCATCATAAAGTATAATTGTTGGGGGAAGATTAATTTTCCCAGTATTAAGGTAATGATTCTCTCTGGTGAACCTGACCATAAATACAACCCAACACTCAGTATTTTGAAGCTTTTTGTTTATCATTCTTCATTGGATAACTTTGTCAACACTTATTAAAAAAAATGGATCCATCTGAGATCACGTAATCCCTTCAGATGTTTTATTTCAGTTTTATATTCTAACATGATTTAGGCATAACTTTTCTTCTAAATAAAAAACGAAATGTCCATATACAGTAAAAGACAAAATGCTTACAATGTCCACATCTCCTGTTACGTAAACTGACCTGCTATAAAAGGAACAGACCTGCAGAGACATATTTGCAGCCTTACAATCCTGCCCTTTTGTCACCACTGAAGAGTAACAGCCCATAGAGTTATGAGCAGAGATGTTTTCAACCTGTGAGATTCTCACTTTCACAAATTTGATGTGGGAAGATGCCCTTAAGGTACTGAGCACAGAAGTTAAAATGTCTTGAGGTAGAGAAAAGTCAAGAGGGTCCATGAGTGAGCAGAAGTTATAAATAAGCCAAACTCATTAGTGAGCAGAAGCAATGAAGAAACACACACACACACACACACACACACACACACACACACATAGATCTACACACATTTATATAGAAAAGAGGCTGTGAAGGTAGCAGGAGGAGAAATGGAGCAGATATATGGAAAATCAGACTGTGAAATAGCAAGGCCACATCAATTAAAGATCATTAGACTAATGTAAAAATCCATAAATTCTTACTGTGAACTCCCCACCTTCAGTACGACGCAATCTTACACTTACAACACCTGCAAGCTCCTCCCAGCAGTTCCTGCTTTTTCTGAGAAACTCAGTTATTCAGGCTTTTTTGGGTTCCTGTAAGACTTAAATGTACAGCTGAGGATTCTGTTTTCTTATTTCCATGTATAACTTTGCAACACCAGTCCTATTGTTAGGACATTGGACCTGAGTGACTCAGACCTGTAAGGCTGAGCTGCCTTTCGGGAGTCATGCAGCCGTGGGGTGGTGAGCACTGCCCCTTACTCACCGTATGACCCAGGCGAGTTGTTGAACTTCTCGTTGTCTGGGGGCACCTGGGTGGCTCAGTCAGTTAAGCATCCAACCCTTGATTTCAGCTTAGGTCATGATCTCAGGGTCGTGAGATAAAACCCTGAGTGTGGAACCTGCTTAAGATCCTCTCTCTACCTTTCCTTTTGCTCCTTCCCCCACTCTCTCTCTAAAACAAAAACAAAAACAAGACAAAACAAACCGAAAAACAGCTCACTGTGCCTCAGTTTCCTCCTCTCCAAAAAAAGAATAACAGGCTGATATAAAGATTAAATTGGATAATACTAATAAGTGGTTAGAACATTTTTATTAGGTCTGGTGTGTCATAAACCAGCAATAAATGCTATCTACTGTTATAATCATATTTGTGGTATCTAAAGAGTAACTCAAAAGAATGCCCTCTTTGCTTCTCCTTCAGTTCGAGAGCGAACCGTGAGGCTGTTCAAAGGAACCGGTGATTATCCCTGGGGATTCCGAATTGAATTCTCCAAGCCAATCGTGGTCACCGAAGTGGATGCTAGTAAGTTGCCTCGCTATAGCAGCTTGCATTCAGAGCAGAACGAATGTCTCAAACCTCACACAACATGATAAATAGCCTTTGATATATCCCATAAAGCACACACATGCAATAGAAGCAATTTCTAAATCTCAGTTTATCAAAACTCGTGGTGATTCAAAGAGCCCACATCACGATCAAATACTTTTTAAAAGACCATGCTTTCCTGATGGAACATGCTCCCCTGGTAGCCATCGGGCCTCGGTCTCCCTACAAAGAGCCCTACCTATACCTGTGGAAACAGGGCTACAGGGCTCTGTAGGTAGGAAGGGTCTTAGGAATTGGCAATCGCTAATCTATTTGTATCTAATAGTTCCTGGGAGGAGTTCCATTGCCCCCAAATTATTTTCCTTACAGCTTCTCAGATTTCTTTATTTCCTAATAAGCCAATTAGAAATTCATAAATACCTCATCAACATTAGATCCTTTACTCCCTGACCTATATAATGGAAGAATCATCTGAGGTCAAGCCTATGAAAAAAATGGAGCCAGAAGACTAAGATTGGCAGGACTATAAGATAAAGATTATCTACACCCAGCATGCTGCATTAGAAGAGGCCCAGGGCCGAGAAGGGGGGGGGGGTGTCTCTGAATTACATTATCGTCCCCATCTGGACTGTGAATTCACCAAGGTCAGAAACTTTATTTCATCCACCATTTTACCCTCACTACTTTGTGCAGTCTCTTAAAGGCAATAGAGGAGATGCCCCAAAATGCTTGTTGAATGACTATGAGAACCTTAGGGATAAAAGCTGGGGAGCATAGGGCAAAGAGGAAGGGAGGAGTACCACCCAGTAGTATTACAACCGTTCCTGCTTTGCCCTTGTGCCATAATTCCTTCCCTGGGCCATTATCACCCGAGGTCACATTTCATTTTCCTTTGCTTGTCAGCATTCAGGTGTTCCTTCCACTGTATGCTCTGTGATTCCACTGGGAATGTGTTCTCAGATCTGTTAAAAAGTGGATGACCACTCAGCTCTGGGAAAGGCCAGAGGAGTGACAGCTGAGCTCATGAAATTGTTGCCTCCTAGTCCAGCATTCCACAGTCCTGGGTGATACCAGTGGGAAACAGTGGGTCAGACCATCACATATTCTTTGTATGAACAGAATTTTCCAATGAATTCCCAGTGTACGGGATAAAAGGAAAGAAATATTGAGTATCTAAGCAGTAAGTGAGATATTCCTCATGCAACAAGGAAATTTTATAGTTTTAGAACCCTTCCTATGTTGTTCTTTGTACAAGTTACCAGGTGATCCATGGCATAGATTCTGTGTAACACAGAGGATTTGTCTTCTTTAAAAAAGAGGGAGCTAACAGTTCTAAGTACTTTGGATGTCTATTACACATTAATTGATGTTTTAAAAAAAGGAAATTTACTTATTTATAATATCACAATGGAAATTAAATTTACTTTAAATATAAAAGCTATCATATTCATTGGGTACCTATTATGAGCAGGGCACTTGATATATGTCCTCCCATGTAATCAATGCAACAGAACTTGAAACGTGACATGATCACTTCCATTTAGCAGATGAATTATATATTAAGGCTTAAACTAGTTGAGCAACTGGCCTAAAGTTAATCAATTACATCATGACAACTCCAGGATTCGGATCTAAGAATTTCTATCCCTGGAAACAGAGTTCTTTCCCTGTGACTTCTATCAGTTAGGACCCTCTGTTGCAACTAGTAAGAAATCTGACTGATAATGGTTTAAGTCATGAAGGGAGTTTATGGACTCACAAAAGTTGAAGGTTCTGAGACAGCGCAGGTGTTTGATTTGTTTCCGTAGCTCAATTTCATCAAAGGTATGAATTCTTTGACCCCAATTTCCTTGGTGTTACAAGCTTCCCATTTGGATTCAAAATGATTTCAGCAGTTCCAGCCTTCTCGTGGCACATCAGAGTCATAAAGACAGAAGGGATGGGCTTCAACACTCAAATGTCCTCAGGTTTCTGGGTCCCCTAGGGAACACTGTGAACTGTTTCACTTAAGCCAAATGCAAGAGGATACCATTGCCTGCCTGAGTTGCTAGGAAACCAGGGTGAGCCCTGGACTTGAGAGTGGAACAATGCTGCTTTGCCTAACCCAGCCCATCACATACTGGAGAAGAGATGGAAAAGATGTGAGAGGAACCTCAAGGAACTCTACAACCACTCAGCCTCAAGCCATACTGACACCATGACACTCTGTACCCACCGAGTGATAAACAAGTCACACAAACCAACAAAACGTTGCATAGTGCACACGAAGGTGGTATTCTTTCTTTTCTTGATTTATTATTTCCATCTAGTCACATTCTTTAAAAATCCTATTATTTTCATCAAAGAATTGCCTTTGAATGTTTCATGACTTGAGTTGACCTAATTCATTCTCAACTGTTAAGAAAAAACATTCGATACCTTAAAAATCACATCAACTCCTCTTATTACACAGTTGAACTGACATTATCTCAAATACCTGTTTACAGTTGAGCAGGATTCAATGTCTGACATAAAATAGCTTTTTCTCCATTAAGCTTCATTATAGACCCATTCTTCGCCGCTCTTGGGGAGTTCTGGGATGGATCTCAATTTTTGTAGTCTCTCTTAGACAATAAACAGTATGGTTGTTTTGTCATTAAAAGTCCATACAAAAATCACAGAACAACAGGTTGGTCTAGTGTATTGATAATCAAAGTTTGAGCATTTTTATCCAATTTAAAATTTCTTTCCTCTTCCTGAACCTGCCTCAGACTTGCAGGCCTGGATTATCTTCTTCACGATTTCTCATCTTTATTCTCCATTCATCAGAAATCGCACCCTGGCCCTTTCAAATGTACTCATTTTTTTTTTATCTGTTCCTCCTTTCCTTCTTTTCCAATTGAAGGTCAATTTTCCCACTTTCTCATGGCTTACAGAAATATCAGTAAGTAGGGAATTGATGCAAATTTCTCTAAGGTAATAAAAGGACTTCCTGTTGTGTGAGAAATAAGTCATGAATATGAAAACAGATGTGTAAAAGACTGAAGGAGATCACTATGACAGACAAAAGAGCATAAATGGGCAGAAAAACCTTCTGAAGGCCCCACAGTGGAGGTCTGGCACTTGTGAAGGGAGACAGAGAAGGAATCATGACTGCATAGTTAGAACCTCAAACTGCAGCATAGCTCTGAAAAATTCTGAGACAGGTGGACAGGAAGCCCCAGAGTAAAGAGTGTTCATTAGAGAAATCCTGCATTGGCCAGAAAGAGCCTGGTGGCAGGACACCCACCAAATTCAGTCACTGGCTGGCACGGGTGACTTCCTAGTGAGAGTGTAACCTCAGTGTGACGTGAGACTATCAAAGTGTGGCAGGTGAAGGCACTTCTGGGCAGTGTAGCTCTAAGACCTCCAGAGAAGGTAAGAATGGAAAGCCTTAGAAAGAGAGAAGGAAAAAAAGCCTATCGATAGGAATAATTCTAATGAAGATATAATGAATACTACTTTGAAAATAATAAAATATAGAAAGAAATTGAGGAACACCTAAATTAACAGCAGGAAAGACATATGTATCATTTTTAAGCCTTAATATTGAATGATGTCAATTCTTTCTAAAACTGATCTATTACATGGAATCCTAACTAAAATTCTAGTAAGCGTAGCTGCCTTTGTTTTTGCCTTTGTTTTATCAGTAAAAAAAAAAAATCAATGATATTCTAACATATTTATAGGAAAGCAAAGGGTCAAGTAATTAAGCTGAAAATTCTTTCATCTGGGGAAAAAAAACCTTTTTAGTCTATAATTAGATATTAAAAGTACAAATGCAAGGGTATATTTTATACTTTTTTACTTTGATACAAATGAATTTCAATGGAAGTCATATTTCAGTTTTTTCAATTAAAGTTTAACCAGTTATTCAAACATATAAATGATTATTTAGCAAATAAATCCCTTAATTATTAGGGAAGAGAGGGGTTTTACCCAAATGTTGGTGGAATTTGGGTGTAGAAGGGGAGACCCCAAGCAAGTGGGGAGAAGAGCAGAAGAGGAACTCAGGTGACAAAAGATAAAAATGGCAAATTTTGCCTGTGTCAACCTTGCTTGACCCCTTAGTGCCCTTCAAATTAACAAGAGAAACAACGACAAAAACAATTGTGGGCTTAATTATTTCTATAGAGACACAAAGAATAGGCAAATTTTTATCATAAAGTGGTTTCTGAGTTTTTACTGTGTTTTTAAAAGGCATTTGTCCTTAAGAAAATGTTTATTCATGGAGAACCTTTTGGTGGATGTTTCCCACCTTCCCAATCTATTTTGTCCTCATCTTTTTCTCCATTTTCTCTCTCCCCTTCCCTCTTTCCCTGTCCCTACTGTCTTCTTTCTATCTCTGCCTTCACAAGATTAATGTTAAATGAAGAAATAGAACTCTGAAGGAAAATAAAAATGACCACGCTTTAAAAATCAAACAGATCTGACTTGATAAGTTTAGTCCGATTTTTGCAAAATATCCAAAACGTTGTTCATGCCTGTCTTTCTAGATAAAATAAGGAAATGCAGTTTAATAAAGTGTTACGATCTCTTTATTTTCTGATACCTTTGTAACTGTTCAAATGAGATAGTTAACTGTATCTCTTCCATTCAAATGGGAAACAAATCAGAATGTTTGCATTGCAAGTGACTTTGTATTTAGGGGGCCCTAGGTTTTGTAATAGGAAAAGCTGAAGGATCCCTACTGTAGCAGAAATGGTACAATACATAGTTAACCTAGGATTTTATTCAACATCAGAAAGTGCTGCCCTGGCAGGGATTCATGTAGCTGCTGAGTCTACTTCTCTTTTTTTAAAATGTATTCCTCAATGCTGAAGAGCAACCTCTGAAATCCATTGTCTAGTCAAATCTGCTAAATGAGGGGTTGAGGGACTTTAAAATTACACGTATTTTCAGCACTTCTGAAAATCTCATTCACACCACAAAACATTGTTCTGGATGCACTAGAGAGGCTTAATTACACACTGAAGATAAAAAAGATAAAGCAGGGAGACCTGTAGGTGGGATGGAAATGATTATCCATAACTATACAGAGAGGGAGTTTGCTTGTAGCTTACATAACTAATTGCCCACACCCGGCTGGCATTTGCATGAACATTTTCTGTGAAAGCCTAAATGCTTATGAGATCTGTTGGCATAAACAAAAGAAACAGATGTTCCAACTTTGATACCAAGCAAAGTTGAAAAGAAAACTATACATTTAGGGATGGATAAACCATAGAGGAAATTATGGACAGGCCCATCTTTCTGGAAGTTCTAGAATTTAAAATACTACTGTTATAGTACAATTTTTTTTAAATGAAGGGACAAGCCCCCTTTTTAATTATAAGTTTTTCGGTTTCTGCATTATATGTAAAAATGCATCAAAGGATGGAGGAGCTCAGCATTTAACTCTTTATAACAAACATAAAACTATGCAGTCAAGTATCCTGTTAGGGAAACAAACTTACAAAAACCCTGGTCTTGTTTTCCTACCACCTCAATCCTTCCAGTGCCACGCAGGACGTAAATACTTCCACCTGCTCCCAAGAATAGCCTCAAGTAGGACTATCCACTGTGTGGGATATTACATGGTCACCTTGAAATATCTCCCTCCTTCAAGAAGTCATACTGCCTCAAACTCTCGCCATAATTAATAAAGGGAAAATTTGTGGGTCGCATTGTAAAACAGAGTAACATGGTCAATGCAATCTATAATTATAGCTAAAAGCAATCCAATGAGCTGTCAAGAAGGGTTACACTGCAGAAATAATTTTCTACAAACAAGTATCATTTTCACTCTCAAAATAATACAAAGATAAATAACACAATCTTAAAAAGTGCAAAGGATTTGAGTAGAGATTTCTCCAAAGAGGATAAACAAATAGCCAATAAGCGCATGCACGCGCACACACACACACATTCAATATAAGTAGTCAACAGGAAAATGCAAAAGAAAGCCACAGTGAAATATCACTACACACCCACTAGGATGACTATCATCAAAAAGTCAAGAATGACAAGTCTTGGCAAGAATGTGGAGAAATCCAGAATGCTCATACAATGCTGATAGGAATGTAAGAGGACATAGCTACTTTGGAAAGCAGTCTGTTCATTCCCCAAAGTGTTAAACACAGAGTGACCAGTTGACCCAACAATTCCACTCCTAGGTACATACCTAAGACAAATGAAAACATAAGTCCACAAACAAAATGCTTGCGCACAAATTCTCTTGGCAGCATTATTTATCCAAAAAGTGAAAACAATGCAAATTCCCACCCACTGATGAAGAGATAAACAAAATGTGCTAGGCCCTTACAATAAAAACATTTATTCATCGACTAAAAGGAATATAGTGCCTGATACAATTTGGATGAATCTTGAAAATATGTTGCCAAGTAAATGACACAAAACACAGAAGAGTAAATATTGCATAATTGCACTTACAAGAAATGTCCTCAATAGGAAGGCCATGGAGGCCCATAGATTAGTGGTGACATAGAGCTGAGAGGTTGGGGGAAACAGAGTGACTGCTATGGCTATAGAGTTTCTGGGGTGACAAAAATGATCTAAAATTAGATTGTGATGATGACTGCACAACTCCATGAATATACGAAAGACCATTTATTTTTACGCTTTAAATAAAGTTGCTAAAAAATGAATTATTTCCACATTGATGGATCATTTAAGTAAAATAATTTTTTTTAGTAAAATAATTTTTACCTGGGAGAGAAGACCTTTTATTAAACTCTCACACCTTTGATTATAGCAGTTTATGACTCTATCTAGTCAATCATGTAGCATGTATCCATGAGCACAAAGAGCTTAAACATCATCTCTCCCTTCCATCATACCCCTTAAAATTATGTAATTATCATTTACTTTCCAATCTTCAAATTTAGTCATTTTTCCTCAATCCTTATTCTCGACTTCTCAAATAGAGTAGGAATTAAACTGTTATTGTGGTGGTTATTTTTGTGCTGCCACGATAGAACTGTTAACCATTCTCTCCATCTTGAAAATCTTCTCTTGCTTTTATTTATCTTTTACTTCCATGTTCTCTAGGATCTACTTGCACCTTCTCTATGTTCTTCTTTGGCTCTTCTTTATTCTTCAAGATTTTGTTCTCAGTGTTCTTTATTTTTCTCCTTATACCTGTCCCTTTGTTTATAAATTCTAAATCAATTTCTCAGGCCCTTCTCATATCCTCATTGTCAAAGTTACTTTTCCACCAGCTCAATGAATATTTTCAATGGTTATTTCGGTATATCAAAAAAAAAAAAAAAAGACCTACATACATTTAGCCAAATTTTTTAAAGCCCCTACCACGTGCCAAAGATTATTAGGCATTGGAAATACCTAAATAAATAACAGCATGTAACGCCTTCCATTCATTTCCAGTTCTTGTTTCCAGAGTCATATTGCAGGCTTGTTTTAATTCTTATAATAATACTATCCTCGCTGATCTGCTTATCTTAATCTTTCCACATATTAAATGAATCTTCTAAAAACCACCACATATCTATTTTCTGCTCATAAACTTTTAATGGATCTCTGTTGCTAAAATATCAAGTACAAATTCATCTTTATACTCAAGATCCTTTACATACGGGCTACCTTTCCAACCTTACCCACCACACTGCTCCTACTCACCCAAAGCCTCTGCTCTAGTTGCCTGAGTCACTAAGTTTTTGGCATGTCTTAAAACATTCTGCTCGTATACTTTTGCTCAAAAGACTTCTCCTTCATGGATCACTGACTGTTTGAGGTTATACTAGCTTTGGCAACAAAAATGATTAATGGCTTAAGATAAAGTCTCATTAGTCTCTCACGTGAACTATCCAGTGTGGATGTTCTTGGTTGGAGGGTAGGTTTGCCCCCGTGTAATATTTCAAGATCTAAGCTTATTTGTTCTTGAAGGCATCTGCATCTGGTAGGTATATGGGAAAAGAATATGAAGGGTGGTCCATTTTTATAGGCCAGGCCTGACAGTGACACACACCATTTCTGTCCTTATTCCAATGGCCGGAACTCAATCACATTGCCCACCCAGTTGCAAGAGAGCCCAAGGAAAGCTGTCCAACTGTGATCCCAGACAGAAAGGGATTTGGGTTTGTGAACACCCAGCAGTCTACGTCACCATGTTTTCTTCATTACTTTACATTAAGGAGAATCTATTTATTCATCAAGGTCAGACAAAATTCCACTTCCTTTGGAAAGTCTTTCTTAACTACTCTGATGGGAGTGACAATTCCCTTTTCTGAAGTTTCATAATACCTATTACCTTTTCATTTATTTTATACTTGCCACTACCATATTACAAAGTTATTTTTCTTTTTGATCGTGCATATATTTTCCCCAGTAATTCTAAGTTTCTTGAAAATATAATTTTAGGTCATCCATTTGTTCATTCACTATGTATTTATTGGAAAACTACTATATGTAAGACATCATATGTGATTACCACAGAGTACAAAAATTGGTAAGAAGTTGTTTCTGGACATATATTGTCATTTTGGAATTCAATTCAGAAGGCATTCCCATGAGCAAGTCCTTTGAGCCCTTTAAGACTATGGAAAAGAATTATTCAAATGGTCAACCACGCCAAGAGACTTTAATTTATCTTAAGGATGCTATTATGTAAGTGAAGGCTATATCACTTATTACTTTTTACTTAACCTTCCTACATTGATTGGCCATTGCTTATTCAAGCACAGAAGACCTCCCATACTATTATAAACAGACTTAAACAAACCATAGTCATTGCTAAAAATATCCCAAGTCATGTTACCTCACCAATTGAGTCATACTTTAAGATTTAAAGTCTCTGAGGATACTTTAGGTAATGACAGCCTAATATTGCCGCATAATGCTCTGCAAGTCCATTAACATGAACCCAGCGCTAAGGTCTAAGAAAGAAGAAATGGAAACTGTTGCTATAGCCGATGTCAGAGAAATTGCTACCTAGTATTTCTTCTAGGATTTTTATGGGTCCAGATCTCACATTTAGGTACTTACTTCATTCTGAGTTTATTTTTGTATGTAGTATAAGAAAGTGGTCCAGTTTCATTCTTTTACATGTAGCTGTCCAGTGCTCCCAACACCATTTGTTGAAGAGACTTTTTCCCACTGCTTATTACTTCTTCCTTTGTAAAAAATTAATTTCCCATAAAATTGTAGGTTAATTTTTGGGCTCTCTATTCTCTTCTATTGATCTATGTGTCTATCTCTGTGCCAGTACTATACTGTTCTGATTACTGCAAGCTTTGGACTATGACTTGAAGTCTGGAATTGTGATACCTCCAGTCTTATTTTTATCTTTCAAGATTACTTTGGCTATTTGGGGTCTCTGGTGGTTCCATACAAATTTTAGGGTTGCTTGTTCTAGCTCTGTAAAAAATGCTGTTGGTATTTCAATAGGAATTGCATTAAATGTGTAGATTGCTTTGGGTAATATAGACATTTTAACAATCTCTGTTCTTCCAATCCATGAGCATGGAATGTCTTTCTATTTCTTTGTGTCATTTTCAATTTCTTTATCAGTGTTTTATAGTTTTATTTGGTCAAGCTTATTCCCAGTTATTTTATTATTTTGGTGTAACTGTAAATGGAATTGTTTCCTTAATTTCTCTTTCTGCTGCATCATTATTGGTGTATAGAAGTGCAGCATATTTCTGTACTTTGATTTTGTATCTTGCTATTTTACTAAATTCATTTATCACTTCTAGTAGCTTTCTGGGGGAATCTTTAAGTTTTTCTATATAGAGAAAAATACTTCTTCCCTATCAATTTGCCTTTTACTCCTTTTTCTTCTGGGCAAAAATATGAAATGGGAAAAAGATAGTCTCTTCAATAAATGGTGTTGGGAACACTGGACAACTACATAAAAAAGAAAAACTGGACCATTTTCTTATACCATATACAAAAATAAACTCAAAATGGATTAAAGACTTAAATGTGAGACTTGAAACCATTAAAGGCCTAGAAGAGAGCACAGGCAGTAATTTCTCTATCAGAGCAACATTTTTCTCGGTAGGTCTCCTGAGGCAAGGAAAATAAAAGCAAAAACAAACTACTGCATCAAAATAAAAAGCTTCTGCACAGCAAAGGAAACAATCAACAAAACTAAAAGGAACCTACTGATGGGAGAAGATATTTGCAAATGACATATCTGATAAAGGGTTAGTATCCAAAATATATGAAGAACTGATACAACTCAACACCAGAAACAAATAATCCAATTTAAAAATAAGCAGAAGATATGAACATTTTTCCGAAGAAGACATCCAGATGGCCAACGGACATATGAAAAGATGCTCAACCTCACTCATCACCAGGGAAATACAAATCAAAACTACCATGAGATGTCACTTCACACCCGTCAAAATGGCTAAAATAAAAAACACAAGAAACAACAAGTGTTGATGAGGGCATGGAGGAAAAAGGAACCCTCTTGTGGTGTTGGTGGGAATGCAAACTGGTGCAGTCACCATGGAAAAAAGTACGGAGGTGCCCCAAAAAGTTAGAAATAGAACTACCCAGTAATCGCACAACTGGGTATTTACCCAAAGAATACAAAAACACTAATATGAAGAGATATATGCACCCTTATGTTCACCATTACTTACAATAGCCAAGATATGGAAGCAGCACAAGTGTGCATTGATAGATGAATGGATAAAGAATATATATATATTCATATTCATATATATATATGAAATGAAACATTATTCAGCCATAAAAAGGAATGAAATCTTGACATTTGCAATAACATGATTGGAGATAAAGAGTGTAATGTTAAGTGGAATAAGTCAGTCAGAGAAAGATAAATACCATATGATTTTACTCATGTATGTAATTTTAAGAAACGAAAGCAAGTGAGCAAAGGAAGAAAGAGACAGACACACCAAGAAACAGACTGTTAACTCTATAGAGAACAAGTGCTGGTTACCAGAGGGGAGGTATGTATGTGGGGGGTTGGGAGGGATGAGAGAAGCAGGTGATGGGGATTAAGGAGTGCACTTGTGATGAGTACTGCATAATGTACAGAATTGTTGACTCATTGTATTGTACACCTGAAATGAATATAATACTGCATGTTAATTATACTGGAATCAAAACCTAAAAAAGTTTTAAATAAGACTCATTAAAAATCATTTTTTAAAAAGAGGAAATGGGCTTAAACTGATGTAAAAAAAAAAAGAAAAAAAAGGATTTAAACTACGACAGAAAGAATCTTGGTCCAATACAGGGGAGAGCTTATCTAAAACGAATTAACCTTGAAATGACTTATTACGCCTCTCTTACCCTTAGAGAATATTAGGTATGTTACAGTAAATGCAGATGCTAGGAAACCAGGAGATAAAATAAATAGCCTCTGGAGAGATCCTCCCCACCTTCTGAAGCCTAAATCCTAAGGCTTAGACTATTTTTGGTTTCCTTTCGGAGATGGCTCAGAAAGGAGCCTCTACAATCAAAGTGAAAGCAGCTCTTTATTTCTTTTTTTTTTTCTTTCCTGACTACTCCAAGATCTGTTTTTGCCACAACTTCATAAGTATTTCAATTACTTGTTCCCTCAACAATCCTGCGGAGAAGCACTGCCCCCACCCCCCTTTTTATGGATGAAGATATTGAGGTTAAGTGATTTTCTCAGGGTTACAAAGAGACCTAGCAGCAATGAAGGAATGAGAACTAGCAGTTGAACCTTCTGGAGGATGAATAGATTGAGTTTCTGAGCAGCCTGGCTATTATACTGCAAAGAGGCCATGCAGACGCCCGGCTGAATGTGCAAAGAAACCGCGTCGTCCGGGAAATGAAAAGGGAGGCTGCGAGGATAGCATTTTGCTTCTTATTAATGACAGACGCAATTGTCTCAAGTTGGAAAGAGAGGCCCTTTAGAGACAGAGCCTTTTAGAGAGAGGACAAACGGCAGGGCCCTCAATTTGGGACCCCTCCTCAATGAGACCCTTGTTGTCCGTCCACTTACAGACAGTGCTGCAGAGGAAGCCGGCCTCCAGATGGGAGACGTGGTGCTGGCTGTCAATGGCACGGAGGTCACCAGCGCGGAGCACGCAGAAGCTGTGCACCTTGCCAGGAAAGGTAGGTGGGCCAGCCCCCAGCTCACAGCTAACCGAAGTCTCAGGGAGCTTGGCTACACCGGGCATTCCAACACGGGAGGGCCCCTGCACCCTGGGTGCAAATGCACTTCTCCCCAGAAGCTCCCCTTAGCACCTTGCTTCTCATCAGCTCCTAGGAACTAAACCATGTCTCTGCCCCGCGTTCCTTCTGGGTCCACAGCCAGCTACCAACGTGGAGCCAGGAAATGGCCTCAAAAATGTGCTCTCTTACAGAAATGTGTCCCTAAACTCCTTGCCATGAAAAACTCATCGCAATGGCATTCTCGGTACAAGAACCCATTTACTATGTCTCCTCCTTTCTTCCTCCTGTCCTCTCTCCCTGCCTTGCCTCTTGGTTCCTTCCTCTCTTCCTTTTCCTTTCCTTTTCCTTTCTTTCCACCGGTTTTGATGTTAAGAGCCTTGGGGGTTTTAATGTTAAAAGAGAGAGAGGAAGAAAGAAATCACAAATCTTCAGCTCCTGCAGATGCTCCTCGGGCCACTTGAGGCCTGCCTTTAAAGCAAGCCTGCCCCAGATGGAGCCCGCAAGGGAACAATGCTAACACATGCCCCTGCCTACCCTTGAACCCACTTAGATTTTGTGGAAAGGATAAAACTGTCTTCCTCTCTGTAGAACAAATTACTTTCTTTGGCACCACGTGACAAATCCTTATCTCCCCCCAGACTTCCAAATACACAACCGGTAAATGCTGTGTTCCATCAAGGGACTATTTGGTGAGGTGTCCTACTCCCGGTGCCCCAAAGGCTGCACACATATCTCCATGCTCCTGAAATGTATTCTTGGACTAATTGGGGTATAAAAATTCATGCATTTGGTATAGGCCACACGTGCCCTAAGTGTACCTTGCTGAACACTAGGTCTTGCTTGTCCTTTCTCATGCTGCCATCACGCGTGAGGGTTAGCACAGCAAGAGCCTTCTTGAGTGGAGACCAGGACAAGAAAACCACTAACATTTCTTGTCTCCTGATAAGTTATTCTGTACCTTTTGATGTAGAATTTAGCTGAGGTTTTGGCTGCCCTGTAGGACTTGTCCTGTGCTGGGTGCACCGGAATCCAAGGACACTATCAGTGAGCATGTGCAGCAACTACCTCTAAGTGCTACCTACATATTTATCCTAGGAGCCGCAGAGATAAGAAATCGAGATAATGTGGTAGTGATTTTACCAATGAATTGGAAGCATCTCCTATAATAAGGAGATTTGACACCTTACTTCTGGATTTGGCTGTTCCTTAGGTTCCTTCTCACAACTAATTATTTTTCAAAAAAATTTTTTTAGTTAAATAAAACCTGATTTTAGGAATATTTCAACTCTTAGGTCTTCTTTTATTTTTGCCCAAGAAGCTTAACGTTCTTGGTAATATTGAACCGTTCAGCCTCACTCTGTGAGTTAATGGAACGCAGAAAACATCTCTAAAACTTAAACAGAAGACTTTTCGATTTCCCTAAGATGATAATCCTAGAGAAGAGCTAAACTCAGCACCCTCGCTCCTGCTAGGCCTGGCGGTTATTTGTAGGATGGCTCTGTCAGCTTAACAGCTTGACAGACCCCGGTGTAACCGGGGTCACACCGTGCCTTGTTGGGCAGTTTGGCCTCCCTACCCCAAGAAGAGCCTGACCCGCAGGGAACCTCCCTGCATCTTTGCCAAACCCCCTCAAACACAGCAGTGGAGATGCCTCAGAAGCAGAAAGGTGGATGGTCGGTCTGAGACACTATGGTAAAGACAGTCAGAGACTTGTAGGGAAAACAAGTCCATTTCATACCTGTGTGTGTTCAGGAGATGGGAAGTGCAGCCAGTAGCAGAAGACAGCTCAACACCTCCTGCAGGGAATCGCTGAGGGACAGTTTCTTTTCTCCCTGGCTTGGTACTGGGCAGCCAAGACCAAACCACTGAAGGCCAAGCAACTGGCAACACCTGTTCCTCATAGTCAGTGGGAAACAATCCAGCTGGATCAAGGACTTGATCACTTCTTCCTCAGGCTTAACCTCTACCACTCATTGATTATAACACAGCTCTTAATTGAGAAATAATAAAAACCAAAAAAGATGCAGATAAACAAAATAGAGAATAATAAAAAGAAAAGAGGAAAAATTTTAAATAATAAAATACTACCATGAACAACTATATAACAGTAAATGTGAAAACTTGGTAAGTACGGACATTTTCCAAAAGTAATTAAGGTGCCAAAATTAGTGCAATAATAAATAGAAACTTGGAATAGACTGCAATAAAGGTATTTGTAGAGCAAACAAAAAAGACGACCTGACTTTTCTCCCAATCCACCCCTACTCCATCCTCCATTCATAAGTGCAAGATGCCAGTCACTTTTACGGATGAAGTGTTTCCAACTTTCAAGAGCAAATAATCCATATTCCAGAGTTTTTTCAGGACATAGGAAAAAGTGATGCTTCTCAGCTCGTTTTATGAGGCTACTATAATCTTGATTCCAGAACAAGATAGGTATAGTATGAAAAATAAAAAAAAATATGTTCATTTTACATGTGTATAGATGCACAAAACCAAAGAAAAATAGTAGATACTTGAATCAAACTGTTTATCAAAATTACATATAATACATCATAATGACGTAGGATTTATCCCTAAATAAGAATGGCTTTCTAAGAAAATATTTTGGTACAAATCATCCCGTTAATGAATGAAAGAAAAAAATTGCATGACTTTTTCAATAGAAAAGTCATGTAATAAAGTTTAGTACAAGTATATGTATTTTAAATTCCCTAAATAGTAGGAATAGAAGTTTCTTTTCATAACTTGATAAAGGTTATCTACCAAAAATCTTACCACAAAAAGTAAAAAGTATGTAAAGTATATACAATAACAACAGAACATTTAATAGAGAAACTTCAAGCAGATTTCTTTTGGGATTGAAAAGAATAATGGCGGTTTTAACAACTTCTGTTTACCAAGATATCTAAGGTCCTGACTTATTCAATAACACGAGAAAGAAAAATAAAGGTCAACGGTCTTGGAAGGAAAGAGATAAAGCTGTTATTATTTGCAGATTATCCGATCATAACAAAATCAATAGACCAACACTTAGAACTAATTAGAGCAACATCGACCAAACTGAGGTTTCCTTGTAAAAATCAGTAGTGTTCTTCTACACCAGTCATAACCAAAAAGAAAATAAAAGGAAACTAATATATGATTAATAACGGCAGCAAAACCACCAGGTAGGAAAGAATTAATCCAACCCAGAACACACAAGAGCTTCATAAAAAAAAATCTTTACGACTCAATCAAAGTACATAAAAGAAGACTTAAATAACTGAAGATATATAGTATCTTCATGGGTGGAAGAACTTTATAAAGATCTCAATTCCCCCAAATTAATCTAAATACTCAACAATTTTTCAATAAAATTTTATTAAAAATGTTTGAGTAGCTCGTCCAACTTATCCTCAGATTTATGTGGAAGGATAACTGTCTACAAGTAGCTAGATCATTTATGAATGGGGCTCGCCACGACAAAGGAACGTTTCATACCAGATATTAAGGTATATTGTAAAACCTTAAAAATAAGTAATAAAAAGAGTGGCACTCACAGCAATAGACCAGTGGAATGGAGTGGATTAGAAAGCTCAGAAACCCACTCAAATATTTATTAAAACTTGATGTAAGAAAAAGTAGCACCACGACGAGGAGGAGGCAAAATTTTTACTACACCATTTTTACAGAGAACCACAAATTGGATGGATTGACGTCGGTACGTTATGCTTCATATTTTATACCACATACAAAGGTGGACCTCAGATGTATTAAAGACCTCAATTTTTAAGTTATAAACATAATGTCAATACAGGAAACTAGGAGAATAACTTTGTTGGTGAGCAGAGAAACTCAGTGAACAACAGGATGACACTTTAGATCCACCAGACTGGGGGACAGTCGGGTGGCGGGTGGATAGGAATCTGATTATCACCAGCTTTGGTGAGGATATGAGGAAATGAGAATCCCCATGTACTCTTGCTGTGCTATTGGATCTCAGAGAGCAGTCTGGCAACGTCTAGTAAAGCACCTATAAATCCTTTGTCCTGGCAATTGCTCTTCTGCAGATAGAAGCCCAAAGAAACTGCTGAGATGACATACACAAGGACGTTCATCGCAGTGTTCTGTGTGACAGAGAATTGTCAGAGGCAGTCAGAGCAACCATCACCAGGGCAGTGGGTAAACAAGCCAACAATGGATGCATACTCCGCACTTCTGTGCCTCGCTTTGAAACAATATACAAGATGTACATTTAGCCAGCAACATGGGTAGATCCTAAAAGACATGGTTTAGAGTAAAAAAGAGACAGACAGACAGACAGACAGAGACAGAAATAGAATGAGATCTTAGCATAATACCATTTATGTGGAATAAAAAGACAAACACAAAGGAGTGTATCCGAGGCCCTTATATAAAACATGTTCTGTGCGTGCCCCATTGTGGGGAGCAGACCGTGTGAGGGGAATTAGGAATAGAGGCAGGAAATAAAGTGAAACAAAACAAAAGGGTCTGCGCTCCAAGCACAACTGCATGCAACGACCTGAGTGTGACGATGGGCTCTGCCGTCTGCAGCCAGGTTCATGAACAACGGGCGAAGGGCCTCCTACAGGGCACCCACCCACACACAGTTTCAGTTCCATGCAGCTCTACGATTTATAGGTAGTAATGGTGAAGGAAGGCAAAAGCAAAAAACAAAACAGGACTGCTGAGAGGCAGTGGGGCTGTGAGAATATACGTGACCATGAAACTAAAAAAAAAAAAAAAAAAAAAAAGAAGAGAAAGGGAAAGAAATAAGGGGAATAATTTAATTTTTATGTAGTGCTTTCCACATTCAATTTTAGCAAACCTGTAAATTGGTCAGGGTATTTCTGGGATGTGTAGAATTTGAAACAAGCCGTTGGGAGGAAGCGGGTTGGGGGGAGGTTCGCTTTAGGAGAGAAGTCACCAACTTGTTGAAGAAAGCAATAATCACCAAGCAACAAATGGAGCCTCTTGTTAAATCCATATAATACATAGAGGTCTTGAAAAACATAGCCAAAAAAGAAAAAAAAGAAGAAGAAGAAGAAAAATATAGCCAAGCAGAGTCTAACAAGAGTAACAAGTAAACATGAGGTTGTTCAAAAACCTAAGTGTTTCTGCTTGCCTCTTGTACCTGTTTGCACAAACTTCTTAAAGTCTTCTTTTTTTTCTTTTTTTTTTTTTTTTTTACTGCTATTTCTGTACAGTTTCATTCTTAGGTATTTTAAACTTTGGTAAAAATCTTGTGACAGTGCAGGTTGCTACTTTGCTAATTTAGATGTATAAACATCCAATCACTTCCCTTAAAACATTAAATCTGAAATCTAGCTTTCTGTCCGACTCAGACTCACCCAAGCAACTCTTAAATATGAAGTTTCTGGGCAGTGGCCTGCACCTCTGATATTTGAATGAGCGCCCGGTGATTCCCTCGCAGCAAGCCCAGCCTGAGTGCTGAGCTCAGCATCTCGGAGGCATGGCCAAGAGGTGATAGTTGGAAGATTCCAAGTCTATTTTGGGGGCAGCTTTTATCCTGTCTCCCTAGACTAGCATTAGAAAGGGGATCTACCGTATGTTGTAAGCTCAAGTTCTCAGTGATCCTATTGAAATAACAGTCCTGTGCAACAACAACAACATCAAATAATATATTAATATCCATGACATCACAGACCATGGAATAACACAAAATTAAAATAATCAAATAATAATCCTCTTCAAGAATACGAACCACACACTCCTGTACAAATTACCTCAATTTTGCTCCTGGGAAAACCAAGATTTAAGAAAGTGTTCGGGGTCACAATGGGAAGTAACACTAGCTCCATGGGAGTCCCTGTTTGGTGAAGTCCCTCATCCCCCGTCCTCCCCCCCCAACCCAACCCGTTGAGCTCTTGCAGGGCCAATTACTTGCAGGCTAAAATAGGAGATTTAATCATGGAGGGAAAATGCTGCAAAGAAAAAGGAAAGGAAAACAATGAAGCTCAATCAAACTGGGAGCCCTTTGGGCCTGTGGGGCTCCTTTGTTGTCACCCAGAGCAGCTCGACTCAAAGCCCAGTGCAGGAGTCTGGGACCTGGGCAGCTGACCAGGGGCCAGCCCTCCACGCAGCCTCAGGGGCCGCACACGTCTTGCACATTTTTCCTCGGTGCCTGTGAGGGTGGTGGAGTTTGTCTGACAGCAGAGGTGCGACTCTGACACAGTATAAGATTGGTGGCATAATAAGAAGACAGTGATCCAGAGAGAAAGTGTGAATTAGAAAGAGAAATCGTTTTGCTCTCTCCTGTAGCTGTAAATAACCTGGCCCACAACTCCCAACCTCCCAAACTCCAGGCCAAAGTGCCAAGGGAAGAAGAGTTTGCTGGAGGGGGGCTTGTCTGGTCAAGGACGACATCATCACCAAAGAACTGTATTTGCTAGATGTGGATTTTTCGACCTTGTTCATCACGGCAAACGGTGCTCTGGACTCTCCCTGCAGGCCATTGGGTCTTCCCCCTTCCCAAAACGCCAGCAAGATTTCTGGGCAGCCCAGCAGAGAGAGGCAACGGCTGGGTGTTTCCCTTCTCCAAGGTGGGGAGACACTCAGAGACATAAGTAAGGGGGGGCAAGCTAATCATCTTGTTGTTGCAAACTATTGTGGCTGAGAAAGAAAGCAGAGTGGGGAAACTGGATCGTAGTCAAGGAAGGGAAGGCAAGCGTAGTGGTCGGTGACCAGGACCGGGCTGGTGAGCAGAGCCTCTTGGCAACTGAGAGATGCCTGGCCACTTGGTCCCGAAATTATGGTCCAACATCCAGAGAGAACTTGCAGCAAACATGGGCTCTCAGGACTCATCCCAGACCTACTGACTGAAGGCAGCAATTTCATAAATGCACCAGGTGATTTGCATCTACATTTGTTTGAGAAGCACCAAATTAGGAACTTTCCATGTTCTTCGATCCCAGTAAATTGATAAGTAGTAAAACCAAAAGGGTTTGCTTGTACTTTGTCATTAGTCCTTTTAACACACACACACACACACACACACACACACACACACACACACACTCACACACTTCAATGACTATATAAATAATTTGGAAATAATATAAAAAATAATAATCTAAAGTCTACCATACCCAGGGGCTCCTAGCCCCTCAAAGAATATAAACCCCCCATCGCACAGCAGCTGCTTGGAAATCGGCAACTCCCTGTGTATCAGGATCATGTCCTAACTCTGAATGTGAAAGACTTTCCTTTAATATGATGACGCCGCGCTGCAGCAGGACCATCTGTATCCCCGCCCCAGAGAGAATTTTCTGGTGAACCAAGTTATGTTTACGGCCAGCTGAAACTCAAGCTTCCCCTGATCAGTATCAGAGAAACCCATATGCAGTCTGTGTAAGCAAGAGGAAAATGACCTCAGGGGGCAGCCCGCTGCAGCAGTACATAAATAAATTGGCAGATGTGTCAACTATGCATATAAGTCCACAGTGCAGTTCTTCGGGGACTAAAGTCCAAAGACAAAGACGTTTGTGGGTTGCCGGTCAATCTGGAGCATTTCTTCTAATTTCTCTGGATGTGTTTTTGACAGGAGCTTAAGGGCAGTTCAATAAATTAAAATGTATTTACATGGCAATGAAGAATTATCTTGACACACAGAGTTATTTAATTACCAAGGTGCTTTGCGTGCTGCTAAAGTTAAGACTGTGTCAGCCTTTCTGGGACAAATCTTTATTTTCAGGGCCATGTGGCTCAGCCAGGAATGATCCCCTGGGTTGGAGCTTGTCATTTATATAAGAGGAGTCTCCTCACTGACCCCCATTTCCATAGACAGCTCTAAACAGATCGGTAATCTCAATGTCAGACATCATGATGAAGTCAGCGCTGCTAAGGCCAAATGTCCCCCTTCAGGGATGTGGCCTCCCTCCCAGAGGAATTGTAAATGAAGTCATACCCCATTTGCAGTCTTCAAAGCATGTCAGGGTTGCTGTCTGTCTGAGTGACATTCAGAGAATTTTCTTGAGGTATCAAGAGGTAGGCGTATGATGAAAGTCTATTTCCATGCTGGCAGCATCAAAGCACGATTGGTAACTGGTGACCTCATATTATTAGGGACAGGGACAGTTCCCCCCACAGCTATGCACCATAGTGATCATAGAGGAAAGGGGGCACCTCTGAGGTCTAGGCCCCAAGGAAGTCACTCTGAGAAAGAGGACAGGTACCTGGAAACTCAGGGTCAAACCCTCAGCACTAAGTTGGATAGGAAAGAAAGAGAGGTTACAAACCTTTCTGCCTCAGCTTTCCTAGAATTTGTCTACTTCTGAGTTCCTAATAAATTTCGATCAGAAATAATATGGGCAGCCCATCTATTAGCATGGTTTAGATCCTCCCTTTAGCTAACCCAAGTCAAGGAGGCGAATTATCTTGAAGGAACATGAGATAGCAAAGCCAAACACCACCCACCTTCCTTCGTCAGATGTAAATCAAAGTATGTTAAAGATTTAGCTTGACATCATGACAGACAGTGAGAATGAACAGACATGAGTCCTCCAGCCTGAGAAGCTCACAAGACCAAATGGTTGAATATGAAAGGAAGAGCCAGGAACCTTGGCTCCCACATCCAGGTCAGCCCCATCTGAGTTATGGGTCAAAGAGGTCGCGTTACCTCCCCAGTTGTCATTTTCCTCATCCACACAAGGGACTGAATCCCTGAGGAACTCTCCCTCATTCGTTCCACCTGTAGGATTCTATTTCGTGCATTCCATTTGCGTGAACAATAACCCCCTTTCCACCACCCGTTCCTTCTGAAAAGCCACAGCCTCTCCCAGTTAATGGTAAGATTTTCAGCCACAGAACTATCCCAAATTCGTTTCTGTAGGTCCGGACATCTTGACCCTCGTGGTGGGATCTGACATCAGTCGCTGTCCCAATACTCCTTGGCCCACCTGCCGCGGCTACCTCCATAAGAGGACTCACTCGGGCTTTGTGAAGGGTTGGAGGAAGAGGTGGTTTGTGCTGAAGCATGACGGCTGCCTCCACTATTACAGACACAAGAAGGTAAACTGGGGGTAAGAATAAGAAACCCTGGGAAGTGCCGTCAGCCCGTTCCCGAAGTCTTGTCTTACGAGGTACCATGTTGTAGGAGTCTGGACACAGTGTTCTCTCCTGTGACTTTTAAAGTACTTTTCCTTCTTCAGAGGTACAGAGAATTGTAATTTATTTTCTCTGCTGCTGCATAAATCAAGGCTGGCATAAGTTTCTATCTCGTTTATTCCTATTTTCAGATCCTCTGTGAAAATTTCCTTATCAAAGCCAAGAAAATAAGAACCAAACTGCATACCTAGTACCCTAGAGAAATCAAAGTAGGCGAAGGCAAAGTGCAGCTAACATCTCGCTGGACCGCAGTGCCTGAGCACTGTTCCCTAGGTTACGGGGATTGATGTTAGCAAGGCTTCTGAAGCCTCCGAGAAGCTGCCTGGAGTACCTTGTTTCATTTCCCAGATTTCATTAAAGCAGCAATTTCTAACTCTAGGTGAAGGTTGGAATATTTAGAGGAGTATGCAGATCTGATCCTCCTCCCAGATGTTTCTCATCCAGCAGGCCTGGGATGGGGCCTGGACCCATGGAGCTGGGGATGGCACCTTGAGGGATTCTGGGGTGCACTTCAGACTGCCAACCCAGGGGTCACGTCCTGTCTGTGGAAGTGTTTTCCTAGCCCTGTGCAATACGGCGTTTAATTTCCGTAATCAGATGCAAACATCATAAAATCCAGAGATTTCCCACAGAAATCCTGATTTCCAACTTCTCTTGAAAAAAATCCCTAGCAAACAAGTTGATGGGAGCTGAATAGCAACTCCCTCCCCTAGGAACGTGGAAGCTGTCCCGTTCAAGAGAGCGTTCACTCCTTCCCACTGTCTTCTGCTCTTTTGGCTTCACTCTGAACCACAGGTGCAACCTACCTCTAATAATGTAAAAAAACAGGAATTTTGGTTGTTTCCCTTATATAGGACACGAGCTCTTTCTGCCTTTATTTTACATTGCCCTAGTTTCTTAAGGTCAAGCTGCTGCTTTTTTTCTTTTTGTATTTTATATATATGTATGTATAAGAGTATATATATACTATTTATACATTTAAATATAATATATATATATATATATATATTTAAAACCTTATTTCCTTTCTGGATTGAGGAAAGGAATTTATCAATAAAGAGATCAGTACCTTTTTTTTTTTTTTTTTCAAAAAATGAGGCATAATGTTGCCTATTGTAGCATGGCCAAGAATCTTCTTTTCCTAGACTGTGAATCACTTATTTGTGACAATCACGAAGAGGTGTCTGCCTTTTGTAGGAATGTGAGCCTCAGCCACTTTGAAAAAACTTTGTCTCCCTCCAGTGCAGGAAAATAGGATTCTCTGTAAGCAGGGATGAGAAATGATGGTCCGGCCTTGTTCTCTCTGTTCTGTGAAAGTGAAACAGACCAGAAGCTTCCAACCAGAAGCCCCTGAAGGATTTTCCAAAGTACATGCAAAAACCGTCTCTTTCCCCCATACCCCCTAAAGGGGTCCTGGAAACCGTATGGTCTTTTTTAAGCTTTTTCAAGGTAATTCTCATGGAACTGAGAATTTCCATGGCTAGTCCCATGGCAAAGTGTGTTCCCGTCTAGAGTCAAAGGGCAAAAATAAAAACAATAATGCAAGCTTACCAGTTTATCTTTGATGAGATAGATAGTCCTTTATCCTGAGAAGGTGTCCTTTCCACCTCTCAGTGATAATTTTTGTTTCCTCTCATGAAATAGTGACAAAACAATGCTAGTTTTTCTCTCTCATGGCTTCTCTCAACAAAACAAATACATCATAAAGCGACTTATGTCAGGTACCCTATACTTTAAGGTTCCTGGTTCTTGAAATTCAGAATGGCTCCTGGATCCAGGGCTTTAGGTCTGGATTTGCCAGGTGGCAGTCTCGGGACTGGTGCTGCCTGCAGATGTTATGTTTGGCTTGCACAATGTTTTTATAAATTTTTTAATTAAATGCATTCAGGTGAAGCATGTGCTGTCCAATTTGCCGTAATCCCCACTACTCCTCATTTCCTTACACTGAGCCCAGTTATTTGAATTACCCAGTAGGCCCTATAAGGATTTGAGTGCACGAATCCTGGGGTAGAATTTATGTGGAAAATTACAAGTGTGGCGGTATCATGGTTAAAATTAAGATAGTTTTTTTTTTTTAACTGCTTCTAGTCCTCTTTGGGAAAGAAGTGTGGGTCTTATATAAGTTTGAACACAGAACACCATCGCTACGGTAGGTTTTAACATGGAGATGGTAAAATACAAAAATAAGGTGTTATTTTGTTTATAAAGAACCAAAATCAGATGCCTTGTGGAGCTGAAAATTCCAGAATATAATACATCTGATCTTTAGAAGAGATGGCAATGACCGAGAAGAGTTAAAGGGACACAGTAAGAACATAACAGAATAAATTAGCGGAAAATGAACTCAGTCATACAGTATTCACTCAAGCAATAAATATTTATTGAGTGCTCTTATGAGCCAGGCATTATGCTAAACTCTGGAAACACATACGAGAAAGACAAGGTACCTGCCCTGTTTGTGCTTATGGTTACAAAGAAAAGACCGCTATTAAGGAATATATTCACAAATAAACAGGAAATTGTGAGTGGTACTACGAGTAAAGCTATAGGGCAAGAGAGGAGAACAGTAGCAGCCTGGATCCAACCAAAGGTACAATAACAAGTGAAGCTTAATATAAAGAATTATTAAACTATGATAAGAGAATAACTATAGGCTATTAAAAAAATACTACATGGTATCAAGGGAAATATTCAAGCAAGGACACACTCAGAAGTAGGACCCTCTCCAGGGCTGGACATTCAGATCTCCTTGGGAAATGTAGTTGAGTCCACTGGATGGAGGGCAGCTCGCTGGTTTGAAAGTGGGCCAGATGGACTGTGAGGTCACAGGGCAAACAGATCCCTTTGGATTACAGATGGGGGAGATGAACAGAAGCTGGTAGCCTGGGCCTGGGTATGTGACAGGAGTAGGATTGCCAGTGTGGCAGGAGGCCTGGGGCACAAGGTGTCCTTGTGGGGAAGACTGTCTGGAGGGTGGTGGGATGGGGAGGGCTGCTAGGAGGGAGGAGAAGGGAACACAGGGAAAGGGTGTACCAGGATGGGCAGGAGGCCTGGGGCATAAGAAGGATGTCCATGTGGAGAGGGCTACAGGAAATGATCACTAGGCCACACTGGGGCTGCAAGATCTCCAGGGACAGCATGTTGGGACAAAACACCCCCAGGCATCCACATACCCACACTGCAGACCCCTCCTGAGCCACTGCAAGGACCGGAGCATGCTTCCTCATGCAATGTGCCTCCAGCGCCCTCTACTGAAAAAAGCTTAACACCAGGTGTTCTGTGAAACGGAACTATGGAAAGTCATTCCATCGATTCTTGTGGAGCATATATCGAGAAGTAAATTTGGAGCTGAAAATCAACAAGCTCACAACTGGCACAAAAGCAAAACGAAAGGTCAAGTATAAATTATGAAAATGGGGAATAGAAAATTCATTCCTTCTTAAGGATATAACATTTTAGCTGAGGCCTGAGGGTTGGGAATAAAAATTAGCCAGACAGGAAGTTGGGATGAACATTCTCCATACAGAAAAAAGATCCATGAAGTGCTCCCCAAGTTGGAAAAAAAGCTTGGCAAGTTTGAAGATCTCAGAGAAAGTCCAGTGTGGCTAAGTCAGAGGGCAAGGAGAAGGTGGGGAAGGCAACAGGTCAGGTTAAAGAGTTAGGTTGAAGGTGGGTTATATGGGGCCCTGAGTCAATGACAGGGATAGTTGGATGTTCTCCTAACTACGAAAGAAAGTCACCAAAATATCTTAGGCAAAGGAATTTCCCAAAGATCATACCACATTCTGACTGTTATGTGTAGAATAAATTGGAAGAGGACAGGAGTTGAATAAAAATACCAGTTAGTTAGCTTAGTGCCATAGCCTAAGCAAGAAGAGATATTTGGTCTTGACCAGGGTTGGAATAATGAAGCTCAGTGGTTAGATCGCCAGATATATTTAAAAGATAAAAACCACAGTATTTGGCAATGAATTAAATGTGGCAGAGAAAGTGCATATAAGGATCATTCAAGGATGACTTCAAAGTTTTAGCAAAAGTAACTGGTTGAATAAGGTGTCACTTACTGAAGAGGGAATAGGTGACAAGGGCACAGGGTAAGGTGAGATCAGTAGTTCAATTTGAACTACTATGTAGAATAGAGAGAGGATTTATGGTATCATATATACTCCATCGTTACAGAATAGCACATATATAGTATTTAAGGCCACGGCAATCGATGAGATTGCTCGAGGAGAGAATCTAGTGAGATGAAAAGAGAGCCCTCAACTGAAACCCCAAGGGTGGACAGAGCAGAAGGAAAAAGGAAAGGTGGTTGAGAGGGGTAGCCAGAGAAATATAAACAAAACGTGTGTCAGGGAATCAAGATTTTTTTAAAAGTTTCAAAAAAAAGGAAGGTCACCAGTGTCTCCCAGTGTTGTGCAAGGCTACGCTATGCTGAGTGTTAGGAAATAGCCATTGAATTTGGCATTACAAAGTCCTTGGACTCTTTGGTAAGAGGCATCTGGCTCATACAGAGTGAAACAGCTCATTAGTGTGAATTGGAAAAGTGCAAACAGCATTTGTAGACCAGTCTTTTGTAAAGCTTGCCTCTGAAAGAGACTAGAGAAACGGTCGAACGTGTGGACTGAAGAGTGTGTAGCTCATTTACAGTTATTGTAATTACTTATATAATTGGGTTTGCATCTACTGTCCTTGTTTTTACTTTCCATTTGTCTCTCTATTCTGTTTCTTTCCTTCACCTTTCTCACCTCCTTTCAATTAATTCAATTAGTTTTTACAATTCCACTTAACTTGGGGGTTAGTGAGTCTTTTACCATTCTTTCTGCGGTCACCAGAAATATTACAATGTGCTTAAACTTCTTAGAATTGAATGCAAATTTGTACTTATGCTCTTTGATGGGCATCGCGGCATGTAACTTAGCCATGCCCTGGTAGTCCGCTTGTGTTACCATGTATTTTAATTCTATACAGATTGCAAGTCCTCTAAGACATTATTAACATGCTTTTATACAGCCAATGTTCTTTTATATTTATCCACATATCTACCTTGTTCCGTGGGCATTCGTCTGTCCCTGCATCTTCGAGCATTTAACCGAGCAACGTCTTCCTTAAGTCAACAGAAAGCCAAAAGAACACTCTCCTTGTCTCTTTGTGCTTTATGCTGTGGATATTTTTCTGACATCCTTCCAGCTGTCTGGTTTAATAGCAAATTAACCCCCCACCACCACCAAAGTTCCTAATTTTAATAATTATATATTCAGTCCTAATTTTCATTTGACTTGTTTTTTATAATTACCTGCATGAGCTGAAATGCTTCCACTTGTCTTTTATCTGTGAATATAGTGATCCTAGTCATGCTAAATTTCATCCCTTATCAGGATCCCCTATTGATTTGTTTCTGTTACCTGTCATTTCTGCAGTTTTGTTTCTGTTAGGACGACAAAAGCCCTAGTCCAAGGTCGTCTTCTAACCAGCATGAAAATAATTGTAAGGCAATTAGTCCTTGTGAGGGCGGGCTGCTTTACCATTCAACCTAACTGCCAGGGTCATTCTTTGGGGTTCTACCTCAGGGCCTGACTTGTCACGACCACTTCCCTGATGGGGCCTGAACTCCCTTAAGTCCTTGAGAGCTCTTTTTAGCTCCTCAGCCTTTTCAGGAGAAGTGACCCCAATGTGGGGCCCATCCCCTGCTGGGTTTTAGCCCCATTATTCGTCACTGTCTTACGAGCCTTCTGAAGTATTTGAAGAGGCATTTATAGATACACTTCAACTTTTCTGTTTTTCTCAGTAATCGAATCTGTACTAATTAATTATCTGCCGTCACTAAAATAGCAGTTCTGATGATAGCCAAAAAAGGAAGGATGAGGGGAAACATGTTTTGTTATTGTTTTTCTGGTATAAGACACTGAAGTGTGAGTGCTCCTGAGGGTAGGGTCAAACCGAGGAAGAGCTGATGGATGTGTTCCCCTTGCAAGCCATCCATCCTAAAAGTCGGGGGTCTCTAGCTCGTAGGAACCGGGAGAGAAACTGAACTTTGTGAAGGATAAGACTGAATGTTCAACCAGGTTCCAAACAAAAGGAAGCATTCTCTGTATGTTGTAGCAGAACAAGCCAGCCTTTGTCTGTTCTATGACTCCATGTGTGCAAGGCCCCAGGCGTGGGTGTGTGTGGGCAGCGCAGTGGGGACTGGGAGACACCAGGCTTTACAATGTAACGCTTCAAATACGTGTCTCTATTTTGGGAGTTTCTGATCGTAGACTTTGCTATGTTGGAGGAGGAGCCCAAGGGGCTGAATGACACACAACAGTGTGGGAGACTTCATTTTGAACAAAGATTAAAATTTGGAGCACGAAATAGGATTCATGAGTTTTGTTATGTGTCTCGAATCTCTTTGTAAATGAGACCTATTTCTCGTTGATTTCCTTCAACGACAGGAAAGGAAATTACGTCCCCTTCCAATGGTGCCCAGATGCTGACTATTTGCTTTCAAAAGCTGCAGAGCCCTAAAACTAAACGGGGACAAGCTGAAGTAGGATGGAGTGTGGGCTTTGAAGGTCAGTCTAGCTCTACAGCCTCCAATCTTAGAATCCTTTTTTTTTTTTTTTTGGTATGACTTTTAGGAAACTAAGAGTTACCAGGAAATGGGTAGCTCTTGGTATTGGTCAAAGGATTGATCCAAGAAGAAGAGGAAAACCAGCCTCACCGAATTCATTTCACCGGGAAGTAGGAGAAAGCAATATAGGTGATTTCTGATGGCACCTTATGGTTGTGCTTGTTACCAGAGTGCTTCCTTGCCTGCAGGTGCCCAGGTGACTCTACGGGGAGACAGGATATTGGAGGTCTGGGGAGAAGTCTGGCAAGAGACTCGGGTGTGTTAATCGTTTGTGGGTAGGGTTGGCACCACATGCCATGAGATAAACTAAAGAGAACGGAGATCACAAGAGAAGAGAGCTAAGGTCAACGCCATTAGACAGAGGACAGAGCCGGTCAGAAGTCTGGTGCAGGAATGAGGACCCAGATCAGAGTGTGAACAGGAACAGACAGTGAGACGAGTCTTATGTTCCGAAAGGCCAGAAATAAACGTGCTTCAAAAAGGTAGGAGTGGTCAGTGGAGCCAAATGCTGCTATGAAGTAGTTTCCTGCTAGATGTAAGCCTCTTGGTGGGAGGACGGCCCGCCCTGGCTGTGTCTGGCCTTGTCCGCCTACATCTTTGATCCTCCTTTTTCCAGATCCAAAGGCCTATTTGTCTCTGCCATCCAGAGGGGCGACTCCCCTGAATGCATATTTCTTGCAACTTTCTCTCTTCTCCCCCTTTTTCGGGCAAACTCTTAGAACGAGTTGCCCGATGGGGTCTTTCACTTTGTTTTCTAACTCAGGCATCCGTTTCTGCTCTCCTGTGCTTGTTGGGATTATAACGGAGCCCAGATTACCCAGGGAAGGAGGGTGGGATGAGAAGAGCAGTGGGCCACTGACATTCCACGCCCCATAAGGCTCTTACGTGCATTAAATTAAGTGACATTTGTAAGCCAACCGACACAGTCTCAAATACTAGATGCCCTCTCCTTGACCCATTTTACCCTACCCTGTGGTCACATGCCTCATAAGCGAGTACAGATTCAAACTCAGGTCTGCTTGGCTTAAAAAAGCTGCCTGCCAACTACCTGGAAACCACAGTTCCTGACCCGTTTCCCAGGTTCACAGCCCCAAACTGGACCTCAGCCTGCTGATCTGCTGCTGCTCCAGCCCTCGCTGGCTGCCTACCCACCCCTCTTGTCCTCACACTGTAACCATGTCCTCCCCTCGAGAAAGCTGCAGAACCAAAGAGAGGCTAAGACAGGAACTGTTAGGTAAGGTTGGTGAAGTTCACAGGAGTGGAACAAATAAATACCCAATGGATGGAGGGTGCTTGTGGCATTTGGAAAGCAGGGGGTGAGCCAGGACATGCGCATGGGCAATATAAAAGGGGATCTGCAAGTTCCCACTAAGACGTTTAATGAGCTCATGTCTTAACTTTCAGAAATACCTCATCGAAACCTTCTTCTGTAATTTAAGAGATGCCCAGTAGGTGGTGGGGCTTCCTCACAGATGGCTGTTCCGAGCCAACCCGTGGATAGTCTGAATCCCAAAATTCTTGTGAATGCAGAGAGATTGGAAAATTAATTTAGACTGGCTTTCTCCTTTCCCCAAATAGGAAAATGGGGATTAAATAGTATATCATTTACAACAGAGGATGCAGCACTTGAACCAGGGTGGCTGATAGTCACCTGAAATTCTCTGATTTTTACTAGATACCAGCCTCCAGCTCTGAGTAATTTCCCATAAGAAGACCATGCAATGGCACCAGGCAGCTGGTTCTGGGTTAGGAAGGTGTAAGTGTATGTAGAAAAAGGCTTCTGCCCTAAGAAGACCACATTCTTAGGATGATACTCCTTTTTTTTTTTAAGATTTTATTTATTTATTCATTCATTCATTCATTCATTCATTCATGAGAGACACAGAGAGGCAGAGACACAGGCAGAAAGAGAAGCAGGCTCCATGCAGGGAGCCCGATGTGGGCCTCGATCCCAGGGCCCCAGGATCACGACCTGAGCCACCCAGGTCATGCTCAACCACTGAGCCACCCAGGCGCCCCTTAGGATGATATTCTAATGGAGCTATTTATCCAGTATCAGGAAGACCCAATAAAAAAGGACACTTAAAAATCACCTTTCTGATTTTCTGCCTTTTTTTCCCTTACAAAAAAAATACCACTTGTGTAGGGTGTAAATTAGAAGGAAGCCAGTTTCCAAAAATGGCCTACTTCCCAGGTGACCAACCCCAGTACCTGGGACTCCCGGAGACACAGGCCAGGTCATCTGTTGCTAAAAGACATTCCTGGGAGCAATTCACATCCATTCCATTATTAGCAAAATAATTACTGAAAAGTTCTCATAGGCGAGGGGGTAACGCTGTAAAAATAGTTTTTAAAACCAACTCATGGAGTTTCACTTTACTGTGGGAAGAGATGGAAATGAGACAAGCTAATTTCAGACGTGGGCAAGTATTTGGATGTGACAGTGGCTGAGGGGAGGGAGGGGGCTGAGAGCCTATTCTCAAGGAATGGTCAAGAAAGCTTGTCGGAGAAGATGGTATTTAAGATAAAACGAAGAGGAAGAATGATTTCAGCAGAGGCAACAACTAGTACAAAGGCCCTGAGGAGGGAGTATTAGGCTCTTGGCAATCATTACCTCCTTAATAAGCATTAGGTAGCTCATCATATTGCATCTTGAGACCGACTACTTGGTATATAGAAAGATCCTGAAGGAGCTCAAGCCTGGGCCGGTGGGGGAGAATGGAGGCCAGCAGTGTGACACTGGGCTGCGGGCTGCCCCGAGGTGCCAGGGAGGAGGCCTCACAAGAAAGCAGGAGAGATTTACTAAAGGGACAAACAGAGGGCACCAAATACGCACTGCACCGTAGGTGATTCAAAGTAGCTCTTAAAAAGAGCTTTCCCTACAGCCTGCACATTTATTTCCATCTCATTGTTTTTCAAATGTAGTCTGGAAACCACACAGTAGAATCACCCAGGCACTTGTCACATCCCTGTGGGCATCACATCAGATTTTCCAAATCTGAATTCATGGGATGGGGATTGTCATAAACAATCAGAATATAGATTATAATAAATAGGCGCGCGCGCACACACACACACACACACACACACACACCATGAATATCATCCACACTAAAGTTGAGAACTGATGCTCTGTAGAATTTGCATTTTACCAATCCTTCAGCTCCTCAAATAGTTCGGCCTTCTATTTCTGCTAGCACAGGCGCTGCTCTTCAGAGTAGGAAAAGGCTAAACCACCTCTGGGAGAAGATGGGAGGAGTAATTCACGGCAAAAACCCTGCAAAACATTAGGGAGTTTTAAAGAGATCTTTAATAGTTCCCTTTATAATTTGTGAGTTTTTTTTAATCTAAAATATAAAAAGGAGCCCTTTTCCTTTTGGGTTTGAATAAACAGAGGACCGTGGGCTTTCTTCGAGGGCAGAGTGTTATTTTTCCTACGAATGGTACAGTTTTGTGGGCAGTAATGTTCTCTTCCTAAATCTCAAGAGCATTGAGCCCTCACCTCGTCCAGTTGTTGGGGACTCATAGGAAAGAAAGTTCCATTAGTGAAACTGTGGGTCGGGAGGTTGTGCCTTCAACTCCTGCAGTAGACAACAATGAGGACATGGCAAATGCTTTGGGAATGGTGAAGAAAATTAGTGTGTTCCTCAATCCACTGGTATCTTTGTATTTGTCTTAGAAAACTATGGCCACAAAAGCAAGAGCAAATTTGGACTTCTTGCCCACCCACCTCCCATCTGTAGTTAGGTACTAAGTTTTTTGTTGTTGTTGTTTTGTTTTACTAACTCTTCCACCCTCCCAACCCCAATATACCAACAAAAAGAGTGGGATTATTAGGCTGCCTCATATAGACTGATACCCTTAATGCTTGGTTTCTTTCTTTTTATCATCCAAAATTTGAAGAGAAAGCATCTAACTTCTTTCTTGCATAGATTTTTCTAGTAGGCTATCTACTGCCTACCAGTAGCAGCAGTTGTAGCAGTGGGGCCTTAAGATGTTTCAGAAGCCCGACAACCTTGGCTTAAAGACTCTTCAACCACTATTCACATCTTCAAATGCTTTAACCAAAAACTCAGAGGCTTCATCAGGGCGGAAATTATTTGATGTCTCCATAATACTTTTTTTTCCTGAAATAGCCTCATCTCCTTATTTCAGTGAAATATCCGCTCAACCAGCAAAAGGAGAATCCGTCTATTAAAATTTGTGTATTTGTTCTTCACAAGAAATTCTTAGGGTACAAGTTTAAGAGTGGACGATTAAGGAAAATTATTCAAGAAGTACATATGCCATTTGCATTTTTCCCTTTGGGATACATTTGTCGTCATCATTTACATGGAGGATATTTGCTTGCAGATCTGCCCTTTGCCTCAGAACTAGGATAATGTTTCCATTTAAACTGAGTCATCTTTGTCCTAAATATTGCAGAGTAGCTTGGACTGCCCAACTCCTGTTGCCTTGGGCCAGAGATGATGACAAGGCAAACTAAGCTACGGTCCCCAGATCTCTTGCTGTGTGCCATTTTGTGAGGCAGTCAGAGGTGTTGGTATATTACAAAGAATTAAGATATTAAATGAGCTGTATAAAATACTAGCCAAGAAATTTTAAAATAAAAAGCTTGCAAATGGATCACCCGCTTTGGCTCGGAAAAATGGGTTCTGAAAGCACAGAAAGAAGATTTGCAACTTGACACTTTTCATCAGAAATTGAGAGAACTCAAGGTCAGTTTAATATTAATTCTCACCCAGCTCTTTCATCCAACAGATATCAAGTTGCATTTGAATCTGGTACAGAGATATGAATTTAGGTCAGCTTGGCCTTCGCAGGACAAACTTCTTGAGAAATATTCTGTATCCATCTATTTGGTCTTGAGTACTATTAAGTTATCTTAAGGTGAAAATGACCAAAACCTGCCTTTTTCATAGAAAGGGGAAATTCATTTCTGGTAAGTTGAAATTGCCTTTGAATAATTTATAGGGAACAGAGAATTCATCAGATCTCACATCATCAGCAGCCATGAGATTGCCTTGTTCTGTAATGGGTGCTATGGGAACTGGAAAGCTGGAGTTGGTTAGTGTAATTTCTAACCAGAATCTCATACAGGTTAAAGGCAGACAACATTTAAGAAATGGCAAGTCTGAGTCAAAATTATGTAAAAAGGAACCTTAAAAAGAAGAGCCTCCCTGTAAAGGATATTCTCTAGAACTCTTACCCCAATGCTGATATTCATTCCACCATAATTCTCAGCCAGTATGCATCATCCTCTCACTTTTCATTAGGTGGGGGAGGTGATAATAATAGGAACAACAAGATACAGTAATAAAGCCAGATAAAATGAAAACTGTTTCATACAAAGAAGTGAGAAAATACCTCCAATTCATTGCTGAGCAACTCCCTATATATTTCTATCCAAATACTAAAATTCTTTCTCCCATCCTATTTCTTTTAAGTGAGCTCTATGCCCAACATAGGGTTTGAACTCATGACCCTGAGATCAAGAGTCTCCTGCTCTACCAACTGAGCTAGCCAAGTGCCCCCTTCCTACTCTTTTAAACCTAATGCTGAATTACACTACATTGGGTCCCATTCAAAACTTGGAAATCTATAATCTTGGAATTTCGCCAATATCCCATGTACAGTTGTCTTGTTCGTTAATTTAAAATGCTCTTACTGCCATCTTTTGTGTGCAAGGGCCATAGCTAATCGTTAGTCTAAAAACCAAGTTGAATAGCACAAAGCTCCTACTCTTGCAAAGGATAGTGCCTGAACTTTAACTTGGGTAGGATTTCTGCACACATAATGTGAGGGGAAAATTCCAGACGAAAGCTACAGCCTGAGGAAAGGCTGGACAAGAATGTGCTCAGGCCCAAACAAAGAACTGTAAGTGGACCAATCTGATTGCATCATGAGGTATATGGGGAAGACGAATGGAAATTTAGATCGTACAGATAGACCAAAGCCAAATACTAACAAACCTTAAATTCAGAATAGAGAGCTGTACCTTGCTTGGGGGGCAATGCAGAATCACCGAGTAATTTTGAACCCCAGAAGCATACTGACAGATAAATGGAGCTCTTCTTTAGGACTGTGGGGCAGTGTTGGGAGGTTGAGTTATACGGTGAGTTAGAGAGCCTTGCATTACTTCAGGCAAGAGATGAGAGGGTGAATTTGGACGATGGCATGAAGAGTCAAGGAGAGAAAACTCATCTCAGAAACGTCTTAGTTATTTATCTGTGATCCCAGACTTTTTCTTGCTATCATATGCTTTTTCACCATTCCTACATCCCGTATCTCACTGGAGACACCCTCCTTTACCATGTCGTGACCAATCTCTCCAGGCTACAGATGTGGAAGTTTTTAACCTGGAGCCCAAAGACCCCTGAGAGCATAATATTAAAAGGTTCTTGGACTTGGATGGTGAAAAAAGTTACTCCTTTATTTTCAGTAACCTCTATCTGAAACTTAAAAGTTTTCCTCAATTATAAAATAGGAAACAAACCATCATAAAATTTGCTGTTGTATCAACTTTTATAGATACCTTATGTCATATATAGTTATTGCTCATATATTAAAATATAGTTTATTAATCACTATTCTAAAAGTAAGGCCTATTACCAGTTAGACCTATTTTCAGATCCTATTGTTTCATGTGTTACTAAAGAAGCAGGTGCTACTATATCACAAATTTGTCTTTAATATTTTGAAGATGGTATTTCTGTATATAAATTGATTTCCTGTGTAATCCTATGTGTTTTGATTAACACATTTTAAAATGTTATTCTGAAAAAAGACACATGAGCTTTTCCAGACTGTCAAACATCAAGAAGCCTTGTAGAGATCTGGATCATGTGAGATCATGACCTGACACAATTTCCTCACCATCTTCAAGGTCTAGCTCTCTATCCTTGAGAGAAAATGTTCCATCTGTCACTCCTAAAGACAGTTTTGCCTTTGTCCCTCACCAGGAGCCCAGGGAAGGAAAGATATCCTCTCATTTGCCACTTTATTGCCACTTCCACCCTCTTTCTTCCCACCCCCACTTTTTTTTTTTTACGTTTTCTATTTTATGAACTTTCTTTCACACACCATCAGAATGCCAATGCTTCCATAGCCAAGCATAATCTCAATCTACATTTTGTCCCTTTTTTTTCCCCTGGAGAATTCTTTTCTATGCTAAATAAATACTACACTATTCCTGGATCCAGTCAGTTTGTCATTGCTGCATACCAAAAGCCAACAACTTCTAAAGGTGAATGCCAGTCTCCATAATTCGCTTCCTTAAAAGTGGGAGCAGGAGGTGAGAGGGGAATTTCCTGCTGGGAAATTAGTGCTGCAGGAGGCACCTTGACAGGACTGTAGACTATCCAGTGATGGGAGGAGAGAAGGCAGGAAGGAAATTGTTGACTGAACAATGGAAAGATGGTATTTTTTAAGGGGACAAGATGTGCACCAAACATGAATTTCATCTAGAAGTGACCCCTGACTGCTCCTGGTGAATGAGCTTGTGTGTCGGGAATCTTGGCACATATGCATAAATTGATAACCTCTATTACATAAATTTTCAAAGGGAACAGGCTTAGGCCCCACATTGAAAATGAATGCACAATTAATACTTTCTTTGTTGACATTGTGATGAAACTAGAATATTGTTAACTGAGTTGGTTTGCAATTTACCTCATTTCCTGTAACTAAGAGATGGCATTGGTGATGGAGAGAAATAATATGCATGCCGTAGAACTCTGTGGAGATTTCAACGTGGCTTTGTTTTGTTAGGTCTTTATTTCTTTTAATATACACATCAAATAACTAATGAAAAAAATTAGCTGGAAATTGTACACAGAATTTTTGTCAAAATCCTCTCCCATTTTTGCAAGTAAATAATGAAGTTTCAGGGGTTGTCTCTGAAAATCTGTAACTTGACATTTTCAATAATAATCAAGAAAATAGGAACGTGAAGATTGGAGCCATAGATGCAAGGATTTCTAATATCACAAAAGGCAGCCTTAGAATTCTAATGGCTTTTATAATTGGGAGTAATTGATGGGTGGAAACAAATACATACTGAGAGAAGAGGAGCCAAAAATGTGTATTTGTGTGAGACCAAAAATGTGAAGGGGTTAGAGTGGGCCATAAGCATCCAGAAAGCAAACAAAAAAGGAAAATGCAAAAATGTTCACTCTCTCACTACTGGTGAAACCATGAATTCAGTAAGGATAACACCAGGGGTGCTTGACCTAAGCCCTGTGGTTAGGAAGACATGAAGGAGGAGGATAACTGTCATAGGAGAGGTTAAAATCCATGTGGCATTAAGAAATGAGTTACCAAAAAAAACCCTATAAAAGTACAAGAATATGGCATTTGAAAAAAAGAAGATTGTGAGAATTAGAATGTACATGCCAGCACCGCTCCATGGTGCTATTCAAAGGGACCATAGAAAAAAATTGTTTAAAGGACAATGTATGAAGTTGTTTATAAGTAAATTATTTGCAGTTTAAGGGTCTATCCTTCCTTTAGCAACTACATCCTTCCTAATTATCTGGTGGTAAATTGCCTTTTCTTTTTGAAATACAAATGATAGTAGTTTTTTTCTTAAACCCTCCTCCTTGGGGGAAAAAAATGTTTTAAAAGAAAATTGCCGCCTCTGGAGCACAGTATGGAGGTTCCTCAAAAAGTTAAAAATAGAATTACCCTATCATCCAGCAATTGCACTACTAGGCATTTACCCAAAGGACACAAAAATATAGATTCGAGTATACACACGCACCTCGATGTTTCTAGCAGCATTATCAACAATAGCCAAACTATGGAGAGACCTCAAATGTCCATGACTGGCAAAGTAAGTCAGATAGAGAAAGGCAAATACCATATGATTTCACTAATATGTGGAATTTAAGAAACAGAATAGATAAACATATGGGAGGGGGAAAAGAGAGAGAGGGAGATAAAACATAGTGACTCTTAAAGATAGAGAACAAACGGAGGGTCAATGGAAGGAGGTGGGTTGGGGATGGCTAGATGGCTGATGGGGACTAAGGGGGCACTTGTGATGATGAGCACTGGGTGTTATATTTAAGTGATGAATCACTGAATTCTAATCCTGAAACCAATATTGCACTGTATGTTAACTAACTAGAATGTAAATAAAAATTTGAAAAAAAGGAAAAGAAGATTGAAAAGTATATCCAAGCTCCCGAACTCCTTTTCATTTTCTACTCTTAGAATGGGTAGTCTAGACCAGTGATTGCTGAACCTGTCTATTACATAAATCTTTCAGAAAAATTTAAGCACACATCCCCAGTATATGGGACTTTATTTATAAATCACATTCATATGCTGCTCTGATATTAGTAAACATACACAAAAAATATAAATTTAAAAGGATAAAAAATAAAGCTTTCTATTTACTAAAGATTCTAAAGAACCATTATGTTATCTCGTCTTCAAGATATTATTGAGACCAACTCATTTAATATACCTTATTTTTTAAAAATCTTGGCTTAGCTCTTTGTGAGACAGGAATTCAAAGGCCTAGCCCAGAATCCAGTTTATTTTTTCACACATAGTTTTAGTGGCTGTCATAACTTGCATACACACTTTACGAAGCTAGAGATCCAAACGCAAGAAGTGCCTTATTGGCTGCACTTCCTAAATCATGGTACTCATTTTCAATCTCATTCACCGATTATGCAAAAGTTTTTCATTTAAATTTGGCTAGTAAATGTCCGTCTTCCCTGGTGTCAGTCACTCATCCATGCAAACTATCTGGGCAGTGCTGCATTTTACTATTTTTAACAAATGGATTCAGAACATCTTATTTGGAATGTTTTTAAATTCCAAATCCTTTCAACGTAGTGAGATGAGTTTTTATAGGTGAAACCCGCACTTTATGGCAACTAAATCATTAATGAGAGAAAAATCCCTCAAATACTTTCTTCGTAACATGAGTTTCTTTCAAAAGCAGTTCCTTTCTCATCCATTATTAAAATGTGACCTTTACCTCCAAGGGGCAAATCAAGTCTGCTTATTTTTTCAAATATCTGCTAGGGAACGCACTCCTGATAGCTACTTGTCATCACAAAAGGTCAGAAAGCTGCAAGTGAGGAGTTTGGGGTTTGTTTGTTTGTTCAGGAAAGAAAAACGATGCAGGATGAATCTGAGATTTGACGTATTCTCTTCCGGTAACATAACCAGCAAACCACTGTATTGTGCAAAATTTTCAAGATCACTGCCCCATATCGTTCTAAAGTATTATAAAGATTTTTTTTAATATAAGGTAATCTAACTTCTTAATGCCCTTACCCACATGCTAATTTAACATCGCAATAAATTGCAAGTGAACACACAGCCATGGGCATGCAGTCAACGCCTCCGAGTGTGGAACTCACACTCTGCCCTTGGGAAGTGGGAACTTTGGTGCAGCTTCCTAACCATAACTGCCTCAAGTATAGGCTACAAAACAATATATAGCAGGGACAAGCTATCTATTACATATTCATGAAGCTTAATTTATCATTTTATTTGTAGATAAAGTTCTAAAAATAGAAATTCTACTATTTTTTTCTTGCATCTCAATCCCTGTGGTGTACATACCATGGATACCAAGGTATTAATCAATGTGGATAATGTCCTTTTCAAATTTTTTTAATTGACTGCCAAAGGCCAATAGTTTAGATGGCAAAGGTTATTAATTAACATTTTCAATAGTCTCTATGAACATGGTGGGCTATTTCATAGAGCATAGTGTCCACAAATTCTTTAATGTTTTCAAGAACACATTAAAAGAACATAAAGCCCAGAGAATAGCTATGTATAAACTAAATCTTTTCTTTTAAGGAACACTGTTGAAACAAAAACAAATTGTGAAAAAAAAATCTTTCCCTACAGATCTTTTCTAAAATATTAAACTGCCCAAGATGAAAGAAAATCTATATTACAACATGGTATTGGAGCTAGACTTTCCTGCTGATCTATGAGCACATAGCCCTTGGGCTTCTGTGTCTGAGGTTTCACAAGAAGAACCTAGACACAGCCTTTCCTGCTGGTTCACTAAGAATGACAGTCTCGCTATTAAAAGATGTTTTTGGTTTCTATTAATACCACCATTATCAGGATTTTGTGACCATTACTCAAAAAGCTCAACCAATTGAAATAAAGGTGCAAAAAGAAATTTAATTGAAGGTTACTAAGACATAAATGGCCTGAAGCAAACATCCAAGGCATAAAATAATGAAAACACTAGCCTTCTGTATATTGTTTTAATTGATTTTTTCATGAAATTGATAGTATAAAATTTGGAGACTATAGCAAAGAGCTATAAAAGCATAAGCAAATGAGATAAGTATAATTGTGCCATAGACAATGACCAAGAAATAACAAGTTTCCAGAAATTTCAAACAATGCTTTTATAATTGCAAAGGTATATATTCTTACCGTGTTTATTGATTAAACAACTACCGTACCACTTATTGTAGTCCCTGTTTTAAGGACAAATTTCAAAAATACAGTTGATTCTCATTATTCTCAGGAATTCTGCTCTGTGACATAAATACAAACATTGTAGTAGTGAGTACTGAACCATTCCTCCCAGGGGAAACAGGGTAAGTTAGGTTCCCACTCACCTCCGGTCACAACGCTTTCATCAACCCATCAGTTAATAACCTTGTTTTATGTATGTTTCTGTTTAAATTCACCTTATTTAGTATATATGGTTATTTCTTTAACATCAAATTAGCCGCCTACAGCACTATAAGTTAGGCCTGAATGAAACTTCCCTAACACAGATAACAAGCTCTTACAAGCCCTCCACCAAGGCACATCACAGCCTTCTTGCACTTAGGAACCCTAGCCAACAAGTTGACAAGAGCAAGATCACCAAAACAGAAAGAAACAAAAGCAAAATGTAAAAATGTAAAAATGTAAAAATACAAAATAGATGGCCCAAATAGACCAGGAAAAGGACCTGTTTATAAAATAAGAGCTGAAACAAGGAGACAGAACATTGCTTTGTTCAACCTTTGCTGAGAACACCAGACAACTCAATTCTTTACAACTTCACACATGTTCCTGAATGACCAGGAAAGTACTAGAAGTATTAATTTGGGGGCTACAAATAAATATCAGCAAGCATGCACATTCACAAATATGGAATTTGTGAATAATGGGAATCGGCTATTCTGTTCCTTATAAAACTTTAAAAAAAAAACTCTATTAACAGAATAAGGAGGTGAAATACAGAAGTTGATTATTTTTTCATTGTCAAGTTTTATTAAAAACGGGAGGAAAGTACTACAGTAAAAATGGCAACTATTTATTAAGAGTTTCTTCTGAGCAAATTGAACTCTGTTGAACTCATAACAAACTTTTAATTTCAACAACCCATTTATGTAGACACTGTTGTCACTTACATTTACAGACAAGAACCCTGAGACGTAGAAAGGAGAGCATATTCCCCAAACTCACTCGGCTACTAATCGGCTTAGCCAGAACTCGATGTAGCCTCAAGGCTCAAAGTACTCCCACATTTCCACGAAGTAGGACTCTCCGAAATTTCATTGTAGGCTCTTATTTTGAAACTGATTGATGAATTTTGGCTAGAGCCCATTGTGCTCTTTTTAAATGGTTTTTCTTTTGTTCAGGTTCTTCTAAATTTTCCATCCAAAGATTATGAATCTTTCCCAGGCACACAAATTCTGTTGATATTCTTGTAAACTCAGTGGAACATAAAGAAGAGCAAAATGTAGACTTTCAGACAACACAATCCTTTGTTCTTGTATTTGTTCAGGAACACACTCTTTGGAGCTTCGAATACTTGCTCCAGAAAGAAAGAAATTAGGAAATGTGTTCTTTAGAGAAACAGCTACGGTAAATAACTGTTGCACCTGAAACATGCAGCTAACTCTTCTCTATTTTTTCTTTTTTTCTTTTTTTTTTTTCCTTCTCTGTATTTTATGATACGTAGTGGGAGACCGTGTCACTTCTGTGTTCCAAGTTTCAGGAATTCCTTACTATACATAGAAAAAAGTCAAACTCCTCAGCCTGCATTTAGAGTCTCCATAACCTGAGTACGACTTCCAGACTTACCCCCCATAGCATTCCTCAGTGCCTCCTCTGCTCCATCGAGTCCCCTTCCACTTGCTGCTACCCCAGAACACTCTTTCGCTCCAATTCCTATGCCATTCTTCATGTCATGCCTTCTGCTTGGCTTTCTTACCCTCCGATATCTATAGAGGCCAAAACATGGCCTCCTTCATGAGACCCTATCAATATCTCCAGAGTATAATTAAATTTATTCACCCTCCATACTTCTCTATGTGTCTTTAAGAAGGAGCCTTGCACATCATAGGTGTTCAATAAATGTTAGTTGAATTGAAATGAAAGAAAAGAGGCATGAATATGGGGGACTTAGGCATATCTCTCAGGATATCTTCTACACTGGAAAGCTGAGATATCATTGCTGACTCTTGCACTTGATGGGATGAGCACTGGATGTTATTCTATATGTTGGCAAATTGAACACCAATAAAAAATAAATTTATAAAAAAAGAAAAAGAAAAAGAAAAAATGACCTTATGACTAAACTTCCCATGGGGACAGACTAGCTATTTGATAATCAATCGATACATTGACACTTCAGATACAAGTTTTGAAGCTCTTTGCTTTTTTTTTTTTGACAACTGCAATTTTTTTTTAATTTTTATTTATTTATGATAGTCACAGAGAGAGAGAGAGAGAGAGAGAGAGGCAGAGACATAGGTAGAGGGAGAAGCAGGCTCCATGCACCAGGAGCCCGACGTGGGATTCGATCCCGGGTCTCCAGGATCACGCCCTGGGCCAAAGGCAGGCGCTAAACCACTGCGCCACCCAGGGATCCCGCTCTTTGCTTTTGTTGGTATTCTCTAACACCATCTTACCTGCCTATAAGGAAATTTACTAGCCATAGGTTTGGTCGATCCAAATCTTGGGCCAATGAGCTCTTAGCCCACATTGGGAACTCTCTTCTCATCTGTAGAGGATGTGAGGATAAATTTTATCCCTGGTGCTCTTGCAAACACAAACACGTCTACATTCTTGCAGTTAATTCCCAGTGTGAGAATGAAGAGCAACAAACAGCACCTTCTTTATAAAGTGGAGGGTGAGACAGTGGTGATGGAATGGGGAATCGTGCCAGGAAACAGAGCTCTGAAAAGTAGAGCAGAATGAGATACTGGAGAGTCTTATTAAACAATGAATGGTGTTTGGGCTTTATTCTCCAAGTTATGGGGACTCATTGGAGGCCTTAAGCAAGGATATGACATCTTCATACTAACATTTTTTACAGATTTTGTCTTTTGAACATGGAAGCATTAAGCATTGGGCGGAAAAGAAATTGTTAGCATGGGAGTTTAAGAGAGATGCTTTATTTACCGTCCTGATGGGAGAGAAAAAATGTAGCTTTCTGGAAATTTTTCACTAGGGAGACAATGTCATGAGGAAACAGGAGCTGCTAGGTCTCAGGACATTTTCTCTCACCCACTTGAATATTTCTCATTCTTCAACCTCCAATGTCCCAAAACGACATCATTTCAACACTGATAAATTTTGACTCTTTCCTGTTGATAGTGAGTTACAAAATATCCATTACTGCTGGGGGAACCTGTTTCAGTGAGTTTCAGCTTGAGAATATTTATGACAGGAAGAAGTAATAATAAAAATATGGGGGAACTATTAACCAGGGGCATTTCTTTCAAGTTTTCTCACTCAAGCTTCTTTTATTTCTTAAATTTTAATTCCAGCGTAATTAACATACAGTGTTATATTAGTTTCAGGTGCACGATACAGGGATTCAACAATTCTATATATTACTCAATGTTTGTCATGATAAGTCTACTCTTAATCCCCTAAACCTATTTCAACCATCTCTCCCTCCACCTCCCCTCTGGTAACCATCAGTTTGTTCTCTAGAGTTAAAAGTCTATTTATTTGCTTCTTTTTTCTTTGTTCATTTATCTTTTTTAATTCCACATGGGAGTGAAATCATAGTTCTCTGGCTTATTTCACTTAGCACTCACTGTAACTTTCTAGATCCATCCATGTTGTGCAAATGGCAAGATCTCATCTTTGTTAATGGCTGCATAATATTCCAGTGTGTGTGTGTGTATCACCTCTTCTTTACCCATTCATCTATGAATGGACACTAGGGTTGCTTCCATAATTTGACTATTTAAATAGCGCTGCAATAAACATAGGGGCATATATATCTTTACTTCAAATTAATGTGTTCATATTCTTTGGGTAAATACCTGCTAGTGGAATTACTGGGTCATATGGTAATTCTATTTTTAATTTTTTGAGGAAAACTCTCAGACTGTATGCCACAGTGGCTGCACCAGTTTGCACTCCTACCAACAGTGCAGTAGGGCTCTTGTTTTTCCACATCCTCACCAACACTCGTTTCTTGTGTTGTGGATTTTAGCCATCCTGATGGGTGTGAGGTGATATCGTGTCATAGCTTTGATTTGCATTTCCCTGATGATGAGTGATGTTGAGCATCTTTTCATGTGTCTGTTGGCCACCTGGATGTCTTCTGTGGAGAAATATCTGTTCGTGTCCTCTGCTCATTTTTAAATTGGATTGTGTTTTCACTGAAGTTTCTTTTAAATTAGAGGGAAGCAAAAAAAAAAAAAAAAAAAGCAAAAATGCTTCTCTTCCGGAGCAGGTTTCTATCAATAATATTTTCGATTTAGTATTTGTTAAGCATTTGCTTTACTACCAGGCATCTATTATTGGTATCTATTATTTCATTTACTCTTCCCAACAAAGATATGAGATGTGGAAATTGAATATCACCAGGACTAAGGCATTTACTCAAGGTCACACAGTTACTAAGTGACATTGTCAGAATTTAAGTGTAAGTCCACAGTCCAAGCTTTCCCCTCCTGGCTACGCTCTCTATAATACACAGATACGTACAATAGTAATGGTACTGGGTTTGCTGTCAGACAGGCTGTGTTCAGGCTTCATCCTACTACTCACTAGCCTTGTAAATTTTGGCAAGTTGCTTAAGCCTCAGTTTCTTCTTTTGTCAAGTGGGTCCCAGAATGCTCCACAAATGAGGCATTTGAGCATTTAGCAATAAAAGGTCCTAGCCACATAATGAATGTCATATCCCTTCCTTAGAGTAAACAGTGGATTCCATCACTGGAAACACTTGTTAGATACTTGCCATCTCTCAGAGAAGGTGATACGTGTCCAAAGACCCAAAGTAAGAGAGCAAACAGCCACAGAGGAGCTGGGACAAGAATAGTGCAGCCAGAGAGTAGCAGCACTGAGACCCTCACAAGGAGGGGGCCTGGCATTTTAAGAGGAACAGGCACAAGCCAGTGTGACAGGAGCAGAGAGTGGGGGCAAGGCCGGAGAAGCAGGCAGGGTCTGGTAAGTCAGGTGTTGGGGTGGGGACTGATTTTACACGCAATGGGAAGTCACAGATCTTAACCAGGCGAGCGGCTTGATGACTGGATAGACAGAAAAACGTGTCCCGTTGCCCACACCATGCGGCCAAACCAAAGATATCCACACCTGTGTCCTTGGGACCTGTGACTATGTCACCTTAGATGCCCAAAGGGACACTGTGGTGTGATGAAATCCAGGGTCTTGAGATGGGGAGACTATCCTGGATGATTGGGGTGCGCCCAATGGCATCCCAAGGATCCCCATAAAAGGGGGGTGGGCAAGTCAGACTCAGAAGAGGAGGTGTGAAGCAGAGGTTGCAGCGATGCGGGGCTATAGGCCTAGGCACACAGGCAGCTCCTAACGCTGGAAAAGGCCAGAAAAAGATGGTCCTCTTGGGCCTCAGGCATGAGCCAACAGCCCGACATGGGCCCAGTGGAAGTGACTGCGGCCTTCTGACTTCTAGAACTCTAGGAAAATTCTTGCATCATGCGCCAGGCTGCTACACATGTGGCAGGGGGCTAGAGCAGCCCTAGGAACCTGTTACAAACCTGTGGCCTCTGAGTGGGGGAGAACGGCATGGGGGGGCCTCCGGGGTGGAGCTGGGCGGCAGCCACCCAGGGGTCGCGGGGCTGCCCAGGCCTGGGGAGGAGAGGTGGGAGGCAGCCCGGAGGGACGGCCACCAGGCCTCGCCGCAGCCCCGAGCTCCCGGAGCAGGCTTCGTTCCAGCAGGAGCTGGGGTACCACGGGGCGCACGAGGGGCACCAGGCTGGCAGGCAGGTGCTGCTTTACCAGGTAACTAACTGATTGGGCAAATCAATCCTCTCCTCGACCGGAAATATCTGGCCAATGGGGAAAAAAAACCAAACAGAAACTCAAAAAGCCAACTGGGAGCCCCGGCTGAGCAAGTCTAAAGGCAAACTCTTTGGTTTTGTATCGTCGTCAACGGGGTCCAGGCCAGGAGGAGGACGAAGCGAAAGAGCTGGAGAGGCCGGTGCACCCGGGCCCGAGGCCAGGCTCCGCAGGACGGCCCCTGGCAAGGAGGGATGGGGTGAGCTGCTCAGTGGCAGGAGAGAGAGAAAGAGGCCACCTCCCCCTGCCCGGGAGCGCTGGCTGGGCCCCACCAGGCCCCTCTGTGCCCCCACAATGGGACAGGTGTCCAGGCGACAGTGCGGGCTGCCCTGCAGCCTGGGGGCGCTGGTCTAGCACCCAGGTCCTCGCCCCTCGCCATCAGCACCCACAGCCACGCTGAGCACCCCGGGGAGGGCCTGGGAGCTGCAGCCAGGTGCCCCGAGGTGCACGGCTGGGGGGCCTTCCCGGGACATGGCTGGTGACATGAGTGTCTCTCTGCAGAGCAAGGAGACAGGAGACGGCCCCTCCCTGAGGGAGCCTGGGCTGGGGCTCCGGGGCCTTGTGCCCACCTCGCCACCCGGCTTCCTGTTCCCAGGCCTCCAGCCAGGCCAGGTGGGCTGGGGCCGCGGGACAGGATCCCTTTCACATGTTGGCCTTATGGGGGGTGGGGGGGAGCTGCTTGGACTTGGGGCTGTTGTCTGCTTCGTGGCTGATGACCTGCAGCGAGCTGGGGGTGCATGCAGGAAGGAATGGCCAGGTGGCCGCCCAGCTGGATGAAAAACAAATGTTCTTGTATTCTCAAAAAAAAAAAAAGTGTGTGGGGGGGGGACGTGCAGGGCCCACCCCACACCCCCTGGAAGTCCTCAGAATCTCTAACTCTCTCCAGGAACCAAACCACTTGTCCGCTCTTTTTGGAGGCTTCCTGTCTCAAGGAGGTGAAGGGCGCCCTGGGGAGCAGAGGCCCCACATTTAAGGGGGAGAAGCCTTTCTGTGGGGCAGGACGACAGGCAGTTGGTTGTGCAGATGAGGCTCAGGACATCGCACATCCTCTCTCTGGCCTCTGAATCCTCCAGCTTGTGCTTGGCCACCCTGTTCTCAGCCGCCTGAGGTATTTTGCTGCTCTAGACGTTTCTTGCAAGATCCTCTCCTGTTATCCTGGACCAGTTTTTATTAAAGGAATCCTGGAATGAGATCCCCATAGTCCAAGTAGACTGGGAACACTCATGTCCTAATAATCCTTTTTGTACTGTTGAAACCACTTCATTGGTCATGTTGCAATAGCAAAAATCCCCCCAGTTAGTGTTTACACATTTTATTTCTCAGTTATTTAATATTTAATGATTTCCTTAATACTCAAGTGATGTTTGTCTCTAGTGTTCTAATGTAGCACAAATCCTATGTAAAATCATACTATGTATTTTTGACATTAATGTTGAAATCCAAAATATATGCACAAATCTTTAAAAAAAAAAAAAAAAAGAGCCTCACCTCAACCCAGATGAGCTGGTCCACGGGCCTCCCGCGCTCCCCACATGCCTCGTCTGGTTTTTTACGTACACCGTTTGACCTAATGGTCCCATTTCTGTGCCAAGCCTGTCACTGTCGACTAACGCCACACCTTACCTTCTTCGCCACCCCCCAGATCCCCAAAATGATTTGTCGGTTAGTATCTCCATTTTTTAATCAATAACGAAAAGCCAAGAGCTTTGCCAGAGCAATTACGCCGATCCCCGATGCTCATAAAGAAGGTGCCCTCTCGCTCTGAGCCCTCCCATCAGAACCAGACTTCCTCCCTGGTCTCTATTTTAGGAAGCTTTTCATCCCACAGGCCACAAAGGCAACCAATTGCCTGAAGAGTAGCACTGAGATGCACACAGAGGTCACTCTGGACGCGATGCGCCCTTGGGTGACTACACGCTTTTCCAAGGCTGTCCTTGGTGCAGATGCAATGAATGCTAAACGGCATGTGCTTCTCGTTCCAGCAATTAGTTTTGATCTCTCTGGCTTAATGCTGTGTCCAGTTGTTCTGAAAGAGAAAAGAAACGCTCTGCCTCTGCACCATTTATTTTTATATATGCATTCAGGGAAGACTTACTGGAGCCCAGGCCCCTCCTAGGCATTGTGAGGGAGAAGATTGAATCACCGCCCCCGTCCCAGAAGCTAATCAGATAGAGGAGGAGGGAAAACATGTAAGGAAAGTATAACATGCAGTATTTGGAGGAGGGAAAGTGCATGCCTTCGTTCGACAAGTGTATGCCAGGCTTGGTGTAAGGCCTACAGAAGAGGAGAAGGCAAGAGAGGTCCCTACTCTCATGGGAGACAGGATCATTGCGCTAGTAAAAAAAAAAAAAAAAATTAAATGAACGAAGTTCATCTAAAGAGTGATAAATACAATCAATGGAAGAGGAATGGGATGAGACGGAGGCTAGCTGCGAGCAAGTCTTCAGGCAGGCCTCTCTGTAAAGGGGACCTTCTCTCCAAATGACAAGATAATTTAGCTGTACAAGATCTAGAAAAGGAATGGCCCAGGCAGAGGAAGCAGGTGCAAAGGCACTGTGGTAGGCACAGGCGGGGAACGTAGGACAGAGGAGCAACAGGTGGGCCTCAGAGGGTGGGTAAAATGCCATTTCACAAGAAGGAAATGGCTTAAGCAAAGGGACAGAATGGGGAAAGCGTGAACTGCATTCAGGGGGAAGCAAGCACAGAACTTCCTAAGACGGGGGTGGGGGGGGGCGTGTGCATTTCTGGAGGGCTGGGGGCCACCTGTGGCTGAGGTGGCGTCGGTGAGCTCAGAGTCTCCGAATGGACCTCAAGGTTGCTCCAGTGTTAATGGCAGCTCTTTTGGCTTTGGCCAAGCCAGGAGTCCTCGGGGCTTCCATGGAAGCTTCCTACTTCCCGGCAAATCCACCTCTTGGGCCACCACGGCCGGTGAGAGGTGGGCTGTGAGTTGTCAGGAGGGCAGGCAGTCAGCTTGTGGGGGCCTGCGCAGGAGGCCAACGTTCAGAGCGCCGTCCACGAGCTTCTCCATGCTTCAGTTGCCTCTGTCTTTCCTCGTCCTGGTGCTCCGCATTATTTAAAATCAAAGAACCTGTTCAACCAGCAAGCTACCTGCCAGGCCACACAGACCCTCGTGGGCCCCGGATTCCTTTCCCGAGCCCAGCACTCTGGCTTGCACACCCAGCACCCCACAGCAGGGGCACGGGGGGTCCCCAGTCAGGAGCAGGGCCCGGGAGGCTGTGGCTCCATCTCACAGACGCAGGCAGATGCAGACCACCCATGCACAGCGGCCCCAGGGCCTTGGCACACGCTCTATGGTTCCATCGCACTTCACGTACAAAACCTAAATTCAGAGATAAAATATTTAAGAATCCCAGGCTGCCGACTGCATCCTTCTGCTCGTGGGCAGAGATGGCACTGGTGGCAGGCCCGGGGAGCCCGTCCTGGACGGCAGCCTGTGGAGAAGGGAACTGCATCTCAATGTACACTTTTTCCCCCCAGAACTTAAACTCCGTGAGCTACTGACCTTCAGGAACACACACGCTACCACAGTTTTATAAGCTGATTGAGTGTGTGTGTGTGTGTGTGTGTCAGGGGGACCAAACAGGGGGTACACATTTCTTCAACTCCCTGTGAATGTATGATTATTTGAGAATAAAAAGTTACATACAAAAAGCCTTCACACATGTGCTATTTTCCTGAAGGAAAGAAGGAGAGAGGAAGGAGTCTAAGAGCAAGATTGAGAGGATAAACCTAAGGCCACTCAGAGGTACTTGGCTGCAGCTGACAAGTTACGCGCATCCTCAGGGAGCAAGGCGAACCTTGCCTGGGACCCAGGGAGGGAGGAGAAGAGCGTGGCCAGGCTGCGGGTGCAACAGCGAGGCACCACCCTGCGGGCTTCTTACCACATTGATCCCATTCGGATCCACCAAGTGATCATTGACTAACCGCTCACCGTGCGCGGGGGTCAAGCTGCACTGCTGGTGGCTCTCTGGCATCGCGATTCAGGACAACTGCCCTTGTGCAAGGGACGTCTTCCCATCCTTGCTGGAATCCAAGACGAATAGTGAGTGGCAGGGAGTGGCAGGGATTTCTGATTTCCAGCTAAAGAAGCACTACCTTGTGGCGACTGAGGAAACAGAGCTCTCGCGGTCCAAAAGTCTGGGAATTCTTGTTGATTTTTTTGATTTGGGAGTATTCGCCTCATTTCTGATTTTGTGCTTGATGCTTACATAATACTATTCAAAATGTGCATAATTCACAATCTATACAGATCCAAAAGGGATTCTGTTAAAAAAAATTTTTTTAAAAGGGATTCTATTGGAATTTAAAATATATATATTATATATTTACATATATTTATATATTATATATTATACATTTATATATTGTATATTATATTTGCATATTATATATAATTACATTAATATATATTACATGATTATATATAACATATATATTATATATCATATATTATATTAATATATACTATATAATATTATATATATTATATATTATATATGGTTATATATTTGTTATATAATATATTATATATAATTATATAATACATATATTATCTAATTATATATAATATATAATTATATATAATTATATAATTATATATATATATAACTATATATATATTATATACATATAAACATCTAGCAAAATCTTTGGAACAAATGGGAAGAGAATCAAAGAGACCCATTCTTATTGCTGTTATATTCAATAATATTTCCAATAAATCAGAGTCTCCAATCCAAGAATAGTATCTCTAAGCTACAAAACTGGGACAGGTTTCATTTTTTTTTTTTTATCTGTAGAAGTAGAATAAAAGTAGAGCTCATAGAGTAATAGAGTTAAAGCATTTTATAAGAAAATACCATTTAGCACTGAGGTTCTAAATGTTTTTCCACTGAAGGGAAAATTAATATCTAGTCAATTCTACTTCTGTGCAAAAGTGGAACAGGGTCACAAATTAAACCAACATATTAGCCCAAAGCTTCAGTCTAGACAGCGAACACTTTCCACTATGTTATTGCTCTTTGCCCACATCATTGGGAAAGGACTAATCATCAACAAGTTCTCGGAATTAAAGCCGTTGCCAAGAGCACTCTGCACGGTCACGGCCTGAGTTGAGATAAGGAGCCCACAGCGTTGTCCACCCCTGGGTAGCAGCTAGGGAGGGAGGGACGCCCGACGCACCAGCGCCAGCACCAGGGCACCAGGGTTCAGGGCGCGCAGCACCATCCTCACGGCCACCCTTTGGCTCTAGCTATTGTCTGCCCTGAGTAGCATGTCTCCCAGGGCCAGTCTTTTATCCTGGTGAGGACTCAAGGATGGAAAAGGCCAAAGCCGCCCGACAAGTGCACTTCACATGGTTCCAGGGAGGAGAAAAGTTCTCCGAAAATAGAACTAGGAAAACTTGTCTCTGGAGAGGTTATGCCATCGCTGTGAAGAAACACAGCAAAACACTCTTAACCCAGAGCCCCTGGTGTTGGACACCAGGACTATGGGCTCCTTGGCAGTTGTCTGCTTTGATCATTGTGTGTTTGAGTATTTCTTCTGGATCCAGCCCTGTCTTAGCTACTATCTGGGGGGAAAAATGCATAATCCCCGCTCACAGGGAGCTTGCATCTACCCAGGCCCATAATACCCACACGAAACAGTCTTTTGAATAAGAGATTACAAGTACTGGGGTCCCCTGGGTGGCTCAGTGATTGAGCATCTGTCTTCGGCCCAGGTCGTGACTCGCGGGTCCTGGGATCGAGTCCCACATCGGGCTTCCTGCATGGAGCCTGCTTCTCCCTCTGCCTATGTCTCTGCCTCTCTCTGTGTCTCTCATGAATAAATAAATAAAATCTTAAAAAAAAAAAAAGAATGAGACTGAACCCCAGCAAATCAGTCTAAGGCTAAAAATTAGCCCATTAGTGCTTAACACAAAGTCTGGCAAAAAGTTCCAAAGCACTCAGTCAGCATTGGAGGTAGGAAGGGAGGGAGGGAGGATAGTGAGGAGAAAAAAAATTCATTACAGCAAGGATGTTAATCGAGGCAGGACTGGGCCAAAGGCAGCTGCCCCAGGACAGAGTCACAGAGGAAGAGAGAGCCATTAGTAAGTGCCTGGCTCTTGCAACAGCCTCTCCCTGTGGGCTCTGGGAGATTGTAGGTCCAACCATAACGGGGCAAACACTGAATTCCTCCGAATCTCTGAGTAAGGGGCAGATTAACAGGAATCCAGGCCCAGGAGCCAAGCCCAAGATCATCACAATTTCTTTCTGAGATAAAACAGTGAGATCACGCAGCCTCCTCCCCCTCTTTGCCTTCTCCCTCTGCTCCAGCCCCATCCCCACCCGCGCACCAGCCCAGCCCCCCTCTCAGTAGTAACCACCGCTGGGTCTGGAGCAGCATCCTGAGTCCTAGGGATATTGTGGCAATGTTCCATTTGCACTTGAAACTGGACCCCAGAGGTGGGAAGGGAAAAAAAAAATGTTAGGTGCACTTTACATGGATGATCTCGTTTTATCCTTATAAAGGAAGGTGCTGGTACCCCGTTTTACAAATGGGGACACTGAGATTCCCAGAGATGAAGGCCTTCCCCTTGTTCACGTAACCTGTGGTTCTTAAAGAGAAAAAAAAAAGGCAGATATAAGGACTCATTGTCAATAAGGTTACTCTGACACCCATATTAAAGATTCTTTGGGGGGCGCCTGGGTGGCTCAGTCGGTTACGCATCTGCCTTTGGCTCAGGTCATGATCCCAGGGCCCTGGGATGGATGGAGTCTCACATCAGGCTCCCTGCTCAGTGGGGAGCCTGCTTCTCCCTCTTTCCCCCTCTCCCTTAGCCCCCCTCCCCAGGCTCTCTTTTGTGCACTCTCTCTCTCAAATAAGCAAATAAGATCCTCCTTAATAAATTAATTTTAAAGGAAAAAGACTTCCGATTAATAAGTTTTCCAGTCCCTACTCTCCATTTTCATCAAATTTCTAGATAATAATGAAAGTTAACCAAAAAAAAAAAAAAAAAGAAAAGAAAAAAGAAAGAAAGAAAGAAAGAAAGAAAGAAAGAAAGAAAGAAAGAAAGAAAGAAAGAAAAATCAAAATAACGAAAGTTAACATTTATACATCACTTAAGAAGTGCCAGGTCATGTTCAGAACAGTTTACATGTGTATTAACTAAATCCTCTTTCATAAGGGAAGTGAAGCACAGAGTTTAAGTAAGTTGCCCACGGCCACAGAAGCAAGGATTCAAGCCCAGCTTGTCTGGCCCTAGAATCCATCTATAAACCAAAACATACCCTGAGTTCAGAGGGAAAGCTTGTAGGGCAAACATTCAGTCGCAGAGCTCAAGACACAGAATATCTTGATTTTACACCTCACCTGGAAACTTTTCGACAACTTTGGAAAGGTCACGAGTAGGACTCAAAGGAACCTCTTCCCATTCTGCTCTGCTCTGCTCGGGTGGTAGTGGTTAGGCTCTCAGGGTAGTGGAGGAGCCAAGGAAAACGGTGAACAAGGAGACGGGTGATGAGGCCAGAAAGGACACTTCCACACTGTAAAGCCCCAGGCGGCTGGGACCCTGACATTGATGTCATCCCCCCACTTAGCTAACTTTCCCGGGGCAGCCGGTCTGTGTGCACACCAACTCCTCCAGTCCCCCAAGCAGCCCGTGCTTCCCAGACCCCGGATCTCCCTGGTGCCAGCAAACAATATGATGCTGCCAGCGTGTATTTATCATGCCTACAGCACGGTTCCCACTCCAGGCGAACCGAGAAGGAAAAGCACGAAATTCCGAGTTTGTAGCCAGTTATCTTTGCTGGTGTCGGTGGCCGCCAGGCACCATAAAAGCAGGGAAAGAGCAGTAACTGTACTTCTATTCAGACAAGAGTAGCTGCAACTCCGGGGGATTGAGCTGTCACCATCTCAAATTCTTGATAAAAGCAGAAAGAGAAATGTTAAGCTCACAAAGCTTCAACAGGGAACCCGGTAGCACCCACAGACAAGAGTTTGACTTGCATGCTCGCTGTACTTGGCGTCCTCTGTTCTACTTGGGGGGGGGGGGGAGAAGAGAGTATAAATAAATAAATACCTACATACAGGTTTGTAATAATGTTGAGTGGTGTCACAAGGGGAGGGCAGTCCCTAGGGTCAAGACTTCCATGTAATCAAGGATGGAGAGAGCCAGTGTCACTACGGCAGGAGTACTCCCATATCTCTCCTTTTTGCCTTTGCAGGCTTGGCCACCCTCCTGATCCAATCAGCTATGACATGGACCGAGGCCATGGCCTCAGAGCTATCAGAGAGTGATGGTTTTCAGACACCAGTGAGGAGGGGTTGCCTCCAAACTGTTGCCTACAGATAAAAGGCTCTGATCGTCATTAATAAGGCTCCAAGAGACACTCACTCTTCAGTTTCGCTTCAGTCTGCTAGCTTTAAATATAGCACTCTAGATGTGTATTTTATGCACCTTTCATGTGCTGTTTTTGCTTTAGGACATGCTTTCTTTCCCTCTACATTTATTTTGGCTCTGTTTTCCCCACTGAGAATTAGCTCTTTTTCATGGCTAAAGATGCCTTTTTCCTCTTTCTTAGTTTGTAGATGTTCACGGCTGTGCCTTCAGATAAAGTGAAGCATGCTGGGATAAGGTCCCCACATTTTCCCCTCTCCAGAGACAAAGAGGCAAAAACCACACAATATTTCTACCAAGCTTAAACCAAAATTTTGACCAAAGCAAATAACTAAAAAACCTCTGTAGGCAATTTTATTTTACCAGAGAGCCCGGGACAGAGACAAATGTCCTTGTCCACATTTTTCTTTATAGAAATAATTTGATTTAGAAGTAGATTCACTCTGAGTTGGGTTTTGTCGTTACTATTATTTACTATTTCCCTTTTCTGAGCAGTCTGACCTTTGGAATTATTTCTATAGAAATCTTATTTCCACCATAGGCAATGTCAACATTATCCAAGACCACCTGGCATCAACAGCCCAAGTTCCTGTATTCCCAGTCGAAAGCTTCTGGACCTCACTAAAAAATTCCATGGTATTGTTCTATTCAGCATCCCTTCTATTCTCCTCAATCTTGCACACATGAAGCAGCTGGACCTCTGTTTTGGCTCAGGAAGAGAAAAATGAAGCGAGAGCCTTTCCATGCCTTGGGAAGGAGAATAGGAAGTTGTGGGGAAACTGGTCTTAAAGAAATCTTTCTTCTTTTCAATACTGACATAAGTGAGACTTTCTGACAACCTCTGGCAGAGCCAGAGGGAAGGAATCAAACAGAAGCCATTTAAGAATTAAACGGAGGGACTGAGTTTTGCTGAAGGGAAAAGTTGAAGATCCCAAGGACATGGCAGTAAGACAAAAATGGGGGTTCCAGTTGCTCTTAATTCTAGAAAACATTTGCTCAGGAAGTACGGAACTAGAGACTGTTAGGATTAGACTAAAAGGAGAACCTTTCCCAAATTCTGTATCTCTGTGAGAGCAGAGTTTAAAGTTTTTAGACGGGTGAAATGGGGAGAAAAGAATAAGATGAGTCAACACAGCTGCAAGAATGCCCACACCCACCACACAGGCTCTGTATCTTGGTCTTTCCACAGCTGCCTCCAGGGCCACAGCAGGCCCCTGACCATGGACAATGGGGCAGCAGCTGAGATTAGTCAAAATGGAATCTGGGCCAGGAGAGAGGCCATGCAAGAGACGGTAGCATTCATTCTTTAATCTCATCTATTCATCAATCACTCATTCTTCTCACATAGCTGCTACTTGAGCAGAGGAGAAAGAGCCTCCTAAGTGTCTTTAGCTCCTGTTCTTGATTGTGTGCCACATGCCACATGAGTGTCACCCTGTGCATTCTCCTACAGCAAAGGACGTGGAGAACACGGTTGCTCCAGAGGGAATCTGACGGTGCTAATACTCAGAGACCGACATTTCATCTTATCTATATATTGGGCCCAAAGAAAGCAGATCCAGTGAATGTTTGCTCGTAGAAAATGACCACATCTGTCACTTCTCAAGAGTATAAAATTCCCAGGCTTTATTTGTTTCCCTAGGTCCTTTTATAGTTTGCAACGCGCTACCGAGAAAATGGTATCAGTAAGTAGCCACTATGTATAGGCACGTAAAGCCTTTGTCTTTAAGAAAGCAAATACAAATATATTCTTCTGGCTTTTAATGTCATAGTATTGACCATGCACAATTATTGCAAAATGTGCCAGCTTCCTTATATTTACTGAAACAAAACAAAATTCTGCATCTCTGTCTCTATCCTGGAAAAGTTGATGGCTTCAGGAAATACTCTTGTCTCCCAAAATGTTGAATACCACGGCCTTCAAGGAGCTGGCTCTAAGATCCAGCAGGCTCCCAAATTTCCATGACCCAAGAAGCCAGACACATGGGAGGAGTAGTGTGGAAGACAGTCAGAAGGCCAGTGTGTAAGGTCTATTTCTATCTATGTAACCTTGGGGCCCATCATTGAAACTCACTTTCTTCCTCTAGGAAACGAGGATACTAGTGGCTTCCTATTTTATGGAAGAATCATAAAAAACAAAAAGACAGAGCCCATGGAAATGGTCTACAAACTAAAGTGCCATAACACTCTGAGATACTACCTTTTGTCAAATAATATGTCCATCTACCCATATGCATTTACATGCACACGTATACACTTAGGTATCTGCATGGACCCACATGTGTGCATTCATGTACACACATGTATTTACACACATGTATTGGGGGGGTTGGGGCGAGAGGGTCCATGGTTTTCATCTGGATCTTAAAGTCATTACCAAAATTGATTAAGAACCTCTGGTCTGGATGACGGCTTCACACCATCAGGCATCAGAAATATGCAAATTCAAATCACCGGGAGATCCTACTCCACCCCTAGTAGGACGGCAGCTTTATGAAGAAGATAAGCACTACGCACCATTGGTGAGGACAGAGAGAATCCCGAACACTCATACACTACTTACGGGAACGTAAAATGGCATAGCTACTTTGGAAAATGGGTTGGGAGTTTTCAGTAAAGTTAAAGATAAACTTACCCTACAGCCCAGCAATTTCACTCTTAGTAATCTACCAAAGGGAATGGAAACATGTGTCCACCCAAAGACTCGTGCACAACTGTTTATAGGAGCATTATTCAAAACAGACCAAAATTGAAAGAAAAAACTCCATTATCTTATGAACGGAAGAACTAAATGATGCATATCCATATAACAGGAAATCAAAAGGAATGAATAACTAGTACGTGCAACAGGGATGAAACTTGAAAGCATTACATTAAGTAAAAAAAGCTAATCACAAAGACCACAGAAGTGTCCAGAAATGGCAAGTTCATAGGAGCTGAACACAAATGAGTGATTGCCTATGATCGGAGGAGCAAGGGGGGGCGATTGACTACCAATGGGCTCAAAGAAGATCTGGAGGGTGATGGAAAAGTTCTAAAGCTAGATGGTGGCAATGGTTTCACAGCTCTGTACACTGACTAGAACAACCACTGAGTGGTACCCATACGGTTCGTGACTTCAGAGTATAGGGATTCGACCTTAAGATAGCTGTTTTTAGAAAAGATAGGATTAACGGACAGGATGTTTTGAGATGGAATTGTCAAACAAATATAACAAAATATTGATCCACAGAATTATTTGTCATTTAAAGAGAAGTGTTCTTTATTCTCTTGGTGCTGCAGTTTCCCCATCTGTAAAATAGAGATGATAAAAGCAACGACCTCATGAGCATTTGTGAAGAAAAGCCAAGAGAGGTGAACAATTTATTTATTTTTAATTTTTATTTTTTTTGTAGTAGAGAGGTGAACAACGTAGAAGAGGGCCTGACACTATACACATGGAATACATGTTCATCGTAGAAATTAAAGATCTCATGTCACTACCAACCACATATATTGTAAAGTGAATTTCTCTTATTTTTTTTCTCATGGGGAAAAAATGGGCATTAATAATTCAACTTTCCCCAGATGGCATAAATAAAATGCATATTATTAGAGTCCATTCAAAAGGGATGTGGAAAAATATCATAGCTGGAGATTTAGAGTTCACGTAATATATCACGAAGAACATAATCAAGAAAAACTCAGTGGGGTTATAGTTTCATTTCAGAACATACAGTCAACTCAAAAGTATTCTTATTAATATATATTTGTATTATATATGTATTTAAATATATATAAATAATATATATGTTTATATCAATTAAAAATAATTTAGTCTTCCTTCCCTGACTCCTTTTCTCCTTACCTGACTAATCACAATGCCCATGCTGAACCTCTTCCTTATTAATTTTAGGATGAAGGAAAATGCCCGCCTCTGGAAATAATAAAATTAGAAGGTGCAGAAGTTGGCATGGATAGCAGTTTGGGAAAACCATTTGTGTTTAACTGTGTGCCTCAGTCTGGAAATCGAACTTTTTGCCTCTGTGCAACGTCGAACCAAGAAATGAAAAGGTAGTTCATTAATAATCTCTGATCTTGCCAGCTTCACCTGGGGCAGAGGAATGCTTCTTCAACAGCAGCTTTATAGATTTGGGGGATTGGAAGTAGAGAAGGGAAAGGCAAATTCACAGCATAAGCCAATCAACTTTTTCTAAGGAATGGGAAATTCGGTTCTTCATTGTCCCCCCCACCCCACCTTTTCCTAACAGAATTGCTAAAGAACAGAAACATCTGCTCCTAACTCATAACTCCACGTCTTCTAAAAAAGCTTATTACCATCATAGTTCACATCTAGCTTCTCAAGTTATCAAATTTATATATTTTAAGCTAATCAGATGGATAGTCCCAGGTATAAAACTAATGTAGTAGGGCTGCAACTTAGCATACCACGAGGAGACGAGCAAAATAAATAGTATTAATGTAGTTTTGTGGGGGAATGGATCTAGTTGACATTTTTAAGCATACAACTCAACTGGAGGGGGAGAAGTGTGCAGGCTTTCTAAGAAGGTGGCCTACAACCTCCGAGCAAGTAGTGGCTTAGATCATTATTCAGTGTATCACCCTAAAGGAATGGAGATCATCGGTCAATCCAGTGAGCCAGCTGAACATTTCAGGGTGAGTGCTGCTAATTCAGGGTGAAGGGAGCATGGAGTAAGGGAGACTGATGAAGAGATAAAGGTCCATAGTGTGTAGTGTCAATGGCACATCTCTGTAAGAGAATTTGGACTCAGCTCCGATTTTAAATGGAGGGCCAGGCTGGAAACCTCTTAGGCGAACAAAATACTGTTCCTATTTGTGGAACATTGTTCCAATGCATGTTGCTTTAAAGGACAAACAGGGAAATATGATAACAGTAACTTGATTGTATTTCAATTCACGGAAAAAAATATTTGTGGGCTAGCTGATGTGCCCAAGACACCGTTTTAAGTTCTCCACAGATGATTAGTATGATTAAGTGCCAATTCTTGCCTTCAAACAAGCTCTGAACCAAGAAGATAGGGCATTCAGTTGAACATTTGTAATGCAAAATAGAAACTAAGAACTGCTAGAGGAGAAGACAAAATGGCATGGGAATTGACCTAGGGAATGAGGATCTCTCCAAGTGGGGACCAGGGAGGAGTTCTTAAAGAGTGTGGCATGAGATCAGACAGGCCTGCAAAAGAAGAAATGGAACCAAAGAAGGCAGAGGGAATAAGTCAAACTCTGGGTAAGAGAGCACGCAGGAGGGTTTCATTGAAAATTACAGGTTTTAAAAGAAAATGGGAAGAGATTGGCAAATGAGGTGGGACGGATAGGCTGTAGGGGCTGAGGAGACAAGACTAAGGAAATTCAGTCCTCCAGTAGGGGTACGAAATGGTGTCCTGAAGGTGGCCACTGCGTCCAAGAAACACTTGGGGCTGGAGCTCAGGACAGTGACTGTCTGCCAGTCTTCCCATGTTGTAAAGGCCAGTGCCTTCCAATTCATAACACCAGTTGTTACCAGCTCTGCTAGTGGTGATAAATTCACACACCTTGGTTAAAAAAAAAAAAAAAAAAGAATGGATGAATTTTCTCTTAGGCACTAATTGAACTATAGGCAAGGAGAAGGATAACAGTAATTTATTTTAAATATGCCTGGTAGGGGGTGGGATTTTGGCCTCTAGTAATACCAATCTTGCAAGAATGTGTTGCCTTTAACCATGATCTTCAAGCAGTGAGATATATCTGAGCCTCAGGACGGTTCTGTCTGGAAGATGGGTTTCCAGAGAGAACAGCAAGCCCCTCCAAATGATTCTTATCCAGCCCCCACCGGAGAGCCTCTCATCTTACTGTCTTGCAGGTGGCTTGAGGCAATGGACAAAGCAACCCATCCTGTCCGCCAGGTGAGGTATCCGTGGTATTCATCTCAGCCTTCATTCTGCTTTTCTCTCCGAGGGGGAAAGGATCAAGTCAGATGTCATGCAGTTCACCCTAGGACTTCTCAGATCTCTAAAAGCTGGCAAAGAGGATTTTAAGCTAACAGGGTTTTCTATTCACATTCTATGAGGGAACTTGCATTCCTGCTGTTCTTTTTATTTTCGTGAGTTTGAGTGACATTTCTCTCCGTGAACTCGCTGGGTAGTCACAAACTGGGGTGGGATTTCCGTTTCACATAGAGCAGTCCAGGAGGTTAAACCCCTGCTTCTGTTTTCTTTTCATTCCCTAAGTACAAGGTCTCAGGGACGTCTTGGGACAGCGCTGGTGGCTGAGCGGCCTCTTAGAAAATGAATGTCTTATGTTCAGAATTAGTGTTCATATCCTTGTTTAGGATGCATACTAGCCCACCTTCCGCAGCTCCTACCTGTGCAAAACTCCCAGACTTGAAGCAATATACTTTTTAAGTTAGGCTTGACCTATAAAGTGATAGCTAACTTCATGAGATCAACAGGTGAAGCATCACTTTAGCCCCTAAGACATTTGATACCCCACTTTCTGAGCTTTCACTGGTGGGGGCGAGGGGCTGGGATTGCTTTAATACCCAATTATTTAATTTTTATGCTATGAACAGCATTTCTAGTAAGGTTATAGATAGATTACCTTTAAATATGCTCATTTCCTTACAAAATGCCAGACAAGCAAAAGGTATTTACAATCTATTATCTTCTCTCCCTATCTTCCGGCTCTTGTACGTTCAGGAAAATCTGGATTGTTTGAGCTTACATGTACTGCCTTGTGTCCTATAACTGTCCTTTCTGAACAATCACTGGCATCATCATATGACAAACAGCAGGACTTGTGTTTCATTTTACCTGGAACACAATGCTCAATACACTCATCCATCTCTCCAATGCGTCATCCTAATGAGCCTGATATTTTTCAGAGGGATCTCTTCTGCTAATGCACTCAGAGCATCTATAGCAGAATGAAAAGGGAACACCCAAACTCCCAGCAGGCTTCCATTTCACAGCAAAGAATACAGTCAGCTCTGCATCCTGAAATCTTGTGCACCGCCTTGTTAAAACGAAAGAGCAAAAATGAAGCCAAATAAAGAAGCGAAACTGGCCAGCACTTGGCAGGGCATTATGATAAAGAGATAAAGCACTGTGTCCCCTGCCTCAGGTCAAGTTACAGGGGAAAGCCTGCCTCTCAGGCCTATGGACCCACAGCTACCCCCCCCCCCCAAAGAGCTCAATTTATCATGACCTTCCATATCATTGACCATGAGAACCTAATACCAAGTCTGCCCTGGGGCATGTAACTTGGTCCTTTGCACAAAGGGGAATTCTAAAGTGAAGCAGGAGCCAAGGGCTGCTGTTATACACAGTAGACATGCCAGGAACAGGGCTCAGGGGACAATCCGAATGGCCAGTGAAATAGCACATTGGGACCAGCATTTATAGACAGGGCGTAGACATAGTCTTTGCTGGGGTGCCCGTTTCCACATCCTTTCTACATACCACTGATACTCTTTTGCTTTCCTCGCACTAGAATAGAAACCAAAGAGAAAGGATGTCAAGGGGCATGGAAAGGAAGAAGTTCTCCATAGCCCCTGGATAAATTCAGGTTTTCTGGCGAGTTGCTCAAGTATTCGATTGCCTTAGCAACAGAATCACTTAGGGCAGTGCCTTCTCTGAAGTCAAATAGCCTTTGTGCTGGTATCATTGGCTCTGGGAGTCAGGGACCACCCGCACAGGGCGACCACTCAGATGATCCCTTTGTGCTACACCCACAGACCCATGTCTGGGAAGATGTTACTCTGCACAACAGTAGCCTTCCGCCCCTGGCTATCAAGAACCCGGAGTGCCTGGGCCTTTTGCACCAATTGGACAGAAGCACAGATATGTGGGTCCAGCACTATTGCATTCTGAAGGACGGCTGCTTGTACCTCTATGCTAGCATTCGCTCCACCCAGGCTTCAGGTATGGACTCAACTTTCACTTGAAATAATAGTCATTACAACAATAATAGTAGTGACAGCCTAGCTTTATGGACCTTTTACCAAGCCTTGTACTGTCTATATTACCTAAATTAGTTCATTTACTAATTACTACTAACTATTTAAGGATAACTCATTTGGTGAAAAAAATCCAACTGCAAATAAAATGCCAATAATCTCTGTGTCAAAAATTATAGGAAGGCTAGGGGTGCCTGGCCAGCTCAGTCGGTAGAGTGTGTGACTCTTGATCTTGGGGCTGTGAGTTCAAGCCCCATGTTGGGTATAGAGATACTTAAAAATGAAATCTTTAGGGATGCCTGGGTGCTAATTAAAGATAATTAGTTCATTATCCGATGAAGAGATACTACTATTATTACCCTTTTACACATAAGAAAATTAGCTGGGGAGGCTACTTAGCTTGACAAGATCACAAGTAGTCAACAATGAAGCTGAGATCTCAACACAGCCAAGCTAATTCCAGCTCCTGTAGATTTCATCCCATGCTTTCATTGCCTTGAAAAGCAAAAAATAAACTCCTTCATTCTTTTGGTCACTGATGACATTCAGAATCCGTGGCAATAGCTTTCTGGGGCAGTAACTCCCCCTTCTCAGAGTATTCCCAATGCTGGACAAGTGAGTAACAAAAATAACATTAACTGTCAATTTTTTTCGGGCAAGTTACTTAACTGCCTAGAACTTACTTTCCTCATTTGTAAAATGGAAACACCTATATATTTCACAGGAGTGTTGGAAAGATTACATGAGGTAACTGCTATTAGGGGTTGCTCTACATATAAAGCCCTTCTATACAAAATGTATATATCTTATATATTGATTAAATTGTGTATTTTAAAAGCTGTATGTACAAAATGGGTATATAACAATATAATTTAATAAAACAAGTATGCCTGCTTTCAATAAGAGAGATTATTTTTCTTGTAATTTTTAAAAGATTTTTAAAAAATATTTTATTTATTTATTCATGAGAGATAAAGAAAGAGAGAAACAGAGGCAGAGATATGGGCAGAAGGAGAAGCAGGTTCCCTTCAGGGAGCCGAATGTGGGACTCGATCCCAGGACTCCCGGATCACGACCTGAGCCAAAGGCCGATGCTCAACTGCTGAGCCACACAGGCATCCCTAAAGATTTCATTTTTAAGTATCTCTATACCCAACGTGGGGCTTGAACTCACAGCCCCAAGATCAAGAGTCACACACTCTACCGACTGAGCCGGCCAGGCACCCCTAGCCACTCCTATAATTTTTGACAAAAGAGATTATTAGCATTTTATTTGCAGTTGGATTTTTTTCACCAAATGAGTTATCCTTAAATAGTTAGTAGTAGTAAACATCCTGGAATCTCAGTCATTTAATAATTTTTTAACATTAATGCTTATTTTTAATTAAGCTAGACAGCCATGCCAAGTTGGAAGTATCTGGTGACCATTTCAGCCTCCTTGGAAAGTACGAAAGAAGTATAAGGCGAACATCACACTATGTTCCATTTCCCTTCATTCAGGATGAGCGATACAGTGATTCTCTTTCACTTACTCACCTTTCCATTTGAGAGCATCACAACATAACCCAAAATATTATTCAACTATTCAGAGAGACCCAGAATCTCTAAGCACTTCCCGAACAGGCTGTTCCTATTCAATACCAAATCCATAGTTTTAAGTACCTGATACCAGGATGAGAATGAAGGTAAACAAAACAAACCTCCAAAGCAGTCATGGACTGGGATTTTTGTTATAAAATATCACCGCAAGAGTGCCTGGGTGGCATAGTTGGTTGAGGGTCTAGCTCTTGGTTTCGGTTTAGGTCATGATCTCAGGGTGCTGGGATTGAGCCCTGAGTTGGGCTCTGTGCTCAGGAAAAGAGTCTGCTTAAGATTCTCTCCCACCCTCTTAGTCCCCTCCCCTCTCTTTCTCGCTCTAAAATTAATCAATTAGCTAGCTAATTAATTAATTAAAATAATCACTGCAAAAGTCTGAATCATTTTAATGACTGAATCAATGAAGCTCATTTTTAAGAGATTGTTCCCAGAGATAGAGAGGAAATGTTTAGGATTGAATGCTCAGCTCACTCCAAACTGAAATACCAAACCCCTAGGGCCCAGAGGCCTCCACGTTTAAAACAGTAATGACAGCCCTAGGTGGCTTCCCCGATTCTGAAAAGTTGGAGGCCCTACTTTGGAAAGTCCTAGTTGGAGAGCTAGAAAATGGCTGCTAATAAATGGCCTAAAAATAAGAACAGCAAAAGCAGAGTTACCATTTAGTCAGTATAGTTTTTGTACTGGTCCCTCTGTTAAGTGCTTTTTCTTATCATTTCATTTAATTTCAATAACCCTCCTATGAGATAGGTTACTATCACACCTACCACTAGGGAAATTGATGCTTGGCAAGGTTATATCATTTGTTCACATTCCCCTGGCTAATAATATATGATAAAGATAGAATTTGAACCCAGGTAGCCTAAGTTACACCAACAAAAAGAAAAAGACAGGGAAGAAAAAAAAATGGACATCTTCTTTATATTCAGCTCCAATCATTTCACACATCTTTCCAGAACCTTCCAAGGTTCTTTGTTACCTCCAGAGCACTCGAGAGTTTTATATTGTGTCCCAAAATCCTTCTCTCTGGTTTTCTTTTCCAATCCTTGTGTTAGAGCACCTTGCATTCTAACCAAACATGGTCATGTTCTATTTCCTTAACACACATGTTCTATTTCCTTAACACATCTTCTTTTTTCTGACAACACATCTTTGCTTGTGCTAGTTCCTCCTCCTGGAACCATTCTATACCTACCAATTCCTCAACATTAGTTGGCCGGATTCCACTGCCCTTCAAATGCTTATTCGGTCACCAGCCATCTCTGCTATAAAGCAACCCCATATGGTCTCCGACAAAGCATCTCCCCTCTCTGAACTTCCACACTTACCCATCTTGTGACACTTATTGCCCTCTACCTTGTGTGTTACCTCTAGATGGCCGTCTTATCTCTTCTAAGGGACCATATGCTCCAAAGATGACTCTATTTATGTGTTTTTAGTGAATGAACAATCAAATTACTGCAAATGGCCATCACTCCCATGAAGTGTGAGTAGTTTGTCTTCCCCTCACTTCATAAAGAAAGGTTAGAAGATTAGAAAACCAATTCAAAGGCAAAACCAGAACCCAGGCCATCAAATGCCTAGCCCTTTGGCTATCTCACGCTCTTTCTAGCCCTAAGAAGTCATCTAATTTCTATCTATTTTTAAATTCCTTCCTTGAAAATATATCATTTTGTGACTAATAAAAATATTTAATCCAAATCCATTCATTCTTACCCAGCTGTACATCTTAAATATTCCTATGTCTACAGGCCCTCCATTTCTAGCTTCAATTATCTTAAATATGGATTAAAAGAACATTTTCTTACTGAAATTCCAAAAGAATATGTTATATCTAGGCCATGTTCTAAAATAGAGGCCTGTGATTTAAGTTTTACTTGGTTTTACTCTTTCTCGAATAAAAAATACAATTTGCCTGAGCATGCACCTTCTTCCAGAAAATGCACTTTCCTGCCACCTCCTTCCCACTGTCACCCTGACAGCTGCTGGGTCCGGATGGAAGCTCTCTGAGGGTTAACCAGCAGCTCGCCCTTCTTTAGCATGAAGGGGCTGGGCAGGAGCTCTTCTGGAGTGCTTTACCCTTCCCCAGACTGGAATTTTGAGCTGAGGTCTACATTCTTTTTTGGAAGAGTCTTTTCCAGTCTTGTACATTTTCACATGCATCGTGACCTGAGGCTCATAGCCAATGATATGGCACAAGGAAACCCAAGCTAGCATGGAGGCATATCCAAATCTCCGGTGGGAAGTTCCCAAAATAGAAATGCCTCTCTCTACTGTCCATTAAGAATCACTGCCCTGGGGAGCCACATGGTCTGTTTGGGTTTTTTTTTTTTTTGGCGGGGGGTGGGGGTGGGAGAACTGGATCAACTGCTCAGGTGGATTGGAGGGAGAAAGTTAGCATGTATCACTGAATGCTTCCTATGTGTCCAGGACTTAGATAAGCATTTTATGTTCATTATCTAAAGCCAATATTTGCAAACCACCACTGCTATTGCCCCATTATATGAGAGAAATGAAGGCTTAGAGAAGTTAACTAACATGCTGATGTGCCCACCCCCTGCTGTTAAGTGACAAAATATGAACAAATGTCATCCAAATCCTATGCCCAAACTCTTAGCCATACTGCTACAGAGAACACTCTCTGCCAGAAACAAGTCTCAAACAAGTAGTCCTCAGTGCTGGGTATCTAGTCTCTGGAATTTGGCACATTGACTGCCATAGTCACGATCCGTGTAGTCCAGCTATTTATCACAACAACCAGGAGTTGTGAGGACAGGCAGTAGAGAAATTTACCGAGAATGGCTGAACCCATGCTGTGCCATGAACAGGCACTAAAATAAATCAATTAATCAATAAAAAATAAAATACTCAGTTTCATGTAATCATTTCTATATGCAAGGAATTAGAATAATTATATTCATAAAGATTATACAGAGTCCTAATACTTATTTTCAGTTCTTCTGGATGGATGCTAAATGAATGACCTTTGCGCTGGTCTGATCTATTAATTCCTCACCTCCTTGTACTGTCCAAATTCTGCTTGGCTCTTGCATATCTCACCCTCGTTTGGTTCCTTGTTCTCCAGCACTGTGAAGCAGGCGTTGGTTACTATTTATAGCATTAATCATCAAACTACACGTTTTTACCCCATTACTGAGTCATGCAGTCAACGTAGCAGGTTGCGACGAGTACTTAAAAACACAATAGAATAGAATTTAATTGAATAGAAAATATCATGGTACATCACAGTGTTTCACAAAACTTTTGGGCCAACTGTATGAAAACATGGAGAGCTCTGTATTTATTAACATCTTTGGATCACAGCCAAAAAGGTTGGAAAATATTCAGGTACAAAAACACTGTCTCTTTTACATACGGTACCTTAGGGTATTTAAAAAAGGTTCTTTCCTTTCAATTATCCTTGTCCTCCGCCTACCAGATTAGTTGCTATGTTATTAAGACTCAGGCTTCTATGACCATCACTTCTCAGACACACGACCCCACCCCACCCCCCAACCACAGCATCTCAGTTACCTTACTGTTTTATTTCCATTTCATTTTATATTGATTTTATTCCAGTGATTTCTCTTCTTGATGAGAGATCCAGGAGACCTCCTATGCTATTTCTCACTTCTAGACTTATCTGTAGTATTTGGGACATGACCTACTGGCTCTAACAGTCACCTGAGGTAGTGAGGCAATCCTGGGAGCCACAAAGAGAAGGCCGGGAAAGATAACAGTGAGATGAGGGGAAAGTACATGTGGCTCTAATTTCCTGTGAAAACCACATTAGATGCGAATCTCACATCTTACTTCCAGCTAGATAAGTAGGTCTCTAATGTATTGTCAGGGTTGAAGAAATAGCACCAGTCAGCTCCCTGAAGTCCGTGCTTACTGTCAAGGAAAGTGCTCATACCCTAATGATATGCATTACTGGCTTGCCTGTGCCGGCTAATATTAAAAAGCCACAGTGTGAATATTCCAGAAACCCTTTAGCCAAATGCCTCTTCATAGCCCTCAAGCCCCATGTCATTCACCATGTACTTGATGATTCTTTTCCCCTCTCTCTCTCTCTCCAGCAAAAGCTGAAAGTAACAAATTATGACTGTTAACTATTGTTCTTGAATAAATCACATCAAGGTCTGTGTGTGCTCCTCAGATATATTTTACATTATTGCAACAAATGGAACACTTAATGCTTGCAAGGTTCTTGTGAGAAATTTCTGTCCAAATGTTGTGCCAGCTTGCTATTTACTGCTGCTACTTAATCCAGAGAGACTGGCCCAGTGAGATCACCTCAAATGAGGTAATGGGGTTGCAATCCGATGTCTTTACTGCCAATCATTTCTACCCTGTAACTGGTTAGAAAAGGGGTCAGGAACTTTCCTGTTTGTGGCACACATCTTTTTGGACAAAACTTTCTATCTGTTCTCAAAGAGGGTAGGGATGAGAGAGGGTATTCATGTCTGCTCAGACACATGAGAAAGGGAAATCTCACAAGTAGAAAGAAGTCAGAAACCAGTGCAGTAATAGAAAAACTTTGTACTACTATTGGGAGAAGAGATTTAAGACAGCAAACCAATCCGTGGATATGTCTTCAGGTGGCCCTTAGTCCTGAAACATCTAGCACATTGCTTATTCCACTTCTAGTATATACCCCAAAACATAGACCTGTGCAAAAATTGTACACAAATATTCATAACATTATTCATAATAGCTTAAAAAATGAAGAAAATTCAAATGTCCTAATGAGTAGATAATGAGTAGATAAAATGTGGTATGCCCACACAATGGAATATCTCTTGTCGATAAAAAGGAATGAGGAATTGATATATGATCTAGCATGGATGAACCTGGAAAACATCATACTAAATGAAAGAAGCCAGTCACAAAGACAATATATCATATGATTCCGTGTATATTGAGCACCCCAGGAAAAGCAAATCCATAGAGACAGTAAGCAGGTTAGGTCGCCTGGTTTTCAGATGGGCCAGCAAACGGGGAGTGACTGATAAATGGACACAGAGTTTCTTTTTGAAGTGAAGAAAATGTACTCAAATTAGATTTGGGTGATGGTCACACAACTCCATAAACTAAAAATCATTGCTTACACACTGCAAATATGTGAATTTTATGGTGTGTCCATTAGCACAAAGACAGCGCTCACTCTCGGATTAGGGTAAACACCATTTTACTGGGGCCTACCAAAGGGGGAAAAAATCTAACCATTTCTAAAATGAATACTTTCCTAGAAGTTGGCTTTGAAATGGGCTCTTTTTAAATGAAAAAAGTTTTTAGTTTGGCACTGCATCTAAACCCCCTCTATAAAATAAACACATTTTCAAGTCCAAACACCATTCTTTGTTTAAAAAGAAAAAAAAAACTATGGCTTCTGGACAGTGTGCAATGGCACCAAATATAACTAAAAGGAAAATGAAAGGAGTTGTATGCAAAGGGACTCAGTCCCTTACTGGCATAGGATAATTGTCAGGGAGAGCAGTGACCCAAGTTGGATTTTGGTATTTTGTTAGTATAGGGCACTGAAGTGGATCCTGGGGCGGGGAGTGGGAGATTAGATTAAGAGTTAGCAAGAGCAAGGAAGAGATTCAAACATCTAATCATCGATAGGAGATTCAGGTATACCTCAGAGCATCGACACTACAAGACACAAAAGGTTTTGCTTTTTCAGCATCTTCCTCCAGACTGATATGCTCTCCCTACCCCCCAAATAATGGAAACAAAATTCAGGCCAAGCAACATATATCCACTAACATGGATTCAAAAGACCACAGGGAAGAAATTATCTTCTAAAACCAGTCATTCATTCTCATTTGAATTCAAGTTGGCTCCCTCATATCATCCTGTGGGTTCATATTTTAAATGTGCTTTGCATATGCACAAAGAAGGTGAGAATCTGAGTTGGTTTTAGAAACTGCTGGCAATCTCATTATTCAGGAAGGGTGCCTTAATGGTTTTGTCCAAGCAAATGTTACTTAATTTTCTTCTAATGTGATAGTGCAGGTGTCACTCTTTGATACCAAGAAATTTATTTCAAAATGTGTCCTCCAGGCAAAGTAGATGGTTTAGACCCACAGTAACCCAAAGGTAAATACTAAACATGCAGTGAGAAGATCACAAAAATGGAAATGGGGAAATCCTACCTCATTACCAGCCTTGCCATTAATCATTAGTGGAGGCCCTTCAATTACAGACTCTCCTGAGTCTCAGTTTTTTCATCTGCAAAATGAGACACCTGGATTAGAGGTTCCTGCAGACACAAAATTTTCTTGGTGCTTTTTCAGATTCCTTTTCTCCATCTTACTCTTTCCCTATTCTTCTCATTTGCTTTTTCCTTTCACCCTCTGTAGGTGGCCTGTATTTACAAGGATATAGGGTGAACGAGCAGACCCTAAGCTCCAAGCAGTCAGTAATTGAACTCAAACCTCCATCTGAAGAGTTCAAGACTTTCTATTTCTGTGCAGAAAATAAGACCGAAAACCAACGGTAAGTCGAGGCCTGCATATTTCTTTTTCTTCATCTGCCCTGACAAGAGTCTTGTTAGCAAAAGTCAACTTCAACTTTTGTTGTGTAGCCAACTTCAACTTGCATCTTCAGTTAACTCTCTCCCTTTTTTTTTTTGCATCATCTCCATAGTTAATATTCCTCAGGATTTTTTTAATTTAATGCATAGAAGATGACTCTTCCAGAAGTACTTTTTTTTAAGAGGAAAAGGAGTCTACCATTCTTCCCAAGATGGTGGCTTAGACTTCAACACACACACACACACAAAAATCTACTAACAGTTATCTGTAAATAGTTCAAATTATTAATTCAGATTTGTTGCTTTACCTCCTTTTATGTAACTTTATTGATATGCTCATTGGAATTTGGTCAGTTGTTTGTTTTTTTTATAAGCCACTGAAGGATATAGAACTCACCTATATAATTCAATATGTTCACTATCCAGCGTGGGATGTACAAATGGGCGCTTGGGTTCATGACGGCTTGAGGGAACAAAGGGCGGTATGGTCAACAGAGACAAAACTATGAGGCAGAGGAAGTATTCTCTCAGACTCAAAGGATCCTCCTCCATCTAATTTCAATCCCCAAGACATCCAGTGTCCTCCATCTCCCATTCCTATCCTCACCTGCTTGAAGACCATCCCTCACCTCAACCCAATTGGGAGACGCTTTCTCCCAATTGGGTTAAAAAGATCAATAAAGAAATTCAGTCATTTATTAAAACAGGGGACATGGTAAAATCTTCAGGAGTATTTACCAGAACCAAATACCTTGCTTTAACTCAAAGAAATAAAACTCTAAAAGTAGAATTTCAGGACTTCCAGCAAGTAACCATTTAGGGAAGGGAAGAGTCTCCCCAGGCCTTCTCCCATTATGTAAACCCTGTCTGCTCCACTCATTCCTAAGGATAGGCTGGAGTGGGAGGTTAATGAATATAGAATTGCTAGATATTTTGCCAAGATCTCTTTCCCTGGGCTGGTGCTACACAATCTGGGTGGCGGACTAAGATGGTTCCTTTGAAGGTAAGGCTCCAGATGTCATATTAGAAAAAGGGTCAATGAAATGAACTCCTGTCTGATAAAATCAACTGGCTTCTCTATGCGTGGAGGCCAAATAGTTGAATTTCACTGTCAAATCCATATGTGGACATTATCAATAGGAAACAATACTGAGTCACTAGAGAACTATTTCAAAGCATAAGAGCAGTTTCACAAAGTGTGGTTCGTGGAATTTTGCCTTCACAAGATGCCCTACTCCCCAAAAATAGTTACGTAAGCTTAAGAAATGATACAAATCATATTCCCCTCTCAGAGAATCACAAAGCACATTGACTTATTCATGTTCCTGACACACTGTGCTGGAAAGAATCCTAGTTACGTCTCTAGAACTCCTACAACCATAGTGTATCTGACCCAAACCATTCTTTAAAAAATAAATAAATAAATAAATAAATAAATACTATTAAAATACCCTGAGAATAAATTATATTTGGTACATTTTATAAAACATCATCCAATAAAATGAAAAGAAGGGAGTGGAAAAAGGGGGGAGCTAACCTGCAGAGTGTGCTATGAGTACAAATGCAAAAAGGAATATTTTTCCCTCATGGCAATATTTGATTGCTATACATTTGACCAACTGAACTTGAAATTTAAATAGAAACAATTATAAAAGCCCCATAGCTCCAGTGATCACTATTTACAGACATCGCACCTTCTTCTGATCCTATTTACAACATCAGCATAATTTTATTTCTTTGCTACCTCTGTATAGTCCACATTCGGTGTTTTACCATTTTGTTCAGTCCAAATCAAAGAATCAGGGTTTACTATATTAATTTCAAATTAAATCACCCAGAGAAACAATTAGGAAATAAATGTGAACGATTTTTTTTTTTGACATTTCACCTTCCTACCGTTCAACCATTTTTTTTTAATGACCTGTCCTGCACTGTTATTTCTACAGCTGGATTACAGCTCTGAAAATGTCTATCAAAAAGTGGCTTCCTTTGCATCAGGCTATTCAAGACTTCATGAATCGACCTCTAGAAGAGACTAGAATGTGAAAGAAACCCTAATCTTAAGAGAAGTGACCCACAAAATCATCACCAACCAATATGGGAAGAAACAAAAATATGATTTCATTATATAGCATTCAACTGAGCATTTCTCAGATACACTAAAACTTTGTGGTAAGATTATACTTTTGTTTTTGAACTAAAGCACGGAAATCTAACCTGACAATCTATAACAACATTGTTAATACCCCCACATTTTTGCCCACCAGGCTGTACGTGTTAGCATCAAAATATAGTATGTCCCTTACCCCTGTCTTTTGAAAGCATAAATACAATAAAAGTTGATTTATTTTCTCTTTTGTATTCTTTGCTAAATGCTCCACTCTGTCCATTGACTGTAGGCTTCCTAGAATGCCTACAAGCCATGATGTGGAAAGCTGATATTTGGAAAAATTAAGATCACAGAAATGAAATGGCTCAAATGGTGAGTAAACAATTCAGCTAAACAAGGTCCTCTCTGTTAGGTTATCTCACAATGGACTGGCCCAAGTGCCTCCAGGACTTCCCAGATGACAGAAAATAATAACAATTATTGTTATAAAATAAATAAAGAATTAGGCTAAATTCAGGGGAGAAAACTCAAAGGCATGCATCATCTTACTATCTGAATTATTACCTGAATATCGGTCACACTGCAAGGGGAAAACACAAAATGAATCAAGAATGTCCTACTCTTAATCCTGGAAGTAACATTCAGAGAGATTCAAAGGTAAATTCTAAGTATCAACCTTGTGTCTTAGTGGAATGATCCCAGTGTGTATCCATGAAGTTGGAAGTCCCATACACTCACTAATGGAACATGGAAAATAAATTTCAGGGAGTTCAACTGTCAGCTTCAAGTGCTCTGGAACAGCTTCTGACAACAACAAAAAATTTGAGGCCTTGTCTTTTCACAAAATAATAGTATGTCGGAGATTGCAAGACCTTTACAACTCAACCCCTCTTCTTTATAGCTGAGGCTCTAGGAGGGAGTCGCCTGTTGAAGATCACATAGATTGTTGATGGCAGAACTGGGACTGAAGCCAGGTCTTCATCTCTCCATCCAGTGTTATTTCCACTCATCCGACAGCCCTTCATTGTGACCAAGGACGTGGTGTGGTTTTACAGACACAATGGAATCGCCCACTTGCCAAAGTTGTCCAATACTTCTAGGCTTTGCCTGGGAACTGAAACATGTTGATTCCAGCAATATAGCATGTTTCTATCTCCCCAGTCTCCTAAAGGACTCCATGTTAATTCAAATTATTCTTTACAGAGACTCTTAAATGTGAAAAAGATATGAAAATTCAAGCCATTCTTCTATACTCTTCACCTCCACCCCCCCCAAAGAGACTGTGAACTCTTCAAATAGATGGCAACAGCTTGCAGCTGTCGTTCACCACAACTCACATAAAGGAGGCCTGTGACTGTGTGAGCATGTGCTACTTAGTTCCCGTATTAAGAGGAGCTGCACAGATGAGCCCAGGCCCCCAAAAAGACATGCTGTAATACTCTAACCAACTTAATACCATAATCAAAAATATTCAATTAACAATAACAGATAACCCTCTGTTCTGACAAAGGCCCCTTTGTTTTCCCCATATTTGCCATGATAATAATGAGGTCTTTCAGCAGGGGCATCATCGGTAATGTTCATGTCAGAAGCCTGGAGCTTTCTACATCCGCTCCCCAGTGGAACACTCTGCCTTTCTGGAGCTCCGCCATGGAATGCACAAACTGTGCCGTTACCAGGCAGCCAGCTAGTGACCACAGCCAACTGTAACACTGGCACAGAGCTTTCCCCTGAAGGAGAAAAACAAAAGCAACTACCTCAATAAAATGTGAGTGCGACTTTCCCCAAATTAAGCAGTCATCGAACTCATTTGAAAGTGAAAGGTATCAACATTCAAAGTTCAAAGATACTCCTCAAAAACTACTGTTGTTGCTCCTGGAAGATTCTAGAGATCTAAACAGTCCCATACATTATGCAAAAAACCCAACTAAACAAAAGAACCCACCGGCAACACTGGGTGTGAGCATTTTTAGGTGGAGAGATTTTTAAGCTTTTATATGACTTTCAAGGGTTATGTGACCCAAAAAGAACTTTAGTCCTACGATTAAGAATATTTCTCAAGATCCACAAGGTTTCCATCTTTTATAGAGCTGAAAGGAAGGGGAAAGTGCAGGGCCAGGCTTCTACATATGTACTACCCCACTGCCCATTTTAGGATTAGCCCACCTTTTGGCAAATCAAGGAGAACTTGCCCGGAGTCTCATGGTCAGGTAGTCAATAAATGTTCATTGAGCACCTAATGTGGGCCAAGAACTGTTGCCACCAGGATGCTAACATGAAGGAGAGGCAGAAAAATTATTAAAGCATGTCCTCTGCAGCCAGAGGGCCCAAGTTCAAATTCATTTCCTGGCTGTGACCTGGGGCAAGCTACTGTACTCTTTCTGCTTTAGTCTCCTCATCTATAAATGGGGCTAATTACAGGATCTTATGAGAAATGAACAGTGTACAGAAAGCCCTGGAACAGTGAGTAGCCCCAGGGAACTCTCAATACAATTATCCATATTGTTAGCAAGGCGTGTCAGCTGGCTACACATAGACCTCACATCCCTGTAGACTCTTCCCGAAGGAAGGCATCTTGTCTCCTTCACCTCACTACCTACAGATGGAGAAGATGAAGGAACATTTTATCAGAGTTTCCACCTTAAGAGGACTTCACAGAGAGGCTGTGAAGTAGAGTTTCAGGCTTTCTGGGTCGTATGCCCTGTGGTATTACCTGTTCAGAACCCTACAGTTGCGAAGATTGGCCTACAGTTGTCAAAACTCTGCTAGCCCAACTCCTTGATCAACATGGAAGATTTTCCATCGGTATTCCTAGAAGCCCTAAACTAAGCCCAGATTGTTCTCAGGAGGTCCCTGATGGGCCTAAGTAGTGTTGGTCTCACTCCAATTCTTGTTCTGCCTCATTTGTTGCCTTAATGTGCTCGCTGTAAAGGAAAACCCCTGGACTGTTCTGTACTTGGGAATTACATTTAGTGAAGATGAATTAAGAAATATCAAAGAGCACGATGATTTAAGAAAGGAACGCTACAGGCTATCAGTCTAGTTCCTTACTTGCCTCGCCCACTTAGCCTGAGAACAGGATCTCAATGATCCCTTGTCTCCAAATCACCTCTCGAGCGTCTTCCTGGGCTTAGAACAATCTCTCCCCACCCACCCTGACTTTTGAGAAAAAATACTTTCTCCAGAGGTTTGGCTCACATAGCACAGTTCTGTTTTCTATTCTAATCGATGCAGCAACCATGTAAAACCATTTCAAAGACACGTCCACAGTGGGATGTAAAAGCATATATTTTTTTTAAAAAAAGTAACCACTCTAACAATACCTCACAGCTCACATATACAATATTTATGCATGTCTATTTTTGGTTTTAAAATATCCCTCATATGTTTCCAAACCTGCTTTTTTTTTTTGTTCCAACAAAGCAGGAAAGAATATCCAATGGGGGAAAAAGAAAGACAGTCTCTTTAACAAACAGCGTTGGGAAAATTAGAGAGCCACAGGCAGAAGAATGAAACTGGACCATTTTGTTATAGCAAACACAAAAATAGAGTGGAACCCATTCTTGAGCAGAGATTTTCACTTCAGGGACTCTTGGAAGGCTATGAATACCCAGGATGCATAAGCAAAGTTCTGAATTATGCTAGTGGATTATTTGATCAATCTTTTGAAGAAGAGTGGGGAGGATCTCACACCTGTAATTATTGGTTTGATGACTTCGGGGAGGTGGGAATATGTCTGTCTGACTTACGGTCTTCCCTGAAGCTAGCACAACATCCAGCAATCCTTAAGCATTCGATATTCATGCGGTAAAAGCGTAAACACATGAATCTAGCCATTGACCTGAGCACAGATGAAAATTAAATCTGCTACTTTTGAGCAGATGTGGATTCTGAGTTGGATTAGGACTTTAAGGATCGCTGGTTGCAGAAAGGTTTGGGAGAGAACTTGAGCCTGAAGCTCTCATAATTATGAAGAAATGCTGGCATCTCTGGAACCCAAGGCAAGAATGCACCCCCAGAGGCAGCCTCAGTGGGTATGGAACCATAGGAGGAACCCCAGGCCATCATCTCTCTGTGTTCTTATGTTCGTTGTGTGTCCACTTCACCCTCCTTCCTCCCTACAGGTTGACTTCAGTTGGTACAGAGAATGAATGCAGGAACTGGGGTCAAATCCCAATGACAGTCACAACCTCTAACCAGCAGCCACTCATGAAGATTGTCCACCCCCTTATTCATAATGTGGGCAGCCAGAGCAGAAGGCAGGTAGCGTTCGGAGCAATCATAGCAAGGGCCAACACGTTAGGCTGAGCTACTGCCTCTCACCAGTAACACGGGGCCTATACAGGAGACCCAAACTCAAGAAGGAGATCTATCCCTTGCCAGAGATATTGGAGACTCCCCAGTTCAGAAACATTTGCTCCCACATAGCAGTAAATACTATCCCTCCGCTCTTGCCAAGCGCTTGAAAATTATGTCTCTCACTTTGGAAGGTGGAACCCAGACTGTAATCTAGGCAGCTGCGGTTCAAGTCCAGCTTCTGTCATTTGCTATCAGAGTCTTGAGAATTCGGTGTGACCATATAATGTATAATCTAGCTTCTAATCAGGACATTTTGAGAGAAGATACTTATTATTTTTTAGATTTTATTTATTTAATCATGAGACACACAGAGAAAGAGGCAGAGACACAGGCAGAGGGAGAAGCAGGCTCCATGCAGGGAGCCCGATGCAGGACTCGATCCCAGGACCCCGGGGTCATGCCCTGAGCCAAAGGCAGATGCTCAACCACAGAGCCACCCAGGTGCCCCAAGAGAAGACACTTCCAGTAATTGTATGAAGACAATGGATATGAGCAGGGAATGTCTTGGGCAAAGTAAGACATATGTCATCTTATGAATAATGTACAAAATGGTATTCTCTGCTTCATCATCCACTTGGAGGAACATGATTTTAGCTTACGACTTCCAGTACATATGTTCTCAGGTCCAGTTCCCCACGAGAGAATAATCTCTCTTTCAATACCACTTCTAAGAAATTCAGAGAGATCAATTACTCATGACCAAGAAGGTGGATTTACATCATAAAAAAAATAGATTCTGGGAGCTCTCAAGCCCTAACTCTGTGTGTGTTTGGAATGAAATTGGAAGAGGAAGAGTTGCATTTTCAGAAAAAATGGAATCTTTGGAAAGCCCCTGGTTGAGATTTTATCCTACTTCAGTAAATTTAATGGTGTAGAGGAGCCCTAGAGGCCAAAGAATTCCCATTGAAGTGACTCTAGAATTTAGTGAGTTAGCCTGCCACAGTCCGTGGATGTTTGCAGAAGGCATGAGGTTCCTGGGTCAGAGATAGGACTTCATTTTCCACAGCAAAAGCAGCCACTGACCCCCACTATTAACCTGCAGCCTGTGACACTTGTTCCAGCTCTGTCACGAACTAGCTGTATTGTTCTTTGGCTTTTCAAATATTTAGTCTCCTCACCTTTATTTTTGTGCAGATGCAGCCCCAAAACAGATTTCAAAACCAGTTTACTTAAACGACAGTCCTTGAGAAGTTATTGTTCTTTCCTGAGCTCATAATAGTATAATCAGCTACCCCATGCTTTAAAAAGGTCACTATGTCACATAATAAATTTCAATATAGTGTAAGACTATGAGAGAGGTATAGTAATCTGGAATTAAAATTATGAATATAAAACGAGAGACCTCTTTTGGTAGATACTGTTCAAATAATACTGGATTCAAGCCTGACCTTTTATAGAGCTGCACCACTGTGTTGATTCAGCAGCAAAGCAATGAAGTGTCACGCCGCAAACGTTGAGTTTGAAACAGGAGGTCTCTTGGGTGAATGCCACCGAACCACACCAAACCCTTTATGTTGCTAAAGTCCCCCTCTCAGACAACTTTCCAACTGATTATACATATTTGTCCTTTATGCTTCATCAGTTTCTCAACTTGTAGATATAAATAAAATGTTTTGCTCAGTGAATCTGCTCAATTGTAGTCACAGTAATTATGACTTTATTTTTAAATGATCCACGCTGTACTTTTCTGTGCTGTAAAGTAAATTAGAATTTTGTTTTGGGGAATCTTCTCTCTGTTCTTTGCAGCAACATAAGGTAAAGTGATCCAATACTGTTGCTCTACTCTCATATGGACTTTTCATCCCCGGTTCCTTCACCTTCCTCTGGAGTGTTACTTACACGTGAAATCTTGAAATCTGATACTAATTGGACCAATAGAGTTATATATATTCAGCATTTATTATATTTACTAGTTCTTTCAGCATTTTTATATTTACTGTGAATTAGTTAACTACGGACTTCCACAAATATATACTGATGATAGTTTCCATTCCCCCCCCTTATTTTCATAAGACCGTCTTCCATTCCTTTGAAAAGCATTTGTGCATGTGCACATGTGCATGTGGCTTATCATCTTGTTAAAAATCTTACTTAGGAATCCCTAAGCCTTCAAGGAAGAGACATTTTAAATTCCATGACAGGATTTTAATTGAACAAAATGTCCCTTGAAGCATGGTAGCAATCATGAGGGCAACCCTTCTATTAACAATCCAGAAAAGAAAAGTATTATTAAAAGCAGGAGGTTCCTCTTTTCACCTATGGCATCCATTCTTCAGGGCATAACTGTGATGTTTTAACTCCAAGATCTGCTTACATCTGGTTTGAAATGCAGCTTAGAAACTCGTATACATCAGTTCAGCTAAAGAAGTTACAGGTGCTAGCCAGTGCACTCTTAGAAAGGTGAAAAGAAAGAGAAATAGTTTTAAAATTTTCAAATTTGTACTGATAAAAGCAAATATGCTGTGTCTAAGATCATTTCCGCAACACATCCCTCTACAAAGTTTAGTGCTTCAGAAACCAAGTAAAATAAAATGGCCACCTGACAACCCATATGGGATTTATTTTTTTTTTTGTCCTATGAATTTTGGTAAAAAAAAAAAAAGCAATAGGCCATCACCCAATTGATAAATAATCTATCAGGTAAAAGTGATGACCATATACCCATATATTTAGTCAAAAGATAAAATTGATTTTGAAAATTTATTCAAGGAGTGCCTGGGTGGCTCAGGACCTTGATCAAGCCCCTCACTAGGGAGCCTGCTTCTTCCTCAACCTCTGCTGCTTACTCTGTGGCTTCTTCTGCTTGTGTTCTCTCATTCTTGCTCTCTCTCAAATAATAAATAAAATATTTAAAAATAAATAAGTAAATAAAAATGAAATAGAATTTATTCAGGGGCACCTGCGTGGCTCAGTGAGTTAAGCATCTGACTCTTGATTTCCACTCAGGTCATGATCTCAGGGTCGTGAGATCCAGCCCTGCACTGGGCTCCACATTCAGTGGGAAGTCTGCTTGAGTTTCTCTCTCACCCTCTCTCTCTCTCTGCCCCTACTCACCATGTTCTCTCTCTCTCAAATAATAAATAAATCTTTAAAAAGTCTATTCAAAAATTTAGCTCTGTAATCATTCATTCACTCATTCATCCTCAACATATATCAAGCCCTGGAAAACAGTTGCCTGGCACACAAGATCTCTGTGCTTGTTGAGGGGCTGACCCGCTAGTGGAGGAGTCTAGCAGTAAACTAGCAATAAAATAAATCGATGGATTTAATAAGTACAAAGAGTAATGAGTGCAAGGAAGAAAATAACCAGCTTGCACAGAGAGAGAATAAAAATGATGCTGGTCAGATAAGATGGGCAAGAGAGGTCTCTCTATTAAACTGAGATCCAGATGATGAGAAGAAGTCCCTTTGGGAATAGCTGCATTTTGGCTGGAACAAGGAAGACAAGTGAATTACAGAAAAGAGTTTATAGATACAAGTTTGCTGACCATGGAGCAGGAGCTTTGGAAGCACAAGGGACCAGGAAGATTGAGTCAGATGGGCAAATATACCGAGCCCAGAATGGGGATGAGGTAATAACGGATACCTGAGGGGCTTGGCCTTCAGACCATAACTGCAATGAACTGGGAAGGGGACAGGACTGAATGGATTATAATCAATTCTTAATTAAAAGTAAGCATCATTCTAACACAGAAGTTTCACATATTCAGTTAGGTGGTGTGGCATCCTAAACCTGCTAACTAGCTAGTAAAGCACCGTTATTACTCTAATTGTGATGACATAATTTCGCATCATCATTTTCAAAACATGAAATGTGCTACATTTTGCATGACGTGTTCTTGACACTACCCAGTCCCTAAACTTCTTGTTAGGCTGGATATTCAATGAGAGTACAACTGGGTGCTTGTTCCCTACCACTCCTGGAATTTTTACCACTGATCAACAATACATTGTCATAGAATAGTTTCAGGATAGCAAAGAGTTATTCCTAAGTCATTTTTTCCTTACTCAGCAAATATTTGACTCAGTTGATTATTGCCAATGTTACAGGGTCTTTTAATACGTTAAACACCTTCATGAGTTAGCTTTGTCCTCTTCCAAGACCTGAAGCTGCACCCCTAAAACTGCCAGTTTTCTCAAAAGATCATTTTTGTGTGTTTTTCTAAATAAAAAATAACTCAAAGCACAAGCCCGAAAATCATAGGTCAATTGTGTCATAGACAATGGACATTCAGTATACTCTTTTGTCACATAGTAAAATACTTGCTTTGTGCTGAAGCAGAGACCAAAAAAAAAAAAAAAAAGATAAGTGAAATCATAAAAGGAAACTATGATGAAAAAGAGGTGTAAATACTTATCCTGACAGTAAAGGATAAGGAGACTCCAAGTTATCTGAAACGCTGAAATGTAGACCTTACTATATGATCACTATGACCCAGAAAGAACTGCCTGGCCATTTATAGGTGAATGTGTTGGAACAGGAAAGAGAGACTCAAGTAACCACTTCATCTGGCATTTACATCCTTTAAAAAGAAAAAAAAAAAAGGAAAAGAATGTTTTTTTGTTTTGTTTTGTTTTTTTTTTTTTGCCCTTAATTTCAAGATAAAGACACTGAAATCAGTTGGAAGCTATAAAATCTAGTCGTCTGGAGGTTACCTGAGAAAAATGGAGTTGGAGACACTAGCCCTTTATATAACAGTAGTGATCTGAGAGGCAGAGATTTACGGAGAGAACCTGATGGCATAGCAAGAAACTCTAGTAAATAATGTAGAAAAGGTAAAGAGAAGAGAAAAGATGGTGACGTTCAGAGAATTGCAGTAGGTTTCTTTTCTTTTTTTTTTTTTTTTTGTCCAAAAGAACTGAAGTCCATTCACTCACTGACAGAACCATAGATTGAACCCTGGCAAACCAGAGCTCTGTCACAAAATGGTGAGTTCCTGACGTTCCCCTTCTGAAGGACATATATCCCCAAAGCATAATGACTTGGTCACCAGAAGCAGGAGTTCTGCTATGGGAATGGCTGCAGTACTTCAGTTGAAAAGATATCCAAATATTAATTTTCCCAAAAATCCAAAGGCTACTGGCCTTGCATTGAGAGTCTATAACGACAACAATGAGAGCAAGAATGCACTCTGAATTTGGGGTAGAATGGAGCCTACTGGCCTCAGTGACAAGCTCGTTGTACTTGCATAGGACATGAGTGACAGGAACTGTTATAATTTCAGGCACATGGCTGGGAAATGTGGTAAGTAGTAAATGCCTATTTCTAGAGGATACTGACCTTCTATTTCACGAAGGAGCAAAATATTGTGAATTACTATCTTGTCTAGGAAGAAGGAACAAATCCAGGCCCACTGCATCTGAAGGATCTAGAAGGTCACCATTTCACTACTACGAGAGTAATAGGAAAGAAGTACTTTTCCACATTGTAGTTTATGCACCAAAAATCCAATCCAATTAAGGTGATCTTTGTTTTTTGTTTGTTTGTTTTTTAAAGATTTTATTTATTTATTCATGTTAGACAGAGAGAGAGAGAGAGAGAGAGAGAGAGGCAGAGACTCAGGCAGAGGGAGAAGCAGGCTCCATGCAGGGAGCCCGACGTGGGACTCGATCCCTGGTCTCCAGGATCACACCCTGGGCCAAAGGCAGGCGCTAAACCGCTGAGCCACCCAGGGATCCCCTAAGGTGATCTTTGAAAGGAAAACTGTTTCCAGGGTGCTTGGTACTAAGAAGTCTAGGCCAAACCGTATCAGTCACAAAGTTATCTTTAGCTACAACGTTTAGGCCATACATGGTTGAAAAAGCTTAAAATACTAAAGTAAGAGCAGAATTCATGGCAATGCCATCAGCTTCTCACTGCATGTCTACACCACTGGAAGAAGTGATTTAACAGATTAATTCCGCTTCCACGGACCTCTGAGTTACAATGATACAAAACTATGATTTCTTTTTTTTTTTTAAGATTTTATTTATTTATTCATGACGGGGAGGGAGGGGCAGAGACACAGGCAGAGGGAGAAGCAAGCTCCATGCAGGGAGCCTGACGTGGGACTCGATCCCGGGTCTCCAGGATCACACCCTGGGCTGAAGGCAGCGCCAAACCGCTGGGCCACCAAGGCTGCCCCAAAACTATGATTTCCTAGAGATATAACACTGCCACGTTCCAAACCAAGTAAGCAGTTGTCTTTAGCTATAGCAGCACAATCTAAGAGGGAGCCTCTAGCCACATGTAACCATCGACCACTTGAAATGTGACTAGTGATGTGTTAAGGTAAAATATACACTGCATTTAAAAGACTTACTACCAAAATATGTCAAATATTTTATTAATCATGCTTCATATCTGCACACGTTAAAATAACAATCTAGTAAAATAGTGGGTTAAATAAAAGATATTCTTAAAATAATTTTACCTATTTCTTTTTAGTGTTTTAATGTAGCTACCAGAAAATTTTAAATGATGTGTGTGGCTCACAATATATTTCTATTGGACGGAGCAGAGATGCAGCTTTCATTTGGTACTGGTAAGAAAACAAACAGTAATGGAGACATGAGCTTCCCCTTCCACAAAGTCTTGGCCGGATACGGAGCTTGGCCACACAGTGTGTGTATCACTAAGAAGCAGAAAGACAGAAAACTGTACTTTTCCAGGTGACTGAGAAACTAGCAAGTCTGTGATTCCACAAAAATTAAGTAAGAGAGCTATGAAATGAACTATCCATCTTGGAAACTACCAGAGCTTTTAAAGGAACAAGAGAGGGCAGCCCAGGTGGCTCAGCAGTTTAGCACTGCCTTCGACCAAGGGCCTGATTCTGGAGACCCGGGATCAAGTTCTGCGTCAGGCTCCCTGCATGGAGCCTGCTTCTCCCTCTGCCTGTGTCTGTGTGTGTGTGTGTGTGTCTCTCTGTGTGTGTCTCTCATGAATAAATAAATAAAATATTCAAAAAAAAAAAGGAACAAGAGAAAAGGGCCTTAAAGATTCATGAGACCTCATGTGCATAGATGGACTAAAGATAATCAATATGAGGATTCTGTGAATTCAGAAGTAGAAGTTAAAGAGAAACATACTCCAGAATGCCTTTGTATTCTTGCTGTAGGCACACATGCACATAAACCAAGCCCAACAGGGAGGATTAATTTGGGCCACATCTACTGCAATGCCCTTCTCGTATTCCTTCCTATACAACAGAGCTAACAAGTGAGAGAGTACATCTCCCAGACTCTGTGACTGCATAGGTTCCAGATGTGAGTCCTGTGTCTATCAGATGCACAAATATGACACCTGCATTTGGAAATAGGTATTCAGGAAAAGGGCAGAGTAGTGACGTTGTGAGCTTGGTTCTCAAGCTGATACCTGGAGGGGTTGACTTCAGTTGGACAGGCAAATTTCTGATCATGGTCAGGCCCGCAGCTCCTTGGCAGCCCAGGTTTGACGTGAAGACTTCAGAGTTGTCTTCATGACATATGAGAAGCTCAGTCTCCTATCTATCTCTTCGACTATAAAATATGTGCAAAAATGGTACCTATCTTATGAGCTTGTTGTGAGGAGTAATGATCTAATGCATAAAAAGGATTAGCGCAGTGATTGGCACCTAAGAAGCTATCAATAATTGTTAGCTATTTATTAGAATTTTAACAGTAGTTATTAGGATTTGCATTCAGGGTTGATCATGGAGGAAGTTTGCAAAGCAAGTCACGTTTTGGCCAGAGGTAAGACTGATTAAGTTTTCCACTCATGAAGAACCAAGAGAAGCCCTTAATCTGGAAGCACAGGTTGAAGAGAAGTTAGAGACGCATCTTCTTCCGTCAATTCTTAGGAGATGATAACTCTCTCGAGCAGGTAAGCATAAGAGAGCTGAAGTAGAGGAACCTGCCACATAGCATTACATTCCAGGAGGCTAATTACCTGGGACTGTTGAGGAAAACGTATGCAGCTGGAGAGGCCATAAATAGAAATACCTCCTTCAACATAATAACATAGAAAGCAAAATAAACAAAAAATATCTTGGCTGCCTAGTTCTTTAATTAATAGAGATTGTTGAATGAAGGTTGAACTAACTCATTTTTAAAGACTTCATTGCTAGCTTCATATCTAGAGATTGTTATTAATTAATCTTTTAAATGGCTACGGAGCCCCGCACATGCCAGGCACTGGGTTAGGCAGCGGGGATAAAACGTCAGAAAACACATCAGTGGATCAGTGGCCTGTAGTTGCAATGGTGAGGGCTACTAGGAGCTGAAAGGAGAAAGGAATGGATTTCAGGGGAAGATAATCTTGGGAGACAGATCTCAGGGGAGATTTTTATACCTTCACTTCGCACTTTACATCAGCCTGCTTTCTCATTCCCCTTTGCCCCAGAGAGGATCAACAACCAATCTAGAAGTAACGCTATGAGCTGTCTGGCAAAAGCCGAGGGAGTCACTTTAATTTTTTTTTAAACAATCTCAAATTTGGGGGGCACCTGGGTAGCTCGGTGGTTGACCGTCTGCCTTTGGCTCAGGTCGCGATTTGCTTATATCAGTAAGGACGGATGGTTTCTGATTTTATTCATTATTCTCATTACTTACATGGATGTTCATACTATCTCAGATTTGGTCAGTGGGAGTTCATGCGAACTGGCTTTGCAGCTAGTTGATAGCATTCACTCCTTGAGCATTTTCTTACTTTCTGGCACAAAAAGATGTTCTAGATTCATTTTTTCCCTGCTCAGCCTGGAGTCAGCCATTTCTCCAAGAAGCCATAGGTTTCTTGTGATTGAAAGTCAGCCATCAGTCACTTGAGAGAATACCTTTGCTCAGAAGCCACCTTGCCCAAGGTTACTCCCCTGGGCAGCCCAACTGAGGCAGGTGTGAAAGTCTGTGTCAGAGTATACCTCCTGGAAAGCCCAAATGCAACAGGCTTAGTCACTAGTTGTATCCATTGGTATTGGGGTGTTGGTGCTCCCGGGCCCTTTCAGGGGGCAGAGGTACTGTGTCTGTATACATGTGTGTCTGTGTGTCTGTACACAAATGCATTTACAAGTATATTCTTTTATATATCTGTGGTAGCTTTAAATATAGACTTAAATATGTTATCCACAACCTAATCCTGGAACCTGTGAATGTTTCCTTATACTGTTAAAAAAAAAAAAAGGAGAATCTTTATAGATATAAGGTTAAAAATCATGAGATGGGGAAGTTATCCTGGATTATGCAAGTGGTTGGATTCACAATGCATTCACAACAGTCCTTATAAAAGAAAGGCAGGAGCATCAGAATCAGAGACAGAGATTTAACGATAGAAGCAAAGGCCAAGGTGATACAGAGCCACGAGCCAAAGAATGCTGGCAGCTTATAGAAGCTAGGAAAGCAAGGATATGGACTCTCCCCTTTAGCTCCCAGAAGGAATGGGGCCCTGTCACACCTTGATGTCAGCCCAGTGAAACTGATTTTGGACTTCTGGCCTCTAAAACCTTATGAAAATAAATTTCTGTTGTCGTCATCGTTGCTTTTAAAGATTTATTTATTTATTTGGGAGAGAAAGAGAGCTCAAGCAGGGGAGGAGCAGACAGAGAGGGAGAGAGAATCTTAAGCAAACTCCCCACTGAGCATAGAGCTTGAGGCAGGGTTCCAACTCATGACCATGAGATCACGACCTGAGCCAAAACCAAGAGCCGGATGCTTAACTGACTGTGCCACCAAGGTGCCCCTAGATTTCTGTTGTTTTAAGCCACAGAGTTTTGGGTGATTTGTTACAGCAGCCACAGGAAACTAATCGGATTTCTATCATGACACAGAAGCCTTCCTCATCCAGCTCAGACTCAGATACCACTCTCCTCACGCTGCTGGGTTCCAACGTCCAATAGCAAAAAGCCCCCCTAGAGAATGGCCTTCTTAACCTGTTCAGACTCAGAGACCTCATGCCAGGCCACACTCTGTATAGATGTTCTCTCCGCCCTGCTGAGATCCCCACCCACCTTGCCTCACACCTGCTGCCTTTCTGTACAGATGTTCTTCCTTCCCTGTGATCATTCCAATCCACTTCTCCTTGGAAACACCTTTCTCCCACAGTTTGCAACCAATAAGCACCTTCTCTCTTCCATTCATAGAAGGCCGGATGTTTGTTCTCTGAGAAATTGAACCAGTCCTCAAACTTGCGCATACCAGGCACCTGAGGGGATTAAGGGAAAGTCTTCATAATCAAGATAGGAGTCTCTTTTTCTGCTCTCCTCCAAAAAGGTTAGCAATCAGTCTTGCATCCAACCAGGGAAGAGATTAGATGAGTCTTCTATGGAGAAAGTGAATAGCCTCAAAGAGGATGCCTACAGATACTGGTATTTGGGGGCGCTCTCCCAACAAAAAACTTATTCCACTGCTTATAAGTCAGTAGGTACTACCCAGGCACACAGGTTCTGATTAGAGTCTTCACTAATAAAACTTGATTGATTAGAAAGCAAGATGTTACCAGATTATTCAAGAAAATCTCCAAAATGAAAGATTTTATTAAATAGCTAGAAGACAAAAGAAACTGAAAAAAAAAATAGACAATTCAGGGAACAGCAAAACAAATTTTTAAAATATACATTATATTATCAGAAAAAGAAAAATAGAATTCTGTAATAGACAACAAGAAATTGCTTTCAGAGATTAAAATAAAATAGAATTTTAAAATTCAGGGGAAAATGGTAACTATGTGAAATGATGAATGTATTAAATAACCTGATTGCAGTGATCATTTCACAAAGTATACATATATGAACAAGTTGTATACTTTAAATGTATATATTTTTGTCAATTATTTATCAATAAAACAAGAGGGAAAAATAAAGAAAAATAATTAAATAAAAATTTGGTAGAGGAGATGAAAGTCAAAATTGAGGCTTTCAAAAAAATTTGATGCTTTCTTCCACAAAATAGAGCAAAAAAAATAAAAAAAACAAGGAAATATAAAATTAGACAGAAAAGATGGAGAAAAAAGATCACTCTAGACTCTACAACATTGAGTAAATAGGAATTACAAAAATAAAAACAGAGAAAATGATTAAAGGTATAATACAAAATTTATCAGAGACAAATACCATAGATCTTAACATTGACTCTCTATTGAAAATCAACAGACTTGGTTTTTATTAAAAGCTTTTGCCTTTATTAAAAGCAAAAAAAAAAACCCACAAAAATAAAAAACATAATAAAACACCAAACAACTCTCACATTAGGATTCATCACAGTAAAATTTCTAAACACTGAAGATAAAAAGAAGACCCTAAAGTCTTCCAGAGAAAGCAAGCCAGGTTGCATACAAAGGAATAGGAATTAAAATAGAATCAAACTTGTCTATACTCTAGAATTCTATATGGAGTCATGTTATTAATTAAAGCTGAGGGGGGAATAACAATTTTTTTCAGATTGGAATGGCTCAGAAATGCATTTCCATGAACGATTTTGTATCATTCAGGTGAAACTAGAATGCCAGCAATGCCAAAAATCTCAATTGTTTAATAAAGCCAAGGTTTCTCTCCTGGAATACTCAGAATTTATGGGAGTACAAGAGATTTTCCAGGTCAATCATCTTCCATGGCAATTTATCAACCAGTCTTAATTTTGGTCTTCTGACCTTTTCTACACAAGGTGTATCTTTTTCCATTGGGGAAAGATAATGCTTTGGCTCAAAGTGGCACAAGTCACTTCTACTCTCCACCCACTGACCAGAACCAGTTATGTGACCTATATAGCTGCAAAGAGGCAGTGAGGCATCACCCTCTATCTGTCCAGGAAGGAAGGAAAGCAGATTATGGAGAGGTACTAGACATGTCTACCATATTTATTTTAGGAAGCCCCAGTGAGATGTGCTCAGGCAAAACCAAGGAGTATCCAAGAAAACGGAAAACATGAAATCCAGACAACAGGCATTCCACACCATCAGGCCTGGAAAGCAATCAGTCCAGATTAAAGCAGGGAGATCCAGGGCTCTGGGAAGGAAGTCAGAAAGCGGGGGGGGGAATGGAATTTATAGCCTATGTGTGGGGACTTGGGAAAAAAAGATCACCGTCAGCAATAAAAAATATTCGAACAAGTTCTTAGAAAACAATGTAAATAAAAACATGTGATAATTGGGGGAAATAAAGGTTATATAAGGAATAAACTTTAGAGAGGCGCCTGGGTGGCTCAGTGGGTTAAGCGTCTGCCTTCAGCTTAGGTCATGATCCCAGGGCCTAGGGAGCCCCACACTGAACCCCACTCAGGCCTCTGCTGCTTCTCCCTCTGCCTCTGCGTCTCCCTCTGCTCATGCTCTCTTGTGCTCTCTTTCAAAAAAATAAGTAAAATCTATGAAATCGGAAGGAAGGAAGGAAGGAAGGAAGGAAGGAAGGAAGGAAGGAAGAAAGAGAGAGAGAAGAAGGAAGGAAGGAAGGAAGGAAGGAAGGAAGGAAGGAAGGAAGGATTGATTGATTTAATTATAGTCACTACTTGGCTTAGCAGTAACATAATTTACCTGGTCATGATAAAGCAAACGCAGCCTGATGATATGGTATGTCATCATATGATGATATGACATGATACAAAAAAAAATACTATATAACTATATTGGAGTGGGAATGAAAAGAAAAGGGATGTTAAGAGAGTTAAATACTCATCAGCTCATATCAAGCAGTCAATGTGTCACGTCTGAAGTTAGTAAATCTAGGAATAAATACAATATGTGTGTTATACAACCAGTCACAATGACCCTACTGGCTCCTTCCTAAAGATGCAGTCTGCTTCCTGGGAGGAGCCCCCACTCCTATCTCCACCACTTTTCCCAAGCTCCCCAACCAGAGTTGAGGTAAAACCCAACACCTGGATGGCCTACAAATCCCACTTGCAGAGCGCCTATCCGTGCCCCGTCACCCCTCCACTCCTGAGCTTCAATGGAATGTGGTACCACAGGGTGTGGAATAAGGTTTCAGAGAAGGGGGCACCAAAGTGCCACATGGCATGACAGTGAGAAACAGATGAGTTAGCTCCCCGTGGAGCAACAGTGACCAAAGTGAAAGAGGAGACAAGAGGAAACCATGCAGATACACCTCCCTTCCTTTTCCCATCCACGCAGCTTTGAGGTTGGGGTGACTCATCACAGCCCATGTGGAGAAGCCCCAGGCAGGGCCGACATGCCTACAGATGTCCACCACCTAATGCGTCACATGGCAATGCTTTGTAGATTCTCTTGTGCCTTGCCTTCACCTCGCTGGGCTTACACCCCACCCCCCAAGAAGGCATCAGAATAGTAATTCCTGAGTCAATCTGTTTTTAGAAAATCTAGGCTAAGACAGCATATTACCCTTAAATATAGAGATAAACACTTGAAGAAATGGCCTGCCTCGTCCTGGGAAGTGGGACTACCGGATAGGGAGGGTGACCCAGAAGATTATTTCTAAGCCTTCTGATATTACTGATTTTTAAGACTATCTCTGTGTTCTACTTGCATAAATAAAAATTGATGCTAAGGGAAAATCGGCAATGACTACCGTTATATGACTTTAAAACTGCTCACATGCCTTTCATGAGTTTTCCTCATAAATCAGAGAAAGAAGCCAGTAATTATTTTAGTGGTATTACAATAATGTTGTGACTTAAGCCTCTGCATTCGTACACCTTTTATAGATTCGTCTAAAAAAAAATCCTTTTATGAAAAGTGAAGGAAGATGTCACCTTAAGATCAATACCTCCTTGTATCCTGCTTAAAGTGCTATATTCCTGAGATGACAGCAAGTGCTTTATGACGGGATAGCAATAAGTCAATCTATAGACTCATCTTAATAAATTATAGAGGAAAGAGAAGCAGCTAAAAAAAGAAGCCATTTTATTTTTACATTGACTGTCTTTTGACAAATGGAATGGGGGGCGGAATTAATGATTTAATTAAACCACTTAATGTTTTATTAAAGTCAATACGGCCTGGTGTTTCTGCGAAGCCATCAGCTTATCAATAAAACCTCCTATTTGCTTTTGCCATAGAATTCTTACTTTTTGTCACATGCGCTGTGTTACAGAGCCTCTCATCGTCTCCAGGAAATCATATGTCCCCTTATATTCGAAAGCCTTTCCATTAGGGGGATCACAAAATTCTACTGGAAAAAAAAATCAGGTCAGGTTCTGAAGGCATGATTTATTCAACTTGGTACGACTCGCCATGAGGAGCTCTATTTCTGCTCTATTCAGCAGAATAGCTGTTCAGCTTTTGCAGCAAAGGAGGGACTCAAGGTCACCAGTGCGAAACCCAGTTGAGACTGATGTATTCAGCAGGAAGCACCAAAGTACCAAAGATAATTTTCTCACTAGAACCTGTTAGTTCCTCCCCTTTCTTTGGACTCTATCTTTTCTCGTCCCAGACTCCCCCATTTGGCACTCAGCATAAATTACTGAAAGTAAACAGCCGGTTAAGGGAAGAAGAAAGTGGATAAGGAGAGGCCTCCAAGATAATTTACAAACACGACCCTGTCTATCTTCATGTGAAGCACTGAGATTAGACGGGACCAGTCCTGGCAGAGAGAGGAAGAGCACAGGGATACGAATCCAAAGAATAAAACGAGACCCAACACGTAATCCCCTGCCGCCCTGGATGTGACTTCACTTACACAACCTTCACTTACAAGCCCCAGGACAGTGTGAGACTACAGACCAGTATAAGCAGTGGCAGAGGCCATGTCTTCACGGCCACTCTATCCTATTATTAGTTTTGCTTTGGTCTATGCGTTGCTAGAGGGGAACTTTCCAGACAAAAACTGCCTTCTAACCAGAAAGGAGTGTCTGAGACGTCCTTACAAGGCTGACGTCTATGCTCATAGGTCAAAGCTTCTGTGGGTGGGTCCCACACTCTCTTAGAAGGAGAGGTAGGAACATATGTGTTGATGGTGACTTAAGCCTCAAGAAAGCTTCTTTCAACCTCAAGAAGACTCTCGAGGACCTCACTTCACAGAAAACACAGGCACACAGAAGAATGTTTTATTCAAATTATGACACACATGCATCAGGTGGCTCAGATGTTACACACTCATTCTCTCCACATTTCAGCCTAATGGATCTTATGACACTTATTTAAAATTTTAAAATTCACAGATTTCGCATGATTTGGCTTACAAGATATTGACCAACTTGGCTTGACTGACTTTGAACATAATTAACTCACTTTATAATATGTATAAGCTTTCAACTGGCCCCAGTTACTCCCTTTGCTCATATTCTCTCCCCTTTTTCTTCTATACCATGTGCCCCTTACGTGTTTTATTTTCTCACTTTGAATCATCTGTCCTAAGAGTTTCCATCTCATTTTTACCTTGGTTATGGAACATGGAATATGAATTCGATTCTTTTTTTCTCATTCTTTTCTTCACCTGTTTGTTTCTAAGGAATACCTGGTAAGGAAACCAGATGTGCCACAATTAACACGGGTGTTTTAAAAACACTGAACGTTGATATGGATACATAGATGGATAGAGATACTGATACATATAGATTTTTAGTAAATGATCCTTTGCCTCTAAAACACAGAAAAAAACAACACATATGTTCCTACCATCAACTCTCAGAATTACTAACTTTTAATACTGAATCAACTGTTCCAATATTTTCCCTGTGTGGATAATTTAAAATAAAGCTTCACAGGCAATTTGTGCTTGTACTCTTTTAAGGAAAGAAGGAGGGGAGGGAGGCAGGGAGGGAGGGAGGGATGAAGGAAGGAAGGAAGGGAAGGGAAGGGAAGGGAAGGGAAGGGAAGGGAAGGGAAGGGAAGGGGAGGGGAGGGGAGGGGAGGGGAGGGGAGGGGAGGGGAGGGGAGGGAAGGGAAGGACTAAAGTTCTCTTTGACAACCATCAACCTCATTTCTCATTTCTCTTTATTCTCTGCCCTACAGGCAACTCCCCCACACCAGGCAACCAGTAGCACAATATACATAATTTTTTCAAATTTTTCATACTTATCCAGAAATAACACACTATACATATCCTTCTGCCACTTGCTTTTTAACTCAACATTAAATTTTTGAGTTAGATCCCTGATGATTTATATAGATCTAGGGCACTGTCATTCATATCTTTGTCAAAAGTCCCCTCACTACTTGCTAAGATGGCACTATTTGCTAAGTATATAGAGACAAGCATACCTCCTTTATCCACATGAAAACCTCTCTTAAATATATTCACATCATGAAAAATGGAGGTTACTTTGGCAAACTCACAGCAGGACAACTTTACAATAAAGTCCAGATTTAAAACCAAAATGAAACGCTTTCCTTTGGAAAGTTTAAATAATTTTATACTTGAAAAAAAAAAAAAGCATTTCACCAGCTGGCTAAATTAAGGCACTACAAAAGTTCAGTCCAAGAATACTCCTTGGCTTTGAATCGGTTGCCTTTTCTTATAGTTGGAAATAAGATACATTTTTCCCCAAAAGCTCTTGCCAATGTATACTTTCTTCTAAAAGAGTTAAATAAATGTCAATAGGCAAGCCAGCTCCCTTAATAATATTTCCTTCACTCAGATGATCTATTTTGGTTGCAGTTTGGCATACGGAGATGCTCTCCTTCTTCCTGACACATTTCCAAAAAATACGTGAATAAGGCTCATATTCTTCTACAGCCTTTTGCTCCAGTGATGTTCAATATAAAACATTCCTTCTCCCCACAGCTCTGAGGACTCACTATCTCTCTATTTTGATATTCTCAGAAAAGAGATGTTTTTAAAAAGTTCTTCCGGGGGATCCCTGGGTGGCGCAGCGGTTTGGCGCCTGCCTTTGGCCCAGGGCGCGATCCTGGAGACCCGGGATCGAATCCCACATCGGGCTCCCGGTGCATGGAGCCTGCTTCTCCCTCTGCCTGTGTCTCTGCCTCTCTCTCTCTCTCATTCAATGTGACTATCATAAATAAATAAAAATTTTAAAAAAAAAATAAAAATAAAAAGTTCTTCCTTTTCATCCCATGCCCTTGTCCTACTAGGGATTGCTTTAGGAACCGTTCCAGATAGTATTTACTTCCTTTTGCATTTACTTTGCTTCTTTAATCTCCCTTCTGGACCCCCCGTGGTCCTAAACCTTTAGAATTCTAATGAAAGCTCCCAGGAAAGGCACACATCTGCACGACGACTACAACATCATGCGTAGGTCTGTCAGAAGGATGGTGGATCTCTCAAAAGCGGCCGGGACCCCAGGTTCAGGCCCCTGAGTCATGCCCAGCCTTTGCCAGTCAATACCCCACCCCCTACTGCTGTTTCTAAGACACCTCACCTGGAACACTGGCACTACCCCTTCTCTCTTTCCTCCCACTTTTCCAAACTCTTGCCTCTCACTCACCAAACAAGCTATTTCTGCCCAAAATTTCAGCCAAAGTTGCTCAGTGGTATCATTTTGGGAACCATACAACCAGTCCTATACAGCCTAATGGGGACAACGCTGCCTTCTCTCTGGATAGGATAAAAATTGACATTTGCTGATGAGCAAAAGAAGCACAGTGAATGAAACAGAGCAAATCCACCAAATATTGAAAAGTATGCCATTTCTGTACAGTTAAACACCTTGGTCAATCCATTCTCTCGCCTCCCAATGTTTCCTGCCCTGTGGCTAGCCATTCTTTAATTCAAAATACATCTCTCTTCTGTCCTTTCTACAACATGAACTTGAGTGACCTGAAGGTTAAGGCCCGCAGGTTTAAAAGAAGAATTGCTGGTCATGCAGGCTGCCAAAAACCAACTCACTCCAGATACTCTGGAGAATTCAGTGCTGAAAACAAAGAAACATGACCTCTCTGTTTTGGGATACCACTTGTTCAATGTATTTTTTTCTTAGTTCTACTGGGAATTCACTGGTGAAAGCAGGTGACAACTAAGATACTACCTACATAGACTCCCCTTAAGCCCTTCAATGACTCATCTTTGTTTCTACCATCTGTCCAAGAAGAATAAAAAATGTAGTGATTCCTTAATTATCTCTACATATGCTATTTTCCTGAACAATTAGTATTTAAGCGGATTTCCCTTCAACATTCTTCCAAAGGAAATTCCTCCGGCACCAATTGACTTACTGAGAGAATACAAATTTCTTTTAACATCATCCTCAGAAAAACACGCTGTAGAAGATACGTTGCCTACAGTTACAGAACAAGCTCTCCAGCCAGATAGGTCATTTAGGACTTAGAAACTTATTCTGGATGATTTGCATATGTTACTCTCTATCTGGGTAGATAATTGGTATCTTATTGTCCATTCTCAGAGTTTCTAGAATGACTGCTTTTAGTCATTCTAGAATGACTTTAGTTTCAAAATGAAATGTATGTATATAGGGTCTGCTCCATGTAATCCTGCCACTGTGTCACAGGGTAAATTGTGGTAAGCCTCTGATGACCTGGATTATGCAGCCTCACACTAGGGTGATAATACTGAACCCAAACTCCTCAACCAGACTCATCTCCTTTCAAATGCAGTATCTCATGCAACGTACTACGCTCTTCCACCCTCTGTATCTGCCAGCAAATCTGGTTAGGTATTCCTAAACACTTTAATTGAAGTCCACATCTTTCTTACTCATTGCCCATGTCCATGCTCTCACGCTTTCATTTTCTATTAGAGTAGCACCCTCCTCTAGTCTCCCTAGCCCTCACCATTCTCTACCTCACTGCAGAGAAATCTTCCTAAAATATCACTTTCATTATGTCAGGAATTTCCATAATCTCTGCTCCTCAGCAATGGTAGGCAGCATAATGTCTCCCTAAGTTGTCCACACCAGGTATCTGTGACATGTCATGTTATGTGACAAAAAGACTTTGCATATGTAATTAAGGCTACAGATTTGAAAATGGGGAGATTATCCTGGGTTGTCCTGGTAGGCTCCATCCAATCACATGAGCTCTTAAAAACAAGAGTTGTTTCTCAGGCTGGAAACAGAAGAAATGCAGAAGAGAAAGTCAGAGAGATTCAAAACATGAGAAGGACTTGACTCACCTTTAACAGCTCAGAAAGAAGAGCAAGGTGACCAGGGGCCTGGGGCCCAAAGGAGTTTAGAGAAGCCACCAGCTGACAGCCAGCAAGGAAAGAGACCTCAGACCTATGTCCACAAGAAAATGAGCTCTGCCAACAACCTGAATGAGTTTGGAAACAGATTCTCCCCCAAAGCTTCCACCAAGCTAACGACTTGATTTCAGTCTTGTGAGACCCAGGGCAGAGGAACCAGACTTCTGACCTAGAGAGCCATAAGATAATAAGTTTGTGCTGTTGGAAGCCAGGGAGTGTGTGATCATGTGTTATGACAGCAACAGAAGACTATTGCACCAGCCAATAAATGCAAACCCTCCTCCTACTCTTCAAGACACATCAAAGTCTAGGCCCACTTCACTAATCCCAACTAATTTCCCTCAGCCCACAAATACCAGCTTTTCGTTTCTGCCAGGCCAAGCTCAGCCTTGTACACAGAGCTTCCATTCTTTGGTGAAGAAATTAAAAACCGATAGAGAAATGACTAAACAGTATAAGTTCAGGAAGAGTGTGGTAGACACAGAGCTGTGCTGTCCTGATCATCCTCAGAAAGGACTATCCAGCCATGGGGAAGGGCAGTCAGCAGGCAGTTCCAGCTGTCACCTCTTTCAGGACCCACTTGAGCGGCAGAGAGCCACCTTCCTCAAAACCATACCTTTTCCCAAGAAGTCTGTATCTGGTAACTAAGTGGGGGAGGGGAGCAGAGAAGCCCAGACATCTTGGCTCAGTAGGGGCCCCTCTCATAAGCAGTGTGCACCCCAGAGCTCCCCACAGGGCTGGCTGAGACTTCAGGCTCACACTGCAGGTTAAATGACCTTCCTGTGCCCAACTCCACTCCCTGTTTCCTTTCATTGACTAATTTTTAATCAACAATTTGGACCCCACACCCTACTTCAGCAACTGCTTCTGGAGAATTCACCCTGTGACAGAGTAGTAAGTACTAATAGGAAAATTAAGGCAGGTGAGAGAGATAAGTGTCTAGGATAGCAACCCAGAGAAATGGAATAGCATAAACAATGTCATTCTACAAAGACTCAAAAAGATCATCTAAAAAGTAACTATTCTTTTAAAATTATGGTTAAGTTTGTGTGGAAGTAATACCTATCCCCCAATGCAAGAAACAAAGGTGGAACTGAAAAGCAAGATAATAAAACTGTAAGCTGACATTGTGATGAGGCTTGGGAAGTAGTGGAACCTAGAATTAGGACTTGATGCTAGGGGCTTTGATTTTAATGCACGCACAGGGGCAAGAGAAAAAAACTCAGGTCCATGTGAAGCACAATCTGGAGCTTAACGTTGCATAAACCTGAGAACCTAAAAGAGCTGCGTCCTCAGCAGAAGAGGGACTAGAAAAACTCAACCCATCTGTCATTGAAAACTACAGAAAAGCCTGTTCCTTCATGGTTCTGCCATAAGCAGGAGAAAGAAATAATCCCATAAGAAGCCAAATGCCCAACACTGTACCACGTATGACTTTGGAGTTCTACTTGGGTAGTGTCAGAATTTTCAAAATGATAATTCAGGTAAATATGTCATGAGCCAAAATATCTCAGAAGAATCAGGCAGCAGGAAATCGGTCTGCCCTAGATTCCCTCAAGAAAGAACGACACCAACAGAAGATGAGCTTTCAAGTTATGACATGTATTAGGAAACTATCCAGGATGAGTGCAAGGCAGACAGAAGAGATTATAAAATAAATATAATTAAAATAATGCAAGAGATTTAAAAAAGGTATAGGTGCTATAAGAAAATACTAAGATACTGAGAAAAAAAAAGGAAACTTGACAGATTTGGGGGGAAAAAAAACACAAGTAGAACACCTAAAAATGAAAATGTTAACCATTGAGAGTAAAAATTCAATGGCTAGGTTAACAACAGCCATTGTTGTTAACTAAGCAGAACTAAAGAGAGATTAGCAGAGTAGAAAAATGATCTGGGAACATTTGTTCAATGTTCCCATGAAGGTGTGCCACTCAGAATGCCCTTCAAGATACTCTGTTCCTGGGTGGCTCAGTGGTTGAGCATCTGCCTTTGGCTCAGGTCGTGATCCCAGCGTCTTGGGATCAAGTCCCGCATCAGGATCCTCACAAGGAGCATGCTTCTCCCTCTGCCTAAGTCTCTGTCTCTGCGTGTATGTCTCTCGTGAATAAATAAATAAAATCTTAAAAAAAAAAAAAAGATACCCTGTTGAAGAGAGCATAGTTGATCACTAGCCCCAGGTACTGAGCCTCTGGATATACCACTTTGTTCTCTCTGAGGCCTAGTCTCCAGGGTATGAGAGCCAGGACTTTCTTGCACAACATGAAATTCCTCAAATGGGAAATTTTGCTCAGGAACTCCTCAAAGCCGCTCCAGAACTATATTCAAGCCTAAGGTTCTTGCTACTGAATCCTTCCTTCCTTCTCTCCTTTCATGGCTATCAGCTGTGCATGAGGTTTGAAGACTTTCTCTGCCTCTTCTTGCTCTCTCCCTCTTTATCCTTCATTTCTTCCGATTACTCTCTTGCATATCTAATCCTGCCTTGACTTTTGTTTCATAGAGAAGCCAAATTTGCACAAAAACAGAACAAAAGTAACCAAGCAACATGAGCCTTGAATATAGGAGGAAGTAATCAACATTAGGACAGAGTTTGCCAGGTAGTTTGGTTAGGCTTACATTTTATTAAGAATCCAGGTTTAAAAGATGGGGACAAACTCTTAGAGATTACAAATAGGGTGCATTTTTGCAAATGCAGAAGAGAGGTGTAAAGAGAACTTGATTAATCTAATAAAAATATAAAAGAAGAAAATGGAGAGCAAGAAAAAAGTGAGATAACTAAAAAGCAAAATTTATGACGGCAGAACAATCCAAGCAAAGGAATTGTGATAAAACTGGCAATGAAACTGAAACTATTATATGAACTTATGAAAAATCAAGCTGTATATGATAACAAGAGAAACACCTAACCCTACGTTCCCCCAAAACTCAAGGTATGAAGAAATATTTTCTAAGATTAGACTTCATGAAAGTGAGGTTGCATTTTGAATATCTAGGCTTTTTTCAAAGAAATGTTACAGGGATAAGGAGAAGCATTTCATAAGGAGAGAGGACATTTACTATAAATAAAATAATCCTGAACTTCTAAGCACCTAACAACATAGCTTGAAAATTCATAATAACAAATATGAGAGAAACACTTCCAAGAGAAATGAAAAGATACAAAACTGTAATGACAGAACTTCCCAAACCACCCTCAGGAACATAGAAATCAAGTGAATAAAAACTCTTGAGAATATAGAAGATTTCAATATCTCATTAACAAGGGTAATCTAAAATGTATATATAAAATCTAGCACTGTTAGGGAATATGTATTCTTTTTAACGATGTATGTAACATTCACAAAGACTGATCAAGTTAAATACAACTGAACAAAACTCAACACACACCAGAGCATTAGCATAATATAGACCTCATCCTCTGATCCTGCCATGAAACGAGATATCAGCAACAAAATCATCCCCAAATCCTGCATGTTTGAGAAATCTTAAAACACATGTTAAATAAATATAATCTGTGGCTCGAAAACTGAATTATAATGGAATTTGGGAAATGATTTAGAATTGAACAACAACTTCTGAAAAAAATAGTATTTCAGAACTCATGGAATACAGATGATGTCATTCGAGGGGAATCCACGACCCATCTTAAATTCAAGAAAATGGAAGAATAATGAATTAAGCATCCGATTCAAAAAGGCAGTGTAAAATTGAAAAGGCAAATCCCAAAAAAGTAAAAGCAAAAAAAAAATAAATAAATAAAGACAAGAGAGTGGATGGTTAGGATGGAAGCGGCTTTTTATTTTAAACAGGATGGTAACAATGGCCTAAGGAGAGGCCATTTGAACAGAAATATGCGAAAGGGGAAAATGTCAGATGTTAATAAAATGTTTCTTGAATAACCATATTGCACACTTTGCATCCCGCCCTACCATGGAAGGAGCCAGAAAATTGGCTTACCAGTCTGCAGTTCATAGCAGGTATATATATAGAATGGAAAAATCACGCATGTCTTGGCTCATGAATCCTCCCTCCGGGATAAAGCCATAGATGCAGCAGGTGCTATGAGAATAGATCCCTTGAGGAGAGGATGATGACAGACTGTGCAAAGGGGGTTCATAGTCCTGAAATTAGAGAGCTTCACCCAGTTGCCCAGGGAGAGCCACCATCTACGTCTAGGGTCCCAGCCTACACAGTGCTGTGCCTCGTATGCAAAGAGGTTCACCCCGGCCTCCTACCAGCAAGTGGACCTGCCTCTCCTGCTGGCGACACCCCCAGGACTTTGGGGCCCGCTCAGGGGCTCGTGCTCCCAAGCCTCAAGTAGAACTTGCTTGTCCCCTTTGCTCTTCACACCCTATTGAAAATCCTGATGACTCACAATCTTCCCATCACGGTCACATCATTGTCACCCACACAGGCCATGCATTACCACCTAGACTTTCACCTACAACTATTCTGTGGCTCCACTAAATGGATTCAACTTTCCATCCCTGCCCACCTTCAGAACCCCCCACCAAGGAACTCCCTATTACCTCAGCCTGCTTTACTTCTCCCCACAGCACCTACCCGGTCATTTGCTTTTTATTTATTTTTTAAAGATTTTATTTATTTATTCATGAGAGACACAGAGGCAGAGACACAGACAGAGGGAGGAGCAGGCTCCATGCAGGGAGCCCGATGTGGGACTCGATCCTGGGACTCCAGGGTCATGCCTGGGCCACCCAGAGATCCCCTTATTATTATTATTTTTAATTTATTGTTTCTTTCACAATTCCCCCAGAAGAGTGTAACCTCCAGGAAAGCACATACTTTCTCTGTCTTGTTCACCACCATCCCAGCTGGCAGTAGTTCCCACACTGTGGAAACTTTGCATTTTTAAAAAGGTAAATGAATTTCTCCACATATACCCAGGGAATCTTCTTTCTATTTGAAGACAAGGGGGAAGGTCACTAGCACTTATGTCCATTCTTCAGTATAATCCTGCCATTTCAGAGTTTCCACGTGAGATGGGGATAATGCTGCGCAGCCCCCCCATGTCCATCTTTCGCTGCCACATGAGAATTATGCTCCTGCTATGCTGGCCTCGTGCCCAGATTCAAAGGACTACACTGCATTGATTGCAGCAGGGGCAAGCTGCCAGCCAAGGACCATTTGGGAAGAATTTCCCACAGTGGGCAGAAAGTGACACCTCGGATGCAAGTTTAACCCACTCTCAGCAGCAAGTGATGCTAAACAGGCTCCATCCGAGGCCGCGCTGTAGGGGAGCACACCTGAGCATTCTCAACAGGGCATCGGCAGCCCAAATCGTTTCATGTTTAGACCCTACCCAGGAAAACCTAAGAAATCCACTCACACAGCAAGAAACCTATTGAACCTTGTTAATCACAAACAGCTTGCAGCCCCTAATTAATCCCTGCCTCCTGCCTCCTCGAAGGGTTTTCTCTTTGGCATCTATTTATCCACAGTTGCCTGGAAGTTCAACAATCGGCAATATGCAAGGCATCTCACTCACAGGATTGTTGGTTTTTCAGCAACGACGTGTGTAGAGCCACAAAAGAAAATGGCACTTGAGAGAAGATGGCCATGGGGTGGAAACACTATCCTCATCAACCAGAAATTTTTCTAGCAAATATTTATATTGTGGCAGAAAACTAATTCTAACATGTACCAAGTTTGGTGGAAATTGCTCAAAACTAAATTTCACCAGGTAAAACTGAGAGTCCCAAACAGTTTAGCTAAGTTTTATTGAGTGCCATAAACCCAGTCAAAATGAAGTCTAATGGGCTACTCTCCAGGCTTCCGAAACCACCTTCGTGTTTTGCTTCTAATAGAAGAAGCTTCCAAGACTAAATGTCCATGCTTGTCATTCTTACAGAATCTTTCTTTTTTAAAAGATTTTATTTATTTATTCATGAGAGACAGAGAAGCAGAGACACAAGCAGGGGGAGAAGCAAGCTCCATGTGGGGAGCCTGATGCAGGACTTGATCCCGGATCTGGGGATCATGACCTGAGCCAAAGGCAGACGCCCAACCGCCGAGCCATCCAGGGGTCCCCCTTATAGAATCTTTTATTGACTCCTGCTAATTTTTATGAACTCTTGTGCCCTTAATAAAAAACGTGCTCCCTAAAGTTAAGGGTGATGCCCTGCTTTCCTATTACATCCCTAGGGCCTAGCTCATGTCTGGGATAGGATGAGCACTAAATAAGTACGTTTAGTCAAAGAGATGGGTGGTCATCTCTTTGGAGATGGATAGATGGACAAAAAGAGTGATGAATGAACCAGAAGCAGCATTACTGGACGCCTTAGGTACCTGCATCACAGTTCCCTCTGATGTTAGGATAGTTGCAGTGGGCAGTAGGTCAATGCTCAGACGAATGCTCAGTGGGCAGTAGGTCAAGGCCTCTCACCGCACTCCCTGCCCACCATCATCTGCACGTCTTACTGCTTTGATCAGGGCCTTCTCTGACACTGCGGGTGCCCATATGGCCCACACACAGGCACGGTCCAGTCCAGATGTGCAGGGGAGTTAACACCCCACGGAAGTCCTCAGCCACTGAGATGTGAGAGGCAGTAGGTGGAAGCCCTAGCCTCCTACCCTCACGCAGATGCGTCTCAGAGGCATTCTGCACATGTCTCGCCAAGTCTCAGCAGAATTGAGCCCCTGTTGATTAGAGCAATGCCCTCAACCTTTACACTGGCTCTCCCCTCATTCCTTCCATGTTGCCTGAGATCATCTCCAAAATAAACTGCCTACGCCCAAGTCCTGGTCTCAGGCATTACTTTCATGGAAATCCAAAGAAAGTATCATAATGAATCCAGTGTCTGACTGTCAACTTGAGAAAGACGTCTGAGGATATAAATGGTTTAAGACATGACAGCCTCAAAGAACTCGGGTGAGGAAATGTATCACACACGGTCCAGCAGCAATAATGAAAGAGGAAGCACTAAACACGGTCCCTAGATCCTGGCAAAGTCCTGGTGAATCGTTCTTCCCCTCTTTCCTAGTTACTTCCCACCCTTTCTGCATTGCTTCCTCTGTAAGCTGGGGCGGGGGGGGGGGGGGGGGCGGATCCTGTCAAAGACCTCAACCTCCCAACTACTCCCACCACCTCCCGTGCAAAGGCCTCCGAACTGGTGGCTTCCTCTAAAACTTAAGGCCCTTGGGGAATAACCACTTTCACACAGAGATCAAGAGAAGTAGTGATCAACAAAGAAGTTTAACAGCTGATACCGAGTGTAAAAAAATACAAGTCACACTCAAGTGTTGGTATTGAGATCTCCCACTTTTACAGAGTATTGCTTGATTAATATCATTGGATGACTAAAGAAATACAATTAAGAAGCATATTACACCGGAGGATAGTCTGTGCCGTCAGCCCTTCCGGTCTTTACAAAGCTTGGCTGCTTGATCCATAAGGTTAAAAGTAGACTTAGTTCCCAGGATAAGCACATAGAGACAAGACTTATAAATTCGCATCTGTAAAATCAGTGTAGACATTGCAACTTCTCTCAGGTTGCATTTTCACTGTAGTGATTTTACCCAAAGATGTGAGGTATCTTAGGGTTTCAGCCACTGTGGGTAACCAGAGGAAGAGGTTTTGGGGACAGAGTGACCTCGAATCAAATCATATAGGTATTCCACCTACAGGCAAGACCTACTTTTATTCCCCGATGAACATTACTGCCCCTTGGAAATGCTGATACTACCTTTCCTAAAGTATGGAAAATACTATAATTTGACTGTCTCTTCAACAGAGAGTTAAAAAGAAAAAAAAACAACCCTTATTTAAACATTCAAGCTTAAAGAGAGCAAACATCACAGATCCTGCAAACATATCGTGTCTTAGGAAAGAAATCACAGCACGTGCACAGCTCTGATACCACATTTGCAATTCTCAACTACTTTTTCAAACACCTTGTTTCTGCAAAGAGAAAAATCGTTCCAAGTCTAGGAATTAGTGGTGAGTGAAACTGGCAACATTGGGATTCTTCACATGTCTAATCTTAACACTATGTTTTAAACAAATTAAACTTAAAACAGAAGCCCTAAATATATCTTGGATGGAATTTAGGCACACTGGTGGCAAAAATGAATTGCAGCCCTACCACGGTGGCTATCAGTACCCCCAAAGCTAAGGGCATTGGGCTGGCTATGCAAGTGCAGCTTTGAGGGAAGCCCCACATCTCCATCAGCATAAAAGTCATCAGTGACAAGCCTGGATAAAACCACCAGGCTTCCTACGTAAAACAGAATTTCAAAATGAACTCTAGCCCTTTGCTCCACCTAGACTGTCATCCTAAGTCTGCTTTTGTAGACACGCTGGGCCCCACGATCACTCCTTATTTTGTTTTCTAAATATCACAGGTGAGCTGAAAAATATAATCAGCACATTTAGCCGACGGTGTTATTTCGTGATACTGTTTTCAGGACTTTATTTTCTATTATTGCCACGTGAAATTCTTCAAGAAGTTCTTGGGCCCTTTCCAGAACATTTGCTTTCATGAAACCACACGGAGAATTCTCTCGTCAACATTCACAGCTTAATACCATCCGACCGGATGTAGGATTCAAACCAATTTTGTCAAGTGAACTTTCCCATCAGTTGAAAAAAATACGCTCTGATTGATCAATTCCAGGATGCGTTATTTTTGAAACCTCAGCGCTGGGCTTCCTACGTCAGCAAGGACATAAAAGAGAAAATAAACTGAGGATTTTCAGCGGTGTTGGGTGCTCGGCCAACGCTCCGTGCAGGGAGAGTTACACTTTGCTTCTGTCTCCCCATTTACAAATGAGTAGCCCAGGGTTCAGAGTTATTTCACAGCTTGCTCGAGATCACAGTGACAAAAGCAAGAGAGTTTGAAAATCGCTTCTAGAACTTGCTGCTACTGACACAGAAGAGAATTAATTGGGTCTCTTTGCCCCTTCCCCCCTCCCCTTATTGGAATTCTGGGAGGAGGATGTGAGAATGCTGTGGCTACTAGCCTGTACCCCAGCTTGCCAGAAGATGCTCAGAGAGTTTACTAGAAAACTTCCCTGGAAACCAGGAGCCAAAGGTTATTCACACTAATAAGAAATAAGATCGTGGCCAAGTGGGGAACAGCAACAACTAGCAATGACACAAAGAACTGGTACGACCTTTGGCAGGAAATGAGCATTCGGCTCAGAGGAGGAACAGAGGGTCTGTGTGTGGACAACAGTAAAGTGGGAATGAGAAGCCATGTCTTGCCAGCTGCTTGTTTAGTTCAAGGCTGTCAGTGAGTTTCAAACAGCCCATTAGGGAAGAAGAAGAGAAGTGAAACCATCTTTTCTCTCAATTCTTCAGTATTGAACCCTTAGCACAAATCACACGGAGGTGAAAGTGAGGCCTGGGTTTGCAAACTAAGCTCAGTTACCTGGACGCTTGTTCCAACCAACAGCTGCTCCAGGAATCCAAACTTTCACTAACAATCAAGGGCAACGATTGCAACCACCAGTCACCTGTCGTCAAGGTCACAAGGAGGGTGGCCGGGGCCGCAAGCAGCATTTGTGAGCAAGGGCTGGAAGTCCTCTCAGGCTCCACACAGCCTCACAGAGTTGCGACTAGGTCAGGGCCAGCAAAGGCCAGAGGGATGTCTATGTCCTTCTGGGAGTCTCCCCACTTGAGAGGAATGAGTTATTAAGTGGTTAGGGGACTAGATTTAAGGAAACAAAGGTTTCTTCCTGGGGCCAGGGGAGACGGGGAGTGCGCAAGCTGCAAAATCCTCATTACTCAAGCACAAACACAAAGGGACAAGCCATGGCACACATTCCACTGAGAAGAGCAGCCCCGCAAGCCAAGGTGTGCTCACACAAGCCACCTCTGAGAGGCCGCCATGCCTCAGCCTCTTCAGCCTGCCAGTCTTCTCACGCAGGAGTTTAATTTTAGCTCTGTATTAATTATACATCACAACTACACACACACACACGGGCCCGCACACGCTCTGTAACGATCACGCCGCTATCGTGGACTCACTCTGGAACTTATTCAGGCCACCTCAGGCCCTGGAGGAGGCGAGGTTGTTTACCATCTAGGGCCTCACACTCAATTTTCTCTGGAGATGGCTGCCCGGAAACAAGCCTCTTCCTCCAAGATGGAAACTCTTTGCCAACGCTCTCCAGTGGGAAAAGATTATAGATGTCTACGTCAGATGCCAGGCAGGGACCCAAAAAAAAACTGTATATGATGATGAGAATCAAAATGTTCTGACAACTCCGCTTAGGCCAGGGTGGCTGGATGTGCTTGGGGAGGCACATAGGTGGCCATGCCTCACCGAGGCAATCCAGCTCAGAAATGTGGTTTTGGGGGCTGCACAGGAAATGGATACTGTAGGCTTTTCCTGTCGTCGCTGCAGTTTTGGTGATTGCAGTTTGGGCTGAGGAACAAAGGCCCGGCAGAAATATCTCTGCGCTCCACGCCCCCCCCCCCCAAAGCCCAGCTGCTTGCCCTTGACATCTTGAAACTGGCACTTCAATGAGCTCGTCGCTTCTGAGAGCAATGCATGAAATGGAAGACCAGAAGCATCTATTTATTAAGCCTGGTCACTAAATTAATCTTTCCCTCTGGCCGGCTCTGAAGTGGAGCTAATGAGGATGAAGCAGCAGCTGAGCTGGGACACATTTAGCCACAGGCTGCACCTCATGGCCTCACTCCCTGGCAAAAGAATCAGGACAGCTTCCTCCTGACATCAAAAGGGCACAATGTGGGCCTACGAGAGAGCACCCGGGCCCCTGTTACTCCCCAAACCCTCCCCTCTATCTGTCACTGAAAGCCTGGGCCCCTGTGGTGGCCTGTGTACCATGCATGCATCCCAGGACTACACCCTACCCACAAGAGATGGACTTCTTCATTTGGAAATCGGCTCAAATATTTCTTGTGTCCCTCCCATGCCACCTGCGGAAGGGCCAGCAGTGACCAAAGCCAAGTCCCTTCTCTGAGAGACCTCATGCCAACCCTGGGAGGGAGTGTCAGACAGATTCACACAGACCTTCAGGCCACGATCACATCTTCGTGGAGGCTGTGGTAGGGACCAACAGCAAGCCCAGGGAGGCTGGGGAGGGAAAACTTCGGCCACGAAGTGTCGCCGAGCTGTGCCCTGCCAAGCCCCAGGGTCGAGGCCCAAGTACACACTCCAAGGAACACCAAAGAAGAAAACTGACCGGAGGTACCTCATCTCTGCCTTGATGAATGCTCTTGCATTTTCTCTCCCCCATAATCTGAGGTGGGCTATTTATTATTGAGAGTCATGACTGGGGAATGGATTCAACCTGTTTGGCTCCAACCCCATGGAGGCCCCAGTGTACACGAAGAGCCAGACACAGGTTCAGATTTTCCAGCACCTGGATGGCTGTGGAACTACAAAGCCACATGTTACTAAGCATGTTATTGAGCTTCTGGGAGCCTCAGTTTTCTCACCCAGAAGAATGGGTTGACATAAGGAGGGATGACACTACAGAGCCTGCCAAAGGCACCCAGCATAGTTCCCGGCTCACAATAGGTGCTCGAGGAGCATCCCTCAGAGTGTCTGACAATTGTGTGTGCGCCAGGCATGAGGTTCGGCCCTCTGCAAACTTTTCAAGATGTATTCTCACCATAAAATGGATACAACTGTTATCAGCATTCTAAAGATGAGGCCCAGAGGATGTAAAGCAGTTGCTGCACCTGTAGAGCTCGTAAGTGGCAGAGCCAGACTTAGCCCTGGTTTGGCTCCACCACCAACCATCCACCCACGTCCCCAGCTCAGCACAGGCATGAAGAAAGTTCTAATCCCAGGCCATGTCCCACCCCCTCCAGGTGGACTCAGAAGCCGTCCACCTCCATGCTCCACAGTCATCTCAGCTTCCTTTGCGAGGATCCTCCAGGAAAAGGGGTTTGAGTCCATGTTGACCCTTCCTTTCTGGTTTCTTTTCAACTCACATGGTGCAAGGCTGAAAAAGACCTCTTGGTTAACTGTATTTATTAAGCAGAACAGGCTGGAGTGGGGCACAGCTGGGGTCACTCTGCGCAGGGACACACTGTGATGGATCGGGTCCAGGGTAGGAATGGCCCGTGAGCAGCATGCCACTGCGCCACGTAGCTCCAAAAGATAGCTGTCTCCAGAAAGATGATGGCAAGTTTGCCTGACAAATCAACAAAGTAGTAAAAGTTCAACAAGACCATCCATGAAAATAAAAACAAAAACCCAACCCTTCCATCATCCTATGTTCCATTGAAAATTTGCAATGAATTAGACAGTTGACTATGTACAAAGGGGGGACTAAGCCAAGAATTTGTTATCTCAAGCATCACAACGACTCTGAGACCTATATTCTAGAAGAGCGATAGGAATTCCAAGAAAGGTATATAAAGAAGTATTTTGAAAATTACCAGGTTTTTCTTGTGATCCACAAAAATGCAGTAAGTGCCTTATTGTATTCCCCGCACTATCATAAACGCTGGTAAACAAAACAAATAAGAATGTATACCGTCAAAACAAGAATAATAATCACCATCAATACCAACCAGAGTGGAGCTTACCCTATTTGTGGAATTATTAAATATTGGAGAAATATTAGGAAGTTTTGTTTCCTTAGCTTTGGAGGTAACTCCTATTTAAATGTAAATATCTAACAGTATGTTCCTTGTACTAGTTACCTGTCAGGTAAACCTTCCCCATTCACCCATTTCCTGAGAGTTCATTTAGTTAAGAAAAGGGGGGGGGGCAATAAAAAGGATCGTGTGATCTGAAGGCCATAGGAGTCCATGCAAGGTGAGTTTGTGGGGTGGGGGCAAGAGCGAGAAGGGCGCCTCTCACCCTTTTGCCTACCAAAAACATTGGCAACACAAAAGTCATTTCACTATCCTTCTAAGTAAGCCACCTGCTACCACTTGCAAAAAAGAAAAAAAACCAAAAATCCCATAACACATTTCAAAGTCAGAAACCCTGGCTATGGTCGGAATTACTATTCCTTCCATTAGCATGGATAATCAAGAGTTTGCTGTGTGTGTTCAATCAAAGCTAGCCCCAAGCGAGGCCTAAAATATGGCAATTATATGGTTTCCTCCCACTCCTGCCCCGCATAATGGATCCTGAAGGAGAAAGGGTGTTCAAACAGGCTGAAGCAGAATTCTCAGCGCGTGGGTAAATCTGAAAAAGTGCAGCATTTTAAAATAGGTAGGAGAAAGGAGCCTGGGTGTGTCCTTCCCTGAAACACCAGGAGTACATTCCCTTTCTGCAGGAAGGAACGGGAGGCCAGGGGGATAAAGCGGGATCTGATTGGTTGGTTACTCTTCACTTCCAAAAGAAGATTCCAGGGATTGAGACCCTAGGCCAAACCCAAACAGCAATTAGCCAAAAGAAGAGAAGAGAAGGGGGGGGGGGGGTTGTAGGGGGAAGGCAGGCAGTCTCTGGGGACTGTCAGCTCTCGGTGATAAGGAATGGCACCATTATGCTTGCATTTTCAGAAGTGGCCCTCCTCTTATCCTGGTTTCAAAAGAAGCCCCCTCTATTCACCTTCTCATTAAAAACAGCCTCTCCAGAAAAAAATGCTGAGACCACACAAAGCAGGACATTCATCACTAGGGCAACCCGTGTACTCAATGAAAGCTGGCAAGCACAAAGGGCTCACTTAAGGCTTTGCAGGGAATCTGGCTCTCTTCGCCTCAGACCACATTTCAGATTTAACACTGGACTCAGGAAGCAAATTCTATTTTTTTTTGTTTTTTTGTTATTGTTTTTGTTTTTGTTGTACTAAGAGTACTCAGGAAGGATGAAACCATCCTTTACATTTAATTTTATTTTTTTAAAGCAGGCAACCTCTTGGGTAGTATTCAGCACCAAATCCGTATTTACCGAGGCACTACCAGCAGCTACATTCCAGCCCATGTATACCACATAAATACAATGTGGTTAATTGTCTCCCGAGATGCCCTGGATACTAAATCTGCAAGGCCCATTCAGATATACTTCCCAGCTTTGCCCCTACCTGTTCCCCTCTCCCCCCTCCCACCACGGCCTTTCACTCCCCTTTCCCATCAAAGACCACACACACATACACACACACACACACCCCACTCCTCAGGGCCTGCAGAAGCCTACCCAGCTATAGCTCAAACATTATGTGCAAAATAACACCAGAATCTGGCTACAGCACTATTCACACATACCATGGAGTTTGTGGTGAGTCATTTTTGTCTTACATATTATTTTTAAAGACTTTGAGGTTCTCCAAGTTACAAACCACCACCACCACCACACCACCACCACCACCACCACACCACCACCACCAAGGGGCAGCCTGTCTTAGAGCCAAACCAATATAAACTCACTTGCAGTTAGTGTACTGACCTGATCAACCTGGCTTTATTCCTGGACATTCATCTCTTTCTTTTCCTAGAGATGGCGTAAAACCACTCCATGTGGCCAGAATAATAATATCGTATCTCAGCCTTATTTTAATTTGCTGTTGACAAAGCTGTTTCTCAGTCACTTTTCAGAAAAATAACATCTCCTGAGAAATCATCTTTAGCATATTAGAATCTCAAGCAGAAGCTCCATTGTGGACACCTGGGGCGATTTTCTCAGATATAGGACAGAATTCAGCTGGAGTGTGAAATTGGATCTGGTTTTTCTTTTTCTTTTTTTTTTTTTTTTTTGTGGTCTTTTTCATGTATTCTGAGGAGTGGGGTGGATTGGTTTTGCACTCCTGTGTCATAAACTATTCTTTCATATTGTTTTAAATCTGCACAAAGCACCTAAGAAAGAAACTCAGCAAAAATACTCATCAATTCTTTCATATTTACCAACAAAGAATTTGAGAGATCAGGAAAATAACCAGATGGAGTTAATAACCCCAAAGTAACAAGTTCTGAGCAGGTACCAGGGATTCCAAGTTTAGTAAGACACAAAATTCTACTCCGCGTTCACTCTAGGTAAAAATAAAGAGGACAGAGTATTTATCCATCTGGAAAGAGAAGTTAAGCATCTCAGAATAGGTAATACCTTGTGGCTACCCACCTAAACAAGAGCTATTTGAGGTCCTTGTGAATTTTCAAGAGTCTAAAAGAAGTCCTGAGATCAAAATGTTTGAAAACTGCTATTCTAGCAGATTGAGTAGGAAGTGAGGAAACAGAGAGTAAAAACAATGCTTTCAGGAAGTTAAGCTATGAAAAAGAAGGAGATAGTATGTTATTTAGTTTAGAAGGGAACTTTGGGGCCTAAAGGGACGTGTGTGTGTGTGTGTGTGTGTGTGTGTGTGTGTGTGTCCACATGTACACACTCATGTAGGCACACATCATTTAAGATACGTGGGATTTAAACTCGACATGTTTAAATACTAAGATTAAGGGTCCAGCAAAGAGAGAGATGTATAGATGAGCAACAGGATAGAGAGAATAAAATCCCTGAGAAGAAACCGAGGAATTGGTCTTTGACTGGAGAAGGGTCAGCTCAGTCCTTTGACCAGGAGAAAAATCAGGAAAGGAGTAATGATTCTGGCGATGAGAAAGCTTTAGTTTTTGTGGCAGTGAGTTGAGGATGCTCTCATCCCATGGCTGTTCTATACTCTGTGAGTTAGGAGGTAAGGTTATGGTGCTGAGGAGGAGAAAGGTTGGGAGCAAGGGAGAGTAGGGCCCTGGAGAATATGTGAAAGCATTCCTACAGAGAATGTTAGGGACGCGACTGTGGGAACCAGACAGGATATGCCAGGAAGCACTGAAAGTCCTGCTGACTAAAGTTGGAGACATAACTTATAGCAGACGGTCTCACTGGATTACAAAATCGGTTTGAAAAAATAAAAAATTAAATAAAATTTTAAAATTGTTTTGACTTTATTGTGAATTAAAATATACAGAAAATTGAACAAATTTTTTTGAACAAATATTTCTAAAGTTTATCAATACCTTTATCCTCCTTCCAGATAGTACAAGACCATAAATGCTTTCACGGAGTTTCCTCACTCAGCATCCGTCATTATTAACATGCATTTCCACAGTGCATTGTAACTTCATAATCCATGGTTGGTATTTTACCAGTAAGAGTTCACTTAGAATTACCCAAGTGTTTACCATTTTATTTATTCTCCCTTCTTTCATTCTAGGCCTTCATTTGAGCTCATCCTCCTTTAGAATTTTCTTCAGTGATGGTATCTGGTGCAAACACTCCCCCATTTTTGCTTGTCTTAAAATGATCTTATTTCACTTTTACTTTTTAAAGTTGTTTTTTTTTTTTCCTAAGGGTGTATAATTCTAATTTGGCAGATATTTTCTTCCGACAATTGGAGATACCATTCCACTAACTTCTGGCTTTCAAAGACAGCACAGAGAAGTCAGAAATCAGCCTAACTGCTGTTCTTTTAAAAGTATTCTGACATTTTTCTCTGGCTTTTTTTTTTTCTTTGAAAAAAAATTTTTTTTCTTTTTCTTTGGTGTCCTGTAGTTTATTGTAAAGGGTATAGGTATGTGGGTCAGATTTATTCTGCTTAAGATCTGGTTTTTTAATTGAGATAAAATTTGTAATTAACATTCTATGTGTCAGGAGCACAAAATTAATATTCAATATATGTTGAACGTACACCAGAAATGAACTGTGCCAGAAGTCTAGTTACCATTCTTCCCTTATGGTCCCCACAACCCTTGACTGGCTTTTGAATCTGTGCATTGGTGTATTTCATCAGTTCTGCAAAATTCTCAGTCATTATTTCTTGAAATATTACCCCTGCCCTTATTTTCTCTCTCCTCAAATTAAACATACCTTATACCTTCCTTTATGATCTTTAATGTCTCCTTTCCTATAATTTTGTCTCTTTATGATTTATTCTACATATTTTCTTCTCATATATATTTTCACATTAATTCTGTGGATAATGTGCTGTTAAATCCAGACACAGAATTTAATATGGGTTATTTTTTGGTTTTCATATTTAGAAGTTTTACTTGGCTCTTTTTCAACTCGGTGACATAAAGTTTTAGAGTTTCCTGTGTTTGCCATTATTTTGTTAAAGAGAATAAGCATCAATGTTTACAATTTGTGTCCATAGATTCCAATTTGTAGAGCTTTCATAGACCTGCTCTTCTGTTATTCCTAATGTTTCCCCCTCATAATATTCTGTTACCTTACATGATTTTATTTATGACTCTATGCTTTTCACTTTCTCTGAAAAATATTTACAGGGATTCCTTGGAGCTTAGTACTAAGTTACCTACCTCCAAAGAATACCTGAATTTACTTATGCCTGGAGGGCACTACCAGTGTAGAACTATGTAAAAACAAATTTTTCTCTTGCAGTTTCCCTAGACCCCTCAGAAGATGTGAAATTAGTCTGCAAATCTACAAAAAGTTTGGCTTATGGCTACAGCTTTTCAAAAGTTTTCTTCCTTTCCTTTTTTCTTCTTGTATGAGTAATTTCAAGGCAAACTTTCCAGCAGTTTCTTTCTGATTCACCCTTCCCAATCCTTTGTGATAATGGCTTAATGCAAAGAGAGTCTCTTATCAGATTCTCCACTTGCATTGGCCCTGGGCCTTAAATAATAATCTCTTACCAAGGAGGCCAACAAAAACAAAGTGCAATTTTCCCTAACATTAGAATGCCTTCTGGGCCAAGTGACGGGTGAACAGCTTACCTCTGAGTTTTTGGTTTTCCTTAAATTTTGGTCTGGTAATTCTTTAATATCTTATAAATTTCTGCAGTGTTCAAAAGAGATGTTTTTAATATTGTGCCTAGTATTTTTGGTTGTTTTCAAAATTTATCCAAGTACTCTCGTCAACCATTACCAATGTGGAAATCAGGATATTTCTTCAGGAACATTCATCAGCTGAGGTATGGGTGTAGAGAAAAGGAGCCAGGACTGGGGTCTTGCCAACTAAGAATAGAAAGATGTGGTAAGTCAGCTTAGAGAATTAGTAAAGAATGTCTGAAGTCTTGAATTATATGAACTGGATGAGGAAAGAATTAAAAATAGAGGATATGTTTGAAACACTGAAAGCAGATGATAAACAGAAGAGAGATCTCAGTGAAGTCAAAGATTTGATATATTAGAACAACTTAGTGAGGGACTTAGACAGGAGATTATAAGAAGAGGACTGTCTAGGTATATGATTTCCAGGACGGAGAAGTTTACTGTGACTATGGCGGTAGGCTGTGAGGTACAGGGGTTGAGAAGGTTATTCTGAAGATGGAGAAGTAAAAGAATCTGAGAATATTTCGAAGTCAGCCAAGATGAGGTCAGAACTACAAATGGAACAAAAGACCATTAGACAGAGCCAGAGTCTTCAGTAAATGAATGGAAATAATCATTATAAGGGGGGATTTCAGGAACAAGGGAAAACAGAAGGTGGGTATCAGATGTCATCTGCCTCATGAGATCAGGAGAAATTTCATAAAGAGGAAGGAATAATCACCTGAAATAACTTAAAAAGTAAAATGATGCAGATTTACATTCAATTCTGAAGGATGTCACAAGTAAGAGAATTTGAACAAGGCGGATTTGAAAAACAACCAAACAGAACTTCTAGATAGGAAATGGTTCTCAGCTCTTTATCATATCAGCGTAGACCCCAGTGAGATCATAAGGTTCACTTTCTTCATGGGGCAAATTCAACAAAATGCATCATGTGATGTGTGTCTGATCCTGGGTTCCTGTCTCCTCCAGTCGTTGCCCCCCTCTAGTTATTGTATTTCTCTGGGCTTTGTAGGACTTCATGAATAATTGATTAAGTGACTGCTAGGAGACCTGGTTTGTGTAAATATGATGTGTTGGTCTTCTACATGTTCTTTTGGTGTTTTATTATTTATAAACTTCCTTTTGTACTGAGAAAAAAATAGCCAAAGATCTTTAACAAAAGGTCCTGCACCAGAAAAAGAATCCAGAACATAGTTTAGCGACCCCTCTTGAAGCGTGGTGGTGGGGGGGGTCTTGAACCATCCTTTCTTTTGTGTTCTCCGTCCCCCATTTTGTATTTTGGCCCAGATCTTCTGTCCTAAAAATTGGATTCCTACCCTAACTCCACTTCTATGCCCCTCAAGAAAAGCCCTCATACATACACATTTAAATCCTGAAAAAGCTAAGAACACTCCATCCCTTGTTCTTAATCTCCTGTGACAAGACTATTCCTTGAAGTGATGCAGACTAATACACCTGTATTTGGATGGATCGAACCTACTTTAATCTCTAATCTCAGGGCAGAGAGAAGCAGAAGCAATGAGGGGGCCCTTCCATGTAAAAAATAGGGTTGGGAGACCAAAAAAGGGAAGCTGAATGTGTATCCAAGTCACTCAGAAACCTTTATGCCAGTGTGAGAAATTTATGTCAAAATGGCCACAATAATAATAGGAGAACGTGTTTACTGCTAGAAACTAAAGTTCTGTGTCAAATCTTGAATTTTGGGGGTGGAGGGTAGGAAAGACTGTACCTATCTGTTCTTTCCCTGATCCTTTGCTCTCATTTCTGAACTGCAGGGGACTGAGGCCCCTTGAGCTTTAGTGACTCCATCTCTGGGGAGTGTTTATTTGATGGTTGATTTTGCTATGCCACGTACTTCCTTTCCCACTCACTATTGTTTTAGAACACACATGCTGACCCTTACCCCTTCTCTCTTTACCCTGGGAAATACAAGGAATAAATAGAAACTTATTAGTACTGAAGAAAAAAAAGAAGATTCACTTTCCTCTCTTCAAGAATCAAATCAAAAGCATGAAGAAATTCTAGGAAACAATAGGGAATTTTACATAAAAGAATTAGCTTTATTAATGATCCAGGCAAGTCAATAACCTCCAACATGTGGAAAGCTCTAGAATTGCTGGTATGGATAACCTGGTTTAGAACAACTCTCCCTGGCTGTATATATATATATATATATATATATATATATATATAACAAAAAAGCATATGCTATATACTCTGTACAACAAACAAAAATGCTCAAAGAGTTTTTCATAAAAAAAAAAATCCAAAAGATCTCGCCATTAGAGATAATCATAAAACTTTCAAGTAACTAAGCAGCTTGAGAGCCAATGAGGATAAAACAGCCGAAACAGATCTACGATAGCTTCAAACACTAGAATTAGCAGTGTGGAATTTAAAGTAAGTATGCTTGATATGTTTAAAGAAGTAAAATAGATATTTAAATATGAATAAGACATCCAGCCATATTGGAAGAAGAACCAAACAGTACTTCTAAATGTGAAAAGGAGAATGTGATAATGAAATTAAAAATTCAATGATGCGTTTAACATCTGATGAAACACAAAAGAAGAAACAGTGACTCAGAGATCTGGAGAACTATCCAGGCCATGGAGCGGAGATCCTGAGAGATGGCAAACAAGAAGGAGGGAGCATTAAGATAGATGGAGAACAGAATGAAAGATTATCACATAAATCTGACCAGAGTTTCAAGAGCAGAGAAGAGATGGGGAAGAGACATTATTTAAAGAGCCTACACCTAAGAATTGGGGAAAGAACAACAAATCCCAAGCAGGAACATTTTTGGAACCACTGTACCCCTACACCCAGTCTACTGACACAACAGGACACCAAAGAGCAGATGACCTGCAAAAAGCAATAGCAAAATTAAGTGAATTTTTTTCTGGAGGACCAAATGGTCATGATTTCAGCCTTTACAGATCCCACAGTATCTGCTGCAACCATTCAACTCTATGCTTTTAGTGTAAAAACATCCACAGACAACACAGAACTAGGCTGTGTTCTAATAAAGCTTTATTTATAAAAACAAGTAATGGAAAAGAGTTTGTTTGTAAGTCAGTCGGCCAACCAACCCATGAACTACAGAAGGGCCCCATTTCTCTCCAGCAACAATGGCATTCCAAGGAAAGAGCCTAGCCCGAGGTCAAGGAGGTGAGGAGGTGTCCCCCCTTCTCTCCCCCTGGGCTGCACTGTCTACCCAACCTAACCAACGCAGTCCAGCCCAAGAAACTGGAACTGAGGGCGGTCCTGCATGGCGTCTCTCTCACTGAACCTGGAGCTGCAAAGCAAGCCTGTTACCTAATGTGGCCCAGGGTCGTGTCAATCGGAAAACTGCTCCTGACTTCCCCAGCAATATCCCCCACAGAAAGTCCCCCAATATTACCAGTGTAGACATAGGCATTAACCAGGGAGCTCACAGAGAGTCATCTAGAACCTGCTTTTGCTCTCCTCCTCACCCACCCTCACACTCCCTTCATCCCTAGGCCAAAGGAGGCAAGGCCCAGGGCCACAGATGCATTGAGCAAGTATTTTTTTTTTAAAGATGTCATTTATTTATTCATGAGAGGCAGAGACACAGGCAAGAGAGAAGCAGGCTCCCTGCGGGGAGCCCAATATGGGACTCGATCCCAGGACCCTGGAATCATGCCCTGAGCCCAAGGCTTTGCCACCCGGGTGTGCCCCTGAGCAGTCCTTCTCACAGTGGTTACCAATATCACCTTCGAGAAGCTAAAAAAGATACCACCTTATAGATGAGGAATTATGACTACAAATTCTAGAAATATTTCAAAACAGTAAGGCCAGAAAGGTGCTGTTCCTCTGGAAATGCAGCTGTGGATACCCTAGAAGATGATGGAGCCGGAAAAACAGTGTTTCCACAGAATGTCTCCTCCAGTCAGTGCTCCAAGGGTGGGGGGTAAGAAAGAGTCACAAGAACCTCAACCCAACAGGGTTGGGAGGAGATGCTGCAGAGGGAGAGCAGGGAGCAGGGGTGCAAACACCAGCACACCATGCGGAGCTGGCTCAGGCAGGGTTCCCAGAAGCTTGGGGTGGTATTCATCATTGCTCCTAACTGCTGTCCAGGAAGTCCCCGAGCCCCTCCAGGCCAAGCCACTATCCCTTGAAATGTGATGTCTTCCCTTATGATGCATTTTCTGCCCTGCCAGGAACAGAATCTGTGGCTTTGGTGTTCTTTACGGAAACACTGATCGAATTACCCTAAGACCTTTTTGTGGGCTCTGGGTTCCGCATTCCAGACCCAAATGCTCATGTTATTCTCAAAGTGAATACCTAACTTCTTCCCAAGACTGGCTCAGAAGGACATGTTTCTTGGTCATTTCAGGCCCACTGCCTTTGACATCCTGCCCTCTGGCCACCATGTTACACAGGCCACATGTCAGTTCTAGTGAAGGCATCCTGCGCTCTCAGCTACAAATGCAAGTAGGCCCAACTTCTCTTGACCCTCCATCCCCTAGGCCCCCTTTCCCGACCTTGGCAGCCTCCTTGTGACCCCTCAATCCATTCAGTCTATTCACTTAAGAAATTGCCGTTACTCTATTACTTATGTAGAGAAAACACACACACACACACACACACACACACCCTTTCCCCCCCTAGTATGATTCAGTATTTTGCAACATTTTGGAAATTCTTTCTAAGGGCATCCCAGAAACCTGTCATTAAGGAAACTGAGATCTACAGTTTGCAGGACTTGCTCGAGATCAACAGTGTCAGAATCAACTGAGATCATTCCAGAGATTTTCCTACCATATCCTTCATCTCTTAAAACTCAAGCTTTTTTTTGCTTGTCCTATGATTCCAAGATGCCCAACCTGTCCCACAAACACTGGTTACAGGCTTTGTCTGCACCTTTATAGAAAAGAACAAAAATTCTTTTTTAAAAATATAAGGGGGCTGAACAGAAGCTCCCTAACTAAATAGGCCTGTCCGGTTGACTTTCATTTGACCTTGAAGTGTCCCTGTTACTTACTGTGAAGTTATCAAGATGATAGCCCAGCAGATGCTGCCAAATGAAAATTTTGCTGCAACGAGCTTTTTATGAAATATTGAGGCTAAGCAGAGAACCAGTTCCTCTGACAAAAATACCCTCAGTCACTCCCCTCACTAAATCACAGCGAGGAGGCTGCAGGCACTCCAGGCTTTCCATCACCGCCAATGACATCCTCAATGTGCTTAGCTGGGATACAGCCAAGATCAAGAGATGACCTTTTTATTGCAGATTGTGAGATCATCTTCATTCCCACAGGTTTACACTTAAAATGGAAGTTGGGTTTTTCTGGGTTGTTGTTGTTTTTTGTAATCACATGATATTCAAGGACCTCATTATAGGGAGATTAAAAAAAAAATATCTCCCACCGAGTAGGAAAGGAAATGGACTTTCCTTCTGCAGCCATGTGAGTGGCAGTCACCTCCTAGAAGCACACTGCATTCTCTCTCCTCTGTTGCAGCCTCACTTGGCCCCTCAGGGTCCCCTGGGGTCAAAGACCTAACATCACCCACTTGCATAGGAACACAGTTTATTATTCAGTGGACACCTCTGACCTGCCAGTGAGTGAGGTGACCCTCAGTTTGGAGGAAGTCATCACTGGCGATACTGCGGTGAGACACCCAGGATGTGCTAGGGATAAGGAATGCAACAGGGAGGACCACCTGAGGTGCTTTCGGCTCTTGTAGTGTCACCTAAATGCCACACTCAGGATCAGATGACACTTCCTGAGCACCCAGGAGGGGCTGAGAGCATATTCACTATCCTCCCGAGGGACTCACGGACGGGTACGCAGCTTTCTGCAGGGACAGGTTTAGGAGAGGAGGCCTATGCTGCCTTCCTCTGAGGATACTGAAAGCCAAAGGCTTCTCCATGCAGCAGCATGAAGCAGAGGCTGGTTAGGATGAGACATTCAGGGCACTACCCTTTGAAAACACTCCCTGACGACACCATGGTAACCTTTAGTTTCACTGACCGCAGCGGCCCTTCTATTCTATTCCTGGCAGGATGCTCAGTGCTGGCCAGGCTTCATTTCTCCCTATTCAGCTCAAGTTGTAGTCACATAATAAAATGCACAGTGACAAGATTTCCTAAGGCTTTCAGGTGCATACAACCTAGCAGGCTGCGGGATGCTGCATTACTAGGGCCCATGGTTAAATGAAGGCACCTATTGCTTCCAGACTGCAGTCAGAATCCAAACAGATGCTGTCTAGAATTAGTTATTCAGGAGGCAGTTAAGGATCCTTTGAGTCACTTATGCAACCAAGTATTTTTAGAGTGTCAACTATGTCCCAGGATTATGCCCCACCCCAGCTGATACGAATATAAATAAGACATAGCCAGGACACGCTCACCAATACGTGAGAGAAAGAGAGAAGTATGCCCGTAACACACGATGGTGAGTGCCATTGGTGATAAGTGCAGGGTCCTTGGAACAGAACATATAACTTAGTCTGAAAAGGATGAGGAGGCTTGTCTGGCCCAAAAAAGGAGGGGAGAGAGATTAAAAAGTGGGTATTCCAAGCAAAAAGACACATATAAACAAAGAAAAGGTGCATGAAGCAGGAGATTGTGTGCATGTACTTTGCCACTGTTAGGCCATTACATGTGTGTGCATCGAAGGGAGAGCAAATGGCTAGTAGTTGGGAGGCCAGTAGAGGCCAGGTCGAGAAGACAATTACGTCCTCTGTAAGGAGCGTCATTCCACAAGCACTGAGAGGCCAGTGAAGGCTCTGAGTAGGGCAAGAACATAAGCAGTTTGCACTCCCGAAAGTTCATCCTGGCAACGGTGTGGGTAGAGGGGTTAGGGATTAAGATCAAAGGGAGAGAGGACACTTAGGAGCTGTTGTTCAAAAGCTAAGTAGTATGGAGGGCCTGTCTCTTAACCACTCTGAGAGAGGGCCACCAATTCTGGACCATGGGCATTCCCAACTGTGAACGGGGCACAACCAACTTTGAGCCTGTGAAGTGTGTCAGACTTAACCTTGGAATGTCCTAAAACACATGGAAGCCAGGGGAGAAAAGGTGGAGCGATGCCATCCACAGCCAGACTCTCTGCCCATCTCTCCTCCAGCTGCCGAGGTGTGCTCGTGGCCCCATTTCATGAACACCCAGACAGACCCACACCTGGCTGTGGCCTGGCTTGCTCTTCTGGCCTCGGGTAGCTCTGCCATAGTGAGCTGTGCCGTTGCTCACTTTCCCTGTCTCTGCCAACGTGTGAGGACTTGCTTCCCACCTGTTTTGTGGTCTTTGTCATTCCTTCCCCCCTTCATGATAAACCTGCAGAGCTGACCCCTCCTCATCAGCTCCATCCTATGGCTACTCAAATTCAATGTCATAAAATACCTGATGGGGCAAAGAGGAAGTCCTCGGTCCCACCCAGAGGGAAATGTACCCTTTCCTTCCTTCTAGTAACATAGCACCGGGCATTCCATCCCTACAAGAAGAGTGTCTTTCTGTTGTGAGGCCAATCTGGTCTCCTTTTAATCCCTTCAAGGCAGGGAATCAACCCCCCGTCATAACCCAAAGGGTAAAGGCATTCAAACTTCTCAAAGAGTAACCCCTACTCAGTCTTTAGTCACCCCCATCGTGCTGAGTGGAGCTTGTGTGGAGGCTCTTAGCTCCTCACCTGGGTATTGCCAAGGAGAGCATTTTTCTGGACTGCAGACTCTCCCTCGCTAGGTGATTGTCACATTGCCAGCGCGCCAACATGCCCTGGTGATGACAGAAATGTTTCTTCTCCCTTTCTGCCTATATTAAATGATCAAAGAGAAAGCAAGCATACCCGGACACAGTTCCTGTACACTTTCATGTCTCTTCTCATTTCCAACTTTAAAGAGGGCCGAGGAGACAAGGATCTGTAGGCTTCTTCCTTCCCATTCCCTACAAAAGAGCCTCAGCCCTGCTTTTCAGATGCCAGTTTCAAGGAACAATGGCTACAACAGATGACCCAAGCCTTCCCTCTTCTGTCCCAACGTCCCAAGACATTCTAACTGCCACTTTTATTTATTTATTTTTGTTTCCTCCCCTAGACTATAAACTCCCCGAAGAAACTGTGGGAGGCCCAGTTTCTTCCCATTGTCCTCCATCCTAGCAGAGTGTGGGGGGTCTATAGTCGTCCAATTCACGTGGGCTGAATACACACACAGTGGCTACCTTCAATTTCATGAGCAGATGACTAGTCACGTAGGCCTGTGACATGAGCCCAGGCATTCTATCGGCTGTACCTCTGAGATACCCAAGACCTAAAGGCTGTGCTTGCATGAAGAATGCTCTGGCTTTGAGGTCAATCTTTTTCTTTCTCGGAGAGTTGTAACCCTAGGCAGGTTGCAACCCTGAATAGCCATTTCCAAAGAACTAATTGAAAGAACAGAAAATTCCCCACAGCTATGGGAAAGCAAGAACAAGAAAACCTGTGCACCCTCTATAAGAAGTCTGCACACACACAGGAGAGATGGTGCCCACGGTGACTTCAGGTGACAAGGTTGGGCTGATGCTGGACAAAACTGCAAAAGGAAGTTGGCTTTCTTGCTCCCTCTTCTCCCTACTGGCACCATTTCCCGCCATGGGGCTCAGGACACTGAAAAACACTCGCAGCAGTAGGGAGCTGGTGGGGAGGTCCGAGCCATCGGGTCAGGTCAGGCCTGGTACAAGGCCAAACATCTGGCCCTGGAAAGAGGGGAACCCTCCCAGCTGTACCCAGACAGACTCCACGGTATGCAGAGAGCAATTAACTTCAGGCATAATTTAGAAAACAACTGGCACTGATTCTAATCTAGTAGAGGGAGACTGACCGCTGGCACACCAGAGGGTGGGCGCTCTATTGACCCAACGCCAGTGAAATGGGTGAAAAAAATTTTTTTAAAGATTTTATTTATTCATGAGAGACACAGAGAAAGGCAGAGACATAAGCAGAGGGAGAAGCAGGCTCCCTGCAAGAAGCCCACTGTGGGACTGGATCCCAGAAACCCAGGATCGTGACCTGAGCCCAAGGCAGACGCTCAACCACTGAGCCACCCCGGTGCCCCTGGTGAAAATTATTTTTTTAAAAAATCATTTAAAGCTTCTGTAAATGGTCCTAAGGGCAGATAGAAAATAATCTATGTGTTCAAGAAAATCTGAAATGTGAAAACTTGTGGGACTAGACCAAGATCCTTCCCTGTCTCCCACTCTGAGCTCCGCCAGGCAAAGATTGCATTCCACGTGGCCACAGCCCATAACACATGACTCCTCTTCCCCCAGCTCCAGTCACACAGCTTTCTTCCCTGCAGAAACAGGGCTTCAGCATTTCTCATCCTGCCCCCATGTACCCGATGCTAGGACTAAACACCAGGTGAGTGCTCCCTTCTTTCACCTGACCACTGGGAATGCTCTCAGGAGTGGAGGCTCTACTGTGGGTACAGCAGGCCAAGAACAAGACAGCCCTGGTTGCCCCTGCCCTGGCTCATGAGATAGTAGTTCCACACCAGGAGAGGCAAGCCAAGAAGACCTCACATTGCTGCCTCTACATTCCACCAGGCACTGAGCTCCTCAAATGGGGTTGTCACAAAGACAGAAGCTTGTTACTTACCCTGCCCCCAGTTCTAGAGCCCCCTGCTTCGTAGATTTTTTTTCTGGAAGAGAAGAAAACATCTCTTCCCAAAGGAACTGATTTCATTTGCAATGGAGCATGGAGAAACTCAAAGCTAAGGCTCTCTCAGGAACAGTGGAGGTTGTGCTGAAAGGCAATTGAGAGATTTGTAGGTGTTCTGGTGATGCAGCCTAGGACAGAAGCAGGGGATAGGGCAGCCAGGAGGAGCCCTCCTGGGATAAGAACAAGTATCAAGCAAGGATTTTAGGAACTTCCATCAAAGGAGCCAAAATTTGATTGGATTACGCCCCAGGTTATTGTTGAAAACAAAAGAGCAATCATCAGGCAATTAGTGCAGTTCAACAGCTCTGTGAGGTCAGGGAAAGAGTCTCTAGGTCTAAAAAGTCCTACCAATAACAGTGTCTTCCCAGGGTCTCTGTGGGTTTACCCAAAGCTGGATCTTCCAGACAAGCAACATCAGAGGCTTAACACTGCTGGTAGAAAAAACACTTTACTAAAATAATAGTAGCCAGACACTAAAAAATAAACAAGCGAGTAAGAATAACAAGCCCCTGGACGGAAGCTGTATCCAGAGTTGCCACAACATATTATCCAAAATTTCTGGCATCTTCTCACTTATGAGACAAGCAAATAAACAGGAAAGTGTGATCCATGCACAGAGGAAAGGCAGGCAGGCACCACAAACTGCCTGTGAGAGCAACTAGATGATGGATTTAACAGAAAAAATCTCAAAATAGCCATTATCAGTATGTTCACAGTACTAAAGGGAACTATGGTTAAAGAAGTAAAGGAAACTTGTATCAGGAGATAACATCGATAAAGATAGGATTATTAAAAAAAACAAATGGAAATTCTGGAATTGGGAAGTATAATAATTAATATGAAAAATTCACTAGAGGGGCTCAAAAATTGGTATGAACTGATAGAAGAATGGTGAACCTCCAGAGAGATCAATAAAGGGGATGGAAGTCAAAGAACAGAGAGAAAAAAGAATGAATAAAAATAAGAGCCTCGGAGAAATGTGGCACATCATCAAAAGCACCAATACATGCACAAAGGGAATACCAGGAGAAGAGAAAGGAGCAGAAAAAAGGTTCAAGAAAAATGGCATAAATATTCCTGAATTTACTGAAAAACAGTAACTTCCTCTGGAAGGTCACTGAACTTCAAGTAGGATAAATGCAAAGACATCCATAAGCAGGCACATGATAGTAGAAATGCTGAAAGTTAAAGACAAGGGAGAAAATGTAAAAATAGTAAAATGAAAACCACTGTCCTTAACAAGGGAACCCCTGTAACATTAACAGCTGACTTCAGAAGAAACAATGTAAGCCAGAAGGCAGTGGGACAATAAATTTATTTATATATATTAAAAAAATGGGCAGCCTGGGTGGCTCAGCGGTTTAGCGCCTGCTTTCAGCCTAGGGCGTGATCCTGGAGACCTGGGATCAGGTCCCATGTCGGGCTCCCTTCTCCCTCTGTCTGTGTCTCTGCCTCTCTCTGTCTCTCTCATGAATCAATAAATAAAATATTTTTAAAAAATAACTGTCAGTCAAGAACCCTATACCCAGCAAAGCTATTTTTAAAAAACCAAAGGCAAAATACTTCCCTAGTAAACAAAAACTGAAAGATTTTATTGCTAGCAGACCCACCTTATAAGAAATACCAAAGAAAATTCTTCAGGTTGAAAGGAAGTGACGTAGGTCAGTAATTCAAATCCATGCACACAAAAAACAAAGACCACCAATTAAGGTAATTCTATAATTATTAAATATATATATGCACAATTTTCTCATTTCTAATAAATAATTTTTAAAAAACGATTGCATAAAATAATATGTATATAATGTAATGTAGGGTCTAAATTATGAAAATGTAACATATGTGTAATATATTTTCCAGTAACAGCAGAAAGGAGGTGGGTAGGGGCAAAGCTGTATTGGGCTTAGGAAAGGACTACAGACAGTAAGGTACTATCAGTTCTATAATAGTAGATATAACATGTCTAATAATAATACCACAGAAGAAGGGAAAATGGATTAGAGCTGTGTAGGAGCAATGTTTCTCTATGTCACTGGCATTAAGCTAGTATAAATCTAAAGCTGATTCTCACAAGTGAAGACATGTATGGTAAACTCAGAAACAACCACACACGCAAAAAAAAGAAAACTTCAGAAACTATAGTGAAAAAAATCACTCAGGAAACGATACTACCCCAAATCTAGTGTAGGGGCATAGAGACAAGAGTTATTCTCAGAATCTGCTGGGCTATTGGCCATCATCACTAAGGAATCTCACCCAAAGTATCACCAGCAGGTCCAGTGGCCTGGGGAAAAGAACAGAAATGCAGACCTGGGCCAGTTAGGGATAGACACGAAGGAAAGAGCACACGCACATGCACATACTTAGTAGGCTTGCTTGTCTAGAGGATGAACGGTTGCTGGTCATGTCTTACCCCTTATCATTTGGCCAGACAGAAAGTACTGGAACAGAATATAACATGGAGGAACCCAGAGACCTACCGAATCAGAAACTCTGGGGGTGGAGGCCAGCAAACCCTCCAGGGGATTCTGATTCGGTAGGTCTGGGGTGGGGCCCAAGAGTTTGCAACTCCAGCACATGCCCAGGTGATACCGGTGTGGTAGTCCAGGCACTACAATTTGTGAACTACAGGCTGCCCTCATGTTTGAAGCCCATAAAGCATAAATAAAACTAAAGCAGGTGGAGAATGTAGGTCATAGCCTAAAATACAAGAACCTACTTCCAGATAAATGGGGGTGGTGAGGGCAGCAGAAAAATAAGCCTCAGGTACAGTGAACACCTAGCTGATTTGCCACCCTGAATCCTTTTAGTCCCCTTCTATATGCCACTATATATGGCACTATATATGTCACTATATGCCAGTCTCCCTCTGGGAAAACACTATCCTCCCTCATTTTTAGTCCATATGCTTTGGAAGGACTTCATGATCTACCTTTGCCTCAAGAAAAGGGATGTGCTGGGGCCTGGGTCACTGAATCCTAAGTCTGTGTGTCTATTATCACCACCTAATAAACCTTTGTGTTCTTCATTATAAACCAATCAATGTAATTAAGAGTTCCTCTGAGTAATAGGAGTTGTTACAGCAAATGACTGAACCTGGGGTGGGGGAGCGTGGGAACCCCAAAGGGTAGCCAGTTGGTCAGAACTCTTAGGGACAAGTCCCACGAGCACAGTTGGGACCTCGGCCTGCTGTCTCAAATGGGGGCAGCCATGTGGGATTGAGCTCTGAATATGTATGGTCTGTGCTAAACTCTGGGTAGTTAGTGTCAGGATGAATTAAATTGTAGATTACAAGACATCTAGTTGGTGTCCACAGAGAACTGGAGAATTGCTTGGTGTGGAGAACCCACACGTTTGATGTCAGAAGTGCTATGAGTAGTGGAAACAGCATTTTCCTTTATTTAACCTGGCTTTACACGAAAACTTCTGAGAGATTTTATAATCTACATCTGAGTCCTCATAGAACTTTATAAAAAATGTATCATAGGATCATTCACATAGAAAAGAGTGAAAATAGCTTGGAGTGGCATATTTTCTCCCCTGCTGAATATGATGAAATTAAGTGATAGATTAATAAATCTGCATATTCTAATAATCTTTTCCATTTAGGTTTTTATTTTTTTTTCCATTTAGGTTTTTAAAGACTCTTTTCTGTGCTAAATCATAGTAAATACAAAACTAGTAGATAGTGTACGATTGGCATATGATTCACATTTTTATATATCCTGCAGTTGAAGTATGTGCTACCCTGCATTAGAGGCATAATAAGCACAGGGTAGGTCAATGTGCAAATCAGGAAGTGGGTACTTGAGCATCTCTGGCTCTGTGTCCCTGCAATAATAATTATCATGAAACACGAAATAGAGCTTGGCTACTATTAAAGCAAAAGGACATGACTTTGTAACTTTGACAAGACTTTTCAAACACCCGTTGCACTTCAAACTCAAAATATGTCAATACACGTGCTTTGATTTATATCACTATTATGTTAAAGCTATTTTATTTTTGCATCAGAGGAAAGTATTTGCATTTTTAATTCATTTTAAAATAACAGGAAACACTTATCTCCCAATATTTTAAAAATAAGACCAAGAATCTTCTGGGTTACTTTATTGTAGATGCTTCTTTTTAAACAACCAGATGTGTACTTTGACGTCTCCTTTCAGATAGACCCATGCTAGTTGAGCAACCTATAGACGAAGTTGTTCTACGTACTTTGGGAGACTCTCTAAGAAACAAGACTGTAGCAATTAATCCTTCCTTATTACCTATATTGCTTGTCTGGGCTCAGGGACTCACTGGCCAGACATTCTGTTCATTCAAACAACTGCTTCATAATAATTATGAATTGACTGGTTGATTCTATCTTCCAGGTTAACTGGCTTGACCATGTATTGCTGGCATAAATTCTCACAAAGGAAGTTTTCTGGTTGAATTTTCCAAAAATTAGAAGGCATTTTCCTGGAAAGCACCATGTGCCTGAGATTTATTTCCTCTACCATTTTGACAAAGCCTGTGTCTGCTAGACTTCTGGGCACCAAGAACACAATGTCTTTCCAGGCTTTCTGTGTCTCTCCGATGTATTGCGGAGATGAACTTGGCTCTGGGATATCTCTTCATCTGTGTCTTTATGATGACAACCAGCTGAAAAGGGAGAAATTAAGTCAATCAGCTGATTGCTTTCTTTGCACAACTCCAACAGTTTTGGCAGATTTTTCTTCCTCCTTGCCTTGGCTGATTGTTTGGAGACTGTGTCAATAAAGGCATTGCTAAATGTGAGACTGAGGATTATAGAAGCAAAGAGCTTTAATAGGAATGTGAAAGTCTAACTAAAGCGGAACTAAACGCTATAAGGAGTGCACAAATAAAAAATAACACCAAAATGATTACTACAGACATGGTAACGAGGAAGAGAAAGGGCAAAAGACTGAAGACGAGACAATTTTGCTTTCAGTCTTTCAGACAATATCTTCTTAAAGGAACTGCCTGCTCATCGTTCATGGTGGTATTTCCAGAATCCAACTGGAAAAATGAGGCAGTGGTCTAGTAAGAGAGCTACCAACTTGGTCAGCTCTCCCTAAGCACCAAAATCTTGTCTCTGCTCATTGGTGTCATACTGTTTGAGTATTTATTGCTAGCCTGAGAGGAATTTTCAATTCCTTTTAAAAAAAAATAAAAGTGGGTGAGAAAAAATAAACCTCACCAAGGAACCTCACCATAGACTATCTCTAGTAGTAGTAGTAATAATAATTAATAATCATAATAATAATGGCTGTGATTTTATGTGTCAACTTCACTGGGCCATAGGGTACCCAGGTATTTTGGTCAAACATTACTCTGGGTGTTTCTGTGAGAGTGTTTTTGGATGAGATTAACATTTAAACCAATAGTCTGAGTAAAGCAGATTGGCCTCCCCAGTGCCGATGGGCCTCACCCAATCAGTTGAAAGCCTAAATAGAATAAAAGGCTGACCCACCCCTTAATATGAGAGAATTATCCTGCTCCATGGCCTTCCAATTAGAATATCATCTTTTCCTGATTCTATAGCAGCTTCTGGCCTTCAAATTCAAATTACAGATTTGGACTTGCTGGCCTCCATTATTATATGAACCAATTCCTGATACTAAATCAATCAATCTCTCTCTCCTCTCTGTGTATACACACACACACACACACACACACACATATGTACATTCTATGTTGTTATATAATCCATATTGATCCTGTTTTTCTGAAGAACCCTGACTTCTACAATGACTAAAAAGTATTAAGCACTTACTGTGTACCCACCACTGTGCTGTGGTTATTACTTCTATCATCTCACTTAATCCTCTCAACAATCCTATGGGTTGGGTCTCACTCATTATACCCATTTTATACATGGTGAAACTCAGTTAAAGCAGGTAAATTACATTATCAAGAGCATTGAACCAATTTGTAGTCAAGCCAGGGCCAGAATAAAACATGTTCCTCCCCATATTTCAGTTTTGTGTATTTATCATCCTGTTTTATTGTGGGAGAAATTATTAGTGCTCACCAAAGATCCACATGCTCCTCTACATCTCCTAGTCCCGTATAACCCCCAGTTAACCGGGACTGTGTAAATACTGCTGTCCAATGAAATATGTGTGGATATAACATGTGACCTGATAGACCAAGACATTAAGAGCTGATGTGCCTCCTTCATTTCTCTTCGACTGCCTGCTGACCCTGGAAGACACCTGTTCCAGCTGGCATAGCTACAGGATGAAAGCAGCCCAGGTCACTGAGTCATCTTTTGGAGGAGAGCCACAGACGAAAGTCATCTAAGCCACATCAAACTCTGAGTAGGAAATAAACTTTTATTGGGTCAAGCCACTGGTATATTAGTGCTGTTTGTTATCATATCATATGGTGCACCTATTAAACTCCAATTTATACCAATATTATACAATATCAACAATGATAAGCATTTGAAACATAATGATACATTTATGAATTTCATATGGCATGATGAGGCTTTGGAACCAAGCTACCTACTTCAAATCCCAACCCCACTAGGACTAGGGCTTAGACAAATAACTGACCTTGGTTGTTACTTAACCACCCTGTGCTTCTCATGTGTAAAAAAAAGGAGTTTTTCTAATAGGGTGGTTATGATGATCAAGTGAGTAAATAGACCTACGGCCTTATGTTGGCATCTATTAAGAGTACAAAGACAAGCTACATATATAAACAATAATTTATCTTTGACAATGTAAAACAATTTTTTATTCTCACTCAAGTTTATGACATGAACAACATGTTTAAATTAAACCATATAGTCAACACCAAACTACGTTCTATGGATACAAAGATGAATAACACATGGCTATATTCACAGAGTTCACGACCTAGAGGAGATAGCCATATTCATGTGAGTAATGCTAAAACTCAGGAAGTACCATAAAGTACCATTTTCTGGGTTTCACAACCAAGTCTTTTTCAAAAAAAATGTTCATTTCCAGTGCCTTCTAAGATGCAACTTGGCAACTTTGGCTTAAGTAACCCAGCCTACACAGCCGATGAAGAAAAGGGAGCATGGGTCTTCCAATTCACTTCCTTTTTTTTTTTTTTCTCTCCAAATCAATCTCTAGGCTGTTTCATAGAGCAAAGATTTCACGAGGTCATTTTACTACTTGAAAATTTTTGATATATCTCCACTGATTATAGAATAGGTGTTGTACAGTAGCAAGACTCACCTGCAACCCAACAATCTGCAGGTAACATCCTGTCTTGTAGAAGGAGAATGGATGAGATGTAGTATAGAGAAGGGGATAAGAAACCCTGAATGCAGAGACCTAAGGTCTACCTCTTAATGTCTTCGAGCCTTGGGTGAGAAACTTCATTTCTCAAGATCAAGTTTCCTCATCTATAAACACAAGATATCAAATGTTCCTTATATCTAACAAGGTTGCTCCGAGAGTCAGACGACATCCTAAGTATGAAAATGATTTGTAAGTACAAAACACTATATATGAGACAGACACAGATATAGGTATGATAAGGCAATGTTTCTGAAAATTTAGGGGAAAAAAATCCTGAGGATGTTAAATACGTGTTCACTTATGTACCTTCCACAGGGATAGAGGAAGGTAACTGATTTTTTCCCAAATACTCCCAGTGTTTCTGACACAGGTGGTCTGTGGACCACACTGTGAAAGACTCTAAATGTTACAAATTCTACAAGAAAGAGTCCTACCAAATGTAAATTTTTCTTGACTCAACAAAAATAGATCTTGGTCAATATCTACTTTTTTATTTTCATCACCATTGTAAAAATGGAAATTACTGTTAGGCTACTAGTAAACTAAAAATAGGTATGTTCACTAAGAGAAACCCAGCAACATTTATTGAGAGACTCAGAAAATTTTATAGGTGTTCATCTCATTTTAGTCCTTGGGGAAATATATATATATAGCATTACTCCTAATTTGACGATAAGGAGATTCAGGGTCAGATTCCTAGAAACAAATTTCAATCTCTGGAGCCCTATGGAATGGAATTTGAGAACTTTTAGAACCTGAGTATAAACCCGTAGACTTTTCATTTCTCATGGCAGCCTTCTCAGTACAGCCAGAACTGGCCAGAAGCCAGACTTTGTGGAAGCTCTTCAGGTGTAAAGGTGGCTATTATTGGACCTGATGAGCTTCAACTCACAAATCAATATTATCCCATTACCAGCTCTGCCTCCAGACATTTTTGTATCTGAAACGTTGAAAACATTACCTCTATTACAGTCATTCCCCGGCTTTATATGACCATGTGACCCAAGACAGCTCATGGAGGTGGAAGGCCCACTGCAGCTGTCGCTGTGAGAGCTGCCCTGATCAGAGATTAAGAGACTGATGGTGATAATATTCATAGTCATCCCCTTCGGTAAAAATTCCAAATAAAGCTCCATTCTTTCTCAATAGTGACAAATATAAATAAGGAGCTGAATATATATATATATATAATATATATATATATAATTCAGCCATATATATATGCACAACTGTTTCAAAAGCATTTACTAAAACCCTTTTGGCAAAGACAAAATTAAGGAGTCAAAAGGCCTTATACTTTTGCCACCCAAGCTTATTCTCTGTTTTGTTTTTGCTTTTAAACTCCTGACAAAATAAATAAGGAAAGGACCACATAATCTTCTGACCAAAGCAAACGGAAATCTCAGGAAAAAGAGAGAACTTATTTCGCCAACTTGGTTTATCTTAATATTTCAATTAATAGCTATAATAAAACACAAAATCAGAGGTACATAATGATATAGAAAAAAATCATTTATATATAAAAAAATAAAGCTAAAATATTTTTAAGTCCAAGTAAACCTCTATTTTACTTGAGGGAAGCGTTCATATTTTTATTTACTCCTTGGTGTCTGCTTGAAGCCAAGTGGTTGTAATGCGTTAACAGAAAAACTTTCAGGAAATGAGGCAAAGTCATAAAAAAGGAAGTACAAAAAAATATTTTATATATAGGAAAAGCTCCTGTACAACACCCTATAGCCCACTATCCACAAATTAAAAAATATATATATATAACAGATGTGCAGCAGAAACTGAGAGAAATTTTTACTTGCACTAATCTGAGCTAACAGCTGTCATTAGGGCTGACTCTGTAATACTTCTGTCATCACTTCTAAAAACCAGCTTTTCAAATGTGGAAAGGGGAATTTGCAAATATGATAGGGAAATTTTAAGGATATAAATTTGGCTGTTATCAGTCTTGAAGTTCCTCACCTTTAAAACTCACAATCAATATTTTTCCATTATCAGCTCTGCCTCCAGACATTTTTATTTGGAAGCATTGAAAATATCTTTTCTATTGTGGTTATTCATCTTCACTTATATAGAAGAAACTCTTAAGGAATTTTGAGATTTTGGGGCTGCAGGTAAACTTTGAATGAATATTTTTCATCATGTAGATGTCCTGAAAACTCAACCAAAGGACACTATCATGTAATGATAAATAAATAGCATAAGCTTCATAGTCAGATGGTCTCCACTTAAATATTAACCTTACCACCTGTGACCCTGGACAAAATATTTAAACTCTTTGAGCCTCTATTTCTTTCTCTGAAAAATGGGGATAATAATAGCATCTATCCATCAAGGATGTTTTGAAAATTAACTATTATCCATATGTATAAGCATTTATATATATAAAATATATGTACATATATACGTATATGTGAGGGGGGGTGCATGTGTGTGCAGCTTAGAACCATGCCTAGCAGATCATACACATTCTTTTAAGTTCTAGATGCTGTGTTGCTATTATTTATTATTAATGTCACTGCAAAACTACCATACAACTCAACCTATGGATCAGACTGGGGCCTGATTGATTTAAAATCTGTCTCTGTAAAACTTAACCTTTGAGAAAAGTCCAACTAAATATATATTTTTTTCACTTAGAATTGTTTCAAGAAGCTATATTTACTGAATAGACTGCCTGTTTGGTGTTGTATATACACATGGAAAATATGACCAATGACTCATATCAAAGTTATTTTATCAAATTCAGTTTTTGGTCATGAATCAGAGGATGTCAAAGATTTCTACAATTTCACATTCAATTTGTGGCAACCAGGGGGATTCGGTTGGGTTAATCACTTTAACGATACATTTCAACTTGTGCTTTTCCAGTATTAAAAATAAGATAGAATTCTTTGCTGCATTTTTTTGGTGAGGGTTCTACTGGAGCTGGGACCAAGTTTAAGCCTCTGAGTTGACTTGATGGTTAGCATGGGGGAGTGAGGTGTGGTTTTCTAAGAAAGAAATAAGGAGAGTGCATTTTTAACTGTGTCTTCCAAAAACAAAGAGCCATATTCTTTTATCATCACTGATGTAATTTCATTTTTTCTTTGTTAACAAAAATATATACTGTGTATACACAGTATATAGTAGTAAATACAGGATCACTATTCCTCCTTTTGCTATCAAAAAAAAAAAATCCCATCTCTTCCTTTTCTGACTCTCTCGAAATGGCTCTTCTAACTCTGCCCTTTTTCATCTGTCAGACATTGATTTTTTTTTCAGTATTTAATGGAATTAAAATGAAAAGGACCACATTGTATTTAAAGAAATTTTTTAAAAACCTCACCTTTCAGCTCCTTATTTTGATACAATATGTTTTCAGACACCAACATATCTAAGTGTGTCAGCTCCAGATTGGGAAGAAATACGGTGTTTCATTACATCCTTCTAAGTCCTGAGGGGAAGGACCAAGCGTAAGCTTTTCCAGAGACTACCAAATAGGTAAAATCTTGTGAGGTTTTTTACATTTCTCAGAAATTCAGTGGTAAATTTTTCCAACTAAGTATTTTGAAGCGGGAAGGCAGTATCCTTAAATTAAGCATAGTCTCGAGGCTAAAATCCTAAGGTCGCTTCTTTCCATGGCTCATGGCTCTTTATTTGCACCGTCACTTTAGATATCTCAGTAATGCACTAGTTTTAGTTGATTATCAGAAAGCCACTGAAATGCACAATGAAATAGAATAATAAGGCACTGATAACATTCTTCCTGCCAGATAAACATGCCTCACAGAAGGCTTAACTGTCACATACCCACCGTTTCAGCTGTTAGAGAGAGTTTTGATAATAGCCTGAAATGTCAAAATTCAGCTGCCAACACTAAGCTGTCAGCTTTCCGAATGCTCTATGGAGGGCTTGTCCTCCTTAGGGCATTAATTCCAAGGAGCAACCGAGCTGCCCTACAACTTGACAGCTTATCCTAGTTTTGGGAGAGCCTTGCATCTGTGCGAATCTAGGAAATGTAACTGCAGCTCTAAGATGAGGAACAGTGATTGGAGCACAATCTCTCAGAAAATAGCACAGAGGCCATTTGGGTGCTAGATATTCAAAGGGCTTTTGAGGTCTCTGGAAATGAAGCTAACTTCGGCTACACTAGCTGGCTCACAGCTGGGCAGAAAGCACTTAGGCACTGCTTTGGCCAAGATTCTCAAGGTGGAAAATGATATCCTGGGACTGCTCCTTCCTCTGCTGGTGACCCTGCTAAGTAGAAGCAATTTCCACGATTACAACTGCAATTTCTCATCAAGCATTACATAACCCATATCATTTCACCTTCCTAAAATAAATTATTCATGTCATTTGAGAATTCATCTGGGAGCTGCAGGTCAAATGCCCCATTTGCTGCTAAATTACTGTTAACATTTTTTCCCTTTTTTCCCTGATTTATTAGCTGTTTACACAGAATATTGCTTGAATATAATACATTTTCCTCAGTGCAGCATTTCTGCAAAGAAGCAAATCTTTATTTCCTTTTGAACTCCCAATGTCAAGTTAAGGATTATCAGTGGCCCTGAACAAAAAAGTAGAGTACCATCCCCCCAAAATTCACATCACAAACAAAAAATCTCTCAGCTGATACTATGCCGTCAAAGTCTTGAACACATAGAAGGTCTATTTCATGAAGACCGTGCAGTGATGGGAAGTAGGCTGTAGAAAATATTTCTACAAGTATTTATGTCTATGTGGGGTTCACCAAGGTCATTTAGTGGCATTCAGTTGGCAGATGAGAGATCCTAAACCCTTACATATCCTATGTCTGACAACTGGGTCTGAAAGAGGACCATTGACCAGATCACCTATACATCACCTGTCCAGTATGGCAGTCTCAGGGTAGTGAACTTCTTATCTGACAGCTCATGGCTCCTCTAGGGTCCTCTAGTGTATCATGAGACATGAATAGAAGCTGCCAGTATCACAAGGCTGAAGCCCAGAACAGGATCACTTCTAGGATGATCAAAGCAGAGAGAGAACCCAACCAGATTCAAAAGAAGGGGACATTGACATGAGGCACCCCACACCCCCACCACCAAGCACCTCTCAAAGGGTGTCAAAGAATCCGTGACTGTCCTTAACCTCTCATGCAATCATTCCATGATTTACAATGACAACTATACAGCACCCACTAGTGAATCAGTGAAATGTGCTCCTTTCACCATAGTTATCTACTTTATTGATAATAATAAAATAAAATTGGCCTGTGATCAAAATAAACACATTCTGAAACTTGAAATTTTCGAAACATGAGTAGGTAAGAAAAGGTCCTCCCTCTCAATATATAGAATTAAAATTCCTTAGCAGATTGAGTTTTTGGGATTGTCATGGGCTGAATTGCGCCTCCCCAAAATGCATACATTGCAGTCCTAATGCTCAATGCCTCAAAATGTGACTGTATTTGGAGTGAAGGTCTTTCAAGGAAATAGATTTCTCTTATTTAAGCCACCCGGTCTGTGGTGCTTTGTTGCGGCAGCCTAGCAAACTACTACAGCCATGTTGGGCTTTAGTCATTGCGTCGGTAAATTTTACAACTGCTCTTTTTCTTCAGCTACTGAAGCAGATATGCTGGATAGCACTAATGCTAAAATTTGCTGTCCCATACGGCACTTTAAATAGTCTTCACTCATTTTCAGTTCAGATGCAGCAACAGGAATTGCCAAAAACAAGATTAATAAGCAACTTACTTCAAAAACATTTGAACTCCTATCCTAATATTTACCCAAAGAAAAAACTATCTGACTAAATTTCCAGATGGTTTACTTGTTTGCTTCATTTTTTAATCATTAAATAAAATTATAATTGTTTTGCTAATTTTTCTTCCAAGAGGTCACTCTCTATTATTTATTCCACTTGCTCCCATATTTCACCCTCTCTTTGTTTTCTTCTTGCTTTCCCAGTTGCTTGTTTTCACAAAAGTGTTTTATATACTCCTCTTCAAATGATCATCCTTTAAAAGTCAGGTGCCTTAAAAATCTATAATTGATACTCTCCTCTTTGCCCTTTACAAACAATCCCTCGATGATCTCATCCATCCCCCAGGTTTTAGCTCTTTCTATGTGCTAAAGGCTCCAAAATATTTGTTTCCAGTCCAGCTAGCTCCATGCTGTCCAGACCCATATATCCAAATGCTAACTGGAACCTCTATTTGAGACTTGCACTGGTTCCTCAAAGTAAGGTTTGACTTTGGTTCCTCAAAGTCAACAAAGCCGAAGATTCATTCATCATCAGTTTCCTTAGGTCTGCTCCTCCATCTTGTTCATTAATATTATGAATGATCCAATCATATAACCAACTGCCCAAGCAGAGAACTGAAATCATCCTTGACTCCTTCCCTTTTTTACCGCACACATACAATTGGTCTTCAAAGCATAAATCCTCTTCCTTCTTAGTATCTTTTGAATCTCTCTCTCTCTGTCTCTCTCTCTTTCTCTCACTCGCTCCATCCCTACTTCTACTGCCTGAATTTTGACTCTTATATTTTATTATCTAAGTTATTTTAATTGCCTATTAATAGATATCCCTTCCCCTGGCTTTGCTCTGCTCTTAATTCATCCTCCACACCGTCACCGAAGTGCTCATTCCGAAGGGAAAGCAGATCAAGCTCTCTTCTTGCTTAGAATCCTTTAGGGGGGTGGGGGGGGGCAGGGGCGGCCCTGGATGGCTCAGTGTTTGAGCACCTGCCTTTGGCTCAGGGCATGATCCCAGAGACCCAGGATTGTGTCCCATATCGGGCTCCCTGCAAGGAGCCTGCTTCTCCCTCTGCCTGTGTCTCTGCCTCTCTGTCTCTCATGAACAAATAAATAAAATCTTTAAAAAAAGAAAAAAAAAAGAATCCTTTAACAGTGCCACGTAAAACCACACCCAGTTCTGAGTAGTTCCCATTTCCCAGCATGGCATTCAAAGACCATCTCTGTTTCTTCTCCTTAATAATTCCATCTCCTTACTTCAAAACACACCCTGGATATCACTTCACCCAAAACGCTTCCCCATCCCTTTCCTAGATTGACTTTCCAAATCCCAATCCTTGCCCTTTATTTCCTCGTGCTACCTCCACCACAGTATTTTCACATCCTTTTCCAATCATGCACATGTTCATCTCCTACCCACGAGGCTCCTAAGACAGAGAACAGCTCCTGGATCTTATTTGTTATCTGGAACACATAGTGCCAATCACCATATATTTTCCAAATACATCAATGAACACAGTTGTTGTATGGATAAAATTTCCAGTGGAACTCTCAACTAAGATTTAAGCCTGAACAACGGTGTATCTCAATGCCCTGAAATAAAACCCTGGAACCACAGAAAGCACTTTCCCAGTGCAAAGCCTGCCCCTACAAATAGGTCCACTCCTTTGGAGAGCAGTCCTTGAAGGAAGGTCCAGCTTGTTTGCTGACTCTTGAAGAAACCCTGTCCAGAAGATGACTGAGCAGTGGCAATTTAGAGATCCATTACCTGTGCACAGCCCTGGAAACATTTCTGGTTAGTGGGAAGGAGAAACATAAGGAGGCTCTTACAACAAAGACGCTGAGCTGGCAGCCAATGACTGAACACATGTGAGGGCAATTAACTCCCATGATCACAACTCAAATATTCAGTGCAATAATCAAGTACAGAATCACAGGATGTAGTTTATAAACTTTACAGTGTCAGAGGGCAAACACAACAACAACAAACCACAATATAATGAAAACACAAGCTAACTCTACTTAGTGGAATATGTATTTTTTTTAACCTCCCTAAAGTGAGTATGTTCTTTGACAATATAATGGCCATGAGTATCAGTCCGCAGGTCTAGATGTGTTAAAACAAAACAAAACAACAACAACAACAAAAACCTCTATTTTCTATTTTCTGTAATAAGTACTGACTCCAAACACCATTTCACTGAGATTGTGGGAAACTTAATATTGCCATTCTCTGGCTTCTCCTCTCCTGTTAAGAGGTTTCTGTCGAGTTCTAAGACCTTCTACTAAGCCGAGACATCAGGAAGAGGTGGAGACTAGAATACTCTGTCCTCGCACATTGTTCACACAGGTTGCCTACGAGGTATATTATGTCCTTTTCAGCAGGTTTGTAGATCTGTGCTGCTTCTGTGGAGGAGCTGCCTATGGTTCTCACTGCACAGACTCAGCAGACAGCTTCTTGGCCCAGGGAACATCGAGAGTAAAACACGGGTCCTCTTTCACTCCCAGTGACCGGTGACTCTCTTTTCTTCCTCTTGTCAGCCTGGAAGCATCTCTTTACCAGCTGTGAAGCGGTCCCTGAAAGCATTTTATCTAAACCTATGCATCCTCAACCTGAACTGGGGCCTTTTTAGTAGTGGAAATGATTTAAAAATGGACATTTCATGGGAAGCCTGGGTGGCTCAGTGGTTGAGGGTATGCCTTCAGCTCAGGTCATGATCCTGGAGTCCAGGGATCGAGTCCCACCTCGGGCTCCCCGTAGAAACCTGCTTGTCCCTCTGTCTGTATCTCTGCCTGGGTGTATGTGTGTGTGGCTCATGAATAAATAAATATTTTTAAAAAATGGATATTTCATGTGAAGATTACTTTTTCTTATTATTTTCTACCTGTGGAAAATCAAGGCATTTATTGTTGCTTAAATAGTCAATTAAGTCCAGATTACTAGGGTACTTTCCCCTTCAAAATGAATCTAGAAAAGCTGACACGTGCTACAGCAACAGGACTAACAGGGTAAGCAGTATACTCTGTCGGCTGAGGAATATGATACGTGTCTCAGATGGATGCCATTCTTCACTCTAGAGCTGTTGCTGGGTCATCTAATTTTCAAGACATGTTGAAAACAGGGATTTTCACTCAAGAGGTCTTGGATTTTTTAAATGATGCTCAATTATTGCCACACATTACATTCATATAGAGTGCAGGCTAAACAAAATACACTAGAAGGTAGATAAATTTGGCCCCTGAATTTCCAATTGTATAACCTAAGTCCAAGTGTATCACTTGGTCAAAGAACCAGAGCTACTGTACCTAATACCATGCAGGGAGGATTTCTTTTAATCAGTGATCTTGTAAAACTCCATTAGCTCTATTTTTCCATTTTTTTACCAAACTCAAATTTCTGTTGCTACAAATTACAAAGGCAGGATGTGAGATTTCCTCTCTAGCATTGGAAAATGTGTTATCTCTGGGTTTTAGACATCACAGTGCCTAGCAAAGCCATAAAGATAAGGAATCTATATTCTTGGGTTTCTCTGCTCTTGGGTTTCCTATCACTGCCAGTTTCTGAACCTCTTTGGAACACTACCAGCACAAACTCGGTCCCTACTCAGCCAACAGAGGCCCATTCCTTTGGCCCTTCTAGTAAATGCTAGTAACCACGATGATCCACAGAATCATTTAGATTCAGACCAGAGTACAAAATTGCACCATCTACACAAGCAAATTCTGAGTCACTAAACTGATGATATTCTTCTCCCAGAAGCCAAGAATTCATACATATAAATTATTCTTTGTAGTTACACAGACTATTTAAGGTACTATTTACCCTTTTATTTAACTGAGGTATAATTTTCATAAGCTTACTTTCTGGCACAGAATGGTGACTCCTCTTTTGCGATTCCTTCATTCGTTGAATGCAGAAAAAGAATTCTCCAGAACTCACCAGGAAACCTTATTAGTACCTGCAAACTTATCGATACATCATTTAACGTAGTCATCTATTTAGTTGAGGCATAAAAAATGCTTCCAAAGACCTAGGATTTGGGCCATGTTAGATTAGTTACCTGTTACTATATAATAAACCATCCAAAACTTATTCTCTTAAAACAACGATGATTTTGTTTTTTTTCACGATTCTATGGCTTGGCTGGGCAGTCTGATCTGGTTTTGCCTGGACTCATTCATTTGATTTCACTGAGTGGAGGAGTAGTCGAGCTAGGAGGATTCACAATGGCCTTACTCACATGTCTAGGGAGAGGGTGCTCACCATCAGCTAGGATGCCTTGATTCTCCTCCACATGGCCTCTCATCTTCCAGGAGGCTAGACTGGCTTCCTCGTCTGGTGGTCTTAGTGGAGAGGGTAAAGTCAAAAGCTGTAAGACCTCTTGATAGTTAGGTCCCAGGATTTGCAAAATTTCACTTCCACTTCATTCTTTTAGTCAATGGGAGTCACATGGCTAGTTCCAGTGGTGTAACTCCTCCCCATCTAGAGACTAAAAGGAAAAAGTTATCTGCCCATCCAGAGTCAAAAGAGTGAAGACATAGACTCCAACTCTGAATGAAAAGAATTTACAGCCACCTATGCAATCTACCCCACATGAAGACTCACTTGCTCATTGTCACAAATGTGAATCTCCGTGTATAGAAAAACAGGCTCTAAACTCCTCTGAAAAATTTTTCTGTAGAAGCACCTAATCAAGGATGTCAGTTACCTCCTGTACAACATGGTAAGCCCTCTTGCTTTTACTTTTCTGTTCCAGCTCCAGCTACTGCAATCAACCAACTTGCTTCACAGAGGTAGGGCTCCCCCTAGATAGAGTCTTGGGCAAACGTTTTTAACAAGGCCTGTGACCGAATAGACAATGTGAGCCACTTAAATTCAGCATGTCAGCACCGTTCTGGAGGCCCAATTTCACACTATCCCACAAAAGAAATACTACTCTGACCATCTGGCCCAAGGCTTCCTGCTTTCTGAGGCATCTGGTAATCCATGGCATAGTTCTTTGGCCCACCTCTGTGATGGGCATTTATACACAAGCTCAGGCTCCTAGTGACTTCTCAAATTCCTGCTTTTCAAACTTAGAAGGCTTCTCCAATATCCCAGAAGTCCTTTCAGTCTACATGTAAGCACTGCCTAAAAAGGGAAGAGATTTATTAGCCCCCCAGGGCAAGTCTCATTAAATGAGGGATGGGAGACAATGGATAAATGTCCCAGCCTCCCAGCCTCTGGTTAGACAATTCTGAGAATCGTACTGACTGCCTCTCAGAATTCCTAGTAGAATAGAGCTCCTAATGCTGACAACAGGAACCTCAATAAAACATCTTTATATCGTCTTTTTCTCCTTCCCTCTTTCTCTCAACTCCCAGACTCTTGGTTCCTGGGATCACCTTCCAAATAGGTTACCCAAGCCCCAAGCCTTTATTCAAGTTCTTCTTTCAAGGGAACCCAAATTTACACACCATGGAACTGATTTTTTTGCCAATATATGGACAAGCTAAAAGTGCAGGGTAAAAGAGTTAAACTATGGAGTAAAACTATAATGAATGTGAGACTGAGTCAGCAGATAAATTCTTATCACCCTACCCCATAGTTTCTTCTAAAAAGTAATCATTCATATAGGCTTTTCAAAGATCTCTTGAATTTTAATAGTCAGTCAGAGTCGATACCAGGTCATGGTCAGTTTTATAACACATCTTCACTTGGGTTATCCTTTTTTTTTTTTTTTTTTCCTTTTTTCACTCCTCTCCCTGCCTCTTGCTCCCTGGGATTAAACTTTCTGATAAAACAATAATACACAAGACTTTAATTCAGGCTCTGATTCCTAGATAGTCCAGGTTAAGATACCACACACCCAGACTTCAAGTCGACCAATAGTTAGTGGGAAAATATGGGGCATAATGATTATCAAGAGTTCAGGCAGACTTCAGATTTCTGGTCCAAGATTTAAGAACCTTGGAAGTCACCACTTTATCCTAACAAGAAACAAGCTGAGCAAATCGAAAAATCAACAACTCTTCCTAGGTCCAACAGTGCTATGAGGTCACAGAACAAACTGTTGCTCCCCAAACTGGAGAGACAACCAGGTGGATAAAGTGAATCCCAACTTACCAAAGCAGAAACCTCTGAGAGAATCAATGCAAGAGTAGGAAAACCTGAACTTTACTTGACAAATTGGTGGAGTTTCAGTGCAGACAACTGAGAGTTTAAAAACTCCAGGATGACCCAGTCATAGAAGAGTGCCCATCCACCATTGAGAGTTTTACCTTTAGGAGCTTTACTAGAGCCTCACAGAAAATAATAGACAGTTCCAACATGGGGAGAAAAAAAGGGTGTATCTTGAAATACACCAAAGAATTCTGTTCTTATTCTGTTTCTTATGGAGAAATTATTTCACCATAGCCTAGCATGCTGGGATTTTATTAGAAACTAACCTACGTGTGGTAAGAGAAATACCCAACTCCAGCCTTCTCTAGCCATCCTGTTCATACCTAAGCAATGGGGGACAGAAAGGCACCCGTAAAGTTCAAAGCTCAGGGACAGAGACTCACCAAAAGACTGAAACCCAATCATAGGACTATAATACACATCCCTTCCCACAAATCTAACTACTACATTGCTAAAGTTCTATTTACTACAGTACCTTTTACCCACTACATCATGTTCACCTTTCAACCAAAAAAAAAAAAATTACAAGGCATATTAAAGGGCAAAAGAGTTTGCAGAGACAGAAAAAAAAATCAGAACCAGAGTCAGATATAGCAGGAATGATCAGACAAGGGATTTTTTTAAAACTATGACTAATATGCAAAGGGATTTAATGGAAAAAGTAGACAACATGCAAGAACAGATGGATAATTTAAGCAGAAAGATAAATATTCTAAGAAAGAATCAAAAAGAAATGCTAAGAATCAAAAACACTGTAACAAATGAAAAATGCCTATGACGGGCTCATTAGTAGTCTAAACACAGCTGAGGAAAGAATATCTAAGCTTAGCGATGTGACAACAGAACTTCCAATACAGAAAGGCAAAGAAAAAAAAGACTGGAAAAAAAACAGGACAGAATATTTAAAACTGTGGGACAACAACATAAGATGCAACATACATAATGAGAATACCAAAAGGAGAAGGAAGTGAGAAAGCAACAGAAGCAACATTTGAAGCAATAATGACTTAAGAATTTTCCCCCAAATTAATGTCAGACACCAAATCATAGACCCAAGAAGTTTAGAAAACACTAAGCAAGACAAATACCAAATAAAACCAAAACCAAACAAAAGATATCCAGGCATATCATATTCAAATTTCAGAAAATAAAAAAACATTCTAAAATCTTGAAAGAAGCCAGAAGAAAAAGAACTTATCTAATAAGGAGCAAAAATAAAAATTATATCCATTTTCTTCTCAGAAACCATATAAGCAAGAAAAGAGTGAAGTGAAATATTTAAGGTGTTGAGAAGAAAAAAAGTCACCAACCTACTAGAATTCTGTAGCTGTGAAATTAACTTTCAAAAGTAAAAGAGAGGGCACCTGGGTGGCTCAGTGGTTGAGCATCTGCCTTTGGCTCAGGTTGTGATCCCAGGGTCCTGGGATTGAGTCCCACATCAGGCTTCCCACAGGGAGCCTGCTTCTCTCTCTGCCTATGTCTCTGCCTTTCTCTGGGTGTCTCTCATGAATAAATAAATAAAATCTAAAAAAAAAATCCTTTAAAAAAAAAGTAAAAGAGAAATAAAAACTTTCAGACATACAAAAATTGAATTTGTTTTCAGTAAATCTGTTAAAAAGAATGTTAAAAGAAGTTATTTAGAGAAGAAGAAAAACAATATAGGTCAGAAACTGGAGTCTACAGAAAGAAAGGAAGAGTCTGGAAAAAAAATAAGTGAAGATAAAATAAAAACTTTTACTCTTTTTATTCTAATTGATCTAGTAAATAGCAATCTGTTCAAAATAATGGTAGTAACAATGCATTCTATAATGTATGTATTCTAATGGAAGGATTAGGAAGATTTTGTCATTATAAGGTATTTATGCTACCCACAAAGTAGTATAGTGTTATTTGAAAGTGGTCTTGGATTAGGTATAAATGTGTATTATAAATTCTTGGACAATAACTAAAAAAATTTAAAAGAAGTATAATTGATACGCTAAAAAGGGAGAGAAAACAATCACATGACATGTTCAATTAAAACACAAAAGGCAAAAAAAATCAAAAAATTTTTAAAAATGAAACAAAAGGCAGAAAAAGTGTGGACAAAAATAAGAACAAAGAACAAAAATGAAAATGGAGAGCAATAACAAATATGGTAGATTTTAATCCATCTACATCAATAATCCCTTTAAATGTCAATGGTCTAAATACAGACCACCTAAAAGACAGAGATTATCAGAGTGGATCAAAAAACAAGACCCAACTATATGTTGTATAAAAGAAATCCAATTTGAATATAAAGACACATGTAGATTAAAAGTAAAGGGATGGAGAAAGATACACTATCATAATATTAATCAAAAGAAAGCAGGAGTAGCAATCATAATTTCAAGACAGAAATTTGAGAGAAAGGAAAATTATCAGGAATAAAGAGGAGCATTACATAATTTTAAGGGGTCAGTACTCCAAGAAAGTATAACAATCCTTAACATATGTGTGCCTAACAACAGAGCATCAAAATACATGAGGCAAATACTGATAAAAACCACAAGGAGAAATAGATGAATCCACTATTATAGTGGGAGGCTTTAACACCCTTCAATCAGAAATACATCCAGCAGCTAGAAAAGCAGTAAGAAAATGGTTAAATTCAACACCACTATCAATCAACTGGATATCATTGACATCTACAGACTGCTTCATCCGACAACAGAATACACATACTTCTCAAGCTCATGTTCACCAAGATAGACCACATTCTGGGCCATAAAATACACCTTACTAAATTTAAAAGAATAGAATATATCATGCAAAGTCTGCTTCAGACTACAATGGAATTATCTAGAAATCAATAACAAAGATGACCATAAAACCCCAAAATACTTGGAGATTAACCTACACACTTCTAAATAATACATGATTAAAGGAGAAATCTCAAGAACAATTGAAACATGTTTTCAACTAAATGAAAATGAAAGTATCTTATCAAAATTTGTGGGATATAATGAAAGCAGTGCTTAGAGGGACGTTTATAACACTTAATGCATATATTAGAAAAGAAGAAATATCTAAGGCCAATCATGTAAGTTTCTATTTTGATAAACTAGAAAAAAAGAGCAAATCAAATCCAAAGTATCAGAAGAAATGATAAAAATTAAAGCAGAAATCAAAAAAAAAAAACAAAAAAAAAAACAAAAAAAAAAAGCAGAAATCAATTACACTGAAAAGAGGAAATCAACAAAGAAAATTAACAAAACCCAAATCTGATTCTTTGAAAAAGATCAATATAATTAATAAGCCTCTAGTCAGGCTAAGTAAGAAAAGAGAGAGAAAAAACGCACAAATTACTAATGTATGAAATGAAATGGAGGACAGCACTATCCCATGGACATTAAAAGGATAATAAAGTAATATTGTGAATAACCCTATGCTCACAACTTTGATAACCGAGATGAAATGCGCCGATTCCTTGAAAGACACAATCTACCAAAACTCAAACGGGTAGAAATAGACAACCTGCATAGTCCCATATCCACTTAAACATTTTTAAAAATTCATAATCTTCCACACAGAAAACATCAGGCCCAGATGATTGTACTGGTGAAATTTACCAGGTATTTAAGAAAGAAATTATAACAGTTCTCTACAATCTCTTCTGGAAGGTAGAAGAATACTTCCTAACTCATTTTATAAGCATTATCCTAACACCAAAATCAGACAAGGATATTACAAGAAAAGTACAAACCAATATCTCTCATGAACATGTATGCAAAAATCCACAAAATATTAGCAAATTGAATACAACAATGTATAAAAAGAATTATACACCAGAACCAAGTAGTATTTATCCCAAGTAATACAAAGCAGTTTCAACATTCAAAAATCAATTGATGTAATCCAGCACATCAAAAGGCTAAAGAAAAAAATCCCATGATTATATTAATAGGTGCAAAGAGGAATTTGACAAAATCCAACACCAATTCATTAAAAAAAAAAAAACCTCTCAGAAAATCTCAGAAAACTAAGAATAGAGTGAAATTTCCTCAGCTTAATAAAGAACATGCACAAAAAAAATCTATAGCCAGCATCATACTTAATAATGAGAAACCTGAAGCTTTCCAGGTAAGATTAGGAACAGGGCAAGAAACTCTCTTCTGACCACTAATTTTTAGTATCATACCAGAAGTTCTAACTAGTGCAATAAGACAATAAAAGAAAATAAAAGGTATACGAACTGGGAAGGAAGAAATAAAACTGTCTTTGTTCACAAAGGATATGATGACCTATGTAGAAAATCTGAAAAAAAAATCAACAACAAAAAACTTTTTTTTTTTTTTTTTTTATTTATGACAGTCACAGAGAGAGAGAGAGAGGCAGAGACACAGGCAGAGGGAGAAGCAGGCTCCATGCACCGGGAGCCCGACGTGGGATTCAATCCCGGGTCTCCAGGATCGTGCCCTGGGCCAAAGACCAGCGCTAAACCACTGCGCCACCCAGGGATCCCCAACAAAAAACTTCTAACACTAATAAGTGAGTATAGTAAGGCCACATGATACAATAAAAGTCAATGACTTTCCTATACAACAAAAATTAACAAGTGGAATCTGGCATTAAAAACATATTATCATCTATACTAACACCCCAAAAGAGGAAATATTTAGGTATCAATCTAAAAAAATATGTGCAAGATCTATATGAGAAAAACTACAAAACTCAGATGAAAGATATCAAAGAAGAACTAAATAAGTAGAAAGAAACTTCATTTTTATAGATAGGAAGACTCAATATGGTCAAGAGGTCAATCATCCCAACTTGGCCTGTAGATTCAACATAATTCCAATTAAAATTCTTTGTGGATATCAACAAATTGTTTCTAAAGAGTACATGGAGAGCCAAAGGACTCAGGACAAGCAAGTCAACATTGACAAAGTACAAAATTGTAAGAGTGACGCTACCTAACTTTAAGACTTACTATAAAGCCACAGTAATCAAGACAGTGTGGTATTGGTAAAACCATGGAGAAACAGATCAATGAAGAAGAATGAAGGCCCATAAATAAACCCACATAAGTACAGTAAACTGATCTTTGCTAAAGGAGCAAAGGCAATACAATGGAGCAGAGTCTTTTCAACAAACAGCACTAGAAGAACCGAATATCCACATGCAAAAAAAAAAAAAAAAAAAAAGGACTCTAGACACAGACCTCAAACTCTTTACAAAAGTTAACTCGAAATGAATCACAGTTTTATTTTATTTTATTTTATTTTATTTTATTTTGAATCACAGTTTTAAATGTAAAGCACAAAGCTATAAAACTCCTAGAAGATAACACAAGGACAAACTTAGATAACCTTGGGTAAGGCGATGACTTTTTAGATACCACACCAAAGAAGCAATTCATATAAGAAATAATCAGAAAGCTGGGCTTAATTAAGAGTAATTAAGTAACTCCTGCCTTGCAAAAGGCAATGTCAAGAGAATGAAAAGACAAACCACCGACTGGGAGAAAATATTGGCAAAATGATAAATCTGATAAATGACTATTATCCGAAAAGTACCAAGAAAGCCTTAAAACTCAATAATATGAAAAAGCAAATAACCAGCTTAAAAAAAAAATAGCCAGGGATACCTGGGTGGCTCAGTGGTTGAGCGTCTACCTTCAGCTCAGGTGGATACCCTGGAGTTCCGGGATCAAGTCCCACATTGGGCTTCCCACAGGGAGCCTGCCTCTCCTTCTGCCTCTCTGTCTCTCCATGAATAAATAAATAAAAATCTTGAAAAAAAAAAATTGGCCAAAGGCCTGAGCAGATACCTCACCAAAGGATACACATGCATATATGCATATGGCAAATAAGCATACGAAAAATGGTCAACATCATGGAATTTCAAATTAAAACACTGAGATACCACTAGGTGCATGCTAGAACAGCCCGGATCTGGAATACTGATAACACCCAATGCTGATGAGGATGTGGAGCAACAAGAACTCTCATCCATTCCTTGTGGGAATGCCAAATGGTGCGATCACTGTGGAAGACAGTTTGGAGGTTTCTTACAGAAGTACACATACTCTCACCAGACAGCCCAGCAGTTGTGCTCCTTGGTAGCCGATGAAAGAATCTGGAAACTTCTAGCCACAAAAACCCTGCCAACAAAGTTTATGGCACCTTTGGTTCAAAATTGCCAAAACTTGGAAACAACCAAGATGTCTGTGAGCAGGTGAATGGATAAAGAAATGTGGTACGTCCCAACAAGGGAATATTATTCTGGGCTAAGAGAACTATCAAGCCATGAAAGCACATGGAAGTACCGTAAGTGCAATTTATTAAGTGAAAGACGTCAATTTGAAAAGGCTGCATACCCTAGTATTCCAATCGTACGACACTCTGGATGAGTTCAGGCACGTAGACCAGTTCTGGCTCCACCATCTGACTAGCTGTTTGCCTCTAGCCAAGTGGCTTAATCCCTTGTTTCCTTAAGTTATTCATCCATGAAATGGGGCTAATCAGTGCCTCCCTCATGGGCTCCTTGTGAGATTTAAAGAAAATAATGCATCTAAATTGATTAGCACAGAAAAGCAGCACTCACCTATACTCTCATGCCTGAGACGCATCCTGTGGTACAGTGCAGAAAATATTTTTAAAATGAAGCCTAGGGGATCCCTGGGTGGCTCAGCAGTTTAGCACCTGCCTTTGGCCCAGGGCGTGGTCCTGGAGTCCCAGGATCAAGTCCCATGTCAGGCCCCCAGCACGGAGCCTGCTTCTCCCTCCTCCTGTGTCTCTGCCTCTCTCTCTCTCACACTATGTCTATCACATAAATAAATAAATAAATCATAAATAAATAAATAAATAAATAAATAAATAAATAAATAAATAAATAAAATGAAGCCTAATGGATGCTCTCCGGGAGTTCATAATCTAGAAGAATCTACTGAAACACAGTGACATTAGTTCATAATAAATTCTGTCATAATGAGAAATGTGATTTAATCAGGAATTAAGGGCTTTAAAAGGAAATTCCACTTCAATCCATTGTAAAAATAGAAACCTTCAGGCACCATGACAGGTTTGAAGACTGTCTCAGATATTTTGTGACCATAGAGTCCTCTGCAGAGCTCAAATCCTGGTATTAGTCAGCTTTATAGCTTTGATGAACATCACAACCAGGAAGCCACTAAATGCTTCATCAGTGCTATATTTGGTGCTGGTTTAGCCCTGACTTAGAGAACCCTATTCCATATTGATCCTCTTACCTCAGAAATGATATAACTATCCTTGGGGAAGTAAAAATATACAGAGCTGTGTGAGCTAAGCTTAGCTCCAGGATTTATGTCTGCAAGATATGAAATGCTAAACAGGCAAGGAAGCTCAAGAACATATTTTCATCAAAAAGGCATAGAGACTTGTAGTCCCTGCTATACAAATAACTCCCCAGCAACCATATTGGAAATATGACCACCAAAAAAAAAAAAAAGGCAATTTATTAGAGTTGTTGATATAATTAAAAATATAGACACACTTGATCCAAAGCCCACTGAAACCGCCTACAAGCTTCACTGGACATAAAAAAATTTAGTACAGGGAGATGATGAAGATTAAGGCCTTCTCTTCATTCCAAACCAACTATTGTAATTACACTTTAACAATAATAACAAGAACACAGGTGTTTTGGGTGTGACTCTAAGGATGATTTACAGTGAGGGTCTGATTTAGTTACTTGGAATAATTTTAAGCTTCATGTGGCAGAAGCATATTAAAAGTAGAACTTTACCAAGTTAAAAAAAAAAAAAGAATTTTACCGAGTAAAGCAATTGTCAAAAAAAGTCACTATCAAGGCTTCTAAAGCAATACAATTTAATGCAGTGTCTAATCATACCTTTTGAATCAAATCAAAAATTCTGATTTTTATAAATATTAACAGTTAAAAAATTATTTAAATGATATTCATAACACCCTTTCTCACATTTTATGTAAGTGAAGTCATTTTTTAAAAGCAAAGCAGAGAATAATGGCATATTTGCCTCCCATCATAATTCAAATAAATCTAATTTTTAATCCCGAATTGCCTAAGGGGTGAATTTTCAATTTCTATTTTTTGCACAAAATCCATTTTTACTGAATATCTGGGTTTCCAAAACATTCTTTAAAAATAGAATATTAAACATCGTTTTATCAGTTTTCGACATTTAAAGTCAAGGTCTGTACAAGCTGGAAGACACATTTATGGTTGCAGAATGGGATGTAACCTTGACAATGTAAAAACAGAGGCGTAGCTGCTAGGAGGAGGATGTTCAAATAGGAAATCAAAAGTGAGAAAAGAGTAGGAGTTCTACTACTTCGATGTACTCATTTTATGAAGTGAGGAATCAAACAATCCTGCCAAAAAAATGAGTTTTATGATATTATTGAAAAATGACAAAGGTTTGGGAAAAAACAAAAATAATACTAATTACAATCTTTAGCACGGGAGATGGAGATGGGGTAACGGGAGTCATTACCTCAACTTTCTTACTAGGAACTCTATGAATGTGGTTTATTGATTTATGGAAGAGCACAGAAATAAGCACATTCTCTAAAGTTGTCAAGGTAATCTTCAAAAGAAATTTAAAAGGTAAAAGATAAAAGATTCTGCCTTTGGGGAGAATAATTAGGAATGGAGAATTATGGATGAGAAACTTTTCATCATCAACTCATCTGTATTATTTAATTATCTACCATATGCATGTGATTTTTTTAAAAACCTAACTTTCATTTTATTAAAGTATTTATTAAATAATTTATTAAAATATTGCTATATATGCCACTTGGCATTACTTATTATCATTTAGAGAAGAATACTTAAACGCAACAATAGGTAACAATTTTTTTATTTTTTTAAAGATTTTATTTATTTATTCATGAGAGACAGAGAGAGAGAGAGGCAGAGACACAGGCAGAGGGAGAAGCAGGCTCCACGCAGGGAGCCCGACGTGGGAGTCGATCCTGGGTCTCTAGGATCATACCTCAAAAAGGTGACACTAAACCACTGAGCCACCTGGGCTGCCCAACAATAGGTAACTTTAAAAGCAAACATTCATAGAGTATTTTCATCATAAGTCACCATAATACAATTAAAAAAAAGTCTTATTCTGAAAAGCTTGGTATTTTCTAATTTATTAGCATTTTCCCAATAAAATAGGTTCATGATAGAAAACAATAATCGTACTTAACAGCCGGCACCCCACTCAGCAGCATAACAGGAAGAGGAACACAGAAGAGAAGGTGTGTCTAGGCACTGTTGGGCATATGAGTGTGACGTTGGGAAGGGGGCCTTAATATGTTGAGGCCTTAATTTTCTTTTTCACTATATGAGAGAGTTGGGCAAAAAAGTCCTTTAAAAGTTTGCCTCCAGCTCAACCTTATACCATCCTCAACAAACAGTGCATTTTATGTAATGAGAATCAAAGATTTCAAAAATTAAAAAAAATATATTTCTGAAGTCAGTCAGTCCTACTCCCTCATGCTGCAGAGAGAAGAGTGAGGCCTCGTAGGACTTCTAGAAGCACCAGATCTAAGGCTAGTAGAATCAGAAGGAGAACCCAGATCCAAACACTCACCCTGCCCAGTGTTATCTTCTGGACCGGCCTGCTTGGGTTGGCATGATAAGATGCCACAGACTGGGTGGCTGACACGATAGAAATGCATTTTCTCACAGTTCTGGAACCTCGAGGAAGTATGAGATCAGGATGTCAGCACAGTCAGGTCCTGGTAAGGTCTCACATCAGGGCTGGCGGAGGGCAGTCTTCTCACCACATGCTCAGATGGCCTTTCCTAGGTGCAGATGCACAGAAAGAATCTCTTTCTCTTCCTCTTCATGTACAACCTCCAACCCTATCAAATGAGGACACCACCCTTGTGACCTCATTTCACCTTACCTCCCTCCTAAAAGCCCTTTCTCCAAATCCCGTCACATAGGGGGTCAGGGCTTCAACATATGCATTTTAGGGGAACACAGTTCAATTCACGGTGTCTTCTTTCATAAAATGGAACAATTTTTTCAGATCGCTCTTCCTGCCTACGTAACACAACAACTTTTGTCTCCGTATTTCAACCCTTCACTAGGAGGAAAATAATCCTTGGGTATAAAAAAGGTTTGACATTGTTTCTCATTTCTCACCGATGTCTCGTTTGAGAGACTAACTACATAAAAATTTGCATGTGATACATCTCACGCTTTCTCCACATCAAAGTGTAAATTCAAAGACACAAATGTAAAGGTGCTAAGCTGTCTTGGTTACTCTAACCCAGTCACTTGGGTAGGCCATGCTTAGCAGGTAAAAACTACAGACTTATTCCCATTAGACGTGATAGATCTCTAGAAAGAAAATGTTTCATTCTCGGTTGGACATTTTTTTCTTTGCAGTCCAGGGTCACCAAAAAAATCACCCCACATCCTACATTCAATTCGACAGAAACAACCAAGGCCTTAGTAGCCTGAGCCTGAGCAAGGTAAGGATTATATTTTCAGTTCAGAGTTAAGGACAAGAGCTTATTTGTTCAAGATGAAAAGCATACACTGTGATTGAAATGGAGAAACACGGAGCCGGGAATGGGAAGCTCAGCTTTGGAGGAAACCGCTGCTCACAGTACATGTGTAGAAGTGGGAAGACACACATGAAACCCATGAAGCTACAGACGGTGTGATGGTTTAGTAAAAACGCCAATGAGAAAATGGCGCACACTATAGATCCAGTAGGAAATACCGTAGGAGGGGTTTTAGAGACAAGGGACCGAGGTCAAGGAGACTTTACATGACTTCATCTTTCCAGATGATGTGAGAGGATCACATAGTTGTAACAATAAAACCTCCTTTCCCCGGCCTCCCCTCCCTATAACCCCTCCCGTCAGCTGAGACGGTCAGCCCCTCCTTGACCCCAGAGCACCGAGGGCAGACACCTGTGCTGGAACCCTTATACGTCATCCTGGGGTGCTTTTCTAAGTGTGGTGCTCACATCACCCGCAGCACACTCACCTCCACCATGCCCCAGCCCTACATACTTATTAAAAATCCAGATTCTTTGGCAGCTCTAGAGACTATGTCTAAGGATGGGCTCAGTAATCTGCATTTTTCCCTTGAGCTCCAGTTGATTAGTCTGCACCCTCCCTTTTAACAATCACGGCTATCTTTTAACTGTTGGCTTGTCTCTCACCAAACTGTAAGCACCTTTGATGACCGGTACTGTGATTTCTCTGTCCCTTTATTGCCTGTTGCCTGGGACCCCGAGGAACACCTGTGAGTAAGCAGAGGGTAGGAAAGTGGAACTCACCGAATGGTTGACCAAATTTCAGGAAGGGCATTCAACCTTCAAAATGGAGATGAAATAAGAAAGAAATTATGGGGATGCCTGGGGCGCTCAGAGGTTGAGTGTCTGCCTTCGGCTCAGGGTGTGATCCTGGGGGCCTGGGATTAAGTCCTATAACACATTCCCTGCAGGGAGCCTGCTTCTCCCTCTGCCTGTGTCTCTGCCTCTCTCTCTGTCTTTCAAAAATAAATAATTTTTTTGTTTAAAGAAAGCAAGCAAGAACTTATGTTGGGTTCTAATTCAGAATTAACTCAATACTTGACTATTGTTCCTGAAACGTTTACTAATCTTGTTCTCTGGGAAACCACGTGATGGTTAGTTGAGACTCCAACAAGTTTTGTCACCTGAGTGCAGTGACCCAGGAAAGAGTCAGTGGTAGTCTTTCCTGAGTGTCAATGAGGGGTGATCGGGGTGACAGTCCCTGAAGAAACCGAGAGGCTCCTCACTTCAAGGGATGGATTACCCTGGCAGGTAAGGACTTCCAGTTGAAGCTTTTGAGAAAGAAACCACATGAGAAGCAGGATGTCATGAGAAGCAAGATGTCAGAAGGAAGCATCTAGGACTCCCCCAGGAAGCCACACACTGGAGGCTGACCCTGCCTTTGAGTTGATCCCTACCTTGCAACTGCATGTGACAAGGTAGAGAGGAGGACCAGATGTGATTTGTCCAAGGAAGTACCCTGGGAGGACAGGTGGTCAGTGGGAAAATAAAAGGTGAATAAATCTTGATTTAAAGCTACAAAGTCTTGACTTCCACCCAAATATGTGGGAGCTGGGGAGGAGGGTTAGACTGGACAACTTGTCCTGCCATAAAAGAACATTCGGGCTTGTAGAACCAGCGTACGCCACATGCCCAGGGAGACAAGCTGTAAAATATAACATAGACTCTAGCTCACGTCCAGCTTCAGCAGTCGTGTCCGTCTGTGGGTCAATCTAGTTATGGTACCAAGATCAAAAAGGAGCATATTTCAAATTAGGCTTCTGGGGGAAAAGTGTTTAAACTCATTTTTTCATTGTTTGATGTGAGTTGTACAGGTGGAAAATATTGAGCCCCTGACACAAGGAAAGGTATCAGCCTCTGGTAACTTCTGGACATGGTGAGGCTTAAACCCAAAGCAAAAGGCAGCTGGGAGCCGAGGAGTTCAGAGGGGACCTGGCTAGAGAGAGGGCTCCCATGTGTAAGTAGCTGAGAGCTCCTGCAGAAAATTCCCCAGCCTGGCCTTCCGATGACCTGGCATTCCTTTCCATGCCCCTATTCTAATCCGGTGCACAATTCCGCAAGAATTATTTCAACTCAACTTCATAAGCCCTGACACCAACCTCTCTCCCTGACGCTTGAATCTGGTGACCTCATCTGGTACTTCAGAGGAAAAGTAAGATGTCAGTAACAAGAGCTTCTTCACCTTCCTGTTTGCCCTCTCCCCCACCCAGCAAAGGAAATTACCCGCATGCATTCTCACCTCCCCTTCCCCGTTTTGGTGCGAGGCCGGGGAGGTCCCCTACCCCCGTCCAGGCCTGCACTCTTCACCTGGCTTCCTGGGGCCTTACCCTCACAGCCAGCCAGGCACTTGGCCTCAATTATTACCAACTTCTCTTCTGTTCGTTTCATCTGTTTCCAAGGATACCGCCCCTCAGACATAACTGAGTTCTGATCTTATAAAAACATCTTTTTAGATCTCAATCCATCATGGTCCGACTTCTCTAAAGAATAATCTATACTTGCTGTGTCCCAATTCTAGCCTGTTTGCTCTTCAACTCCCCCCGGCACTGCAGCCCAGCCTCTGAATCCACCTCTTCCCTGGAACTGCTCTCACCAAGGTGTCCGATTGCGTAGAACCACCAAACCCAGTAGTTAGTCCCTAGCCATGAGGGTAGGGGAGCCCTTGGCACTGCTAGGCACTCCTTCCTCGTGACTCACCCCTCCTCTCAGGTCTGTGATGTCTCTGTCTCTTCCTCATGTGCATGCATTTTCCTCCTGGAGTTCTGGATGTGCTCTCCCAGTCTCCTCAGAAGGCTTGGCTTGTGTATTTCCATGAACGTTCCCTGGAGCCCTCATCTTGGGCATCTTTACTTACACTCTACCTCCCTCCCAGGGTCTCATCCATGTGACTATGTGGCTGTATTCCAATGACTGCCCATCTCCATCACAGAAACTTCTTCTGAGTTCCAAAACCATGTACCCATGACACCTCAGACTCAGTAGGTCCAAGCCTAAAATAAGTCCATCTGCCTGCCCCCTTACCCCCCAAGTCTATTCTATTGTCCAGATTCTCTCCCTTGCTTAAGGGCACAATCATCGCCCTTGTCATATAACAAATTGGGAAGCTCTTTGTTTTTCAAAAATACTTACATTTGCCCTCCATACACAGTAACCAAAGTCGATACTAGTTTCTAAATGAAATAACATATTCTGCGGCAAGCAGTATGTTTATATATCTTACCTATTGGTATCTAGAGCAATGGCATGTTTTGGGGGGTCATTTGCCTACTAGTTATTTTGGGGAAAATACACATGACTCAAAAAAGCAAACAGATTAAAGTAAAATATCCTCTTATTAACATGGTCATGGTGTAGAAATGCTATATTTTATGAGAGTAGTACACATGATGGGGTTTTCAAGTTACTGGGTATGGTGTTGGTACTTGAATTATTTTGTAACCATTTTACACAATAAACCATATCATAACTTCTCCACTGCATAAAGTAATTTAGGGTCAACGTCCCCCCCCCATTTTATGCTGAAAGTTATCAACCTTATAAAAAATTTTAAATAACTGAATTGTGAATGTCCATCTACCCAGATTCTCCTCAATCTCGTGCCATATTTGCTTTATCACCCACCAGTCCATCTAGCCTTCTATCAATCCATCTTATTTCAAAGCAGGTTTAGACCTCTGTCCACCTCACCCCTAAACACCTGAGCATGCCATTATTAACTACAGTTATTTTGAGGAAGGGGATCTCCATGTGCTGCATGCACAAATCTTCAGGGGTACTCAAAGAACTACCCCCCCTCCTGCTTCCCTCTTGCTCCCCACTCCTCTCCCATCCAGAGTCGCCTTCCATGTTCTTCACCTACTTCCCCTCTCCTCCAGGCCCACCGCTTTTAGTTCATGAACCTCTGTCATTTCTCATCTGGAGTTCCCAAAAAGTCCTCCAGGATATTTCATTTTAATTTCTTCATGCAGCACTGTCAAGGTGATTTTTTTTTTTTCAAACCAAAAATCTGATGTAATTCTGTTTCAATTCCATTGATGCTTCTACCCTCAAATATTTAGGGGAAACTTTAGGATAAAATCTAATCTCCTGAGCAGGATATACCAGGGTCTGACCTTATCTATTTCTCTGGCCTCATTTCTTGCCACTTCCCAGCTCCTTCTCACATAAATACTAGTCACCAAAGATATAAAATTCTTTGCAGTCTTTCATGCGCCTTCATGCTTTGTACCTTCTTCCACTGTTTTCTCTCTGTCTGCAATGCCCTGCTCTCCTTTCTTCATCCAGCTACTCCCTACCTATTCTTCCTGACTCAGTCCAGTATCACCTCCTCCATGAGCCATGCATGTCCACCCTCTACCCCCACCACACACTTAGCTGATGCCTCTTCTAGGGCTTTCCTAAACATGTAGACACATCTGCCTTAGAATTTTTGCCCCACTTTGCTTGGCAGTCATCCCACCTGGTCTGTAGCTTCCTAAGGGCAGGGAGCACCTCCTGCTTCTGGAATTCTTTGGTTCCAGATATAAATGCTCAATAGATGTTCATCGAAGCAAAGTGGACAGGAGAAAGGCCAGGGTATTTACGAGATGTATGAGATTTAGCATTCAAGGTGAATGGAGGGATAGTGTTAATTCAAGAAAACATTTAATATACATTTAAAACCAAAGGGATACAAATACCCACCATTTGCTTCGATGTGGATGGACCTGGAGGGTATTATGCTGAGTGAAATAAGTCAATCGGAGAAGGACAAACATTTTATGGTCTCACGCATTTGGGGAATATAAAAAATAGTGAAAGGGAATAAAGGGGATAGGAGAAAAAATGAGTGGGAAATATCAGAAAGGGACACAGAACATGAGAGACACCTAACTCTGGGAAACGAACAAGGGGTGGTGGAAAGGGAGGTGGGCGGGGGGGGGGGGGTGACTGGGTGACGGGCACTGAGGGGGGCACTTGATGGGATGAGCCCTGGGTGTTATTCTATATGTTGGCAAATTGAACACCAATAAAAAATAAATTTATAAAAAAAAAGAAATGCAAAAAAATACAAATAACTTAAGAAAATTAAAAAAAAAAAAAAAAACCAAAGGGATCTGGGGATCTCTGGGTGGCTCAGCAGTTTAGTGCTTGCCTTTGGCCCAGGGCGTGATCTTGGGGTCCTGGGATCAAGTCCCACATCGGGTTTCCTTCATGGAGCCTGCTTCTCCCTCTGCCTGTGTCTCTGCCTCTCTGTGTCTCTCATGAATAAATAAATATTTTTTAAAAAATTAAATTAAAAATAAAATAAAACCAAAGGGATCACTTTAGCCTACATCAGCAGTTGCCTGTGACCTGAGGCAACATATAGGCAAGAATAAGATCATGAGCCACGTGTTATCTTTTTTTCATTTTTAATTTTAGTCAAATACACACAACATTAAATTTATCTCCTTAATCACTTTTCGGTGTGCAGTGCAGCGGTGTTAAGTGCGTTCACTTTGTTGCTCACATGCCACTTTTAATTACATAAATGCAAGATTATATCTTTCTCTGTAAAAAGGACAAATAAAGGCATTAAGAAAGCTCTGACTCAAGGCAGCTAGATTCTTCCCTAAAGTACATGTATCAGCTTCGCAGGAGCTGCCCTAAGGCTGTACCACTAATTACCAGGCAGCAGCTTCTAGAGCTGCAGGCAAAACTATCAAATCACAGTAATTGGAGGGTGTTTTCTTCCAAAGGACAAGCGCATCGGACTACACTGCTGGTGTTAAGAGTCCCCTGGGCTTCCCACCTGACAGTGACGGCCAGTCTACTAGCCTGACCCTGATTATCCCACTGACTATACACTAGGTGATTTTAGAGATGCAGCAGAGCTCCAAACGGTGCCATGAGTTATACAACATATTATCCCACATTTCACCCAAGAACATGAATCTTCATCTAGACCTAAATTTCTCTGGACTGGACTAGTTGGCAATCCTCCATAGCAGTAGTGTAAGAAAAGAGGTAAGGAATTTGAAATACGTTGACGATGTCTGAGTTCAGGCCGTTGATAGATTCATCGCACCAATACTAACAGTCATGTCATAGAGCAGAGCAAGTCAGTAACCACTAGAAGCCAGACCAAGTGTATCACTTAACAATACCAAGCTTTGTGCCACCTGAGAGATTTAGAAAAGAAGGCAAAATGAGTCAGTCCACAGCTATTTATTGAGGCTCTACTATAGGCCAGCAGTGTGTTAAATACTATAGCATTAAATTAGAGGGATGCCTGGGTGGCTCAGCGGTTGAGCATCTGCCTTTGGCTCAGGATGGGATCCCAGAGTCCCGGGATCGAGTCCCGCATCGGACTCCCTACAGGGAGCCTGCTTCTCCCTCTGCCTGTGTCTCTGCCTCTCCCTCTGTGACTCTCATGAATAAATAAATAACATCTCTTAAAAAATTAGCATACCTGGCTCCCATATTTCAGAAATAGAACTTTCAAGCCACAGAAAACCTGATTAGAAGTAATATAATAATTTCTTCAAAACTTGGAGAGAGTATAAACCGAGGGTCCAGTGACTACAAAGGCGATCTCCAAGAAAGGAAGAAACGGGATGGTTACTTGGTATTGGATGATGATGATTTTCACAGTTTATTACTTTTCTTGGTCTGGGATATATTTTGATTGTGAGAAGGAGACTCTTTCAACCTCTCTTAAGCAAATAGTGGTATTTACTAAAAAGATGGATACATGGATATGTCACTGAACCCAGATGGCAGAAAATATCCCTAACTCATACCAGGCAAGGAAAGAAACAAGAACATGGGAGATAGGAACCGTGATGACAGTCACCGTGGCTCCAGAAGATAAGAGGCTCCCATTTCCATATCTCTTGCCCTGACTCCTTTATTCTTCTCCTTCTCTGCAAATAGGCCTCTCTACCTTGGGAGGGAAATGGCCCAAATATGACACACACACCCCAAATCCTGCTTTTTGTGCCCTCATCTCCAATAGGGATAAACTAAAGTCTTTGAACCTAACTCCAAATTGTTAGGTAGAGAAAACGGTGAGAATATCTTAGGCCTGTCTCTGATGTTTGTTACCTATGACTTTTTTTAGAAGATTCTACTTCCTAGGACTCAAGACGTGATGCCATATTATGATGTCTACCCATAAACCTGCAAAAATGCTTCAGCACTTACAACAGCATTTTGATTCATCCAGTAACCAAGTGAAGTTATAGAAACATGAAGTGGGAATATTCGATTCCAAATTCTTAAATTATCAGATCAATATTGTTGGTCTTCATCCCACCCAACAAAAAGCACATGCGTTTGCTTTTTTTTTTTTTTTAAGTGAAGAGTTCCAAGCACATCCTTAGCATATTTAATTTCTACTGTGCTTTCTTTTTTATTTTCCACAAATGATAAAGCCATATTTACTTACTGGAAAAAGTAGCCTGTAAAGTTGTTCTCATCAGTGTAGGAGCCTCTATCTGGAAGGCTAAGCATTTGTTGACCTCCAAGATGGTGGCGACATACAGACAGAGCACAAAAACCACCATTTCTCACCCCAGATGCTTTGTGTTAGAGGATAGGAGCTGTGCTTGTAACAAATGCTAGAAGGCCCCGAAGTACCAATTACTAACTATTTAAGGACAATGCCATCTCCAGAATGGAGTGAGGTTCACAATTATGAAAAAAGTTGATTCTGTGGCAACGGTTAAGTATTTCCACATTCTCTCTAGCAAGCCTTTATAAACTGCATTAATCACAAGTTTCTTTGGGGATTCTTGTCTAGGGATAAGCTTAAACCATTAATTAAGTCACTGCATGTGCGATGCTGGAGTTGTTCCCTCCTTGTTTATAATACATACTTGTCTCCTGGTCTGAATGAGGAGAATGGGATGCAGATGCCCAAGCTGCCTGCCTCTGCAAAACCCAGACTGTGGGGTGCTGCCTTGTTATGGGTTCAACTGTGTCTCCCCAACTCCAAATTCACATATTGAAGTCCTAACCCCTAGTACCTCAGCGTGTGACTCTATTTGTAGAGAGAGTCTTTAAAGAGATAATTAAGTTAAAATGGGACTGGTATGGTAGGACCTCATCCAGTCTGAGTGGTATCTATAAGAAGAGGACATTTGGACACACACAAAAAGGCTGAGCTCTCGGGTTGCCAGAGCACAGAGAAGAGACCAGGTAAGGACATAGTGAGGTGGCAATCTACACCTGGATATTAGACTAACATCCTCCAAAGCTGTGAAAAAATAAATTTCTACTGGTTAAGCCACTCAGACTGTGGTATTTTGTTATGGAAGCCCTAGGAGACTAATATGCTCCTCCCTGAGAGATTTTAGTATCAGAGAATTCTCTAACCTTTTTCTTTCAGGATGACCCATTCACGAGTTGAATTGTATATGACCCCAGCTTAGTCTGTTTCTTATACCAGATACGGAAAGACACCTTAAGAGATGTTCCCACAACAGGGGGCTCATTCCCTCAGGGAATCAATTGAAAGGGACTAGTAGGTGTGTCCTTTATAGGAGAGAGACAGCCCCCAATTTCACACAGCCCCCCTATTTCCCACTGTTATACACCCAATTGTGGCACGCATTTGTAATGTCCATCTGACCTCTCTGAGCATTTGAGCCCCTGGGATGGTTTGCTCAGAAACAGGCTGCAGAAGTCATGGTGCTTCTATCAATGCGCAGAGGCATCGATCGGGCACCCCAGGGAGACTGAGCAACAACAGGCCCATTACAAACATTTCCTCTAAAGCCAGCTGACATTGATTTTTTTGGATACACCTCTGAGGACACCACAGAGTCACAGAATCAAAAAGAGCAGTAATTCTCTGGCCCTTGCTCTCACTGAAGTGGAGTCATCTTGCACACATACCAGCTAACAAAGAGTGAGCATCTCCTTCCCTTTTCCACCTGCTTATTTAAAGAAACTCTCATCTCAGGGGTGCCTGGGTGGCTCAGTCAGTTGAGCATCCACCTCTTGACTTCAGCTCAGGTCACAGTCTTGGGTGGTGAGATCAGGCCCCGGGTCAGGCTCCAGGTGGAGGGTGGAGGGTGGAGCCTGCTTGGGATTCTCTCTTCTTTTCCATCTGCCCCTCCCCACATCCCCTGTTCTCTTTCTCTCAAAACACACACACACACACACACACACACACACACAGGTCCTCTAGGAAAGCAAGGCTATTTTGTGTCCAAAGAGAGATACTACGGTTTGGTGTGAATCAGGGATTTGGGTTGTTGCAGGACTTTTTAGTCAATAGTCAAAAAGATTCATTTTGTCCCAGATAAGGTTGGTCAAAAGGGTGTTCTTTGCCAGACTGTGACGCCATCCAGCGACAATTTAGCTAGTCCTCAGGTCATTTACAGAAGATGCAGATAATCACTAGTGCCCCCAGAACTATCCTGTGAGCCCAGCCTACGCTCCCAAGGAGAACCCCCACAGAGAAAAGCCAAGCCTGTGCTAGGAGGTCGGAGCTACACAGAGCAACAGCAGAAATCCCTCTCGTCTGTCTCTTCCTAGCCCCCTGCCTCTCATTCATTCCTCTGGCATTCATTCCTTCTCTCTTCCTAAGGCAGATTGAAAAAATATTTGGGGTGGGGGAGAGGAGTTGGGTGTTGGTTGCCCAACAATCAGAGTTCAAGGGCAGCTGCTTTGGAAGGAAGCTCCAGACTTCCCCAGAATTTACTATGGAATCTCACCGGCACAGGCACTGGTTAGCAATAAAGACTCCAGAGATTTAAAAAAAAATTAAAAAATAAATAAAGACTTCAGAGAAAATAGCCAGCATCTCAGCACTGAACTGTGCTTCCCCAGAAACTAAAGATGCCAAAGGTTCCTTTGTTCCAATGGCCAAGTATTAATTCAGTGGCCTGCCTGGCCGGAAGCTAAACCCATACTTCCCACGAATACACGCAAAAAGAGCCTCTCCCACATATATCCGGTAAGCACCATTCTCCCACACCACCACCAGCACCACCAGCACACACTCACACGCAGCCACTGCTCACAGTGCGCAGAGCAACAGATACCCACCCGCAGGCGACACCAATCAACACATACACACATACACGTCACAAAAGGCACATTGCAAAAATCCACTGCAAAACGCAGCTCTCATAAATGAGTCAAAAGGAATGTGAAGGGGTGGGGCGCCTGGGTGGCTCAGTGGGTGAAGCATCCGCCTTTGGCCCAGGTCATGACCCTGGGAGGGAGCCCCAGCCCCGCTCCAAGAGGAGTCTGCGCCTCCCTCTCCCTCTGCTCCTCCCCCCACTTGTGTGCTGGCTCTCTCCCTCTCTCTCTCAAATAAATAAATAAAAGCTTTTTTTTTTTTTAAAGGAAAGGAATGTGGGGAAAAAAGCATCAACAAAATCATCTCTGTTCTCTATGCTTTTTATTTCAGAATCTCCGCCTCTGATTTACACTAACCCACACTTTAACATCAGCTTCTGAGGGAAATGTCTGGTACATTTAATAGTAACCATTTCTTCCAGCTTTCCTCTGTTTTTTGGCCTGAAATTTCCTGAGTCCAAGTCCATTTAGGCAAAAGGATCTGCTGTAGGGTTCTTTGTTCAGTACGTACTCAAGAAAGAAAGGCTCAGCCATACGTTGTAACTAAGAAGCAGACCACATTCTCTCACCCCCCTGCCCTCTTGCCCCAAAGCAATGAGAGCTTCTTTACTAATGGAATAATTCAGTGGAAGGTAATCAAGCCACTTTGGAAGGGCGTGTATTATGTGCATGTATTATGGGGTATGAGGAGGGTGTTTACAGTGTTTTCAGAAATAAAAACTAGAAACATTGCCCTCATGTAATTTGGAAAGAGATTATCCAAAAGCAGTTAATTTATGATTATCCTAAACCTAATGTGCTAGCAAAGATCGTGAGCCTCCTCTTCCCTTTCTGCACACTCGTCCCTTTTCTACTGCTCATTACCCTTCTTCATCCATGTGTAGAGAGAAAGGTCATGGTGATATGTATGTCAACCCCTTTGTTATATCTTGGTAGCTCTTCAAGAAATTTGCAAGAGGAATAAGCTGAAATACAGAGGAGACCCAAGGATCATCTGAGGATTTTTATTAACCCTGTGTTCTTTGCCCCCCCCCCGCCCCCCGCCAATTTGTACAGTTAATTTAGTTGATTGTAAAAACCTTTGTGTGAGATAAATGTGCCTAATTTCTCCGTCCTTGGCTCAGTATAAGAAATGTTCTAAGCAACTTGGCAAATGAAAGTAATCAATAAAAGCCACCAAGAAGGTCTTGTTAACCCAAACTATGATCTATTCCATATTCTTCTGTCAAATTCTAAGTCATCCCCACCGAAGTTCTCAAAGCATAATGTCTCTGGTAGGATTTGAGATAAAAGAGAACTGCATGTATGACTCAGTAATGCCGTAATTGCACAGAAAACCGTTGTCAGCTGTGGCCACTGATGAAGTCTATTGGACGTAAAGAAAGCCATCTGAATTTTATGAATTTCAGTAAATGTGTCCTTAATTCATTGCCCAACTTCATGATGACATGGTTGAGAGGTGTACAGATGGGACTTTCAAACTGCTCAAGCAGAATTTTAACATTATACTGCTTGACAGTGGTTAATGATCAATTAATGACAGTCAGTACAATTAATTAAGGATTCAGAAAATCAGTACCATATTTCACATCGTACAAAGTATAGACAAGCTGAAAGGGTATTAATGTAGTTGAGGATACTTTGCACCTACGTACGTAGACATTTCATTCTTAGGTGCATAATCAATTGGACTATATTGTATAGAATGCATTGATTGTCAATTATTTTCAAAGATATTTATTCCATTGTCCAAGTATAAAGCATTCAAACTAATCCCTGCGGAATTTCCCAAGGCCTGTTCTTTGTTTCAATCAATATTTGCCTTCTCTATATTGTAATACGTTAGAAATTATCTCCAGCTTGATCAAGAATACTGACTCTAACTCACCTACAGCTTCAAAAACCCCAAAAGGTTATGATTTCCTTAACTTTGTAAGGCCATTAGAGTATCACTCATTTATGAGTAATTGTTGCTGGTGGTATAATGACTTCACTCTGAATGGCATGGGAAAAACAGCTGATTCTTTTTTCTGTCTTTGGAGATCATCAGAAGTCAAAGTGCACAATGGCAGGGGAGCTCAGGCATGAGGAATATGAGGAAGGCAATTTGCTCTCCCGGGCGTTTTCTAAGAATGTATTCGGATTCTGATGATGCTACCTAGACATCGGATAGGGAAAGTTAGAAAACATTAATGAACAGATTTACTTCATGCGCTAGGTCAATGTCTGAAATCAGATTTTCATCCACTCACGATAATAATTTAATGTGCATTCATAGACACTGGTTAGGTTTATCAAGAATTCAGGTTACTGAACCAGCAAACAGTTGTATACAGATAAAAAAGCCAACATTCATATCTTGCAGTATAGACCGCTGATAATACTGCACTAACAAGGAAGAATAATAAAAACAACTAACATCAATCAGTTGAACTCTTCCTAAGACCCAGACAGGATTCTAAGTGGATCATCTCATTGAATCTTCAAACAACTCCACAGTGTAAAATTGAGACATACAGAGGTTCAATAGCACGTTCAAGGTCACAGTTGTCAAGAGGAGGTACGTACTGGATCTGAACCAAAAATATTCTCACTCCAGACCCCCTGTTTTAAACTAGCATGTTATATAGCCTGTAAACCAAATTATAAACCACATTTCTACATAGCTGTATGCCTGGAACTGTTTCATATCTGCTCCATAAAGACACATTCCTATACTGCTGTTAGTTTTCTTCCCTTCCTCTCTTCAATATTTCCAAAGCATGGGTGATATGAAATCACCTGGAGTTCCCAACTCCTTTCACACCAGGAGCACAATTCTGCATTTTACACTGTGGATCAGAAAACAGCAACATAGACAAGACTGCATCTGATCAGGGTGCAAAATAAAGTATCACCTCACAGTAAGCCAAATCAACTCAAGAATTAAGGTTAACTATGACTAGGCGGGAAAATAAAAAGGAAAATGGAGTCAGGATGTTTATAGTTTTTCCTACTTTCTTTCCCCTTGGAGGACTCATGTCACCTCAGCCTTATCTCAGGTGAAACCTGTGCATGCCCCAGTCTATTCATCATCCTATGCCCACCACTAAACCTTTTTCTATGAAAGACCAAGAACCTTTTAACACATATCTCTCTCACAAACCACCAAACCATTCTTTGCCATTAATTTCCAATCTCTGAAAGTGTCATTCTCCCCATAAATCTATTCAAAATTGATCACTGAAAAACTATGGCCCAGCTTTTCCTCATCCTAGATGTCTGGAATTCAATGGCTACTTTTCCCCAACTCTAACCCATTTGGTTAGAATTATAAAATTATTATATCCACCCACATATATGCCCCTCAAATGCACATATCCTCAAATTTATGTTTGTTACAAATACTGTCTTTATTAGATTTACAAATGGCCCAACATCTTTCAAAAAAGGATCTTCTCATTCAATAGCTACTAAACCATATTGCTACAATAGGAGGGTGGGGATCTTCAAAATTTGTTAGTAGAAAGAGTTCCTCATAGACTAACTTATGAGTTAAATTCGTTGAATATTTTAAAACTCATCATATTTAAGCACAAGGGATACGTTTCAAAGCACCCAGTGGGTGTCTGAAGCTGAAGATAGTACCTTACCCTATATATACAACTTTTTTCTATGCATACATACCTACGATAAAGTTTAATTTATAAGTTAGGCACAGTAAGAGATTAATAACTAATAATAAAATATGACGATTTTAACAATATACTGTGATAAAAGTATATGAATGTGGTCTCCCTCCCTCTCAAAATATCTTATTGTAGCCTTATAAATACACAGGACAAATTGATGATTGCCAGAAGGAAGGCAGGGGAGTTGAGGAATGGGCAAAATGGGTGAAGGGCAGTGAGAGGCACAGGCTTCTAGTCATGGAATGAACAAGTCACGGGAATAAAAAGCACAGCATGGGGAATCCAGGCAATAATACCGTATAGTGTCATACAGTGACAGGTGGGAGCTACACTTGTGGTTGGCACAGCAAAACATTGAGAAGCTGAGTCACTACGTTGTACACCTGAAACTAATGTTATATTGTGTACCAACTATACTAAAAAAATAAAATAAAATAAATCTCTTCTTATACTGTGTTCATCCCTCTTCTGGTGATGATGTGAGAGGATAAAACGTCCACGCGATGAAATGCAGTAAGGTGGATGACATAGGCTTGCGATGGATCCTGCAGCTACTATTGACCTGACAATTCATCAGGAAAAAAAATCATCCGCTTCCTGACTGTAGATGCTGGAGGTAATTGGAAACTGAAGAAAGTGAAGCCACAGATGGGGCTGGGGGTGGGGGGTGTGGGGGGGAGGGCCTACAGTACTTCCTATGTAATGTTACTTATTTAAAAATTCCATTCTTTGACAAAACTGCATTTTAAGCTTGTTTGTTTATGATCTATCCCCAACCCGTGTGGAAATGCGAGTCCTTCTAGTGTCACTTAATTAGCAGCGCATTAGGATCCCTCTCTTTTCTTCACAGATCCAGCTGAGGCTTCGTGGTCCCTTGTTACAGAAAAAATCTGTCAATATTTTGAACTCTCTTGCTCTGCTGTCTTTGTATCTCACTGGTGTGGGAACATCCCACCTCTGGATGAGCCCAACTGTTTTCCTTCCCTATTCCTGCCATGAGTGGCTGAGCAATGCTAGAGGAAGTCCACCACCAGGGCCGACGAACATCACTATGAGCCAATAGTACCAACCTCAAAAAAGGTGGTCATCTCTATCTGACCTCCCTAGGATGAGTCTAAGACCACCTCATTCCCAATCTTGCAACGGACCACTTAGGGCCCCTGGCTGGCTCCACCGGTACAGCATGCGACTCTTGACCTCCGAGTTCTAATTTCAAGGGTATTGAGATGACTTAAAAATAAAAATTAAAAAAATAAAATAATAAAATGACTACTTAAAGTGCCTCATTTTTCTCAAACCTCCAACTTTCCCATTCTCAATTCTCCTCCGTCTTTCCTCCAAGAAATGATGCATCCTTCTACTTCATAGAAGAAACAGAGACCATCTGGCCTAACATGCCAACTTACTTCTGCACCCTTCCCACTCACCTTGTAAAACAGAAAAGAGAGACTACCCCTCTCCTCTTTGAGAAGCAACTCTCTTCCTTGGCTTTTATTTATTATCCTAAAAAAATATTCCTTCAGGACTATGATAGCATTGAATTTCATTTCCTCTGAGCTTCACAGGAAATGTATGTAACAGACTATTTCTTACCCTTCTTGTATTTTCAAATCTTATACACACACACACACACACACACACACAATTTGAATCCATCTTTCTCAGCGGACTTTAACCAGAGTCAGATTCCTGGCAATCAATTAATTAATCAATAGCCTCCTTTGGCCCTTCCATCACAGTTTAGATACCATTTTTTTAAAGATTTTATTTATTTGTTTGAGAAAGAGAGAGGAAGAGAGAGCGGGGAGATGAGCAGAGGGAGAGGGACAAGCACACTCTGTGCTGAGTGCCAAGCCCAAGGGGGACTCCATCTCAGAACCCTGAGATCATGACCAGACCAAGAGTCAGACACTTAACTGACTGAGCCACTCAGGTCCCCCAATAACATTTCTATTCCCTTCTCCCATACATCCCACTCACTCTTCACCTAAATTACTCTTGCTAAGTTCACTAATGGCCTTTAAAATCTAAACCCACAAGGATGGTCATTTTGGATCCTCACCATATACAATTTATCAGCAGTTTTGACAAGGTTGACCTCTCCCTTGTGGTTTCCAAGACAGAATCACATCTAGTTTTCTTGCAGCCTCTACTTCTCGGTGTTCTTTCTCTTTTTTTTAGTCATTAAATGGAAATTTCCTACATCCTTTCTCTTCTTAGTCTATGCTCTTAGGAATTTTATCCAGTAGGACTCTAGTTATCAACCATAAGCTAGGGACTCCCTAATTTACTTTTCCAGTCCTTGCATTTATTCATTCATTCTATAAGAATTTATTAAAGGTATTAAATGCCTACAATATGCCAGTCACTTGGGATAAGAGGTGAATGAACTTTTCTGAGTTTAAGACCCCTATATCAAAAAAAGAGAAGACCCATATATCCAACGCCTACTGTTATCTGCACTTGAATGCCTCAGAGGCATCTCATATTAACACATGTTAAACCAAACACATTATCTCCCCCTCAAGTCTAATCCTCTTCCCAAGTACTTACTGGCACCAACTGCCAACCAGCTGCTCAAGCTAGAAACCTAGGAGTCTTCTTCAGTTTTCCCTGATCATTCACTCCCATCTATAATTCATCAAGCCCATTGCATTGTTGCCTCCTAAATACATTTTGATTCCATCCACCTGACTATCTCCCTCTTCAACTTCTAAACCCATGTACCATCATCGCTTGACTGTACTAATCCCTATAATTCCCCAGTTAGATTTCCTGGTTCTGCTTCTGCTCTTTCTACACTGCAGAAAAGAGTGCAATTTTAAGAACACAAATTTTATATTATGATCCATAACACCTCTTCCCACACCACTATATTCGGCCCTCTTTCACTTCTTTAAGCACACCATGCTTCATCCTGCTACAGGCAATTTGCAACGCTGTTCCTTTGCAAAGGAATGTTCTCCCAACCATCTTCCCCCATGTACCTGCTTAAACCTACCCACATGTCAAATTTTAGTATTCTTGTCAGTTCTTAGAGGGTGACTTAACCCCACATTATGCGAGGCTCCTTACTGTACCTTCTCATGGTCACCTTCCTTCTTAGCACTTATCACAGTTGAAATTTTACATTTAATTGTATGTTATTTTTAAAATTAATATATGTCTTCTCCAATAGATTGGAAGCATAAGATGAAAGAGGCTATTTAACTTTCACTCTCCATTAATTGCTCAGCTCTCATATAGTACCTATTACATGTTAGGTTTTCAATAAAGGCTTGTTACATGAATGAATGAATGAATGAATGAATGAAAAAACCAAATCATTTAAAATCCCATTATCCCAAATAGACAGTTATAGTTTTGTGTCTTTCTTTCCAATAATTTTAATGCATATATATTTTGATATTCTTATAATTTGGGTAGGTACTGTAACTACAATTCCAATGTTTAACACTTATATCAAATCCCAAGAGTTTTCTGAAATTATAAGCTATTCTTCAAAAACCCCACTTTTAATAGCTGCATAATATTCCAACTTATGCGTCTAGTCGAATGTATTTAAACACTCTCCTATTATTAGATACTTGGGATCTTTCCAATATTTTTACTGTTACACATAAAGCAACAGTGATTATTTCTGTACATCTTATGCATCTAAATTTATGGCTACTCATATGGGACAAATTCCTAAAATATGATAAATCCCAGGTTTAAGACATATAAATTTTTTTAAGACTTGGGGATGCCTGGGGTGTCTGAGTAGTTCAGTCACTTAAGCATCTGACTTGATTTCAGCTCAGGCCATGATTTCAGGGTCATGAGATCAAGCTCCACATCAGGCTCCAAGCTCAGCATGAAGTTGGCTTGTCCCTTTCCCTCTGCTCCTCCTCCAACTAACTCTCTCTCTCTCTCAAATAAATAAAAACTTAAAAAAAAAAAAGACTTGGGAATACCTGAATTCTACAAATATAAGAGCAAGAAATGATATTGTAGCTTTTATATATATCTCTGCTAAATCGCTCAGATTTAGACTGCAAATCAGGGTGAGACTAATCAATTCATTGCATGCATTTATTCCACTTTTAAAAACTATACTTTGTGTATAGGTTACTCCAGAGCAAGAATGATGAAATATTTTGCAGGATGGAATTATTTTTCAGCATTTTGCCCTAGGATCTTGAATAGAACTCTTCCAAGAATATGCTTTCCCAGTCTGGGGTTTGGGATTTGTTTTTGTCTTTGTTTCTGCTTTGCAAATCTGATAACGCTATTGATAGAGTTCAATAGGATTCTTCACCATATGTTGTAGGAATAGTTATTTGACGCTTTACAAAATGAACATAAACACATCCTCAAGACTCTTCTAGTCAGATATGCTTAAAAGTCGTTCCAAATATTTCTTTGGATAAGTTAATGGAGGTCCAGTGCCCTGAGATAGGGTAAGAGATCAATTAAAGCATTAGGGACTAGGGTTTGAGGAAGGTGAAATTATCTGGCAGGCTGTACATTGTCTCCCTGCTTTCCGCAATTACAGGATTTCCCTCTGGGAGGTTTCCACACAAGAGTCTCAATTAGAAGAGTCTATTAACAAAAACAAAGCCCTCTAGGCAACTGTTTCTTGCAAGACTTCCATTCAAAACAACCACGGCAATATTTTCAATAATATGTTTATAATATTTCTGATGCTCGATATACACATCAGAATCCATCTATTTTTCATTCTGAGAAGATTTAATTCTCAGTCTACTATGTTAGCACACATCAAGCTAGTAAAAGAAATCTATGCACAGTATGACCTACTTTTCATGTACTGATTTTTTTTCTCAAAAAGAATTAAAAACTGTCATTAAAAATTCAGACAGAACTGCATTAACACAATGGATGTAAAAGCCTATTTCAAAACAGTAGAATGCATTGTATTTTCCATGAGCTTCTACAACCGATCATTTCTAAGGTATATTTTGCTGTTAGATACATTAATATAAATCCTCCCAGTTCTTAGAATATGTTTAATTCAAAGTCACATCCTCAATTGCCTTTCTGGTACATAATTCTTTTTATAAAGGAAAGAACAACCTTTATTAAGGTAGGTTAATTTTCATAGTATGAATATTCATATTTTTATCATACGATTATCATGTTTTTCATTTAGACATGCTCAGAGATACTCTTGCCTCTACAGTAGAATTTTATTTTTAATACCTAATTCTTCTGCTTTGGTTATTATAAAGTGCATTATAAGGTTTTAAAACTTTTCTACATTCACAACTCTATGACATATGCACATATGCTCATTTTACAGATAAGGATAGTGAGGCTCATAAACTTAAATAACCTACCTACTTTAATTTAAAGTCTAGAAAAGGGTAAAGGCAACTCTATAACCAAGTTCTCTCTGGCTCTACACCTACATTCTTTCCACCGTATCAGGTAATGAACCATATAACTGTACTACGTCTAGTTGTGAGCGTCAGAAATGATGTGATTTTTGGCCACCAGTAAGTGACACCTACTTATTATCATCAATATCATGTTCATGGTGTCATCTAATTATGAGCATTCCTCTGTCATTCCTTGCCTATTCACGAGTCTTTTTTCAATCAAAGCATATTCTCTTCCTTGCCTATGCCTCTTCTTGCTTAACCTACAAAATCTACTGACTGAACAAAATACCATCACTCATTTTCTCCTCCATATACATAATTTGAGGACAGTAGGAACACAGTAGAAAGAACACAGGCTTTGGACAGGTGGATCTGCATTTGACTCCCAACACCAACACTTAACAGCTACCTAACTGTGGGCAAGTTACTTCTCGGAGATGACGATCTTTTCATCTGTAAAGGGAATAATGGTGCTTATCTTACAGGGTTTATAGATAAAAACCAATGCGTGCACGTGGTAGGTACTCAGTAAATAATTTCCCTCATTATTGTTTTCATCATTCTACCATATGCTTCAGTTAAATCAGATCACATACCCACCCCACCCCCAGTATTGTCAGTGCTTTGCCACACCTTTTTTCTGTGATTCTCACCCACCCCACCGTCATCCAATTTATTCTTCAACCTTAATTCAAAAGTCACTTTCCTCTTTCCCAGCTCCTACTAAGTGGGAGAGACTGCTCCTTTATCTGAACTGCTATAGTGCTTGGAACTTACTAGATTCAATGTATCTTTATCATATGTTTATTTTTGTCTACTGTGTCATTAAACTATGGAACCTTGACTACATGGCCAACATGGTAACCTTCTCTCTTTTCTCTGCAGCATCTAGCTCGGTCCCTGGCACTCAATACATGGATGAGTAAATTGAGCATATAAATAAAATTTTTAAGAAATCTGTATTCTCTCTTTAATAGCCTCAAAATTTCCTGATTCAAAATGTGCAGGAACTCTTAAGCTAACAGTTTTAGAGATGCGACTTATTTCTGAAGTGATCAAATAAAAACTTCAACTCCTGTGACCCTTCCCCAGAACATCCCTACCAGGATGGATATGAATAAACCAGAATACTCAGACAAGACTTAGAAGTTCTGCGATATACTATAAACATGTAATCTGAAACAAAAAGAATGAGAAGATGAGCAGTACCGTGGGGTGAAGGGAGAAGTAACATGGAAAATCAGACAGAAAAATAAAAGTCCTTCTACTTGAGAATGAACATCCTTTGGTCCAGAAAAAGAAAACTCCGTGATATGTTTGTGAAAAATCAAACAATTTTATACCATTATTGACTCTTATATTAAGGTTCCCTAGAGAAACAGAAATAATAGGTGTCTAATATATATATATATATATATATATATATATATGCAGAATAAAGAGATCTCTTATAAGGAATTGACTTACAGGATTATGAAGGCTGAGAAGTCCCACCACCTGCCATCTACAAGCTGGAGTCACAAGAGCCTTGGGATAGTCCCAATCCAAAGTCTGAAGGCCTGAGAACCAGCAGCACCCATGGCGTACATCCCAGTCTGAGAGCAGAAGACCAACTGCCCAGCCCAATCAGCCAGCCAGCCAGAGAATTCTCCCTTCATCCATTTTCTTATTCTAATCAGACCCTCAAAGTATTGCATGATGCCCACCCACGTTGGGGAAAACAATCTGCTTTACACAGTCTACTGATTCAAATGCAAATCTCATCCAGAAACACCCCCACAGACACACCTAGGAAATAATGTTTTTACCAGCTAACCGGGCAACACTTGGCCCAGTCCAGTTGACACACAAAACCAACCATCACAACCCTCAAGTTTGAAAGGATGTAATTTTGGCAAAAATGAGGAAATTCAGCGACTCATACCACAGGAGCTAGTAACTCTTAAACCCCACGGTGAACACAGCCACGAGTCTGCAGGAGAATCACCGAAGACAGGCCTGGAACGTGAGGGGTTGTAATAGAAGACTTGTTCCAAATTGTCTCCTGTGGTGGACAACAGCTTGTCAATAAACTCTTTGGACATTCTGAGAAAAGCATCCCTCTTCCTTTCCCTAGTAGGTATGTGTCCCCAAAAACTGCCTGCTGTGAACTGGGGCTGTGAATGCCAAAAGGCTCAAAAATATTCAGTGCAGCAAGGCCTTACCTGCACTTTTGCCACATATAAATTCTTTTAGGGCAAGAAAAACACCTTAAAGTATTAAAAATAGCAAAAAAAAAAAGTATTAAAAATAGCTACTAGCTCTTGGGTGAATCTTTGAAAACAGACGTGCTTTCAATCTATTGTTTTATTTAAGAAAAACAGCCTTACGTGGGGATCCCACTGTTTATGCAAAAGACATCAGAGAAAGACTTGTCACATGTGCTCCTGAGAGGGAAACTTGCTCTCGCACTATTCCTCCCACTTCTAAAGAGGCACTCTCTCAAGCTTGTTTCTTTAAAAGCTTGAGAAAGTAGGCGGCTCAGAAAAGGATGACAATGTCATTCCATGTGACAGCCAAGCATACAATGAACACTCCTCTGCGACTCACCCAAGGATATTCCCTTCTGCTGAGACAAATTCTGATCCTCTGCAATCTGGACCTCAAACCACTAATAAAACCATCATAATTATGGACTTGCATCCTGGCTCGCTGATAGCCTCCTCCCCACACACAAGCCATCTAAGCAGTGGCATCAGGAAGTCTGAGGGTAGGATCACCATGTGGGGGACAGTGGCAGGAGGAGGCCAGTGGCACTGAATGTGGGGTGTGTGCTCTGAGGCTTCCTGGAACCCAGAGGAGGTGATGGGAGGAGGCTCCTCTCTCTCAGGAGCTGGAACATTGTGGAGACGATTATACAGGCGGGAACAGTGGGCAAAAATAGGCCAGAAGAGGCACCATGCAGGTCCCTCCACCTGGAGTGTCCTTCTCTGCTCCTCCCCTTATGGGAATTTTCCCCCACCCCTAAAGACCACTTAAATAAATGCTTCTCCAGGAAGGCTTTCACAATCTTCCTCTTACGCTCTGTTTTCCCCTCCTTCTCCCTCTCCTCCACTAGCACAGGCCCAGAATTCATCTCCACTTCCTCTATGATGTTAAACTTTATTGCACTTACTCCTCCATTATTAGTATTTAAGTGTATCCTGTTTATTGTGTTTGAATCTTTATGGGTTTGTCTCCCATAAAATCCACAGATAACTTGAGGGTGGAGATGAAACTTTGGTTCACCCCTATATCCACCCCCATCCCCCAACGCTGGGCATAGGGCCTTGTTCAAAGCTGTCGACAGGGCCTTTGCACATACTGTTTTATTTACCCAGGAAACATTTCTCTATTCTCTACATACCCCACCCCACCTTAACCAGGTTTACTACTACTTGTTAAGACAGGAACATTATCCTCTCACTCCTCACGCGCCCATTCATGACGAATTCCCATCGTGACATTTATGGTCTTTTTCCTCCCACTCTGACTCACTCCATTCTAGGATAAGGAGCAGATGTTGGCAAGAAGGGCCTGAGTAAACCCAGCCCAGCTCTCGTCTTACTCCCGATTCCAGCTTCCATGAGGTTCTGTTCTGGTCTGCAATCTTGCCTGCAGTCATAGAGCGTAAATTCAATTCAGAGAAGTATTAGCAAGCTTATCTGACTATATAGGTAAGCTTAATCCTAAATTGTATCCTTAATAAAGTTGTTATTTTGATCTCCATCTGTCTTTGTCTTCCTCTCAATTGTTTCCAGACTCAAGCAGGAGAGGAGGGTTATATACAGTCCTCCTCATGTCTCATTACTAGTCCTATTCCAGATTAGAACAAGTACATCACTTCCTTGGAAACCCTTTCCTGGCCACTGAAACTTGGTTGGGTCCCCCTGTACATCATATATATGATATATGTTATATATATATATAAATATCACCTTATCATACATATTTCCCCCCTCGTGCCACTTATCCAATAGCATATTTTTCTTGGGACCACTTTCTTAAACATCTTATTATAGAACATTTCAAACACATACAGAAGCAGAGAGAATAGTATATGGATGCCCACACACCCACCAACTAGCTTCATCAATAACCAACCCATTTTTATTTCATCTATACTCCCAACCCCCTCCACACACCAAGTAAACTTTGAAGAAAATATCCCAGACCTCACAGCATGATATCTACGTTTACAGCATATATCTCTAAGGAACAAACACTAAGCGTTAATGTTTGATGGGGTTTTTTTTACTTCACCTGTTTGTGAGGTTATTTAGTTTAATGATTGTTCGTACTCCTTCCCTCAGATTACAAACTCCATGTGTCAGAGACTTTGACTGTTTTACCCCTATTACATTCCTGGTATATTATAGGTGCTCAATAAGGAAGAAATTTTAAGAGTCAATACAGAAAACCATTTGCAACTTGGGGACCAGACAGCATCCATTGCCCTTCTTTTGGTAACAATATCCAGAAGTTCCCTGAACTCTCATTCCCTGTGATTCAAGAAGTGTTGGCTCTACCCATCCATGGCTCTAGGGTGATGGCACATGGATAAATAAGGTCTGACAACGCAGAGTAATGTAACCTCACGACCCAACAGTATTGGTTTAGTGATGAGCACAGGACCCAGTCAAAGACAATGGGATGCCGGGAAACGTGGTCGGCAACAGGGAGAGAGACAAGCACTTTCTCCTACTGGACATGAACCTGGAGAATGAGAGGCTCATATCACTGTAAGGACCCGAGTGCATTGGAAAATGGCTCTGACACAGAGGGTACAGAACCAAGGCACAGAGAGAGAAGTCAGGGCCTAGAGAAAGCACTTGAGTCAAATGTCATGGGCACCAAACCAACCTGGGGATTTTTAAAGTTATGTTACTCAGTGAACACCGTTTTGGCTTAGACAAGCTTGAGGTATAGTTTCCAAGAGTTTTCAACTGGAAGTTCCTGTCTGGTTATAAGGGAAGAGGGAGAAGAAAGAGAATAAAGGGAAAACCACTTGCATAAAATAAAATACATTCTCCTCAGTTGAGTCCTCGGCCTAGTAATCGAATATGCTGAGTTTTTACGGCTCATCAAGCCTCTAGCCCTCAGATTTTTCCTTCATGTGAGGAGAGGAACGAAGTGGCCTCTAAATCCCCTTTGAGAAACGGTGTGAGTTTTGTGGGGGAAAACTTGAGAGAGCATTCGGAGGGATCTAGACTTCCTTGCTGGAAATAGCATCGGCTTACTAGCATACCTCCTTTCTTGGTTTAGTTCATTTTAAAGCATTTCCTATCTCCTAGGAAAAAAAAATAATAACTTCTAAAATGAGGAAGACCCCTGCTCGGCATTTCTCTGTTGGGCAGCAGATACTCTGTAGGAAAAAAATAAGTCTTTCCTCACTCACTGTGGCCCAAGACTATAATATAATATCGACATTATGAAAGCACATTCAGATATTAGGCAGGATCAACAGGGAGCCAGAGATAAGCTTTTAAAAAATTTTCCCCAGCAGAGACGTTGCCTTCTGCAAAGAATATGCTCACCTCAGCTGCTATGAAGATCACTTGTTTTCTCTTAAACACACATGCGTCTGTATTTCAAGTTCCTCTTTTTGGAACAGTATGAAAATGTTCACCTGGGTGAGAGACAAATCTCTGAATAATACTTAAGGGGAACAAAGAAAACTCGTCTAATAATTAGGAATTTTTTGGCTTTAAAGCCTCGGAGTTCTTTTTTTTTTTTTTAAAGATTTTATTTATTTATTCATTTATTCATGAGAGACACACAGAGAGAGGCAGAGACACAGGCAGAGGGAGAAGCAGGCTCCATGCACCAGGATCCCGACGTGGGATTCGATCCCGGGTCTCCAGGATCGCGCCCTGGAGGCGCCAAACCGCTGCGCCACCCAGGGATCCCAAAGCCTCGGAGTTCTTAAATTCTGTTAGGAGAAAAGACATTTATGGCCTTGCAACTAGAAACCCACTTTTATTGAAGGAGGTCAGAATAAACTGTGGCGGGAAAAGAAAAGGGTCTCAGGAAACACCGGGATAGGGATAGGGCCTCCAGCTGTCGCCCTCCCCTTCGCTACCTACCCTCCCATGTGGTCAGAAGGAAAGAAACTTGGGCAGTTAAAGAACCTACTGCCCCTTGGTATTCTCCTCCACCAGAGAATGCAGCAGCTGGGAAGATTGTTCTTCGAAAGACACCTCCTCTGATCCTGCTGAAATCTCTATTTATCCAAATTTCTGGTTGTCGAGATTCATAAGATCTTTCTAGGGAGCAGTGTGACAATAGAGAGATCAATACCTTAAAAGCAGACACATCCTCTGTGGCACCCAAGATGGCTCCGGGACTTCGCTCCTTCCTGTAGGTTCCCCCACCCAGTGAATCACGGCCTCGTGACTGCAGCAGCTTCCTGTTGCTGCTGTAACCGATTGCAACCAACGTAGCTACTTAAACCAACATAGATTTAGTGTCTTCAGGTTCTGGAGGCCAGAAGTTCAAAATGGGTCACAGTGGACTCATTATGGAGGGGTCGATGGGGTATGTTTTCTCCAGAGTCGCTGAGGGAGAATCCGTTTCCTTGCCTTTTTCCAGGTTCCTTGGTTCGTGGGCTCCTTCCAGCCAGCCATCACACCACTCTGACACACCTGTCTGTTGTGTTTCCTTCTCTAACTCTCCTTCCTCCCTATTTTACCTAAAACAACCCTTGTGATGATGATACAGGATCCACCTGGATAATCCAGGCTAACCTGCCCATCTCAAAATCCTACCTTAACAACACCTGTAAATTCCCCTTTGCCATTAAAAAACAAAACAAAACAAAACAAAACAACAACAACAAAAAAAAAACCATAGTCACAAGCTCCACTGTTTTAGGACGTCTTTGAGAGATCATTATTCTGCTTACCACAGTGACCAATAGAAAATGGCAGACGTAAGAGCTGTGATTTACTTTGTTAGGTCATGAAAGGCAATGCAGCCTCGGTCTTGCTTTCTGGAACGTTTTGTCCTAGGGAAATCAGCCATCATGTGTGAGGACACTCAAGCAGCCCTGTGGGGAGGCCCATGTGGAGAGGAACGATGTTTTCCCACCCACAACCGCACCAACTTGCCAGCCACATGTAGAGCCACGTGGAGTGGATCCTCCATCTTTGGTCAAGTCTTCAAATGACTACAGCCCTGCCAACATCTGACTGCAACCTCAGGAAAGACCCTATCTAGCTATTCCTGAATCCCTGACCCAACAATAAGACATTATTTTTGTTTTACACTTCTAAATTTTGAGGGCAACTTATTATGCAGCATTATGACTGACATAGTCTCTGGCCCACTAATTCCACTCCTAAAAATGGAGTCATGTGTATGTGGAGAGAATTCTGAGCAAAGAATATTGCACAGAGTCATTACATGTATACAAAACTCTGAATAGAGAAGCTCATTGGGGTTTTTATTAATGAAACTTTAAAAACAACCTTAATATGCAGCTATGGGGAATTGGTTAAATAAAGTAAAACTTGCCCACGTGATGGATGAGCAAGTATCATAAGAACATAAAAGAACAAGAACATAAGAGTCACGTTGTAGAAAAGAAGATCTCAAAACTTGTCTGGGTAGAACCTGTCCTATAAGCAAAAATGCTAAGAGAATCTTGCATGATAAAAGCAAATCTTTCCCATTGAGGTAGGTTGAGGTTCCTAGAATGAGGTCCTGGCAGTGGTGCACCCCAAGGACACCTAGGATTCTGGGAGCAGTTTGAAAGTCACTGTTCTCAGAGGATCTTTAATGTCACATTAACCAGTATGTCAACTGAAAGAAGCAAGATCCCTGTTTTTTCCCACGTGCCCATCCCCCTCACCAGCCTCACCTTAGATGCTCTGCCCTTGCCATCAGCGCATTGGCCTTTTGGCTTTCTCAGCTCTCAGCTTAAATGTGACTTCCTCAGTAAAAACCTCCATGTCCATTTCTTCCTTTCTCCCCATACTAGCCCAGGTTGGATCAGATTCTGAGGCTGGAAGTCTAAGACTAAGGTGTTGGCAAGGTTGGGTTTTTTCTGAGATCAATCTCCTTGGCTTGCAGGTGGCCAATTTCTCGTTGTATCCTTGCATGGTTGTGTCTGGTCTATGTGTCCCTATGTCCCAATCTCCTTTTCTTATGAGGACACCAGTCACACTGGATGAGGGCTATTATGGATTGCATGTGTCTCCCGCAAATTCATATGTTAAAGCCCTAAACCCCAATGAGATGGTATTTGGGGGTGGGGTTTTTGGAAGTGAATTAGCTTTAGATCTTCATGATCTTCATGTCCTTGAAGAAGAGGCCAGAACTTACTCTCTCACTAAGGCGTGCTCGCTCTCTCGCCCTCTCTCTCTCTCCCCCACTTCCTTAAACACCCCCTCCCTTTCTCATGGCCATGTGGGGATATAGTGGTATGGCTGGCTGCAAGCCAGGAAGAGAGCTCTCATCAGTAACCAAATCTGTTGGCACCTTGATCTGAGACTTGGCCTCTGGAACTGTGAGAAATAAATGTCTCCTGTTTAAACAACCCAGTCGTTGTATTGGGACCACCCTAATGTGGATATCATGTTCTCTTGATACTATGTGACAAGAAGGGCAATTCATCTCTGTGATATTCTTCCCCAAACCTATAACCCTAGCCTAACCTTGAAAAAAAAAAAAAGAAAGAAAATCAGACAAATCCAGATTTGACACATTCTACAGGATATGTATCCAGTACTCCTCAAGATCATCAAAGTCTTACGGGGAGGCGGTTAAAAAAAAAGAAAGAAAGAAAGAAAGAAAGAAAGAAAGAAAGAAAGAAAGAAAGAAAGAAAAAATTGAGGAACTATCAAAGACCAGCAGAAACATTAACAGAAAAACTGGTGAAATCCAAATGAAGTCTAGAATTTAGTTAAAAAAAAAAAAAAAAAAAAAAGCTTGTCAAGAATAGAAACTTTATTCTGATATCTAACTCAGAAAAAATAAATTCTCATAATTTCCTAGAAGCAAGTAATTTACATTCTCAATACAGGAATGGGAAAGAGGCAACAACCTCATCAAACCCACGGAGAAAGTCCCTATTCAAAGTAACTTGTTGGGAAATTTGGCTCTCATTCCGTGTACGTTAGAATCCTCTCGATAATCTTGTATGAGATACATGAGAAAACTACTGATTCCTTTCTATCCTCCCTTACACGTGCCACAGCCAGAAGGCCAAGTCAGCTTGAAACTATATTATTTTAAGAAAGTACATTATTTATTTAAAAAAAAAAAAGCTTCAAGTTTAATAAACTGAGATCTCAAACCATACAACCATTCACATAATATACCCAATGCTAATGCAGCTCTAATCCCTTTAAGGAAGATTGTGAAGAGGTACAACACTTCCAAGAAAAAAAAATGAGTAAATGATTTAACAGAAAGAAAAAAAACATATATAATCTTGTATACTCATATCAGAGGGCCATTCTTATACATTTAAACTAAGAAGCAGAATAATAGTTTTTTTTATTTCAGTGGTACTATTAAAAAAAAAAAAGCCACCAAATTTAGAAACTTTCTGAGGACTCTTTCAGGGAGGGAGATACTTAGAAAAAAAAAAATGTGAGTACATAGTCTTTTGCTCAGATAATCTTTTATGTTACCCAAGCTGCTGCCCTCCTCTTCTGGCCTTTTCCCTTTCCTAATTCCTTAAATCCATCTTTCTCCTCTGTCTATAATCTGAGAGCATAATTAGAGGGCATGTGGCTCCACCTTTTATGGAAATAGCCCCACTCCTTATTTGCATGTGTTTGGACCCATTACCAGCTGCCTGTAAAAGCAGGAGGGTGACCATTCCTCTTATTATCCACGCGGATTCTGTTCAAAGCCAAAGATTAGAACAGTGCAAATGGTAGAAAATAGCTTTTTTTTTCTTTGAAAAATACAAGAGCAGTTTAAAGTGAATAGAAATTAGTAGATCAGTGAACTGGAAGGAAACGTTATTGCCTCTGAAATAGCCTTGCTCCCACTCAACTTTGCATAACAATATTCAGTTTGCTATTATGTGGCACGACTTCCAGCCCGCTGCCCAGCCCAAATCAGGAAAGCTCCCCTCTCTGCCACTGGCTTGGTGCGAATGAGATGCACAAGGCAACCAAAACTAGTGAAACCTTTTAGAGAGGACTATTTTTCGTTTTTAATCTGAGCAATTATTTCTGCCATTAACAGGTGTAAAATGTCTTCTAACAAGAAAGTGCAAAACAGCAAATGTGCTTTTGAAATATGCAGCACAAGTTGCATATAAATAAGACATTCGAGGAGCCTATCTGCTTCAATTTTATAAAGCAGATGTCTGCTGTCCTAAGCAAATAGTTCAAGTTGTTTCCAAAATATGGAGGCAAAAAGCAATAGAGGTACCATTTACACACTCATTAGTAAGAGAGGAAATGCATCTGCTTTGGAAAATTGCTGCTCACTAAAAAGCAAGTTTCCCTAGCAACGGCTACATCACACAACCCAGACCACTCTAAGCTACAAGAGAAATTATAGGAAAATATATAAAAAGATTTTTATCGAATATTTTTCTTTGCCATGGGAACATTTCCCCTGAACTAAGATATGCCTAGGGAAAATAAGACTTGCCATACACTAGGCAAAAAAAAAAAAAAAAGAAAAAAAAAAAGAAAAAGAAAAAGAAAAAAATTTTAAGGATGTATCTATAATTACTCATCCTTTGCTAAGGGCAAAAAGATGGAAAGCCATTCTATAGCATCAGATGACAGGGAGGGAGAGAGAGAGAGAGAGAAAGAGAGAGGGGGAGAAGCATGTGTAAAACAGGGAAGTGGATGGAGAGGGGATTCCCCGCCTCTGGCACCATCTCAGTAGGGGGTATGGTTGGTTTGGTGACCCCTGGCTCCATTCTTCTCCTTGTGGCTTTTCTTGTTTCCAACCTTAGCTAAATAATTGTTACCAATCAAAGAATTAATTTCTAACTGGATGATAACAGAATCAATAGACAGAGGCTCTAAATCTCATAATTCTGTCCTTAGTTACTTAACCTCCCTCGCCACCCCCAGCAGCCAATGGTGATGGTAAGGGCGGAGGTGGGCACTTCTCCTCTCACCCTTCTGCCTAAAAGCTGTCATTATTTAAAAAGGTACTTAGGAGTCTCTCAAAGTTCATCCAAATCCAGTAGGGATTATCTTGATTTTTCCAGAAAAAAACCAACCAACTATAAAATGTCTTTTTGCAATGAGAACTGAAATAATGTCTAAAAATAAAGCGGAACATCTGAATTTTCCAGCATTTCTGGATTGTTCTGATATGTATGTGTTGTTTTAACTGAAATGCTGCTTGGGAATAGGAATATAGCATATTTTTCTCTCAGTGAATTGTTATCTTATAATATCATATTTGAAATGTATTTTAATTGCTGATTCCAGTTTTAATACCATAAATAAGAACTCGTGTGCAATGTCTTCTAATTGTACCAGGTAACATTTAACAGAGCCCATCTCCTTGTAGAGGATGACTTTTGGTCCTGCATCTGACAAAGTGAGCATGAGGGAGCCAAGATAGCAGGGGCCACCACTCTCCTGGGCCTCTGGGATGGGGGAAAAATAACAAAGCAGCAAGTATATGGCTCTAAATTCAAACGCACCGTCCTGCCAAAACCAAGATGATACCAACAAAGAAGAAAGGAGCTGAGATCAACTCAGTACCTGTTCTGTGCTGTGCATCCTACCTACATTCTTCCTTTGGTCCTCACATTTTTCAGATGACAGTTTTGAAGGTCAGAGGTCAGTAATTTGACCAGAGTCACAGAGGAGTAGCAGTAGAGCTGAGATTCAAACCCGAGTCCATAGTTTATGCTGTTTGTATCTATCTCCCTTTGCCCCTCTGGTAGCAGGGATTATTTTTGTCCCCTGCCCTCCCCCCCCACCACCTTTTTCTTTTTAACTCACACTTCTTGGCAGGACTCACATACTTGATCCTTTGTTCTTTTTAGACAGAACAGTTTCATTTAAAAATGTGAATTAAGAGCCAAATTTAAAGCCAGAGCTTTCATATAAGATCTTGATTTGGAAAAATAAAATATAAAAAATATAAATAAATAAATAAATAAATAAATAAATAAATAAATAAATAAATAAAATTAATTTTTAAAAAAAGATCTTAAAAAAAAAGATTTTGATTTGGGGCCTCTCCTCAAAAACAAAAGCATAAAAGGTGGCAACAGCACCAGGATTCCCTCATTGCAACTGACACCTGGGGGATGGCTGTGCTCCTTCCTCACGTGTCCCCAGCCCGTCACAGACACAAGTTAACCTCCTGGCTCCGAAGGGCCGGCATCTAAATTTGCCATTTCTGGATGAATGGTATCAAAAGAAGTCACCTTATATTCTGAATATCGTCTGCAAGCAGTGCCAGTGCCTTACATCTTGGGAATGGGTACAGTGGTCGTGGTGGTGGTGGAGGGGGTTGTGGGAGGGGGTGTCCAGGGACCAACTAGAAGCCACAAAACATAATGAAGGAAAGAAAGAAGACTGAAGAGAAAGAAGGAACCTGTGATTTCATTGAGACTTGCTCATGCTCTAACCAGGAGAGATAATGAGCCAAGACGTTTGAAGATTAGTCATAAAAAAAAAAAATTAAAGACCTGTCCTCAGCCGAATAATGATCTTCCATGAATTTTAGCTAAAGAAGATGAAAAGAACAGGAGTCAAAGAATCTGAAAACTAGAACTTGCACTGTCACCCATTTTACTAAGTCACTTTGTGATCCGTAACTGGATTTTTGCATGGACAGCAGCCATGCAGGTGTAGATAAAAGAGAAGACTACTGTCCAGACCAGTGTTGCCTCCGGGGATCTGGGCATGAGGGTTATCTGGTCGAGGCCCCCCTTGACCAGAATAGCCAGCAGCATTCGTGAGTCTGACTTTGAAATGTCTGACTTTTAAAAAAAATTACCAATTCCAACTTTTTAAAAAAATTTTTTTAAATCTTTTTTTTTTTTTTTTTTTGAATTCCAACTTTTTAAAACACCACCTAAGCCAACCGTGGGCAGTGAAAGAAAATGTCTCTGGGCTGCACTGGCCCCCAGGCTGTCGGTTTTCTGCCCCTGGACTAAACACCAGTTAGCATTAGAATTCTGTGATGATAAGCACTGAGTAGATATAATCATCGTTGAGAAGAGAGGGGTGTAGGTGGGTATGTTTTCAGTGGAGGAGCTCTGAAAGATGAAATGTGTGGCATTCGCTAAGTGGCCCGTTTTGCCATCCTCCTCTGACTCTTGCATTTCATGAGTACAAAGTAAGAGATGTGGGCAGGTGTGCTGTGTGAGCATCACTCGCAGAGTCTGAGTGGGGAGGTGGTGCTGGAGAGGAGAAGGAGGAGTAGAAGGTACAGATTGCCCTCCAGGGAGGCATGAGCGTTGCACCCATTCCCAGGAAAGCCACTTACAGACGAAGTAGGTAAGAACATTTTTAAAACATTTAAACCTAAATCTTTAAGGTAGATGCTGATGTTACCCATCATGATAGCAACAGCAGCGTACTGGGCATTTTTCATGAACCAGTGTGAAGGGATTCAATTTACGTCTTAGGTCACCAGAAGCATGAAAGAGAACCATCTATGGCCAATATACAGACGAAAAAAAAACAAGACTTTAAGACAGATTGGGCCATTTGGCCCAAAATCTGTAGCTACTTAATTGGCAGCGTGATTCACACCAAGGCCCCTAGCTACATTGCACTTGCTCTTCACTCTTTTCTGCTTCTCTAAAAACTCAGGGGACTGATTAAAAATCCCATCGCCGAGAAGTAGTCGGATGGAGATCCTGTTGCAACTTGGAGCATTCAGGACCCCCGGCTGCTTATTGCACCATCCGTTCATCCTCCAGGAGCACCAGCCAGATACAAGTCCCCAGGGTACAGTGCACTTAAAAACTGTCCCCTGAGGGCAGTCCTATGACCCAGCGGTTTAGCTCCACCTTCAGCCTGGGGTGTGACCCTGGAGACCCGGCATGAGTCCCACGTCGGGCTCCCTGCATGGGGCCTGCTTCTCCCTCTGCCTGTGTCTCTGACTCCCTCTCTTTCTCTCTCTCTCTCTGTCATGAATAAATAAATAAAATAGTTAAAAAATATATAAAATTGTCCCCCTAAACTCTTCTTGAATTTACAAACCACTGTCCTTTGGTTTTCATTCCTGGGACACAGGGTTCACAAGGTACAAAATCCCTGCTCCCCTAGAGAGGGAGAGCAACTCTGGGCTAAGAGAATTAGACAGCATTTAATAATCATTGTTTCTCCTTTTGCCAATAAAGCAGAAATATTAGAGCGTGAATGACACGGTACAGAAAACAGAGCTTCTGAAAAAGAATGCTAATGTATTGAATATATTTCTATTCAGTTAGTCACTCACCACATGAGAAAAATACTCTAGACACTGTTTCAGATACAAAAAGAAATGCAAAAAAAAAACAAAACAAAACAACAAAACAAAAAAACAAAAAACAAAAAGAAATGCAAAAACAGGCTAGGCAGAGACATGGTCTTGAACTAGAGCCACACCAACGCTGACACCAGCGCGCACGGTCCTAGGCACTGTACACAGATGACCTCCTTTCATCCTCACCCAACTCAACTTTTCAGACTCGATCACTGACATACAGAAAGGCTAAGGGACAGGCCCCAAGGTAACACAGCTGCTGGAGCCCAGCTTTCAGACCTCGGCACCTGCTCCCGGGGCCCTGACGTCCTCTCAAAATTGTAAAGTGACGGAAGGCATGGTCTAACTTGGGCAGGCATGATTGTAGGATTTGAAGATTTCTCTTTCCTTTGGTTCCTTCCATTCTCTAAAAGTACATGATTCACTTAGAGTGATTCACACGGATACCTTCAGTATTTAACCTACACCGTAGAAATCTTTTTAATGCACGTGGTAATTCCTACAGGTCGGTAGGGCTCTGTTGAACACAAATACTGAGAATCGCAGATTTCTTAGACACTAGGGTGCTTGAAATCGCACATGTAATAAAGTGTTAACTAAATGAAAAATCTCACAAACCAAAACAAATAAGTAAATATACTCACAAACCAAGATAGGTCCTTACACGAGCCATAGGGCACGCCATGTCCGCCAAATAAATGTCTGACGAATGAATGATGCTGTGGCTCTTAAAATGTATTTATTCATTTGACAAATCTTCATTTGGTGCCAACTCTGTGTCAGGCACCATTCTAGGCAATGGACAGATAACAGTGAACAAGCCAGACGAAATCTCTGCCTTCATGGAGTTTACATTCTGATGGAAAGAAACTGAAAATAAACAGGATAAACTGAAAATAAACATATACATAGTATCTGACATTTACTATGTCAGATAACCATAAAAGCTAAGAGGAAAAATAAAGCAAAAAAAAAAAGGATATTAAGAAAGAAGTAGTTTCGCAACTTTAGATAAGGTGGCAGGAAAAGGCGTCAAAGCTTTTAAAATAATGCCCTGGTAGAGATTTTTAAACTTGCTTTTAAACATTTGAAATTTTAGTATCATATATATATGATTTACTATATATATAGTAAGTTTGGTCAAATATATTCAAGGGATATTATTGAGTATGAGAGATGTGATTTTCTAGACTCCAAAGAAATTGTAGGAACAAGTCAAAAAGCCAGATAGAAAGAGAGGGTGTAGGGGATCCCTGGGTGGCTCAGCGTTTAGCCCATGCCTTCAGCCCAGGGCCTGATCCTGGAGTCCTGGGATCGAGTCCCACGTCGGGCTCCCTGTATGGAGCCTGCTTCTCCCTCTGCCTGTGGCTCTGCCTCTCTCTCAGTCACTGTGTCTCTCATCAATAAATAAAATCTTTAAAAAAAAAAAAAAGAGGGTCTATCTTACAAATCACTAAAGACAGGTCTAGATTATTGTTATTTTGTTTATTTATAGTGATATCTGATCCTTCGAAACTGGATGTATTTGCAAATGAAAACTAAGTAAGTAAATCCCATCTGGAACCTTCTTGAAAATAATCCACCCTTGCAGATTTCCGACGTCCTTGTGTGACCTGATGCTGCCTGAGTTGCATTTGAGGCCTAGACTGGATGCCACGGTCGGTCACCCACACACAACCCACACACAAACCTCCCCGGTGTCAGCGAAGCACTTAGGGCCACCAAGCAGATAAGGCAGTTTTGACTTTCCTGCTCTCTCCGAAACATGAAGACTCACTCACTAATGAAAACCCACTCGGTACTAAAACAAAGTAATTTCACAAGATCAAGGCCTTAAAAGTGGGCCTGTGGAATTGGGGTTAAAATTCAAAAGGGTCCCTTAAGACACAACCATCTGTAGCTAATTCTGCAGGAATAATAAGGAAAAGCCCTGCTCACCTCCTTGCGGTTCACTAGCCTCACTTCGCGCTGTGAGCTTAGGCATCGGGCTCCGCAGAAGAGTTTAAAGGACTTTATTAATTCTTTTTCCATTTTAATTATTGTGTTGTCTGTCCATGAAGAAACTACCAAGTTTTCAGTCTGTGAACTTGCCTCCATGTGTCCACTGTTTCCTACAATAGGTGTCCATTTTATTTTTTAAATTTTTTTAAAGATTTTATTTATGTATATCAGAGAGAGAGAGAGAGAGAGAGGCAGAGACACAGGCAGAGGGAGAAGCAGGCTCCATGCTGGGAGCCTGAGGTGGGACTCGATCCCGGGACTCCAGGATCACTCCCCGGGCCAAAGGCAGGCACCAAACCGCTGAGCCACCCAAGGATCCCCCAGGTGTCCATTTTAAAGCATTTCAACATTTGAAAGCATTTTGCTTCTGAAAATCTACTAAGCATTGGTCAAATATTTCAGCTTCATTGGTCCTGGTAAGAGAAAATGGGTGACTTCGATGTTTAAATATATATCCCAAACTTACTTATCCCAAACTCACTTATCCCAAACTTATTTAGTATTCTAAATCTATGTAGATACACGATACTATATATACACACTATAGTCTGTATATGCTATATATATAATAATCTAGATATATACCATACTACATATATAATCTATATATATACACTGTACTATATATACATACACCATAATCTCTCTCTATATTATATAAATGGTATATATTTACTAAATAGAAAAACTGTAAAGTTCTTCATTATAATCAGGCACGCAGAGAGCTCCCCAGATGCACTAGAAGTGAGACCAGCCGTCGCCCCATCAGCTCTGTTCACGTTTCCCTCCAGCCTAATAGCTTAAATGTCACAGCTCCATGCCAAACGCATCAAGGACTTTCCTGGCACCGATGTCCCTACTTCAGAGTGAGCAATACTTCAGCATCATCAGAATTAACCATCCACTAAATTCAATTTAATAAGGGCTGCATCACCCTCAGTGTTTCACCTTCATGCACAATTTATTATCATTTCATATGAAAAGCAAAAAGCTCAGAAAACACATATGCTATCACATTCCCAAAAAGAAAGCCCTTTTCCTGAGCTGTTTTCGATGCAACTCAGACTGTAATTGGGTGCCTCCTCAGATCGTCTGACACAGTGCACACTGAAAAGGAGATTAAAGACGAAATGTCATCAATAAAGTATACTGTACCCAGAAAAAAAAAAAAAGACAAAATGTCAGGGTTTACGGATCGTGAGAAATCCCCACATTCTCCTTCAGCCCCTCGGCCCTGACAAGGTGAGAAGGCCCAGGCCAGGACTCACTCCCAGGGCCTCTGTGGAAGCAGGCCCAGCCCCTGGCTCCCCTTGGCAGCTCTGCTTACCCCACAGATGTGGGAAGGATACCACGGCTTTATGGGATTCCAAAGCAAGACTGGAAGGGCACTTCATCTCATGTGCGTCTTTTCTTAACTTTTATTTTGTATTACTTTCTTCTGGCTGGCAAGAAAGGGAAACAGCAGGCACCACCGTAGTGCCCATAAGAAACTGCGAAAGAAAAGAAGTAAACTGTAAGAAGGGACTTATCCTTGACAGGAAAAGCTAATATTAGGAACATGAACAAGGGTGTAAAACATCATTTTGTTGGCCTCTAGTTAAAACGGTGCATCTGAGGTTATTTTATTTTTATTTTATTTTTAAGATTTTATTTATTTATTCATGAGAGACACAGAGAGAGAGGCAGAGACACAGGCAGAGGGAGAAGCAGGCCCCACGCAGGAAGCCCAGTGCGAGACTCGATCCTGGGACCCCAGGATCATGCCCTGGGCCAAAAGCAGCTGCTAAACAGCTGAGCCACTCAGGGATTCCCCTCTCTGAGATTATTTTAAATTCAGGATAAGGGCTATCTTGAGACTTCGTAGGAGGGTCCTGGTTAGATGTAGGTGATACAGATACAACGCTCCCATGGTTAAAAAAAAAAAAAAAAAGAAAAAAAAAACTAAGAATTTTAAGGATGGGGCAAGGGAACTAAATCTTGTTTAGCTTAGCACCAACTACACAGGCCAGCTGTGTGCTCATCTTGTTAGAGGGCGAGGCTCTCCCCTAGGGAAGCAGAAGCCAACCACCAGAGTGTTCTTTCCTGCATGGTACCAGCGTGCCAACAGGTGTGTGCAGTGGGCAAAGGCCACGGGTGCCCCACCAAGCCGGAGGCTCCCAGCAGCACTGACACACCGGAGTGACCCTCGGCCTCGTCTTGCACATTGAACAATAACTGAAATCCATCACAAGATCTCTTGCCAGTCCTCCTCAGTTAAATGGGTCTTTATTTTTAGAGAACAATGGGAATTATAGGAAGCTGGAGGTCTTACATCACAGAACTATAAATAGTCGCTGTGGAATGCGGCCCTATGTTTTTGTTTCTCGGTTTTGAAATGAAGTTGGTATTTGAGAGGGGTTTCTCATCTGCTGGGCCGTTTATGATGGCCCAATGACGTCATCTTATCTAGGTGATTAAGGGATTGTTTAGTTTTTCAATCAGACAAACCACTAGCTCTCAACGGGAATTTTAATCAGAAGGATGGCTTGCTGCGCTGAGGCCGTCCCGGCGAGCAGAGCATTACTGACCTTTCCTCCACAGGAAATTTAAATTTGTATCATTTGGCTGGTTAGGATTCCTGCCATTTCCCTGTGGATCAAGATTAGAGATGAACTTTCAGGCTCAGTCATACACTAAAAACACAAACACATAAGCTGTGAAAAGCCAGAAGCAGAAGGATGTGTTTCCCCTGATGCAAAGGTCACCGCTGTTTCTGCTCATTCATCCCAGCTGACCACGGGTTCCTATGCCTACTGCCCTCATTTAGGGAACTCAAATTGGAAAATAGCCATACTTATGGGTCCTCAGCATGTTCACTGCATTAAGATTATCTGCTATATTTAACCCAGCTCCCTCATTTGTATGTTAAGAAAAAAATATTTCCCTTGTGACAGACTAGACCTAACAGGACATTTTTTTTAATGTGTAAATGAGGTTATATTTATCAGAATAGTTCTGGTTTGGTCTAGAAAGTTTCTGACTTGTAGCAGCTAGAGAAAGAGAAAAAAAAAAAGGTAAATATTCCTTAGAGAAATCTCTGCTCTCAAAATAAGCAATTTCATGGCACAAATCCATAAATCAGCTGTGTCATCAAGTATTAATTAAATAGGTTGGGGGGGGCGTCACACAGAGAACAAGATCCTCTACCACAATAAAGTCAGTAAAAATTAACTTCGCTGACCTAGTGACCATGATCTACAGGATTAAATTTGCAATTGTTTTTGTATTTCCTAAACTGAATTCACAAACTGATGTAATTATGAACCAAAACCATCTCTGGGATCCCACTGAGCATTCACTTAATGACTTAGGACGGAAAGGAAAGATTGAACGGTCTTATTCCAGAACCAAATATGAAGCAGATGTAATAATTAAAAAAAAAGACTCAGGACTAAAGGTTTATTAAATCTTACTTAAAAGGTGATTTAAAAGGTGATGTTGTCTGAAACCAAGGTGAGGCTACATTTCCACCTCAACACTTATCTCTAAATTAATCTTCAATTTAATTGGTTTAGCTACACTGTAGTATCTGATTCCAAGAGGATATCCAATTAACTATTGGGAAACTTCAGGAAAATACTTAAATCTAACTTGTAACTAACATATAGGTCTAGGTTAGGAAGCAGTTTAGAAATGCTTTTTAAATATTTATAAATTTGATAATCCTATATTTTATAATCTGTAGGATTATAAAATACTTTGACGTTTGGTCTTGAAAGGGCTGGGATTTTTTTGTTTGTTGTTTGTTCTTAAAGATAATTAAATCAGTGGGCTAGAGAATGTCGTATCTTGAAAGGCAGGTTTGATTATGCATTGTTTTTATGAATTGCCTTCCCAATGAAAATGAGTCACACAAATGAGAGAAAGGAAAAGCATTTCAGATTTCAGCTAGGTGCAAATGCACAACTGCTTGACACTCTTCTTGGAAAAGCAATTCCGATTTGACGTTGGCAGCATCATTTCTAGCGCACAATATCAAAAATACCTTGAGAGAATGGCTTGTTCTTCACAGCAGAAGAATATGCCCCAAATTGTTTTCAGACTGAACTTTCACAGCGTGTGAAATGCCATAGCATTATTCTAATGATTAAAAAAAAAAATGAAAAGTCAATAAAAAAAAAAAGAGTGATGCATTCATCCTTAGTTATATGCCAAAGGTGAAGAGATGTCTTCCTTTATCATAAGCTGGAAAGAAAAAAATGAGTAACTACTGAACCAGACACTGTGCTAAGCAAAGACATGTCCACGTAAGCTCGCATCTCCACGATAGACTTAAAAAACTGAGTCTCCAATTCACTGGTTCAAGGTCATACAGCTCAACGGGTCAGTGCCAGGGTTCGTGCCCAGAATTCAAATCCAGGTTGTGTCCCATTTCAAAGGCCCCTGTTCTCTCCACCCCATAATCAGACTGACTTGGCTCCTTCCAGTTGTGGGGCTTTCAACTCAATGACTGAGCTTAGCAGTGCTGAGAGGCTGAGCCTCCTGAGAACACAGGTGGTTGCTTCCTTCACCTCACCTGGCTCCCTTCCCCCACCACCCTGCCCTCCAGATTCTGGGCAGGACACTCCTGTCCTCCCACTCTAGGCAAGCGGTGCATGCAAAGAGATTTTAAAGTCACTCTGGCATAATTACCCTAATCAACAAAAACGAAGTGCAGCTCAATTAAACTTTTGAGGAGAAAAGATTGTGTGGGAGTTAAATCAAGTGTAAGGTCAGGTTTTTGTAAGGTGCTCCAGATTCTCTCACCTTGCTCTAATTCTTGCATATTTCAGCAGTCACTTTTTTCTTTCTTTTTTTTTTTTTTTTTGGTGACTTCACAGAAATAACAAGTCATTTTAAAAATCCCGAGATGGTTACAAAAGTACTGTTAACACACACTGTGCCTCCGCATATAGCCCACAGCACTGAGAACATTGGGATAAACTTGGAAGACTACAATTGCAAAGTTATTTTTAAATCTAAACCAGGTGATAATTTAAAAAAAAAAAAAAGGAGAAGAGGTGAGTGTTACTGAACCAAGTTAGATTTCTCAGTTTCCACATTGTTTGCATTGCTCCTTTCATTTCTGGCACTATCAGTGTCATAAGGGTTTGAACAAATCTAGAGCAATTATCCGGAAGGCCTCACACATGGGCTGACTTGATCATCCTGAGGCCTTTTATTCACCTCTTTCTTAAACATCAAGTGAAATGATTTACTTGTGCGGATTCTTCATCTCCTTTTAGAATGGTAATTTCAAAGTTTCTTGAGTAGTAGTACATCAGTGATAGCAAATGACTATTATCAAATTGTCAAACAGATGATATCTTGCACGATAACCCAACCGCCTGAAACCTTTGGTTATACGTACACAAAACAAAGAGCATGCTATTTTTAATTTAAGGAAAACTCATGGGCTTCCTGAACATTAACCATTATCCTTAAAAGACTCCTAAAATTTGGTCTAGGGTCAATGCCCTGCGTGCACGCAGTAGGTTCTCAATGCATAATCTGAATGACCCCAGGCAGTTTCAACCTGGGAAATTGTCCGAGGGAAAATATATACATAAAACAGCGACTGATTTCAAAACGAGACATGGACAAAATGCATATGAGGAATGCCACGTATGAGGCAGGCCTGCAGAGGGGCAACGAGACTTCCCAGGTACGCTGAATGCAAGGCTGTGAGTGGGGAGTTGCTCATTAGATGGCCCACATAAACATGCTTGTTAGTACAGATTTTTATGGAGCAACCAACTGCACAGAGGGCTATTATAAACTTCGATTATGTATCTAAATTGGTATGAATGGAACACTGCTTTAAAAAGCCGTGAGGTACATAATGTTTCGAGAATTTCTATAATTTTGGAAAGGTCCCCTCACAGGCTCACCCTCCTCCACCCCACTGCTTCAGATGTTTTTATTAAAGCTAGCAGCTCAGAGGTATGGTGAATGCAGACTTAAGCCCAATGGGCTCTTCTGTCTACCATGTTCAACCAAATAAAAGTTGGCTTTTAAGTTTTTTGCCAGCATACCCAATCTTTCAGATAGATCACAAAACCTTAAAGAGAGGAATTAATAGCATTTGAGGCTCTGTTACAGAATGAAGAATCTATAGTTGTGCGTTAAAAAAATAAAAATAAATAAATGTGTGTTTACCTCCAAAGCTATGAAAAAGTAAGCTGTACCGGTCACAAGAGATTTTTGGGAAAAAAGATCAAAAGAGGGCTAATATATACATTTTTATATGACAACAGAAGACAAGCCAAATTCTCAGCGGATCTTGTCAAAGCCAGTTTGCACAGCGGCTAGACAATAAATAAGGGCATTGTTAGCAAGTCAGGAAAACTCCTGCAGAAGTCTTTGAAAATTTCCCCTCTAGGTTCTCAATTTACCCCGGGGCAAAACAAAACCAACCCTTAAACCAAAAATACACACTAGAAACTGGACCAGGGTGGGGCGCCCGGGTGGCTCAGTGGGTTAAGCATCTGACTCCTGGTTTTGGCTCAGGCCATGATCTCAGGGTCCTGAGATGGAGCCTCAGTGGGGGGTCTGGGGGAGAGAGTCTCTCCCTCGGCCCCTCCCCCACCACACCCCCAATTTCATGTGTGCATGTGCCTGCGCTCTCTAAAAATAAATAAATCTTGAAAGAAAGAAAGAGGGAAAAAGAAGAAGAAAGAAAGAAGAAAGAAAGAAAGAAAGAAAGAAAGAAAGAGAGAGAGAGAGAGAGAGAGAGAGAGAAGAAAGAAAGAAAGAAAGAAAGAAAGAAAGAAAGAAAGGAAGGAAGACCCTGGACCAGGCATTGAGAGGACAGCCAAGCAGGTGTAATGAAGAGATGTAAACATGGTACATGGACATATTTTCTTCTCTTCAAGGAGAGAAAGAGAATGATGAAAGGGACCTCGTGTCTTATTAAGTATCCCTAACACAGATGCCTTATGGGAAGCTAGCTGTGGCTACGTGTAGCCAAGTTAACTATGGCCAATGACTGTCGGAGGGACGGCCTAGTTATGCTGTGTAGTTGAGGAGAGGCCCCCAGTTGCCGGCAGCCCCTAAAGATGGGAAGAACAACGTGTGGGTCACCAGACGTGGGTCCTTGGACTACAGTCAACCCCCTGCTTTCTACTCCGTGCTTGAGCACGAGCAGCCCAGAGGGGCGGGGGGTCAGCTGCAGCTCTTAGGAGTTGTGACAGCATCAGGGCAAAGAGGGAGCTAGAAGCCACTTTCTACATGACTTTTTGTCCTTGTGATTTATCCTTTGTTGCCAAAGATGCTGGCAACAATATGTAGCACCAACCAGTCTCTGGTTTTACTCTCCACCCCCACCCCAACCCCCCAGGAGAGGAGAGCAACCATATGCACAATGTACCTGGCCGTGCAAGCGAAGTCCACCTCTGGGGAGATGTGATGTGTAAGGGCATCGCGGGCCGGAGAATGTGATCAGGAATTCTGCTAATGAGCTGGAAAAAAAAAAAAAAAAGGTCTTCGAACGATCAGAGATGGCTACCTGCAAGAATGGGGGTAAGAAGGTTCTTCACGGTAAAGCAGTATCATGCTCTCAAAAGACATGACTTGAAACCATGACCGAGAACGTGACCTCACTCAGCCACAAAAAAAGGATCCTGCCAATGGGCTGTTGGTGTTTCCCCACCGGTTCAGGAGTCCCTAAACCAAGAATATAATGTGTGCGAGGGTCACAAAACAAACTCCAGAAATCCATTGAGACAGATGGGTTCTGTTATGGTGTCTTTTAATTCCTAAACTGTATTAAGTCCTCAAACTGGGAGCTAGAAAGCAAAACCAAGAAACTTGAATAATACAGACCAGGGCCGAAGATTACTAGCAAGGAGATGTAGAGTAAGAATCAAAATAAGGCTCTCCATACATTTTTTTGAAAGGGTGGGTGGATCTAGAAAGGTTCAGTCCACAAATGCGAAGAAGCATCGAAGCCTACAGATACATGATAATAGCTTGGTCTTGGTGGTTCTGTTTCTGGCCCGGGTTTGTTTTTACAAACTTCATATAAATCCGTCGTAGCTCTCTGAGCACCCTGTGGCCTCCTAAGATCACCATCTGGTTCTCAACACACAAAGGAGCCTCCTCTCATTAGCGGCCACACGAAAGCCAGCACGACACAAATGAGGGATCTCATCCCACTTTTCTAGTCACAGCTTAGGAACAATTGTCATTTCCAGCACTTCCTGTGATTTCTCTGCACGGTGGCCTGGCCCGGTGGGGGAAGGTGGGCTTTTTCAGCTGTGTATCCTCTGGCATTTCTGTTCTAGTCAATTTTAGTCTATGTGCTGCTGAAGGGAGCACCAAAGCGTTCCTCCAAAACAAGGAAAGATTTAAAGAAAACCTGAAGGGGGAAAAGAAAATAATCCCCATCTTTTTCACTTTGAGGGCTTGCTCCAGGAAACATTTAAAAAATGAATTTCAGGGTAGGGTATAGCTAGGCCACATTATACCAAATGTAATAGCGTATGTCCTTTACCCTAAAAAAAAAAAAAAATCAATTTGTCATGTTTAAGGACTGTTTTTCTGAACTACCAGTGAGTCGCTTTATGTGGCCTGCTACAGAATAATTAATATTCAATCCTAGGACTATCCTTGTCCCTTAGAAATTTTTTTCATTTTAACTTCAGTCACTTAGTATAGGAGCATGACACCAAAACTGCACATGAAACACTGAGAGTGACAAAACCCAAACGTCATAAATATGACAAAGTATGATACAGAAACCTACCAAATAATGCACAGTCCTGGTGAGCCGCACTCAAAGACATGTCATGAGGAAGCTCCTTGCGAAAGCCACTTCCCACGTTAGCTCGATTTCTTATACGCATGATGTCAAGAATCCACACCTGGAAATGTACCTCTGACTCCAAATAATTAAAGCAAACATTCTCTCTGACCTCCTTAGCCGACTGCACCCCACCATGAGGAGCAGCCCAAGAGAAAACAAATCACCCAAATATCCATTTACTTATTCCCTCATAGCTCTCGCCTTCCCTGACCCCCACGATTCCAATATTTCAGTGAACTAACTACCCTCTTCTCGAACACAGCTCAGCAACCAAGGAGAAAGGGACAGGTAACAAGTGACCATTACTGCCATGCCATGATCCTTCTTCTTCTTTTTTTTTTTTTTAGAGATTTTATTATTTATTCATGAGACACACACATTGAGAGAGAGAGGCAGAGACACAGGCAGAGGGAGAAGCAGGCTCCAAGCAGGGAGTCCGACGCAGGACTCGATCCCGGGCCTTCAGGATCACACCCTGGGCCGAAGGCAGGTGCCAAACTGCTGAGCCACCCGGGGATTCCCACCATGTTCCTTCTTAGATTCAATTGTTAAGTTTTTGCCTTCCCCAAGCTTCCCCATGGAGGCATTTTTTCCCCATTCCACACAGATGGCCAACCAAGTAAACATATCCAAAAGAAGTCGGCCCTGCTACTGAGCAGCAACAAGACAGTTCTTTCGCAGACTTGGGTCCCCCAGGATTTCAGCTCCTCTTCTTACACTGCTGTTTATTCGATCCAACACCTGACCTGGCATGCATCTCAGGCCACCTTGCCCTTCTTCTCTCCAAGAAGAGTCACGTCCTCGGAGGTTGAAAGCTAGCTTCAGCCTTTCTGCACCCAGGGTGCCAGCATGTGCTCAGTAGAAACCCTGTCGGGGGGGGGGAGCAGCCCGGGTGGCTCAGCGGTTGAGCGCCGGCTTCAGCCCAGGGCATGATCCTGGAGACCTGGGATTGAGTCCCACGTCTGGCTCCCTGCCTGGGGCCTGCTTATCCCTCTGCCTGTGTCTCTGCCCCTCTCTCTCTCTGTGTGTCTCTCATGAATAAATAAATAAAAATCTTAAAAAAAAAAAAAGATAAAGAAAAAAAAAAAGAAACCCTGTGGGTGGGACACCTGGCTGGCTCAGTGGTTGAGCGTCTGCTTTAGGCTCAGGGCGTGATCCCGGGGTCCTGGGATCGAGTCCCACATCCCTGAGCACAATGTCTCTGTCTCTCTCTGTGTGTCTCTCATGAATAAATAAATAAAATCTTAAAAAAAAAAAAAGAAAAGAAACAAGAAACCCTATGGGTGATGGTAACAGGGATGGCCATTCTCCTCTGGGCTCTGGTAGGGAGCCAGAACCCAGAACAGCCTCCTACTCAGAAACATTCAGACCATTTGGGGGGTTCACACTATACCCTAACGTAGGGGGTGGGAGGGGGTGGTGAACAAATGGGTTTTACCTCCCGTGTAATTCTGATCAGTTCAGGAGCCGCTGCCCGAAGCGCTGGGTTGAGAAAGGCAGTGAAGCCACAGCTGGCCTGCGAGAGGGATGGCGCCCTGATGGGTTAGGGACGCCTGCCACAGCCGGGCCCGTCCTAGCTCTACCCACGTGGCCGAACTCTGGACTTCAGGCCGCCCAGAGCCTGGCTACGGCTCGGCCCTCTCCTGGCCGAAGCCTTAGACCGGGGACAGACGGCGGCTCAGATCTTCCAGGCAGGGAATCCTACGTAGCCTTTGATAGAAAAGTTTGGTGAAAAAAAGAAATAAAAAATAAAAATTAAAAATCAAAAAATTTTTTAAAAAAGGAAATGTTTGGCTTAGAAGGCTCCTCCTGGTGACTCAGACTTACAGGTCACGGTGCCCCGCCTGTGCTCCCTGCCCTCGCTGCCAGCTTTGCCGCAGAAGCAAGAGTGTCAGATCCAGTAGATGCTGCGATCTCCTGCCCCCGGAGCCCCCCCTCACCCTTGCTCTCCCGTGGATCTCCGCCCCAAGGACAAGCCCAAGCCCAGCGGGAACAGTGGAGACTCGGTCCCCAACTTTTCAAACTCTGAAATCATTTGGTAAAACCTTGCACAGAGTCGTGTCGCAGGGGTGACAATCTCCCCCAAAGGGAGCAAAGCAGTGGTCTCGGCGAACTCGAAATAACAGATCAAACCGATCCATCTTTTGTTCCTGGTAGTGTTCCCCTCAGCTAGAAAAATTCCTTAATTTTTTTTTTGTGTGTGTGATGTAAAAGATCAAAGAATCATTTTCCTAATTCTCTCTTTTTTTTTTTTTTAAATTTTACTTATTTATTCATGACAGAGAGAGGCAGAGACACAGGCAGAGGGAGAAGCAGGCTCCATGCAGGGAGCCCAACACGGGACTCGATCCCGGGTCTCCAGGATCAGGCGTCTGGCCCAAGGCAGGTGCTCAACCGCTGAGCCACCCGGGCTGCCCTCCTTTTCCTAATTCTTATCTAAAGAAGCGTTATTACAAAGCAAAGTACAATCTCTAGCTCAATAATCGAATTTACTGTATTTCTGAGGCAATCTTCATCAACTTGCACTTCCCTAATCAAATTACACTGTTTAAAGAGGGAATTGGGCTTGTCCCCTCTGCATTACAAGGTAGCGCTAATGCACAGCTTTGCTCTCTCTCTGCCCCAACCCTTGCAAAACATTTATGCTACTTGGGACACTGCCTCACAGCCTCTCCTTCTGCTTGCTCTGACTGAGAGCAAATCACTTAGGCCGGGGTCATTTAAAAGTTCCCCTAAAGTGTTTTCAACGGTTAAAAAAACAAAAAACAAAACTGTTTTCAACAGTTATAATGGAACAAAACTCTTTCCAAGATTTCTTTTTTAACATTTTGTTTAAATTTTATTGAGACCTCCTTGAAGTAAAATTTTGAATTGAACTGCTAAAACTGAGTAACATGAAATAATATGAATATGAAAATGAAATTAGCCTGTAGATAACTTATGAAAATGTCCCATTGAGACAGATTCTTGCTTTTTTGTTTATTCTATATTTATATGAAGCATAGCTATATATCAGAAGCTTTACTTAATAAAATGGAATATATACTTTTCAGATTATATTTTAATGGAAATTGAGGGCATGTTGTTCTGAGTAAATCTTTCCAAGATTTAAAAAAAAAAAAGTATGCTATAGAGTGAGAAAAGTATGTTTTTTCTCAAAAACTCAAAAAACATTCTTTGTTTAGTGAAAAGGCCAGTTTGCCTTTGTAAGTTAACTTACAGTCTTACGGAAGCTTCCCAAATCCCAAATAATGAAATTATTCAAATAATTATCACAGAGGAGGAAAAAGGCATGCACATGGGCCTCACGTGACAGAGGGAAGGGCCTGGAACAGTCCAGTGTGGGGGTTCTGAACCCGTGTACATTTTAATCCGTCCCCCACACTTCACAGGCCTTTTTCTTTCCTGACTGCTGACTCCAGGAGCCCTGGGGCCAGAGGTACAAACACAGCCAAGGAGAAGTCAGGGCCTCAAAAGCAGCTCCCCCCGGGCCGGCCCCAAGGGTGAAATCCTATCGCCACTTTATACATCAACCGAGCCTCTACAACACGGTATTTTGGCAAAAAAAGAAACCGACACATAAACTTACGTGGTGCTGCAATTCCTTTAAAGGCAGACACTGTAAGATGACATCAAGTGTCTTCTGGCCAGTAGGAGATATTAAACTGAATACAAATGGGGGCGGGGGAAGAGCCCTAAAGTAGACAGAAACCATGTCAAAGGTCTAAAGAATAAATAATTCTTATACATCCTTTTGTAAAACAAAGAACCCTTTCCTGATTGAAGCATTTCTCAAAGTTTGGGTGTTCATTTAAAATCTAAGCAATTCTAAAACTTGAAAAAAAGGGGGGGGCAGGGAAAGAACCTTATTCCCTCACTTGCATGTTATACTTCCCTTCATTAAGAAATAAACCAAGGGTGCCTGGGTGGCTCAGTGGTTGAGCTTCTGCTTTTGGCTCAGGTTGTGATCCTGGAGACCCGGGATCGAGTCCCACATCAGGCTCCTCCCTTCATGGAGCCTGCTTCTCCCTCCGCCTGTGTCTCTGCCTCTTTCTCTGTGTCTCTCATGAATAAATAAGGAAAATCTTTAAGAAAAAAAAGAAAAGAAAAGAAATAAACCAAGACCATGAAGAAGTCCGGGCAAAAAGAGACCCAGGCTAACCTTTTGCTCTTGGCGGGATACCACCTACTACAGGAGCACGACAGGGCCATGGCCTGCAGAGAAAGAAGGTGGAAAGCAGGAGCTGTCCCCACGCATTCTGCGAATTACAGACCCGGAGTTCCAAAACTCTCTTTCTAGGAAACTGATCCTTAAAATTAATTCTCTTTACTAAACCAGATCATCGCAAACGTGCCATATCTCAAACTTCCGTCCCTGTTCGTTTTGGCCACTGAGGCTCATGTGTCTTTCAGTGAAAACAAAACAAAACAAAACAAAACAGCTACATATTTTTATTTGGCAAAAACAAATTACGTGGGTGCATGGGCAGGGGACAGATCTCACAGGTACACAGCTGTGTTTCCCCAGGGACTGAATACATACCATAGCCATGAATATATCCTTTACCCTGAAACGCGAATGAGCACCAAAAGGAATTTTTGTTTTTGTTTTTTTTTTTTTTTTTTTTTTTTTTTACAAAAATGGGGCCTAAAAATAAGTCCTTAGGCAGAATTTTTGAACAGTAACTAGCCTGTTGATGATGGACCTTGTTTAAAGCACCACACAACAATGTGTGTTTACATCACCCTTTTTATTTCATAGTTAGAAATAATACAGTTCCACAGGGTAAATCATCAATAAATAACGGTGTTTAATCATTAAACGTAAAAATCCCAACTCTTTGGCATCTGACAGGATTCTATTTCTTGTCAAACTAGTGACTGTATAGATAGAGTTAATCTTAGTGATCATTCGTCAATACAATATGTTACAAAGGTGCAATTTACCTTAAAATATACAACAGCTGAAAATTTCCAGCCCCCCAAGAAGTGTGATCAAGTTGGTAAGATATGGGTCAACATCCCCAAGGCTCTTTCACGTTGTCTGCCTCGGTGAAAGAATAATAAATGTTGGTTAAGAGTTCCTAGGGTTTCCTAATAACTTATTCTGCTCTAGACAGAGTTTGCCATTCATCCTGGCCGAAGGAAAATCGTCTCTGCACCAGGAATGACCCACTCATTGATAAAAGGCGTTCTTACTTCAGAAAGCAAGGCTGCTAAGACCTAAGAAACTCACGGCCCCCAAACTAAAATTTAAAATAAGCAGGTCTACGCTGCCAGAAATGCCAATTCCGTAATAAATTGCACCTTCAAGAGTCAAAAAAGAAAAAAAAAAAAAAGAAATAGAAATGTTTACAAAAGGTTAAGTTACATACATGTCTCTCAAAATATACTCAAGAATAGTTTGAGCTGTATTTGTTACTAAAGCCAGGGCGTGATTTCTTTAGCAACAAATTAAACCAGTGCAATTGACATAAATTGTTAAGTAATCCAGGATTAACCCATTAAAACTGCAGAAGCACTTTAGGCTCCCACACTAATCCCAGAAACTGGAATTTCAAGGAGCGCGTGAGCTGCACAGAACTTAAACGGAATGACCCGATGCCATGCTGAATGGTGTCACTTCATACTCCGTTGAAGCATTCGGTTAGCAGAAGTCATGAGTCCTTCGATTAAAAATTCATTCACTTACAGAACATTCAGATGCAAACAGTATTATGCCTATCGTCCACAATTAAAAGAATCCTTTCCATTTTAAAGTCGCAGATGAAGTTTTAACTTAGAAAGTAAGCACGAAGGAAACTTTTTTTTTTTTTTTGAGCTTATGAAAACGTCGTATTGGAAACTTTCTGGAAAAAGCTTCCCCCCACCCATTGTAAAATAAATACTTTGTATCCCAAATTTAATTGTATTAAGACACACTTTAATAATGCTATAAAGAAATATTTTACAGCCATAGAGATCAATAACTTTCCATGCGGAAATAAAAAAATTCATTGCTCAATAATACTATTGAGGCAAGTGAAGAAAGATTATTCTCTTGTCGATCTGAAATGTTAAGTTTTTCAGTGCAAAACCAGTTATAAAATATTTAAACTCAATATTTAAAAATAAAAAGTGGTCCAATTCAGCAATGTTCAAGTTCTAAATCTCATAAAACAAATCATTACATACGTTTTATAGTAAAATACAGAGATTAAAGAAGTACTTGAGTACCTTAGTACATTAGATATAAATTTCTAATGGATCATACCAAGTCAGCAACAACCAAGCAGATTAACATTCCCCACCGGAGGGTCAGAATCATTTGCGGATGGTATTGCGGTGCCGAGGCCTCTTCCTCCTAGCTACAGAGCTGTACAAGCCAACGGCCGGCAGTCCGCTCTCCTCGCCAGGTGCGTGCTCTAGGATGATGTGCCCCCCCAAGTCCCTGTGATTTCGCTCCCGCGTTCGCATTCTGGTGCGCACACTGTGTGCGCCCCGGGAACACGTGGCTGCTACAGCCGTCTAGGATGCAAGAGTCCTGTACAGAGTCCCACGGCGGGCATTCCCCAGCCGGGCGCAGGCCCACCTGGGCTGGCCGCCCCTCGCCGCGCCTGCTCAGGTGTTGCTCCTGGCAAACACGCGGTCCCCCCTGAGGGTCAGGTGCTGCAGCTGGTACTGTAGCACTTCCGTGTCGGCTGGCTCCTTGATGCTCATTTTATCCAGGTTGAGGTAGTCCAGAGATTTGGAGTGGGCCCTCTTACCTTTGAGAAGACAGAGGGGCAGGGGCCCGTGCAGGGCCTTGCAAGGTTCGTAGGCCAAGGCCTTGGTGCACTTGTCGCCCGAGCTGGGCATCCGCCGCCGCCGCCGCCCGTTCACCGCCGGGATCTCGTAGGGCTGGTAGGAGCGGCCCCGGGCCTTGTACAGGCGGGAGGAGCGTGCCAGGCCGGCGTCCAGCTGCTTGGGGCGCAGGGAGGGCACGGCCTCGCCCTTGGCCTCCTCGCCTGCCGCGCGCTTATGGGCCAGCTTCAGGAGCTCTTCGCCGGTGGCGAAGCCCACCAGGTAGTTCGAGTCCATGTGCAGGATCTGGTAGCCCGCCACGGTCCGGCGCGCCGGCGAGCAGGGCGTGCTGGAGCAGCGCGGCCTCTCGGGCCCCGCCTTGCCCGGGGAGCAGGCCTCGGGCCCGGGCCCGGCGGCCGGGGCGCTGCGCGGCTCTCCGTTGACGTCCACCTCCATGTCGGGCACCGGGCCGCACACTCCTGAAAGGAAGCAGACGCACACGGTCAGGGCCAGGGCACGCACAGGGAGCGGCCCGGCCCGGGGGACCTTCAGGGCACACCTGCCAGGCCAGGCCAGGCACCTGCGACGCCCTCCCGCACAGGCCTGGGCGGCCGGGGGGTGGCCGTGCCCCTGCACCTGCCCTCCAGAACCCAAGGCCGGGCCGCAGGGACACGGACACCACACTTCTCCACGGGGCCCCACGCGGGACCCCGGGCCCAGCAGGCACGGGCCTCAGTCCGAAGCCAGCCCGAGGGCCACCCGCGGTCCCCCGAGAGCCCGCCACACGTTCCCAACTTGAACATGCACATGTTTGCATGCTTCCCATCACTGGATTCAAAGCAGGGGCTCAGCTCTTCCACCTACAATTGCTCTTTCAGTTGCGTGTGAGGGGCACGGAATGAAAGACAAAAATGGATGGATTTCTGCAAAGGTTCCCATAGGGGCCTAAAAAAATTTTTTTTTTTTTGAAGGCTTCAAATCCCAGTCTTAAGGGAAGGCCCCCCAAAAGTTGCCAGTGTTCTTCCTCCAACGTTCCCCACTGAATCACTAGAAGCAAACCATTTTGTAGTTTAAAAATAAACCCGAAACCCAGTAAATCAGGTCAGTTTTAATACTGAATACATATATAAAATATCAGAAAATATGCTGTTGATTTGCGAGTTATTTTATTTTGTGACACTCAAGACACTGCACTTTTGAACGGTTTCATAGATGCTAGAACGATTCTCAGCAGATGCTGATATTATTCATCAGGATGATCCCATCACGCAGTCTGGAAAAACCTCACTGACGAGAAGTACCACTAACAATGGCCAGGTTTCTAGAAAGCGGCAGTAAGCCGAATTTTGGAAAACAAAATACTAAGGGAAACTTGATCTCTACTTGATCATCAGTTAGGAATAGAAAATACAATTTTAAATATCTCAGATTGCTAATCAAAATCATGTCAAAGAGTAACCAACTTTAAAACGAAAAATGTATTGGAAAAGACTATTATATTAAATAACTCTTATACATCCTTTTGTAAAACAAATAACCCTTTGCTGATTGAAGCATTTCTCAAAGTTTGGGTGTTCATTTAAAATCTAAGCAATTCTAAAGCTTGAAAAAAAAAGGGGGGGGGGGCGGGGAAAGAGCTTTATTCCCTCACTTGCGTGCTATACTTCCCTTCATTAAGAAATAAACCAAGACTATGAAGAAGTCCCCGGGGTAGCATCCTGTCCTCACTGCAATCCACATCAAGAATGCAACTGAAAACTAACACTACACACTACCAAGGAGCCCCGAGATAGAGCAAATGCCAAAGGGATCCGCAGAGATTTACTTACTTCTTGCTCGGAATCTTCCTCTTTGTGGTTAATCAAAATATGGTAGCCCCTCCACCCTTCCAGGTTTAAAGTAAATGCCTTTATTCTATAATATTAATGTAAAAATAAATTCATATTTGATCGTGCGATTCCCTGCTCTATTAAAAGGACTGGGATATTAGGGGACCATGGGCTACCCTGATAAGCATGCGAACACCTGGAGATTTCTTCTCTCATCCACTTTCGAGGGCCCAAGCTTTGTCAAGCTTTATGCTGAATAAACAAATGTTTACACCAGTCTAGTACCTCCTTTCTCACTGATTCTAGACAGCCCAGAAGGAGCACAAGAGGATAGATCAAAGGCCCCCAAGCTACCTAACCCTGACAGGCAGCTACAGGCGGCAGGGGTAGAGGCTCTGACGGGCCATTCTGAAAGACAAGGAGAGGAGGGTCAGCGAGGCTAAGACAATCAGTGCTGTGGGGCAAACCGAGTGCACACACACACCCGGATGGGTATACCCCAAGTTAGAATCACCCATATGGTGACACCCAAGCAATCAGCCCACATTAGGTGACATAGTGGTCTAGGTGTCTTCCAAATCTGGGACTTCACGACAGTGCACAGACCACCACCAGGCACCTTACTGTGTTCTCATCTGGCACATTATAAACTCGCCCCAATCCAGGCAGTCACACTCCGCCCATGCGGATTCAGGTCATAACTCAACCAGAGGCAAGGCTGAACGTCATCCTCTATGCACCACCCCGCCGCCCCCGAGGGATAAAAATCACCAAACAGGGTAAGCGTGTACAAAATCACAATAAAGCCGAGCAGGTGCGGGCTTCTGCAGGCAGGATCATTAGACGTTAGCTCCTACCCTAAACCAGCACTGCTGCCTCAAGGCAGAAGATCAGGAATTCCCAGAATCTCTAGAGGAGGAGGAGAAAGGATGTCAGGATGCAAAGGTTTGAGAGCAAAAGGGAGGCAGAATGTATGAGCTAGAAAATGGGCACCCAGAAAATAAGAACATGGAAGACAGCAGGTGGAGTGACAGATAAAGGAATGTGATGATTCAAATTCCTTCAATTCAAAGAACTGCAATTTGGTGGGAAATGAAACAGATGCCAGGACACTGCCAAGAGGTGAGCAAGCACCGCAGCTTCAGCTTCCAGCAGCCACGATGTCGTAAGAAGACTCACGTGGGTTGGGCAAGACTACCCACTGGGACGTTCAGGCATCTACCTGACAGATAATGAATGATCTCACCCAGACTGTCAAACAGATAAAGACACGGAGGGAGTGTAAGAGCTCTGGAATTTTCAACCAAGGTGTAAGAAACCTACCATTATTTTGCTGAGGTAAACAACACATCCCCTGTGAGAAGACACCACCTAACCACAAAAGTTAAGAATGAGCATTTCCAATACACTCTAGCAAATATTTGGCCTAGTAACTAAGGTCAACACTGCACCAGATTTCTGAATTACAAGCTCAACTGTACTGGACAGAAAAATGCTTGTTTGAAGTATTATATATACAGCTGCAACCCTACTGAACTTCTCATGAACAACCCTGAATTCTGGAACTGTCTGCACATTTCAAAAACATCAGTACTTCTGTTCCAAACAGTAAGACAGTCTCAAAACCAACAGCTGTAAGGTGGCTTCATTGGTTTCTTCAGTGTATTGTCAAATGGAGGAGAACATCCTGAGATCTTAATATTCACGTGGGAAAGTCACGGTGCAACCACCCAACTCGTGCAAACTGTTTAGCTTTTTTTTATTTTTTTAAAGGATCCTTTTTACTTATAAACTGATTGCCCTTCTAAAGAGTCCCCGTGCGCATGACGAAGAAAGCTAGGTGGTGGCTGCCGTTCAGGAAAGAGAACGCTGACTGGCAACTATCTTGTTTTCAGCTAGGTGGAATGCTGACTAAGCAGCATGCCCTCCAGTCTTCGATGTGACCAAAAGCAAACTTCTTACGCTATTAAGTGCCTGAGAATTTCCCGACTGGATTTAAATCCTGGAGCAAGACCCTGGGAGCAGTTACAGCATCAACTTCCTCAGGTGATCTCTTAAATGAGCAGAAGTAGTACAGGAGCACATGTGAACAAGTCTAGCTACTTCCTAATTCTGCAATTCTACGAAAGAAAAAAGAAAGAGAAGAGAAGAGAAGAGAAGAGAAGAGAAGAGAAGAGAAGAGAAGAGAAGAGAGAAAAGAAAAAAGAGGGAAGGGAAGGGAAAAAGGAAAGAAAGAAAGAAAAGAAAAAAGAAAAGAAAAGAAAAGAAAAGAAAAGAAAGAAAAGAAAAGAAAAGAAAAAAGGGACACTAAAGACGGAGGTACAGTATTTCACACAGCAAAATTTCTTACTGAAAGCACTAGACCAGGGAGGGACACATGGGTGGCTCAGTTGGTTAAGCCAACTCTTGATTTTGGCTCCAGTCGTGACTTCAGGGGTCGCAGGATCGAGCCCTGTGATCGGCCGGCACTGGGTGTGGAGCCTGCTTACGATTCTCTCTCTCTCCCTCTGTCCCTCCTGCCCCACCTGCTCACTTGCTCATTTTTTTCTCTAAAAGAATAAATGAACAATAAATAAAAGCATGGATCAGGAAACATGGCTATCATGACTGCAACTGGAGATGGCCTGTGTTTAGCAGAATATTCTTCATATTTTACTGTGAAAAATCTGTTTATAGGTTCATTATTCTTAACAAACCATTCGTGACTAAGCGTTTTGTTTCCTACCTAAAATAAACCGTGCCTCACAAACGACTACTGCCAAGAAGAAAGATTACAAAGAACTCTTACAAATACCGCAAGTATGTGCAACAGGCGCCCACTCCCACTGCATCAATAAGAATAAACACGAACTGGGAAGTTAGGCACGATGCTAACTTCTGCAACTGCTGAACGCGAGAAATCAGAGAGCAACAAGATCCTTAGTGATCCCGTTAGTGATTTTCGTATGTAGCTCAAAGCAAAAATAAAAACCAGAAGCAGAAAAAGTGTTGCTAGTACAATAACAGAAGCAGCAAAAATTTCTGTCCATAGAAGAGTCTAGAACAAAAACTACAAAGAGAATATAGAAAGGTCCACTTGTAGTTGACTAAAACTTTGAAAAACTGAGCTTCTTAAGCAAGTTCCAGGAACATGTATGATTTTTAAAAAATGGCACGTCAAGGTCCTCAACATCAAATTCCTTCGCAATCTGATCCGTAACAAGTGTAATAACATATACTCACAAAGCAGGAAAGCTCTGACAGTGTCCCCAGGTGCCACCGGAGTTCTTTGAACTATAGGAGAATTCAAAACTAAACAAGACTAGAAAAGGTAACGCCTCAATATTTGCTAGAAAACTGTGCATGGTGCATATTTTAAAAACATGGGGTACAGTGTGCAATTAGGAATTTTGGCTGCAACCAACGCCGCCAGGCCCAAACCACAGCACGCATATAGGGGAATCTGCTCCACCATGGTGAGCACACTCAAGACTGTGACCTCCTGTGTGAAATCTGCTCAGCTTTGAACAATCCCCAAGAGGTCCAACTTCCCAAGTGTTTGGCACAAGGAACATTTAAAAAACGTTCGACTAGATGCCTCGACTCCTTAGACCAACGAGCTCTGAAAATAGCCAAGTTTCACAACCACCATTAACAAAGAACTCTTTTTGAGAAGTACTGCATTCTGGGAATTTTTTTTTTTTTAAATCGGGCTTATAAAAAAAAAAGTCATCATCAGTAATCAAAAAACTTGTTCCATATGCTTGAACCGTTTCTTAGTCACACACAGCAATTCTACTTAAGAGAAAACATATAGAACTGTCTAAATATACAGAACAAAAATGTCACCATGTGAACAAAGTCCTTTTCAAGAAATGATCCATTTGGAATAAAGCCGGCTCTTGGCAAATGGTCTCCTAAGCTTGACTATTGTTAATCTAGTAATATCTAGAACCACCCAGTTTCAATGCCAGAATCATCTTGGATTTCACTTGTGCAAAGCTTCTGATGATGAAAAGAGGACCCTGAAGCCGCGAAGGCAGGGGCTTGCCCAGAGCCTTGCAGGCATCCTGCTTCCATCAACGTCCTCACGCTGCGCTTGCTGCACATGGTTCCCATGGTTCCCCAACATCATCCAAGGAGCTTCAGGAAATACTGAGGCCTGTGCTCTACCTCAGATCTGTGATTTAATTCATCTGGGGGCACAGTCTAGACTCTAAGGTTTTCAAAAGGCTTCCAGAAGATTCTACCATGCAGACATGTTTGTCACTCCTCTAAGTCCCTGCCTTTTGTTTTATTTAAAATCAGTGATTACTGTCATACCAGTGGGTGCATTTCCGGCTGCTTCAAATTGCTAACAACCCATCCGTAAGCCTTCTAACTTACCGTGTCTAAGCCACTGGGGGCTTAAAAAGTATGTGGCAATCAAACTTGTTAAAACAGGATATAAAATAAAAATAAATCACTTGATCTTAGCCAAAAGGCCGAGAAGCGATAAAATAAAAATAAATCAGCACTGATTGAGAAGCAGGCCCCTCTATCTGCACACACCTTGGTACAGTCACTTTAGCTTCTCAGAAGCCTGTACCGAGGACAGCCCTTTGGAAAACCAGTTTTGCAATTACATACACAGTTAAATAAATGCATGTTACCCCACTTACCCTACTGGTAGGTATTTACCTAGGAAAAATGAAAATGTATGTTCACACAAAAGACGTTCACAAAGACCTGGACCTGAACGTGAATGTTTTTAAGGGTTTTTTTTTTTTTTTTTTCATAATCACCAAAAACTGGCAACAATCCAGATGTCCATCAACAGGGAAATGGGGACGCCTGGGTGGCTCAGCAGTTGAGCAGCTGCCTTTGGCTCAGGTCATGACCCCAGGGTCCTGGGATCCAGTCTCACATCGGGCTCCCTGCAGGGAGCCTGCTTCTCCCTCTGCCTGTGTATCTGCCTCTCTCTCTCTGTGTCTCTCATGAATAAATAAAACTTTTTTGAAAACCAAAAAAAACAAAGACCACAGGGAAATGGAAAAAGAAACTGCGCTCCATCCATACAACGGAGTATCACTCAGCAACAAAAAGGAGCAAAGTAGGATCACAACAGTGAAAGCAGCACACAGAAAACACTACATAGGTGTGATTCGATTTACATGACATTCTGGAAAACTAATGGGACAGTAATCAATCAATGATTGACAAAGGGAAGAGGGGACACACTATAAAGGGGGGCAGGCAATTTTAGGGGGTGACTACAATATTCTATATATGGACTGTAAGGCACATTCCACAACTGGATACATCTGTCAAGACTCTTCAGACTCTATAAAAGGGTGAATTTTACTATATACAAATTATACTTCAATTAAGTCTGACTTTAAACATGAAACAAATAAAAAAATGAAACAAATAAAAAAGAAGCCTGTCACATACTTCGGTCAAACGCTTGACCGTCCTAATTTGAAAATCCTTTAAATTACGTGGTCTGGGAATCAGAAGGAACTTTGATGGTTGTTCAGTCTACGTGTGAACACCTCCAATGACAGATAACTCACTACTCTTGAGTTGGTTCATTTCACCTTTTGCAGCTGTGCAAAAGATATAGATAAAGATACAGATATAACTATATCCATAGTTACGTTTATATACTTTTGTATATATGTGCGCATCTGAAGAAAAAGATACAGATGCACACACACATTCCTGCAACTTCCACCCACTGCTCCTGGTTTTGTGCTTTATTTAAATTACATGAGTTAATAACTCCACCACATTATTCCTTACTGAGTATCCTCTAAATGTATTTTGTACTTACGAGTTTTCAGACGTCTTGCTTTTTTTCCTCAAAACTGAAATTTTAGTAATGTTCTCATTTTCTCAATGTTTTAAAATGCACTGTCATAAGCCTGGTACGCTGTATCCACCTAATGAAACAAAAGTGTCTGGTTCTCCCCATCATTCTTTTGGCTGACTGCTAATCTGGAGGTCACTTATTATGAAACTAGATGCTTTTCCAGACTTTTTTTTTCCCAAGGACTTCCCCATCCCCACCCCACGGATTATGATCACCCTAATTCAAAGCAGGGACCGACAAAGATATTCCCCGAGTAGAAGGAGTCCCCAAAGCACGAACTCACACTAATTTTTAAAATGCTAAAAAGGTACAAAGATACTTATTCAATTGTTTTCACCTTCAAACCACAGAGTCACATGGATAACCATGTCAGCACAGATAGAGATGACACACCAGGAAAAAAAAACAACTAAAAGACAACAGCACTGCATAATTTTAACAAGTTTAAATTCAAGGTGTAATAAGAGGAAGGTCATACTGGCAGTGAACTGCTATATGACCAAGTGCAACTGATGCTCCCTTAAGTCACCCGTTTGCTACTCTTTACATATCATAACACACAACAAGGGCTTTTTGCAGATTTTATTGCCAATCTCTAGGGATTAGTGTTTTACTAACATTTCCCCAAAATCAGAGCAATAACCTCTTACCTAGTCTATTTTGAAATAGTATTCCATAAAACCACCTTTATCTTACAGGAATAAGATATAAGCTCCCCCTCAATCAGTAAGGCCAACCCCTTGAGATAATAATGTTAGCAATCTGCAGCAATACTTTCAGCTCTCATCATTCAAACTTTCATAATTGTAGTAGATATTTTTGCAGCAATATTCCAACATCTCACGTTCATCTGTTTATGCAGTCCTTAAAATGCATGATGATAATAGGTTCACACAACTGGTTAACAACAGAAAAAGCAAAATACAACTCACCAGTCTAAATCCCAGAAGATGTCACCGTACAATGTCCAATGAGTCCCAAGGGAACACAGGCATAATATTTTTTTCTGCTCTACTCCAGATACTAAACATGGAATATAAAAATAAGCCTTTAATTTAACAAGTAACGCAACTCAGAAAGCAATGATAACAATTCTAACTGCAACACAAGATGAAAGTAGCAGGAGGTGCCAACATCAGGTCCAGGTTATAGGGGATCCAATATTAATTCATTTAATTAAAGCAGTCTGACTCTGTTCAGCTAACGTAAACTTCATACATTTTCTCTGGTTTGTTCCTCTGCATTCTGCTGCTGACTTTCTACCTGGGGATGAGGTGCAGCTACCTGGACTAAACAGAGACACGACATTTGGGGGCTGAAATGTAGGTGATACCACCCAGGTCCCCTCCAGGTACTGGAGAGGCTCACCGCATCGTATGAAAAAAAATAACACAAAGGTTGGGGGGGGGGTCACAACAGGTTGTGGCCTGGCCTTGCTGACAACTGTGCCTCTTGACATTGCATGAAGAGCAATACTTGGAAGGAGGACGAAACCTTTCTTCCTCCCACATACGGTTGCTCCGCGGATCAAGAGAGATGAGGCAGGTGGACGCACTCTGCGAGCTGCAAAGCCCTTTAGGGACCAGCGATGTCATTGTGATGCAATTAATTTTTGGGGTCTACTCGTGTCAGCCCTACAATAGCCACAGGAATGTGCTTCCTAAGAGTACTCGGAGGCAAATGACTGCAAAGGCCTTGGAGAACACTTGCTCGTCCCTTTTTTTTTTTTTTTTTTTTTTAAAGAGAACACCACTTCGGTAGAGTCACCCCGTAGAGTCACCCCATCGCCTAAGATTTTGAGCATCTCCTCTGGGCCTTCCCTCGCCTGGGAGGTGATGACAGGAGGACCCCGGGGGGCACCCCCGGCCCCTCCCCGACCGCCCCCCCTCCCGGTGCCGGCCCCCCTGGGTCACCACGTCAGCATCTCCAGCTCAGGGAGCTGCTCCCGAAGGCCCGGGTGCCAGGAGACACGGCTGGGGGGAGGGGGGTCCCACTGCCCGTGGGCCTGGGGGGGCCCGTGAGCCTCAGGGAGGGACCGGGTGGGGGCGCCGGGCCGGGATGCAGCTCCACCCCCCCCTCCCCCGCCTGCTCCGCTCCTCCCACCGGCCTGTGTCCTGCAGCGGCTCCCGGGCTCAGAGGCCCCCGGCTGCAGGACCCCACCCGCTGCAGGACTCCAGCCGCGGCACCCCCCGGCCGACCAGCTGCCACCGAGCCTGCGGAGGCTCCGCCCCCCGGCCCCGGGCCGGTGCAGCACCCCTCCAGCCCCCCAATCCTGCAGCCCCCGGTCCCGCAGCCCTGCAGCCTCCCACAGCCCCGCAGCCCCGGGTCCCGCAGCCTGCACCTCCCCAGGCCCCCAATCCCGCAGCCCTGCAGGCCCACAGCCCCCACAGCCCTGCAACCCCGCACCTCCCCAGCCCCCCAATCCCACAGCCCTGCAACCCCGCACCTCCCCAGCCCCCACAGCCCCGCATCCCCCCGGGGGCCCAGCTCCGCAGCCCAGGTGCAGCCTCCCCGCCCGCCCAAGCCCCGGGGGCCGCTTGTTACGCGGCGACGCGGCCGGGAACTGTCCCCTCTGGTCCGCTGGCGTCACCGAGTCCCGAGTCCCGCGCTCTGCTGCGAAGCGGCCCCGCAGCCCCGAGGGAGCACAGGGCCGAGGTCTCAGCTGGCGGCTCGGGCGGGGGCAGCTCCAGCGGGGCCTGTGCACGGGGCAGGGGGGGGGCACACGCCTGCAGGTGACCACCCGTCGCCCCTCCGTCCCAGGCCCGCGGGGAGCCCGGGCCGGCTCAGGCCATGTGGGGACAAACATGGGAGCAAGCCGCGGGCCTTTCTCAGGGCCGCCTCCTCGGGCAGCGACAGTGATTGCATTCAGCCCTTCAGAAATTCCCATAGAAAACCCAGGAGCAGGAACACTGCAGAAATCCGGATCTGTCTTAATTCCAAGTAAAAAACAGTGTTGGAAAACACTGCAGAATCACACTGCCGCCATCACCCGATGTGTATTATGTCTTTGGGGACGTTCTCTTCTTTTCAAGCTTTTCAATGCACCAAAAAACTATTATTTTCCAACTTTTTTTTTTTTTTTCAAACAGCAAATGAAAAATCAACCTAAAACTTCATTCTGGATTTGAAAACAGAGGAGCCTTAAAGTAATTATCCAACACTTGCCCTGGAGCTACTGTGGAAGTCTAGGAAATGGTCGGTAATTTCATAGTAAACAAAGCGTAGTAACTGATTATCCCTGTTATAGCAGTGCCAAGCCAGAAATAGAAGACAAACACAGAGTCCAGGGAGCCACCCAGGCGCACCGAGGTGCAGGAGCTCCACTGCCTTTCTCATTTTTTAGTCATTGCTCACCGCTTACTTCTGTGCGTGGAACCACCTGCTATCTGTGCACAGGGGCGAAGAGAAGAGGAAAGATGATGAAAAAAAGGAAGAATTAAAAGCACAAGACCAGACACTAGTATTAAGAACAAGGCTTCTTGGGGATCCCTGGGTGGCTCAGCAGTTGGGCGCCTGCCTTTGGCCCAGGGCCTGATCCTGGAGACCCAGGATTAAGTCCCATGTTGGGCTCCCTGCATGGAGCCTGCTTCTCCCTCTGCCTGTGTCTTTGCTCCTCTCTCTCTCTCTCTCTCTGTGTGTCTCATGAATAGATGAATAAAATCTTTAAAAAAAAAAAAAAGAACAAGGCTTCTTAAAGAGATCGCCTATAAAGGAATCTACTTTAAAAACAAAAACAGTAAAACCAAGAACAACAACAACAAAAACTACAGTAAAGGCTTTATCCCATCTCCTACGAGAAATCAATATAATCGTAGTATGAAAGTTCCCAGAGACCGGGCTTTCTAATAAGAAGAAACCAATATTTTTGAACACCTGCTTTATGCCAAAAGCTGTAAGCAATTTATAGCTACTCCGCATGGAAAACACTACCCCCCCTTTGAAAGTATTCGACCAAGTAACACACTATTTGAGAGTTAGAAGAAGAATCCGAACGCCTACCCGTCTGACTCCAAAGCCCACGGGCACTGGCATAACAGGGATGACGAGTGAATACACTTTGTTTACTACGAAAGTACCCACCATTTCCTAAATTTCCCCTTCGGCTCCAGAGCAAGAGTAGATCATCACGTTAAGGTTCCCCTGCGTTCAAATCTAGAATAAAGTTTCAGACGGCAATGACATTTTTAGAATGCTTTAAAAATCTATGAATCTCTCACACTTGCAGCTGATTCTGGCCAATGTTTTGATCATGAAGGCTTGGCAAGGCATCAGCGGATCTCCTCTCAAAGACGGTCGTCAGCAAGAAGGAAAGGAACTCATGAGAAAGGCTTACAGGATGGACTAAATGCTTTGCAGAGACACAGACTTTAGGAAGCAGAGCAGGAGCTAGAATATATGCTTCTTCCAGCTACAAACAGCTGAAACGAACAGAAAACCCTGTGACATTCTCCCGGAAGCAATGAAAATAGGAAAAGGCGAGCATGGCCAAGGTCTTCCCGCAGGCCTCTGGGTAGGCAAGCCTTGAGTGACTAAGCAAAAGACACCCAACAGAGGACTGCAAATGAAGCTTCTGCAAATAGAAGAGTTTGCAAACATTAACTAGGAAGCGTGTCAAATTTCCCAGGCAGGGTGATAGATATCAAAACAGGTAAATAAAAGAATGTCTTTCAAAAGTAGGGTGGCCATATGTCTCCGTTCACAGCCAGGAACGCGGCATAATAATTTATAGCACCCCCTTTATCTCTCAAAAGTGTCCCAGTTTGACAATTATACTGTTATCCTACTCTAAAGTAATATTTAACAATGAAAAGGCAATGAATTAAAAGACTAGGAAGAAAAGGAATGGAAAGAGACCCTTCTGCTTGCACAGTAGTGTCCCATACAGATCTGAGTAGTTCACAGGGTGGATCCACTTGGCCATTCAATTATTCATTTACTCACATTCAACAAGATTTCTTGAGTCTTACTATATCCCAGCATTATACAGGCACTGGGGCAAATACAAAAAGTGAAGCTGGAGACCAGTCAAAAGGAGAGACAGACAGACAGACATGGCAATACATGGAATTCGAATACACAGAACAGTAAACCTGAATGGTACTGGGAACCCAGAGAAGGGAGTGTTTTTCCCTCAAACACACTCCACATGGAAGTGTTCATGCCCACACAATATCCCTGCATACAAAAAACCCTAAGTATCAGACTTCAGCACAGATCCACTGACAAAATAGCCATAAGAGAAACAATGAATGGACAGAGAACAAACTCATGGTTGACAGGAGGTGGGTGGGGGATGGGCTAAATGGGTATTGAGGAAGACACTGGTTATGATAAGCACTGGGTGTTCTATGTCAGTGAAGAATTACGAAAGTCTACTCCTGAAACCATTATTACACTATATGTTAACTAACTAGAATTTAAATAAAAAATTGGAAGAAAAAATTAAAAAAAAAAATTAGGGGCACCTGGATGGCTCAGTCAGTTAGGCATCTCTCTCTTGATTCCAACTCAGGTATTGATCTCAGGGTCGTGGGTTCACACCGTGTGTTGGACTCCACCATCAAGCCTACTTTAAAAAAATGTTTTTTTTTTTTTTTTCCAAAGAAAATTAAAATCTATCACTTCCAAATCAGATGGCCGGCTATAAATATGAGGCTAGCAAATAGCCCTTGTGAATTCTGGTAAAGTCCCACGAGTCATTGAAGATTATATGATGGGAAACAAGATAAATTTTAGGCAAAGAAAAATGGTAGGGTCTAAGTTCTGGGTTCTAATTCTAGATCCCCAAACACAAGGGGAAAAAAATGGAAAGAGGCAGTATTTCTCAGGGTAGCTATTTTTTTTAAATATTTTATTTATTTATTCATGAGAGACACAGAGAAAGAGAGACAGAGACACAGAGGGAGAAGCAGACTCCCTGCAGGGAGGCGACGTGGGACTCGATCCCAGGACTCCAGGATCACACCCTGGGCTGAGCCACCCAGGCGTCCCTCAGGGTAGCTATTTGAGGAGAGATCAATAATTTTAAAAAGCACTTGCAAAAAAACAGGGATTTTTAAAAGTTGCATTCAGACTAATGAAAATATTTTTTGACCACTCATCTCAAAGATTAGCCTAAAGACAAAGACAGAGACCAAAACATCTTTCAAGTAACAGAACACTGAGCAGCAACAAAGTGGTTTAACTGCCAAAGATACAACACACACAAGAGCAACACAATGCTTAGCTGTACCTACCCTCCACCCTCCTCCCAGGGAGGACTTTAATCTCACTTTTCTATTTGTAACTCATAAAAACTAAATCATCAATGATTTTTAAGAAGAGTTTTGGGTAGGGTGTGACTTTTCCGGAACCATCCTTGATCTTACAAGCAAATCATTATTAGCCTCACCAAGGTGGTATAGACAACACACAATTGGTTCAGGAAGACGCCCCCCCCCCAAAAAAAAAGTCTTGGTAGTATCAGTTCTCTTCATAGTAATCCCCTGAAAGTACAGCATTCTTTTTCCCTCTACATCTGCTAGTAGAAATTAAAGCTAGATCACCACTGTTGTCTCACCATTATGAAAAGTCACCCTTCTACTTTTAGAAAAAAAACATTTGGTTTCACTACAAATATGACTGCCAATAACTGGAACCGCAGGTCTACAGGCAGGCTTTACAAGAAACTTGCCTCCTAGGAAGCATAACCGAAATGGGACAGGTGCACACGGTGGAACTGGCTGACCTTCCACCGGGAAGCTTAAATCCAGAAGCTTATTTTGATAGGCTGGTGACGGAATCAGAGCTCTCTCTGGAGGAAAAAGAGCTGATTTCCTCCCCCCCACCCCCACCCCAGGATAAAAAGCAGCAACAGCAAAGAAAATCTCAACCCTGTTTATACAGTTTTGTTACTCCCACCGCACTACGTACTTTTAAGGGTGTGCAAGAGCTCTCCCGAGGATACAAAATCATACAGAGAAAGCGAACAAATTCGCTGACCATCATGCAAGGTCAACAAAAACCCCAGACATCTTACGTCCTGGAATAGTCACTATTAACCAGTCGCACTTGCAATGCACTAAAATGTGGACAGAAGCATATTCTATGCTCCAATCTCATCCAATCAAGAGGCCTCTGGGCCCGTTAACCCTTCTCGTTCATCCTGGTCATTTTGTGAAATGCAGGATGCATACACAGCTACATGGCAGAAACACTGAAATCTGTGAAACAGGCCCTGAACATCATCGCGTTGGCCTAAGTCATGGTCCTGAATTAGCAGAGTACCCCAAGCTTCTGCAATGATGACCCAGAGTGGGTTTTGAGACCTCTAAGAAAATAAACTTGGGGGAAGAGATCATCTCCATCTCCCTTAGTGTGTAACTTCCTCTACGGGGTGAAAAAAAAAATGCAACAGCTAACTACTCTAAATCGTTAAGGCGGCTCATCTGAGAAAAACCATGTCAGTCGAAGAGGCTGGTAACGTCAGAAATGCGGTGCCAGCAGGGCCCTCTCGTAAGGGCAGCGGGCGGGCGTGCAGTCAAAGGCTTCAGCCTCCATGCTTTCTCCAAGGATCACAAAGTTCCAGCCCCGGTTTTCCGTGGGCACAGCCACAGCCACACACACACACACGCACGCGCACGCACACTCTCGGCCTCGGGGCTCCGCCACGCAGCCCTCGCCCTCCCGGGGGCGCGGCGCGGCGAGGCAGGCCGACCCCGGGGATGCGGCCCGTCTGCAAGGGGACCAGGGCAGGGCCCCCGCGGCCTCCGCCAAGTCGGCGGATTCCACCGCCCGAGAGTTTGGCGGCTTCACAATGGGGCCGCCCGCCTGGCCCCCGGCCCGGCCCGGCCCTGCGCTCTCCTCCCGCCCCAAGCCCGCCCGCGACAGGTGGGGGGGACGCCCGGCGGCCAGTCCGCGCCGCACCCCCCCCCCCCCGGCACCGGCCCGTCCGCCCCGCGGCCCCGGCGGCCCCACGCCGCGCGCCCCCGGCGCACGCCCCCGCACACTCGCCCGCTGCACGCTCACCCGCTGCACACTCACCCGCTGCACACTCACGGCGCCGGCCCCACCCCTGGGCCGAGCAGCCGCGGCTCCCCGCACCCCGCTCCCCGCACCGGCCCCACCCAGCTCCCCACACCCCGGCGTCCCGCCCGCCCGGCGCCCCAGGACCAGCCCCCCGAGCCCCGGGCCCGAGGCCGCCCCCGCCCCCGCCCCCCGCGCGCCGCCGCCGACACGAGGCAGGGAGGAAGGGAGGAAGGGGCGGCGCCGCGACCCGCCGGGCACCCGCGCCCCGCAGCCCGCCCGCCGCCCGCCGCCTTCCCTGCGGCACAAAAGGCTGCAGGCGGCCCCTCCGGCCCCGCGCGACCTACCGGCGGCCCACGGCTCCGCCGCCGCGCCGGGCCCGGGCCTCGGACCGACCCCGGGCGGGAGGGAGGCGCGCCGGGGCCGCGGCGCACGGATCCGGGCACAGGCCGCCGGGCGCGCCAGCCGCGGACCCGCTCCTCGCCCGCCGCGCTCGCCGCCAGCGGCCGCCCGGCCTCGCCCCGCCCCTCCGCGCCCCCCCGCGCCCCGCCCCCCCGCGCTCCGCCCTCCGCGCGCCCCCCGCGCTCCGCCCTCCCCCTCCCCCCTCCGCGTTCCGCCCTCCGCGCGCCTCCCTGCGCCCCCCCCCCGCGCTCCGCCCTTCCCCTCCCCCCTCCACGCTCCGCCCTCCGCGCGCCTCCCTGCCCCCCCCCGCGCTCCGCCCCCCGCGCTCCGCCCTCACGCTCCGCCCTCCGCGCGCCTCCCGCGCCCCCCCCCGCGCTCGCCCTCCCCCTCCCCCCCTCCACGCTCCGCCTTCCACGCACCTCCCTGCGCCCCCCCCCGCGCTCCCCCCCGCGCTCCGCCCTCCCCCCTCCCCGCGCCTCCCTGCGCCCCCCCGCGCTCCCCCCCCGCGCTCCGCCCCCCGCGCTCCGCCTCCCTCCTCCCCCCGCCGCCCGCCACGCTCCGCCCTCACCCCCTTTCCTCCGCGCTCCGCCTTCCTCCCTCCGCCCTCCGCGCTCCGCTCCCCGCGCTCCGCCCTCCCCTCCCTCCACGCTCCGCCCTCCGCGCGCCTCCCTCCTCCCTCCTCCTCTTCCCTCCGCGCTCTGCCTTCCTCGCCCTGCGCTCCTTCCTCCTCCCTCCTCCTTTTCCCTCCTCCGTCCTCGCTCCGCCCTCTTCCTTCCTCCCTCCGCGCTCCTCCCTCCTCCCTCCTTTCTCCTCCGCGCTCCTCCCTCCTCCTCCTCCTCCTCCCTCCCCCTCCTCCCTCCCCCCTGGGCTGCACCCCCTCAGCCGTCAGCAGCGAGCCCGCCTCCGCGCGCCGCCACCCAGACACCCCGACGCAGGGGGCGGCGAGGGAAGGGCGCTCAGAGGCCTCAAGGGCCGGCGGGGCGGGGCGGGGCGGGGCGGCTGCGGGCGGGTTGGGGGGCAGGGGTCCGACACCCCGAGCCCGGCGGCACTCGCAGGCCTGGCGGCTGCGCGGCTCAGCCTCAGGGCCTGGGCGCCAGCACCCTAGCCGGGCCAGAGCCCCAATCATTATAGGGTCCGTCACGGAAATTGCGGGCCGAGGGGAATTCAAATTCAGATTCCCATGGAATCCACCACTTTGGGATCCTCACCCTTGATCTCTTCCATTCTCACGGGGAGGCTTTGCCTGGACCGAGCTTTTCTAGCCTCAGGTCCTCGGCGTCGCCTCTGCCCAACGAGTTAGCAAACTCCGGGGTAAGAATGTGAGTATTTGGCTCTCACTGTGTGGCCGGCCTTTGCTCAAGCTTTGCAGAGTTGCCCCTCTTGACAATTCCGTGATCGTACTTACCAAGTGCGATCCACCCTTTAAGGATTTGGGAAGTGTCATTCCCTTGAGGTCACACACCTAGTTAGTGCCTGAGCTGAGTCTGAGCCACAGAATTGCTTATAAATGTTCAATTCACGTTCCAGCCTCAATCCAAGAGAGTTTGTTACTGTTGTTTCTTTTTTTTTTTTAACCTAAATACCTTATCTGAACATAAAAGGCATAAACTTGGTGTAAATTAATACAAATGTAAGTAAGCCTTGGGTCAAAATTGTCCCAAAATCTGCATACGCCTCTGGTAACATAAAGGCAAGTAAATCAGCACAGCCCTGTTTCAACAGAGTGATGCCCGTGGGCTTCTACGCTAGAAGACGATTTACACCACCTTGCTGTGCCCTAAGGTAAGTCTGGGAAGGTAGAGGGAGAAGGAAACTTTGAAGAATATTCTCTAAGGAACAGTTTGAGAAAACAGAAATTACTTCATTTCCAACACTTGGTATGTATGTAATTTCGCAAATATAGGGCCTGGCCCGATAGACTATGTATTGGCTCCCTGCCTGGAGCCTGCTTCTCCCTCTGCCTGTGTCTCTGCCTCTCTCATGAATAAATAAATAAAATCTTTTTAAAAAGAAAAAAGAAAAGAATAAATAAATGAATGGATTTTTCTTTTTTTTTTTTTTTGCATCAGTTATCTCAGATTAGAATCTGACACAGTAGGGAATTATTCTGATGATCATTCTCATAAAACCACTTCCAAAATATTGTATATTAGGAAATGTCCTTTTGTACTGTCCTGTCTGAAATCTTAGAACCTTTTCGGGAGAATAACTTGTACTTGCCCTTTGCTCTAGAAGTTTGGCAATGTTCTTTGGCCAAAAGCAATAAAGTGCTGGATTGCCCTTAACTTGATGAGGCTCACGGCTAGCCCTCTTGAAGGGCTTGTCTCCAGATTGCCTCGCTCTCTGGGTGGTGCGTCCATCCCACCTTTGGCTTCTCACCCATCAAAGTTTCGGTGGATTTCTGAGTAGGGCAGAGAACACCTACCTAATAAACCAGTTCATGAGGCAGTTAATGACCCATAATAACAGTCTGTGTGGCCCCTCCGCGACAGGTCTCTGCCACCTAAAGACTGGGACGGGGTACTGCTTGGTTCATATCTGCGATGGCTCAGTAGGCCTGTGGCTGAGGGGAGGTGGGGAATGCAGAAGCTCTTCGCAGAGCTTGTTCGGGTTCTGTGAAAATCTAGTCAATCTACCAAGAAAAACGCCATGCCTACAAACAATAGACACAAATGTAGCAAAGACCTTGTGATCTGAAAGGCCTGCATCTGAGGAGTCCCATGCTCAGTGTCAAAAGGTCCCTGGTGTGACTTCCATCTTTGCCTCAAGCCACCTTTTCCAGAAAAGTCACTTGGAAGTGATGGTTGTCTGGGAAGGCTTATATTACATATGGACATAACAGTGTCACTTAGCACGCAGCCTGAGAGAGTAAGATGGGTAGGTTTGATAATAACACAAGGCGAGGGATCCCTGGGTGGCTCAGCGGTTTGGAGCCTGCCTTCAGCCCAGGGCGTGATCCTGGGGACCCAGGATCGAGTCCCACATCAGGCTTCCTGCACGGGGCCTGCTTCTCCCTCTGCCTGTGTCTCTGCCTCTCTCTCTCTGTGTGTCTCTCATGAATAAATAAATAAAATCTTTAAAACAAACAAAAATAACACAAGGCGAATATAAACTACAAAGCCAAGCATGTAAGAAATGCATCACAGCCTTTCCTCTAAACCCATTTGTTTCCAGCAGGGGCTAACCGGGCAAATGGAGACCACTTCAAGTATTTCCTATCAGACAACGAAACTCAAGGAAATGACCTCAGACGACACAAGAACTCAGGAGCTGGGCAGCGGTGGGTGAGGTTGTGCAGAAATGAGCAAGCATGGCCCCTTGCTGGAAACGGAAAGGGAGGAGACAGAGGGACTGGGGCCCAGGGGCCCGGCAGGATGGCCAACCTGGGAGCTGTGGCCACAGAGGAGAAACAGCTACTGCCACAGAAGACATTTATGGCAAGTGAAGGGGGGATCTGTGCTATACCTTTTCTTCTCCCCCACCCTCTCATCTCCTGCCAGCCAAAAGTAGGCCCCAGCCACCATGAGAACCAGGGAAACACCCTTCAGGGCAAGGGCACGGAATGTGCGTCTGAGGGCAAACAGGCCCTGAGTCAGCACATCTTTATATTTCACTTTCAAGGCTTCAGTCCTTCTTAAACGTTTTTTCCCCACTCCCATATAGGGTCAAAGATCCAAGAGTTCCATTCCAGGCCATGGGTAGGTGGGGATGATAGTGAGTAGGAGGAAGTCCTTTGGTTTATATGCCTCCATCCACAGAGTTTTTTAGTGTCCCTTCCCAGAGCTACCACCTACAGCCACACGCTGCAGTGTACAACTTGTCCATAGATGGGATGGCCCTGTCCTACGCACTTGAACCTTTAGGTCTCTCCTCCTCCAGCACCACAGTTGGAGCCAGAAAGAATATTTCTAAGGTCTCGGACTATCCTGTTAAGCCTCACACATTATAAGTCATTTGTATTTAGGGTTCTTTATCAAATATATGATCCATAAATGAAAAAAGAGATGCATCTCGTGCACATTGCTGAAAACAAAGCACTAGTGGCTCCATTAATATTAGAAAACGTAGACTTCAGATCAAAGAAAACCGACAGACAGAAAGGGATATTATAAAGTGATTAAAATGATCAACATACCCAAAAGACTAATGTCTAATGCACCAAATAGGAGAGCTGCAAATTATGTAAAACAGAAGCTGGTGGATCTGAACCAAGCATTACGCAAACATACAATTATAGGTGGAGACTTCAGCCCCCCTCTATTAAGAACTGGTAGAGCAACTAGACAATAAGTCAGCAAGGATCAAAAGCATCATCAATCAGTAGGATGTAGTTGACATCTCTGGAACACTCCATCCAAAAACAGAAGGCACAATCTTTTCAAATGGACTACCATGGACTACCAAGAAGGGCAATACCCTGGTTCATAAGTCAAATCTGAACACATTTAAAATAAATGCGGGGGATCCCTGGGTGGCTCAGCAGTGTAGGGCCTGCCTTGGGCCCAGGGCATGATCCTGGAGTTCCGGGATTGAGTCCCGCATCAGATTCCCTGCATGGAGCCTGCTTCTCCCTCTGCCTGTGTCTCTGCCTCTCTCTCTCTCTCTCTCTCTCTCTCTCTCTCTCGAATAAAAAAATAAATAAAATCTTTAAAAAAATAAAATAAATGCAATCATACTACATCTACTCCAACTACAATAAAATCAAACTAGAAATCAGTAACAGAAAGAAAACCAGGAAATGTCCAAGCACTTGGAACAAAACACCAAACTCCTGCACAGTCTGTGAATCACAGAGGAAGTCTTGAGAGAAATTTTTAAAATATATTTACTTAACTAAATGAAAGTGAAAATGAATTTCAGAACATGTGAGACAGGTAGAGCAATATGGAAAAGGAAATTTGTGGCACTGAAATGTGTACATTAGACTAGAGGACAATCTCCAATCTTAAGAATCAGAAAAAAAAAGAAAAAAAAAAGAAACTCAAAGTAAGCAGACAAGAAGAAATAATGAAGATCAGGACAGAAATCAATGGAATTGAACCAGAAAAACAATAGAGAAAATGAATGAAGTTGAAAACTGATTCTTTGAAAGAATCAATAAAATTCACAAATCTCTAGCAAAGCTAAGAAAAAAAGAGAAAATCCAATGATCAAAAATCAGGATTAAAACAGAGGATGTCACTATAGACCCTACAGACATTAAAAGGACAATAAAAAATACCAGGAACAACTCTATACTCATAAATTTGACAACCTCAATGAATTGGATCAGTTCCTTGAAAACTATAAACTACTACAATTTACCCTCTATGAAGTAGATAATATGAACAGCCATGTAACTATTAAAAGAATTTAATTCATAATTTTAAAACTTCCAAGAAAGCAATATTTTGGCCTAGAGAACTCCTGAAAAACTATCATACATTTAAAGAAGTTAATACCAACTCTGCGGTCCCTTTCAGAAACTAGAAGAGGAGTGAACACTTTCCAATTCATTTTATGAAGCTAATAGTACCCTGATACCAAAGTCAGAAAAAGACACTATTTGAAAAGAAATCTACAAATATCCCCTGTGAATATAATTGTGAAAAACTCAACAATATATTGGCAAATAAAAATCAGCAATATATAAAAAGAAGAAAAGAGAAAGAAGTATACACTATGAGTGAGTTTATTCCAGGGATGAAAGGGTAGTTTGATATTCAAAAATCAGTGTTATCAGGCAGCCCAGGTGGCTCAGCGGTTTAGCACCACCTTCAGCCCAGGGTGTGATCCTGGAGACCCAGGATCGAGTCCCATGTCGGGCTCCTTGTGTGGAGCCTGCTTCTCCCTCTGCCTGTGTCTCTGCCTCTCTCTCTCTCTCTCTCTCTCTGTGTGTGTGACTATCATAAATAAATTAAAAAAAAATTTAAGGGGGGCCAGGGGTGAAGGCTGTGATATTGCACCATAGAGAGGACCCTGTGGCACCCTACTATAGGTTACCAAGAGGGAATCTGGGTAAAGGGTTTATGGAATCTCTCTGTATTATTTCCTGTGACCGTAAAATAATTCAACATAACAAGCTTTAAAATACCGAAGGAATTTAAACGCAGCACATCTGCATCTTGATAACATATCTCGAGAAGCAGAGCCAAGAAGTGGAAAATAGGAGTTGCCCCCAGGGAGGAAAAGATGATGTCTGGGAACCGGAATGGTAGGTAATTCTTTTAGTATACATTCTTTTGTATATGTTGAATTTTAAATGATGCAAAATTAATGCCTATTCAAAGAATAGATTTTCACATATGCGTTTTGAAATTCTTCAACCAATCAAAGCCTGATGGTTTCCAGTTGTTAACAGTTTTGATTAATCTCTTAATTTTCTATTCAGAAACTACGTGAAGTGGCTTTTTTTACCCTCCTAATCAGTAACCTCGTGCGGTATTACAACTTCTTGTTCTTCCTAAACACTTAGCCCAAATCCTTCCTTCCTTCCTTTTTTTTTTTTTTTTTTACTTATGAAGATTCACTTTAATATGCTCTTTCTTTTCCAGAACAAAAAGAAGTCTGGGGCAAAATCCGCGTTCCCATTTGTTACTATCGCTGACCACTTCCTAAACTTCTATGTGAGCACCGGGGCAAGAACTGGATAATTACCTTAAGATTCCACTGCTTTCAGATCCAGAATGACATTTTAAGTTGAATTTTTTCCTTTGGTGTTGAAAAAAAAAACAACAGCTGGGAAAATACAACTGACCCTTGAAGACCATCAGTTCGAACTGCACCAGCTCATGTATACAGGGGTTTTTTAAAATGTGGATCCGGTACAGCACTGAAAATGTATTTTTTCTTCCTTGTGATTTTCTTAACATTCTCTCTTCTCCAGTGGACTTTACTGCAAGAATACAGGATACAATGCTACATACGCAAAATATGTGTTAATCGGTGGTTTATGGTTAGGTTAGGCCTCTGGTCCCCCACAGGCTCTCAGTAGCTGCGTTTTAGGAGGTCGGAAGGTATGTGCGGATTTCCGTGGCGGGAGGTTCTTCTAGGGTCAGCTGATCGTTATTTTCGGTGCATTGAAAAGCTTGAAAAGAAGAGTGTGTCCCCAAAGACATAACACACATCGGGTGACGGCGGCAGTGTGATTCTGCAGTGTTTTCCAAAACTGTTTTTTACTTAAAATTAAGACAGATCTGGATTTCTGCAGTGTTCCTGTTCCTGGGTTTTCTATGGGAATTTCTGAAGGGCTGAATGCAATCCCTGTCGCTGCAGGGAGGAGGTGGCCCTGAGAAAGGCCCGCGTGCTTGCTGTGTTACGCACTAGGTACCCCTCGGAAGCAACTTATCCTGTGATCTTAGGACAACCCCCCCCCCCCCCCCCGCCTCGAGAACCAAAGCCCACCTGGACTTTCTGCTGAAATTCCCTTCATGTTGTTCCAGGGTGACTATCTCGTTGAAAACCCGGCTGGGACGGTTCCACTTTCTGGATTGCGCTCCTTGGAGAAAGGGGATGGAAGCAGGGCCAGAGAAGTCCCCGTGGGGCAGGCAGTAGGCTGTAGGGGATGGAGAACATTGGCAGCAAGGATGAAGAAGGCAGAAGGACAAGACAGAAATAGTGGGTGCTCTTAAATGACCCCTTCTGAGGGGCTGAACTTGCCTCCCCGCGCCACTAGGGAAACAGGCGTATCTGAGGTATAATATTTAAAGCTCTTATCCTTGGCGGTAATTAATTTCCTTTAATTATTCCTCATTCTTTAGAGGAAACTGTTCCACCCATGCAGCCTTGACTGCAGGTGCTTGGGGGGAATTGGACCATATAGTTAAAGAGAACACAGTGTGGGATTTCCAACCAGGGGAACAGGGAGTCGGGCCTGTACCCTGGTGGCACAAGCAGGGAGCTCTGGCCACACACGGCCTGGGGGATGGGGAGCCGTGCAGAGGATGCGGCATGGAGGCGCAGGTGCCAAGCTCAGGATTGGGGGGGGGGCGGCTATGGAATGACCTTTCTCCCTGGCAAATCTCCCCAAGAGTAACAGGGAGAGGTCGCCACCCAGGTCGCACTCTGTACACACAGCACAGCCCTTCTTACCACCCGGAAACCACCCCTGATCCAAGGAGCCCCCGTTCCCACCTTGGCTTCCCCCTTCTCATCCTGGCGCTGCCTTTCATCGGGAACAAACTTCCAATGTCGAAGAATCGTCGGCTGTGTCATCATCTAACCAGAGGAGACAAGTCACCCTGAGGCCCCCTTAACAGGTTAGCTGCTAAGTCAGCAGCCTGACGGCAGGAGCGCCCGGCGTGCACCTGAGCACCTCCTAACTGAAGGTGGCCCAACAGAGCCCCGGTTCCTGCACATGTGGCCTCATGTACCTGGACCCAAATCTGAGAATCTGGAAGGGACATCCTTCATCTTTCTGTATTTCTGTGTTGTGTCGACAGCCACAGGTGTTCCCCGGGTTTCTGAAAGGTAGAGAGGAAACACGGAACACACCTCTCGGCTGGTAAGTTTCCTGCTGAAGTCCCCACAGCAACGTGTAATGTCAAACGTTCTCGTTCCGAAGTATTCTGTGCTTGCTGATGCACAGTTTGCAAACAATAAGTTCTTTGTCCAAACTCTAGTGTAGTCAGAAGGTCAGTCGAATCACAAGCTTTCATATACACGTGTCTGTAACGTTGCACACGCATTAATGCACCACGACACCAGTGATTATCGTTTCTCGGACTTCTTGGAACTCTAAGGGATTTTTATATTGAAGTTATCATCCTACTTTATTACTTCTTTCATTTATATTTATATTATTTATTCTCATTGTATTATATATTTTATATTTACATTAGATATTAAATTATATTTTCTGGGGCAGCCCCGGTGGCCCAGTGGTTTAGTGCCGCCTTCAGCCTGGAGTGTGATCCTGGAGACCCAGGATCGAGTCCCACGTCGGGCTCCCTGCGTGGAGCCTGCTTCTCCCTCTGCCTGTCTCTCTCTCTCTCTCTCTCTCTCTCTCTGTGTGTGTGTCTCTCACGAATAAATAAATAAAATCTTTTTTAAAAATTATATTTTCAATTTATATTTATTACTATAATGAAGTAACATCCTACTAAATTCAGCAGAATTTGTGAATAGAAGACTCCTAGGCACTGAATGGCATAAATCTCAAGGGTCACTAATCTCTCCCTCTCTATAGTCATTGATGAAAATGACAGTCAGGAGACTGGAGGACACGCCTTCTGTTACACATGACAAAGGCTTGGATATGTTGAGATGTATATATCTGTAAGGGAGAAACTAATATTCAAAAGGCATCCCGCAGTTTCTTTTCTCTCATCCTATGCTTCGGTTGATGATCTTTCAACTGTAAAAAATCAAGTTATCCATTTCCTGGAAAAATTCACCACCCAAAGTCATCTAAGACACATTTGGAGTAGAAAGTACACTTAATCACTTCTCAAGGAAAATATTTCTTCCTGGTGGGGAGAGCAATTGGATACTAGAAGCCACTTATTTAGAATTCGAGTAAGAACTACACATGCCTTCCTAGGTTTGGGTCAGATCATCCAGGTCCTCTTGTCAGCCCATTTGGACCTCTCTTTCCTGGACAATCTGAAGACAAGAGCTCCAAATGGTTCTCAAGCCTAGGTTTCCAAGCCACCCTTTCTGTCCTTTGAACATCTAAGTGTCTACCTGGAAAGCCCTCCCCTGTCTTACAGAGAAAGCCTCTCCCTATTATCCTCTTTTTAAATATTTGACAGCTTCTTGTTTTTTGAGGAAGTGGTACCTCCACCCACCGCAATTTGGTGAGTTTACTCAACGTGTTATTATATCATATGGTATTTAAGTCCCATAAGCAAACTGTAGGATGACTGTGACTTCCTTATAAGGCATTGTGATTTTTGCGCTATCACTTTACTGATTAGTTTTGAAACTTAGGTTCATTCTTATTGACTCATCAGCCAGAAATCATAAATCTGCTCTCTGGTTCCCGTGCTCCTCAGTAACATAGCCATCTTGGGGATGCCGTATTATTTACTTTATTATAGTTACCAGGCAAAAGAAAGCTTTTGTTTTCCTGTGCTAAATCATCAGAGTCAGAAAGAAAGAGTTGGCTCTTAAAATCACACTGTGCATGTTTAAGGTTGGTCCTTACATCAAACCTGGGGTGTGTGTGTGGGTGTGTGGGTATAAGAGAGAGAGAGAGCGAGCTAGAGAAAGGGAGAAAAAACATTTCTATGTTCCTGGAAGAGTTGCTGATCATCCTCTTCCCCCTAAAACTAGACTAACATGATCATATCTCTGTAGTCACATTTTTTGTCCTTGCCTTTCCATTGCTACAAATCCCGGATCAGAACTTTCCTCATTCCCATATCCTGGGAGCATACCGGTGACATACGATAAATATCTTCAACACCTTCATGGTCCAGATTCTTTTCCCTCAAATCCCCTAGTCCCCAGGATATTCAACACAGAACTGTTGAGCAGGGAGCAGTTGCTCACCAGTCTTGGGGGCTTCTGGAAAGTACAGGTCAGGGATCAAACCTTTTCTTCTCCTTTATCACCATCATTCGGTGCTAGTACACAGTGAGTACTCAGTACATATTAAGGAAGGCAAAGAAGGAAGGAGCATTTTGCAAATGATCTAGCAAAAAAAAAAAACCAACCAACCAACCAACCAAACAAACAAACAAACAAACAAAAAAACAGAAAGCCCCCAAACTAGGCACTTACATGTTAAGATATGGTATAAGGGGTTGGTGGCCAAGGAAATCCCAATACTTCAGACAATCAGAAACAAGACCGCCGTCTTATACATGTGGGGCAGTGGGCAAAATTATCTGCATGTGAGAGTGGTGATGATAGAGATGATGATGATGATAATTCGTATTTAAACTTACTGATTTTTAACTGGAGGACTAAAAAACAATGAGGAGAGAGCAAACTTTTGATTGGTTATAATAATATTACTTACAATCATTTACGTGAACTACTTCCATCTAAGCCAGATTGCTTTGTAATATGATAATGATGATAAACAATTTTCATAGGCAAAATGATTTTCATTATAATTTTATCCTCACCCTCAGAGCATTAATCCATGCATACCTCTTCATAGCTGTCACATAGCATGGTGATAACGTTTCTTCAGAAGACTGCTTTTTAAAAGAGTCGAAGGAAATATTGCATCTATTCAAGGAAAAAAAATCTATTTTCCCCGGCCATGGTAAACAAGTTATTTTGCTCTTTTAGTCAGATCCCCAAACCAGGTTGGATCCTCTTCACAATCGACCTTGGCCAACAAGTGCTGTTTTTTTTTTTTTTTTTTTTTTTTTAAATTTTTTATTTATTTATGATAGTCACACAGAGAGAGAGAGGCAGAGACACAGGCAGAGGGAAAAGCAGGCTCCACGCACCGGGAGCCGGACGTGGGATTCGATCCCAGGTCTCCAGGATCACGCCCTGGGCCAAAGTCAGGCGCCAAACCACTGCGCCACCCAGGGATCCCAACAAGTGCTGTTTTGTTTCAGTTGCCCACAAGCTGATTGCACAGAAAGTGAGCACTGAAAAAAAAAAAAAAAAAAAGCACTTTCTCATGAACAGTACGTACAGGGATAAGATGAATCACGGTCGGAAGACCTGATTTGCTTTTCCTGAAAAATCTTTTTGTCCTTGACATTCTTAAATTTCATAGACCATGCCTAACTGTGGCTTTTTCTTTACTTCTCATGTCTGTCCCGCTCTGTTTTTTTTTTTTTTTTTTTTTTTTTTCACTGAAAACGTTCAGCTTTCAGTCTGGGGCCTCGATCACCATTGTTTCTTCAATATTAAACCGTCTATTTCTGACACTCCTACTATCCAGATGTGAGCCTTTCCACGGATTGCTTCCGCCTCTACTTGGCTTGGCGTCTCTTTTCTATTTTCTGTGTCCTTATTTTCACCTGTTCCCTCTGGGAAGGAGCCTCCATCACATTTCCAATGGGTTCATTAATTCTACAGCTATACCAACCCTACTTTTAATCCCATCCATGGTGCTCCTATACTTTTTTACACATAATGTTTCCAACCTGTATCTTTTTACATTTTCTTTTTATCGTTTCATGTTGGTGATATTGTTCCCAATCCATTTGAGTGTGTTTACAATGCCTGTTTTGAACCCTTGTCCCATCAGTTGTAAAACTTCCTCTTTTAATGAACTCTGTAATCCAGTTTGCTGTTTTCTTTTTAAAAAGCTGAGCTCCTTGGTTATCTCTTTATTTTAATCAGTTAATAATCCTATTGGAATATTCATTGCTCTGTCCAGCAACCTAGATGGAGGAAGGCCAAGCGTCCAACACCAGGCTAGGCCTGACCTGATGTCCTTCAATTGTCCACGGGGCAGGAGAGAGGTGTGAGCCTGGAGGTGGAGTGCCGGGGACATCCAAGAAACATCTTAGTTCGTGTCGCCAGTCCCGGAGATTTGGGTGAGGAAGGCAGACGAAGAGAAGTGACCATTCAAGAACTATCAACCCTCACTCACTTTTTGGAAACTCCTAACCAATATTCAGACTGCCAAGATTTTACACCTGAGGTCACCTGCATCTGTGTGGATCCTGGCACCATCGATGGCCCTGAGGCAAGGTAGAGAATGCCCTAGACTAGGACTGTGGTGCCCTCACACAACGGTTCAAAACGGCCCTCAGCCAGCCCAGAAATTTCCTTTTTTTTTATTGTTCTTTTTTAACATTTAAATTCAATTGATGAACAAATAGTATATTATTAGTTTCAGAGGTAGAGGTCAGAGATTCATCAATCTTCTATAACACCCAGTGCTCAGAACATCACGTGTCCTCCTTGATGCCCATCACCCAGTTACCCCATCCCCCTACCCCCTCTCCTCCAGCAACCCTGTTTGTTTCCTATGATTAAAAGTCTCTTAAGGTTTGTCTCCCTCACTGATTTCGTCTTGCTTTATTTTTTCCTCCCCTCCTATGATCCTCTGTTTTGTTTCTTAAATTTCCACATGACTGAGATCATATAATTCTCTTCTCAGATGGACTTATTTCACTTAGCATAATGCCTTCTAGTTCTAGTTCTATGTCATTGTAATAGGTGAGATTTTATTTTCCGATGGCCAAGTAATTTTCCATTATATATATAATATATATACCATAATATATATAATATATATACACCACATCTTCTTTATTAATTCATCTGTTGATGGACATCTGCCACCCAGAAATTTCTGACAGCTTCATGTCTATCCTTATGTTTCTACTTCCGTTGACCCTGATCTGGGGGGAGTGATCTTGTGGTGCTTCATGGCACAATGCCTAGATTGGGAGGGGTGATTAAAATTTGCTTTACTCCAACTCCATATAAGATCCTTTGTAGCATTCCAGCGCTTCATAAAAATGGTTAACATTTTGTATAGGCCTGCAGCGATAAGATGCTTCATTGCAATGTGCAGATAATTGCAACGTGGAACCTTCAGGCATGTAAATGGTCTTCCATGATAATATATATTAAGGATGCGAGATTGGAGATGGTAAATCAATGCATACCGCCAAAACACGTGGCCGTGTTTATTTATCTCTTCCATCTGACACGCATGATTGTCTTGTTGTTCAGATCCAGAAAGAGAAAGTCCTTTAAGATGGCATCCTACCTATTTGTGAACCACCACACGCCCACCAAAACCGGGCTGGCGGAAATAGCTTTCGCTGCTCTGATACATAACAGTGCTAACTTCTGGCTTCCCTTATTAGTCAAGACAGCTACACGTATGCTTTAAAAACACTCAACCCTCAAAGCCCAGTCCTTTCACACCACACAAGTTCACATTTCTCTCATGTCACATGTCACCATAAAAATGCTCCGCTTCGTGTAGTCATTCAAGGACACAGGCTGATGGACGTTCCAATAAGCCAACATATGGTGGGAGGAGGACGAGAAGGGACATCATAAATCTGCTCTTCTGTGCCTGGGCAGAGTTGATACCTGCCACTGCCGTTCAAAGCTCATTGGCTAGAACTAGTTAAATTACTGGGTGTGCCTGCAGGAGGGCTGGAATCTGCTGTTTTCCATATGCCTGAAAGGAGAGGAGATTGGATATCGATGAGCACTGGTGTTGTCCACCACAGGTCCTCAGTGCTGTGTCAATATATTTATGATATAAGCTTGATTTCCAAGATGACACCCTGCTCAGATGCACCTCTGAGCTTTTTTTTTTTTTTTTACCATTTTTTCCTGTTTTTCAGTGGATTTACTTCTTCTACATCTTTTATGTTTCCCAAGGTTCAGTTTCTAGCCATATGCTACTTTTCTCATGCACTATTTTTCTTGAAGCTTTAAGAATCATCTATCATGGTGTTTCTCATAGTTCCTTAACTATAGAAGTTCAATAAATACTGAATTATTGATGAACTAATTAAATATCAGCTCATTTATCAGCTAAATGATGACTATAGGAATTCCGTATTTCGTATGCATATTCAGTGGTCTTTTATACTTCATAGTAGAAATTTTCAGCACCCTACCTCTTTTTTCTCATAATACTCCCCTCTATACATTTTTTCGCCTTAACACTTTACTATTTAAAAAAAAAAGTATTTGCTCTATAATGAATTCTGGCCTTTGAGAAACCAGAGTTTGTAAATAATAATAGCATGAGGATATTCGAATGATAAAAAGGAAACAAGAAAACAAAGTACTATTTTTTATTTTTTACTTCAAACCATTTACTATCCTCATTTTTAGTTGTCTCTAATCAATGTTAAACAAATAATGCTAACTTCAATGCCAAAATAAGTTTGGAAACAGTATTTAATTTTTTTAGTATCTTCAATTAGAAGCTGTGTAAGAGTAGTGTTTTTCATAAATAGTAGCAACTTTTAGGGCTATGGGGCCAAAAAACCCAATTTTTAAAATATGGAAAGTTATGGGTGCCTGGGTGGCTCAGTCAGTTAAGCATCTGCCTTCCATTCAAGTCATGACCCCAGGGTCCAGCCCGAGCTCCGAGTCTGGTTCCTGGCTCAGTAGGGTAACTGTTTCTCCCTCTGCTGCTCCCCCTGCCTGTGCTCTGTCTCTCTCTCTCAAATAAATAAATAAAATCTTTTAAATATATATATTGAAATTTGGGGCGCCTGAGTGGCTCAGTTGGTTGAGCCTTGGAATCTTGATTTTTGGCTCAGGTCATGATCTCAGGGTTGTGAGATCGAGCCCTGCATCAGGCTCTGCATTGGTCATGCAGCCTGCTTGAGAATTTCTCTCCCTCTCCTTCTGCTGCTCCCCACTTATGAGCTGCCTCTCTCTCTCTCTAAAAATAAGTAAAATATTGAAAGTTATTTTCATTATGACTTTTGCAGGAATACATAATTAAAAAAAGTTCATTGATTTACTTTTTAAAGGTATCTGTTGAACACAACTGTACTTAAGGCATCTTAATAAATTGACTTAAATCTCTGACATTCAGTCACCAATGAATAGGTTTCTAAAAATCTATCTAATCCTCTTAGATGGATTTAAATTTGTATGTTTCTTAGTGTGTAATATGTATGAATATATATAGACACATGTACATGTATGTATCTATATCCATATATCTAGAGATGATGTGGCTCTTGTTCTTGCTGTTTTGCCTTTGTGTTCCATGGGCCAGAAAAACTCATTTCTTGTGTTGTTTTTTGTTTGTTTAGTTCAAAAATGTATCAGAAGAAAACTGGGATTCTCTATGCAATCAGAAGTAAACTTTTTACCCCATACCAAACATTTTCATTGAAAGATTATTTATAAAACAGATTTGTTTTCAACTAAATTATATTGCATCTCTGCTATAACTGCTAGAGTGCTAAATGCTTTTACCTTTCATACTTTTTATAAGGAGCTAGAAAACAGTACCTGATATACAAAAAAAAAATCGTATCTATTACGAATTTTTATAGATTTATTGGAGTATAATTAAAACAAAACAAATCACACTTATTTAAAAAGTACCCTTTGATAAGTACTGATATAGGTACATACTTGTGAAGCCATCCCAACAATCAAGATAACGAAGCTATGCATCAGCTCGAGGGTTGCCTCGTGCCTTTGTCATCTTTCTTCCACAGTGATCTGCATCGCCGCCCTACCCCCACCCAGGCAGCCAGTGATCTGCTCTGTCATTAGATTTGTTTTCATATTTTAATATGTGACATACATGGAATGAGATGTGTGATGTGTGGATCCTTTTTTTTTTTTTTTTTGCCTGGCTTCTTACACTCATCAGTTATATGGAGACTCGTTCCTGTCGCTGCGGGCATCTATAGTTTTTTTCTATTTTAATGCTGAATAGTATTCCATGGTATGGATATCAAAATCTGTTTATCCCTTCACCTGTTTGTAGACATTACAAATGAAGCTGCTATGAGCACTCAGTTTCAAGAATTTGCATGCACACATTCATTTATTGTGGTTGGGTATCTAGGAGTGGAAGGACTGGGTCATATGATACATATGTGTGTATTTTTTAATGCAGGTGTCAAGCTCTTCTCCAGAGTGGCCATAACATTTTACACTCTCACTAGCAGTGGACAGGAGTTTCAGTGGTTCGGTTTCCCTGCCAACACTTAGTACAATCGGTATTTCTAATTTGACTCATTCTAACCAGGGCGTAGTAGTATCTCACTGTGAGTTTAATTTACTTCTCCTTAAGGACCAATAAATCTGTTTTGCAGTTTTCATATGCTTTTTGCCATCTACACATTTCTTTGCTGAAGTATACAGTGTGATATTTTGCAACTCTCGTATAGGAGTGTTTGTACTTTCAAAAATGTTTATACATCTTTTTGTGTTTGCAGTATTGTGAAAGTCTGAAATTATTTCTGAATAAAAAGCCAAAAAGAAAAATCATTACAAATATGGCCACAAGAATTATACGTGGTAACAAATCATCTCTAAAGATATACTTGAATACACAAATACAATAAAATTTTAAAATATAAATATACACAATATAATATTAAATAAAATGTTATTTTAAATAATAGTTTAAATTCCAAATGCTGCTAGCAAAGATCAAGAAGTGGAGGTGTGAAGCAATAGAGACATAGAAAGCTTCCCAATCATTGAGGTGGGCTGAGTCAACAAATAGTTTCAGTCTTGGCTTGCATAACTAGAGATCCGTTTGTTCACTGCAAGTTCAAGCAAGAAGTGAAAATAGTACAAATCACTGCAGAAGACAAAAGCAAAGATACCGTATTCCTTATACGGAAAGAGAAAGAACGCAGGACATGACACAAAACATAAAATTAAAAAATTAAAGCAACGTGACAAACATCACAGTTAAAGATTTTTTGAGAAATGCAAAAATGTTCACAACGTGATGTTAAACAAAATGTGTAAGATCCAAAATGTATTCAGAATGACCATAATTACGTTGAACACACACATATATATTCGGCACAGAAAAAAGAATGGAGTTGTTGTCTTTGGGTGGTAAAATTACGCACCATTTTTGTTTTCTTAATCGTAATTCATGTGTTTTCAAACTTGTCTACAGTAAGCATGAATTACTTTTACACTAAAGATATGAGTTATGTGTTTTTAAAAAGAAAAACATAGCTTTCCATCTCTCCCTGTTTCTCGAGTGAAACCTGATTAAATGGTGCATGAAATGGCATCGGGACCTTCTGCCGAACATCTCCCAGGAAAACTCTTAAGTCTGCCCCTCGGGCAACATTGCCGAGGTAACAAGTTTTATCACTTAAGTTGTTTTACCTGGAACGCTGTCCCTCACATGAAATTCAGTTTCATCTTGAGCATATGAAAGGTCATAGCAAGAAGTTACAGGAGTAAACATTAACGCCAGTCAGTTTTGATTAAAGTGGAGAATTTTCTCCCATTTCCGAGGACCTAGAAGGGGAAGGGGGGTTCGGGGGGGATTTTCCCTTTGCACAGGCAGTTGCTGTTCATATTATTAGATGACTTGAGGTTGCCTCCTGCAGGGTCCCATTTGACTTTATGGCCTCACAATGCAGCACAGAGCAGAGACTAGGAGCTCGGACTGTGAGGACAGGATCTGGCCCTACGTCCCAGCCCTTGGGCAAGCTAGTCTCTCTGCCCCTAATTCCCTCATCTGTGAAATGGGCATGATAACCACAGTGCCCACCTCACAGTGATGCTGAGAATCTGAGGAGTTCAGATTTGCAACGTGCTGTGCACGGTGCCCGGCACCCAGCGAGCACTATAGAAGCCTTACTGGAATAGATAAATAATTAAAATAGACAACTAAATCGTAGTCTATGGCAGTCCCTTTTGTCTCCCTGATAACATAAAGTACTATTTCTGTATCTTGCCACGCACAGGAGCGTGAAGCACACCGCATTCCCCCACCGGGCTCCCGCTGCCTCTTGGCCTCCCCGTCTTCTAGCTACGGTGGTTTGCAGCCCTTCGTCTTCCTTGGCCTCCTCAAAAGTGGCCTCTTCCCAGGGATCCTGCATCCTTGCCGTCCTGCTTTCTGCTTTCCAGAAGCCTGGGTGGGGATAATCCACACCGATGCATTTACACGCTGTTCCTTTGCGCAGGGCCTTTCTGGAGCATAAGGCCTCGATCCTATGCGTCTAGAATGGTTGTGACAAAGAGCATTGGCCAGAGGGATGCTAACAAGTATACTAAGAGAGAAGGAAACGCTGTTCCGAGCTCCTAAAAAGTCAGTAAATACACACTGGTTTAGCAAAACTAATCTGTGCAAGCTTTGAGGACTCTGACTCTGTGCATGTCCCGGTGGGGAGGACAAAGCGTGTGCCATTTCTCGAGTGTATTTGCCTGACAGAAGCCTTAGTTTTCTCTCTGTAGTCCTAGTAACCGTTGGAAAAGTGGGTGGAACACCACTTTGAAAAATACCATCCGTCTTTACTGGGAGGAGTGACACTCGGTGGTGAAAACTCTCCACAGTCTTACGGGGAAGAAGTGTTTCTGAAGACACCCTTCAAATGACGCCATTTTGCTTTGGTGGCCAGAATGGGCTCAACATCACAATCCCAGAGGTAATTCAACCCCCCCCCACCTGGCCCCAGGCCCCCAGGCCTGTGCTCTCACTCTACACATATTTAGGGAGGCCCCTGCACGGCAGGAGCGCCCTGGATGAGCAGCTCTGACTTTGTCCCCTGAGGGAGCACTGCAGAGCCTTGCCTGACAGCTCCCGAGGACTTGGTGCCGAAAGTTAGAAAACGGAATCAGACATTCAGGTAATACACATTCCCCCTCCTATGGGGCGCTGAAGAACAGAGCCAGCCCCGACGCTGGATAGAAGGGGAAGGAACAGCGCTGTGAGCTCCCCTCGGTCCATTCTTCCCAGTTCACCATCTTGGCGTCCTCGGCAACGTTCATTCAACCTTCAGTCATACAAGAGTCCAACAAGTTCTACGGGCTGATAATAAGAACAGTGATGAAAATGGAAAATATTTACTACGTTAGGCACTTTATATATGTTAAACCCGCTTTTCCTCTACTTGGAGAGCTAAGTATTTTCCTGTCCCTGGTTGACATGCCAGGCAGATACCATAATTTTTAGAATCTGAACAAAGACATACATCCTCTCTAGTCCCTTCTAGGGGCAAGAATAGTCTCGCTTTAGTAGTGAAGATGCTCAGTGCAGTGTAATAAGTAATGTTCCAGACTTTCTTCTAGATCTCACCCTGTCCCAGTGTGGGCCACCCCTCCTGTCCTCACTCCAGGCATGGAGTAGGGGTAGGCGAAGTAAGGGGCGGCACACATGCGGCCTCTGGGGCTCCCGAGCTGCTGGAGCTCCTCGAGGATACTGCTGCTGGTGCCCTCACGCTGTGAGGCTCACTGCGCCTTGCCCCAACTTGTCATCATCCTCCCTCCCTCCCTCCCTCCCTGGCCATCTACCTGGTGGCCCATCTCCTTTGTGGTGTTCAAGTAATTAAACAAGGAAGCCATGAGACTGAGGCGGCTGTCATGTCTTGGTAGCCTACATAAGCCAGCACAACCTCAGGCTGAGTTGATTCCTGTAAGTGCACTCCTTCAAGGAAAATGAAATGTAAGAACAACCACGCACAAACAGCCAACTGGTTGTTCCTATCACGAGGCAACCACTTAAGCTGTAGCCACTCAGATAATTCCTTTGCTTTCCCTTCAGGTCTCTTCTAGAAAAGCCTTTCCCCTCAAGTCTTGTCCGGGAAGTGCTCCTTGCATGGCTTCATGCCAGTCCACGCCTGCTCAAATAAACTCTTGAAAACCCTAATGGGCCTCCGGCGATCTTTTCACAGTGGGGATCAGATCATCTTTCCCGATAGGGGTTCTTCACATAGTTGGAGTTCACGTCTTGCCCATGAGAAACACTCATGCTTTTCTGCTAGTCAGCAAAGAAATGTACTTTGCGTGCAGTTCAGCTCTCCTCTCTCAGCTCGGCCACCTCAGGCCTAAGCGGCCACGGCCTCTCACATGACCTTAATGTGCTTTGATTTTGGGAGACGGGTGTCAAGCCTTCCCAGTGCTTCTCTCGAAGGTCCCCTTCTCACGTAGGTGACAGGGAATATTGCCCACTCTTCACCGCGGATGCTCAGTCCTCCAGCAACCGTCTCTCTCTCAAAACAGTTGATTCAAACAATTCTCAAAACGACAGATTCTCAAAACAATAGATTCTCTCTCAAAACAATTCTTCCTTTAGACACACCCGAGCTCTCTTACATGCTTGTGGTAGATATTGAGCTGAGGCTTGCAGGGCTTGACAACTCTTTGCAGGTACTGTGTCAGTGGCCTCTTGAATATGCAGAGATACTTGGAACCCATGATTTAGTTGTAGGCCTCTGGGGATTTGGTGAAAACAGAGATAGAGAGTCTCACCCGAACGGCCTGGTATACAACCAGTGTCTGATCTTAAATGATGCAGGTTCTCTGATTATTCACTAGACTCTAGTTACTGGAGAGAGCGTCTCACAGGCAGGATTTTTTGTCCTTTTAAAAAGTGATATATCTGCAGCTGCTAGAACAATGCCTGACACACGGTGGCTCAACAAAATTTTGTCAAATGCATGTATTATTTTACAGATAAGAAAACTGGGGCATAGGAAAGGTAAGTAACTTGTCCAAGCTTATTTGCCTAGTACACAATGGAACCATGATTTGAATAATCAGTGACAGAAAGCAATTAATGGTTATCGGATGTATTTTATTTACGCTTTTCTTTTTTAAAAAAGCCCTTCTTTTATATACATATTTATGTGACTGTGTATAAAAGTATTTGCATGGAACCTTTAAATTATTCTTATTTCCACAGAAACCTTCCAGAATTCGGTTACCCTGTACTTCAGGTACTCACAAGGGTTCACCTGTGGGACTTCTGGGCAACCTGACCTTGGATGGCCACACTGCCATCTGGTGTTGAATATATGAATTGCAAGCTTAACATTACACACCTTTTGGATTGTGGTTCCTTAAACTTTATGTCCATTAACTCATTTAATCTTCACAACAACTGCAGGAAAGGGGTACTATTTGTATACCCATTTTACAGATGATTTATACACCAGCAGGAGGACCAGGACTTGATCCTAGGCTACCTAGCTCCAAACCTCTTATCACATCGTCCTGTTTCTCTAGCAGAGATCTAATTACTTCTATTTCAGTCATGTTAGAGATCTTAGGCCCTCTGCTTTCTTCCTCTTCTCCAACCTGCATGTTGTCATTTCATGGGGTTATTATGATCTCCACCGGCCATCTAGTTGATGCTAGGAGGAAACTCAAAACCATCTTGCCATTTACTTACATAATTTTCTTTTCCTCATTTCTAAGTATTTTACTGCTGATCCAAGTGAGAAAAGTTCTAGTCTGATAGTTCATCAACGGTAATGAAGCTTACTCTTTAACACCTATCATTTCTAGTTCAGTAAGCCCCATGTAAGAATTCACATGTGATACCGTTAAAAAATGACCCACATGGAAACCTTTGCCTCATTAGCTTATAGTTGTTTCTCCTAAAGTTAATAATACTTCACTACCTGAATGGTTTGGGAGAGAATAACTCTTCTTTGTTAAATCAGGAAATCTGATCATTTACATATCATTCATCTAATGTCAAAGCACATAAAAAAAAAAACGAGTGGGTCAGACATTCTCAGATCAACTTTTAATGCTCTACTCATTATTTTTGTATGTTTTTTTTTTAATTTTTTTAATTTATTTATTTATGATAGTCACAGAGAGAGAGAGAGACAGAGGCAGAGACATAGGCAGAGGGATAAGCAGGCTCCATGCACCGGGAGCCCGATATGGGATTCGATCCCGGGTTTCCAGGATCGCGCCCTGAGCCAAAGGCAGGCGCCAAACCGCTGCGCCACCCAGGGATCCCTATTTTTGTATGTTTTTATATTCAAAATGCCTTGCAATTTACAGGGCACTTTGACACTGTTTGTTTGTTTTGCTTTTTTGTTTTTTAATTCTTTTGATGATAGTTTGAAGTATTTTTACTCTTACTTACAGAGGAGGAAATTGAGACCCAGAAAGGTTTCTGTGACATGTCCAGGGACACAGTTAATAAGTAGCTGAGCTAGGACTAGAACTGTCTGATTCTAATCCAGAGCTGACCATTTTAAAGGCCTTCCTAATATCCATGTTGATCTCAATTGGTAACTTATCTTTCCTTCCCAAGAGATGCCTTCATGAGAAAAGAAGTTTAAGGTCAAATGCATTTGGGGAAACACTGTCTATTAAACTCCCCATCAGAAGAATCACAAACTTGTTACCATTTTTAAAGGCTCTGAAGGATGCCCGCATTAATGAAGCTCATTTGCCTTTGTTTAATCTAAGCTTATTCCCAGATTTAATTAATCATTGAACTTTTTTCCCCAAGTAATTGCTAATAACATCCAGAGGACCTGCATTAATAACTATTCAGTGTTAAATGAACAGCATATTACCAACCATTCAAAAAGGGCTACTCCTACCAACATTACATGTGGACAGGCTGTATTTTGGGTGAGGTTAGCAAAGATTAGAGCAAGAGAGTAGTCATAAAAGAACAGAAATAGGTGTATGCTTTTGTTTTTTAGTTCTTAGTCACAGGGACTTGCTACACTATAAATACTATGGAAGTAAAACCATTTCTAAACTTTTTTTGTGAGACATGTAGTGCATTCCACTCTAAAAAAAATGTGTTTGACGGAGAAAGTGGATTAATTTCTCACATCAGTTTTATTAATCATAAATAATTGTTCTATCAGAAAATTGAAAAATTAAGCCTATTTTTCTACTTACGTGGCATGACACAGGGCTATTCTGATCCAGAAAGGTCATTTGCAAAACTGCTAGATGCTTAAGGGACCTCTGAACACTATCATTTAATGACTTGACCAATGTCGTTTATGTAATTTTCTTAAAGGGCCACACTGATGCTAATAATACACTACAGAGTGTTCACATATATTAGAAAATAAGTTATCCTGCCAATGGAAAAACAAATAGTTACTTCCTATGGCACTTTTTTGACTTAAAAATCATTTCTCTTTCCCTTTCTTCCTCTTTCCTATTCTCTGTTATTCCCCTACTTATTGATCCAAATTTCTGATCTCAGAATGCTCCAGTAAAGGAGCTTCAAACGTCAGGCAGAGTGGGGAGAAATGGCCACTTTGATAATATATCCTCAGGGCATTTAAAGCACTGGGACATTTAAACCACCCCAGATACAACCTGCCCTCCTCAGATGCATATTCACTTGGCAGGCTCTGGTCCCCTTTCTCTCCACCCAATTGGAACAGGAAACCTAAATCTAAACTTATATTATACCACATTTAGTTCTTGCCTACATGAGGAACTGCATGCACGCAGATACACACAAACGCAGAGTTGTCTAAATTATTGTTCTTTCAAAAGAATACTCTTTACTTAAGTTACGAGACTTTGAAAATCCAGCAGCCAGATAGAAAGTCTAAAAGCAAGTCGTAAACTACCAAATTGCGGTGAACTCAGGTTTAATCTTACAGATTGCTCCCTATTCCTCTCATCCCTAGAGACTGGGAATTCCAACCAGCTCTAACTGGTGTACTTTGGTACTTTGTAAAGAGACGCCCAGCTGATTGTGAACTGCCACCCTTGAATTGCTTTCATGGTGGAAATTTTTACTAAAGGTCAACTTGTATCATTCAAGCAAATAAATCCTACCAACAGCTCAGGCTGAAATGTCTGAAATAGGCTCCCACTTCTGCTCTTCTATGACCTATGAGGTATCTCTTCACCTGTTCTGTGGCACTGAGGAAAGAACAGCAGCATCTTACCTTGGTGGGGTGCTTTGCAGTCTACCAAGCGTTCCCTCATATTTCATCTTAGTGTTGCTTATCACAAACAGCCTGAGAAGGCAGCAAAAGAAGATATTATTCTGAGTTTTACCTATGAAGCAACAGAGGTTAGAGGAAGGTGACAAGGGAGGTGCGCTAGTGGAGAACAGGGATGAGACAGACAGGCCTCCCAGATTGTCCTCCGTTCTCTTCCCGTGACCACTTTGCAGTCAGAGTGGAGATACAGGCTGAATAAATGAAAGACCAGATTGAGCATATCTATTTCTTGAATGAAGGCTCCTGAAACCCAGTCAAGCTACCAGAATTTCTGTGCATTAAAATACTTCTGATTTGAGATATATATGTCTTTTCAATAAATGCATCATGAATTACAAACTGCAGATGATAGTCCCTGAGAACCTCAGCCACCCCGTGAGGTGAGCAAGTTGAAGCAATAAACAGTGAGAGAGATGATCATCAAGAGACGGTTCTGTGCGACAAAAATGCCCAGGAGTTGGGGTGCCTGCATTCTTTTTCCAGCTATGTCACGGACTTACTGCGTTTCCACTGGCCAACTCTCGGGACGTCAACTTCCTTATCTGTCCAGTAAGAACAATCATACATGCTCTGCTAACCTCCCCGGGCTCCTTGAAGGGCTTGGCAAAATAATTTATGATGAAGTTGAAAAGAATATGTCTCTATTCAAATGAAAGGCCTGTAGTTGAATTACTTGACTAGGACTTCTGCTCTCTTTGATCACGTGAATAATACATAGGTTTAGTGTTCTTAAAATTGTGTCGTTTGCTTCTGGCAATACGAGTAACATTCAGAAAAATATAATTCACTTTACAATCCTTTCGGATGCTCTCATGACTACCCCCGTTTGCTCACTTGTGATTTCACTTGTGCTTTTCTTTCTAATAAAGGTGCCAAGTGAAAGCGGAATGTTTACTCAAGGAAACAGTCAACGCTTCATCTGTAGTCTGAGGACAGGGAAGCAAAAACCCAAAAAAAAAAAAAAATGCTGTAGTAAACTGGTCTCTTCAAAGTGAAAATGGAAATGGAAAAGCTAGGAACCTATTTTATTTTTTATTTTTTAAATTTATTTGAGAGAGATAAAGAACATGAGCGGGGAGGGGGGTAGGGGGAGAGGGAGCAGGAGAGGGAAAAGCAGACTCCCCGCTGAGCAGGGAGCCAGCCGATGTGGGGCTCTATCCCAGGACCCAGGGGTCATGACCTGAGCCACCGAGGGAGCCACCCTCACACCCCGCTAGGAACCTATTCTGTGCAGTCTGAGCAATCAACTTGTTAGTAACGCAAGTAGGACAGTGAGGCAAGGAAACCATCCTCCCGTTCATGCTTACTTTACTCACCTTCTCAGAGCTGGCAAGAGTCCAGAAAGGTATAATCACTTTACATGAATTGCAAAGGCTGTTAGAGAAAGAATTTGTTTTTACTATAATACCACTTGCAAAGGTCTAATTAGGTGCCAAGAACACTGTTCAAATTTCAGATACATGCCCTAGGGAGCCTTGAGGGTGTGCGCGGTTTGATAAAACTTAGAAGTGATTTGATACATAGAAATTGTCAAAATTAGAGACTTTTTTTTTTTAGAGACTTTTTAAGAAAGGAAAACCGTCCATAATGGAAATAAATTTGTTAAGGAGGTTATAAGGAGATTAACACCCAGGAGACTACTTTACTTTTTATTTTTAAGCCATATTTATACTTATTTTACATCTTATTTACTTTTATTTACTTTTATTTTATTTACTATTTACTAGTAAAATACTTTGCAGAGCATTTTGATTTTTGGAATATACATTCTGTCTTAATCTGAATTTGGGTTCTGAGACTCAGGCGGATCAAAACAACAAATCGCTTCTCACACAAATAGCAATGAGCAGAATCAGGAGTTAAACTATAGTTTATATCAAACCCATACTTTTTGACTGCCCCACAGTGTAGCACTTTACAACTTTCAACCTCACGATTCCACCTTTTGTGTTTTACTGCCAGGAAATAATTTATCAGAAAAAAACAAAACAAAACAAAATAACAACAACAAGCTGACAGGAAAGAAAAGGAAGGAGTCTCTATAATAGAGGAGACTCTATAAAAGAGGAGACTCTTTAAAGTCTCTATAATAACAAACATTTAAACAAATTATGGTAGATGGATCTCATAGACTATTAACCTATTGTGAAAATGAGATTACCTGTTAACGAAAGTCGAACTCTGGCAATGTATCCACACTTCCCTCCCCAACCACTCGAAAAGGACAAGAAAGGAAATATATATATATATATATATATATATATATATAATAAGCTAGAAAGTGCATATGAATGAAAAGAACATCAGGTGAGAGGTGGCAACAGATTTATGGAAAGCAGAAAGCACACCACATTGTGTTGCTGGATTTAAAGAGCAGAGGCAAGGGCAAGTCACTGCAGATGGGGAACCCAAAGCAAACAAGCCACTCCAGGAAGTAGGGAGGGCTTGGGGCACATGGTTCAGGGGGAGGCAAAGAGGGGATAGGGCTGGAGGGAAAGGCTGTGTACAGACCCCGGTGGCTTTCTCTGATACATCTGCTTCTCACTCAGCCCTCTATATTCACCCTTTTTCTTTCCTGGAGGAACTCTGAGTCCTCCGAGAGTGACTGTGCACCCATGCGATTCATAGAAGGACCCGGGCAAAGAATGTGGGAAACTTAAGAGCTAAGGCAGGGAAGCAGAGGAGGTAGGCTCAAAGAGGAGGGGCCCAGAATGCGGCAAAGGGCAGGGGACTCTTGTTAATTGAGCTCTGTAATGTCATCAAGGGCAGCGTGGGAGCACAAGAAAGATTGTTCAGAGAACACTTTGGTTTTTAAAATGCTCAATTGAGGGGATCCCTGGGTGGCTCAGCGGTTTGGTGCCTGCCTTTGGCCCAGGGCGTGATCCTGGAGTCCTGGGATTGAGTCCCGTGTCAGGCTCCCGGCATGGAGCTTGTCTCTGCCTCTCTCTCTTTCTATGTCTATCATAAATAAATAAAATCTTTTAAAAAAAATAAATAAAATAAAATGTTCAATTGAATAAAGTTACAAGTCCGGAATTACCAAGCACTTAAAGTTGACTTATAGATTATAGCATTTGAGTGAAATGAGTCAATCGGAGAAGGACAAACATTATATGGTCTCATTCATTTGGGGAATATAAATAATAGTGAAAGGGAATAGAAGGGAGGGGAGAAGAAATGTGGGGGAAATATCAGAAAGGGAGACAGAACATAAAGACTCCTAACTCTGGGAAAAAAACTAGGGGTGGTGGAAGGGGAGGAGGGCGGGGGGTGGGGGTGAATGGGTGGCGGGCACTGAGGGGGGCACTTGACGGGATGAGCACTGGGTGTTATTCTGTATGTTGTAAATTGAACACCAATAAAAAATAAATTTATTATTAAAAAAAGATTATAGCATTGTGTGTGTAAACCCAGTAACTTTTAATCACTTCTGAGGGATCCTTTTTATCAATCTTCAGTCCCCTTTAGTAGCTTGGTTCGCAAGACTTGTGTAAGCTTTATAAGCTGCATTTTAAATACTTTAAATGTGTGACAAATATTCCAAGGTTCTCATATAATCCTTACACATTTAATAATTTCGACGTCAAATCGAATCAACCACATACCTTAAATGAGAACCACAAGGCTGATTTATTAACTCTAATTAGTCAGGTCTTCTCAGATACTACAGTTAAAACTCAAAGCTGCAGAGATTTGTTAACAACAACAAAAAGTTACCTTTAGTTTGATTCCTTAAATATTCCTCTACCTTAATTCTAAGTCTTCCCAAGGTTAAGAGATAAATGGTTCTTTCTTACCTAGGCAAAAACTGTTACCCAACAACAAAATACTGAAGCCAGTATCCCATTTTTATGGTCATCTTGTTAGCGTGTTCAAAGTTTCTTTCTGTTCCAAGACCTGGGACTAGGTGAGGATGGGATGATGATGATGGCTTCCACTTGCCTTCCACTTTGATGCCTTCCACTTTGATGAGCACAGTACCTTGCGGCTATACCCAGTATGCCATGGCCTTAAGAAGGAAGCCTGCATCTCTTAGATTGAAAATACACGTTACCTAATTTTTCTGTCTCTTCAAAGAAGTCTGTGAGTTGGCCACCTCTATGTAATTGGCTATGTGACTTGGGATTTTGAGTTTCGTTGGCCCTTCTTCAAGTATAATTATTCCCCTAAATCTAAGAACTGAACTTTATGAATCCTTCCTTCATTTCGAATTTTTCCTGACTGGTAGGACCACACAACTCTTTGTGACAGTAAGATGTCATCGGATTGACTCCAGAGTATCTGTCATTGTTTTTTGTCTGGTTTTGTGAGCCCAACTTCTAAAGTCATCCTACTGACAAGACACAAGAAGGAGCCGTTCAGAGGGAAAACTGAAAGTAATTAGTTACCTGATTGTTGAAAATAATATTGAACTCTGCTTTACATAGCCACAGGAGAATTTAAAGGACTCATAATACATCCACTGAATGGAAACCAGTGACAGTTTCAAGAAGAAATAAGTATTTTACAAGAAAGGGAACAATCAGAGCATACTACTTGGCTTAGCAATAAGCAATATTTACGCAGCCACGTATGGTATATGCACTGATTAGTGATTTAATAGCATTGTTAGAGAGTAGGAAGGAAAAGTAGAGTTTAGAAAGGTAAATTCTTACTTAACCAGCATAATAAGTCAACAGATAATATCTAAAACTGATGCGATCAAAACACAGTTGTATAAGATCATCAATATAGAAATGTGGAGGTGAATATTTGAAGAAAGAACTGGAAAACTTATAAGGAGATGTCTTTAGAAAATGAGACTTGGGGTACATGTGGGCAGAGGTCAAAGAAAAAAAGAGGAAGCAAAGTGAAGATTTTTTGTTATATTTAGTAACATTTGACCTAATGGGACCTAATGTGTATATATATACTATATATACATATTATATATTACACATATTATAATATATACACAATATATATATATTATATTTTAATAAAATTTAAAAAAATTAAATGAAGTGAAGATTTTAAAGTGATAATTATGACTGTGATAAATACCATGGCTCATAGGACAAGGTCATGTAATATGGAGTAAAGAACCCAGGAAAAACAAAATTTTCTGTGTGTGGCCTGATAAATACAATTATGCAAAGACACCAAAGAATACTAACTGGAAGAGACAATGAACAAATGAGAACAATCTTACTAGGTTATTGGAATAAAAATGACTTAAAACCTTTTTAAACTTCATGTTATAATGTTAGCTCGACGTACAGAATGCCACTTCATCAGAGTTCACTCTGAGACTGTATTCGCACGGAAAGCGTCCGTCTCCAGTCATTTATACTGCAATGTTAATGAAATTCTTTAAGTCCCCTAAATTAAAGCCTCCCACTCAATGCCACCTCAGGCTCATTTATGAAGCCACCATTGTTTGCCTTTCCTATCTTCCCCTTTAACTATCTCCTCCCGTCTCAGCCAGATTCTGTTCCTTTTAGGCCACAATAACACACCACCATCTACTTCCTCGGATAAAAAGTCTCCTAGGATGCCAAATGTCTCCTGTGGTTTTCTCATGGGATTTGCAAGTTGTTTTTTAATGGTGAGATTCTTTTCAGGGTGATTTCCTATTGTGGGAGTGTGCGTGCCCTGGATTGTGAAAGTGTCCCAATGGTGAGTTTCAGCATTTGCATCTTTTTATGGATTTGCAAAGCTTTTCCAGACAAGGAGTAGTAATGAGAGTTTACAATTCCAGTTTGCACAGCGTTAGAGCCCCTCTTTCCTGCTCTCTTTTATGAATGGAGCCCGGCTCCAGCGACTTGCCGTGCATACAGTTTGCAACCTCAGTCCCTGTCATACTTCCTCAAGAGTACCCTTCACTATATATAGCTCATGCTGATCGAATAAATTATTCCTGAGAAATCGGGGATTGAGGTACCCTTTGAGTCCCTCAGACAAAAAGACTTCAAGCTTGATTTAGCGGCTGATTTCTTTTGTTTCTGGTACCTTCTGGTTTTAACATCTTGCTTTTGAGCTGTTACATGCTTTTCCAAAATAAATATTTTATCCAGAATTTTTAAGTGTTTGGAATTTGAGTTAAACACTCATTCTGCCAGTAATTCTCTGTGTAGCTTGAGAGCACTTGGTCCCCAAAAGACAGTAAATTCCTGGACGAATGCTAGCAGGACTTCTCATACCACTGGGGCTTAGCACAGTAATGGGTTTATAATCCGCATCCAGCACACAGTTGGTGAAGAAATGCCTTTCTCAGATGACTGTGAGAAAAGCATTTGATAAATTATGGGGTTAATGGCCAGATTAATGATGTAAGCCTTCCAGGGGTATTTGCATTTTAAAAGAGGCGATCTGTGTCTGGCAGGGAGTTCATTGAGCTTTCTCAATGATTTTCGCCATATGATCTCCACTGTTGACATTTCAGACACTGTATCTAGCACGTAGGTGAAGATTTTGAGGAGATAAGCTCCTCCCAAATTCCCATCCCTTACTTAGCAACCAACTTTTCTGCGTACGTAGTAGCCTCCTGGCACAACTCAGTAATATGAGGTCATCTGATTACATGGAGTAACTCTAGTTTTTTAGGGATAATTTTTTTTTTTTGTCAAAATGAGTTATAACCATGTTATGATGGTATCAGGTCTACTGTTTCTCATACAACAAGACGGATACATATTTGTGGTTGTAGTATAGGTCAGAATATAGAGGGCAGAGGGTAACAATGAAAAGAACTTTCTTAGAATCGCATCATCATAGACTGTAAAGAGGGCTGAGAACCTCAAAGATCATTTTACAGAATAACTGCAGCTGTCCATTTAAACCACCAGACAAGGTAACAATGCACAGGTAGTAGAAATATAACATATTCCACACAAAGATTTCCTATTAGTCATCTGCTTTCACACGATTGACAGTACTCCAACATCGATAAACTGGGTATAATTTGTTTCTTGTTCTTGCTGTAAAACATTTCTACGACTATATTCCATACCGTTTAGGCTAATATATAGCCTAACAATATACAATATCATTTACATATCAACTACTTACAATATCAACTATTTACATTTACAATGTCAACTATTATCTAGGAGTAAATGCACTCAGGGTAATACGTGAAAGCTACTAAATATTCTCGAGGAGATAATTCTAAGATTATAATTACAAGTATTGTAGCATCAACTGCATGAACAGTCAGTTCCTTAAAAGAGCATCTGGGGAGCAAGGAGGAGTAGTGATGGACATCAGTACCACTAATTCTTATTTTAGTTATGCCCATCTAAGTACGTTAGTGTTCAAAAAGGAGGTAGATGTTGCATATGGCTTATTAGAAACTTTCAAAAAGGTTTCTAAGTGATCAATAAAAAATCAGGTACACAAAACTGTTTTGAGTTATAGCATTTGGGACTCCCAGGTCTTGTTTTCCTATAGGACAAATTAGCCTTTCTACGTACAGTGACAGTCTTTATTATCTGGCCTCCAGTTTCTTCACATCCGCAATGTTGTTTTGGTAATACAGTGGTAAAAACCTATGTTCTTTCATCCTGGCTCACCTCTCCTTAATTTTCTTTTCCTTTCACTTTTCCATCTAACCATCCATTCACCTTTAGCACTGAGCATTCTATTCAATTTGACCAGTTTGAGAAAAAAAACTACAGTTTCTTAAAGTAGCAAAACACTTTCAGAAAGCACATTGTTTTTTTTTTTTTTTTGTTTAAATCATCTTTTATGTTTCAAGTACTCGTGAAGCACGTCACATAGGATGAAAAGTAGCCCACTTTCTTCAAGATACATCCTTGTAAGGGCTTTAAGATGGGTACCTAAACCATACATCCATTATCCTACCAGGATCACACAATTGTGTCATTCACACAACACATGACAGGAGATGGATGGGTGGGAGGGCAGCCCTCATTTTGTTTTGTTAAATACTGTGGGTTTTTTTTTTTTTTTACACTGCTTTAAGAAGGAATGTTTTGTCTTATTTTAAAGATTTTATAAATGGATAAGATGCCAAAATAACCTTGATTTTTTTCTTTTCTTTTTCTTTTTTTTTGGTTTGTCAGAATGTTACTAGGCAGGCTGTTCCTGTGGCAACAAAAGCAACCATGAAAGACTATTGGGAGCTGTCTTGAACATCCTTGACTGCAAAAATGCTGAAATGCCATTGAAAATAGAGGCCTGGTTGACACTTGGACTATATACAACTCCATTACAACAAAAGAACACAAATAATGCTTCAAATTTATTCTTCCTTCTGCAGTTTATCAAATTACCATTTCATTTGATTCTGACAACACTGGACTTTAGGCAAATGGCATTATTAACTTCATTTAAAAAATACTGTGTTAAGAAAACAAAAGCTTCTCCTTTTCTTCCTCTTCCTTCTCTTCTTTCTTGTAAAAGGAGAGTAAGAAAAAAAGAAGTGATACTCCATTTGAAAATGGAGAAATCACATAGAACAGAGAGATATAAACTGTCTTCAACAAAACTAGAAAACACGACTTTATGAGAAAGAGCTGACAAATGAAATACAGGTCTAACAGGAAGAAGCCTGGAGAGGCTGCTTCTATCTGCAGCATCTCAAAGTCATCAGACCCAAAGACTCCAACATTGCTGGCATCTTCTGAAGGACACAACCAATTTCTTGTCTGAAACAATGGAAATGGGGTGAGCACCAGCAATCGGCAGTTTTCTGCATCCCACCTGGTGCCACGGAATGGCAAGAGAGGCAAGGCCAAAGGAGGAAACACAGACATGTCACTTCCAAGAAGCTTTCTGTGGATGAGACAAGAGTGCAGCAAAGAGGCTCCAAAGGGGCGCGGCTCTGCAGTTGTCAATTATTGTTTGCTGGAGAGAATAAAAGGCTAAAGCAGCTGTCACAGAACCACAGCTCTGTCCTAAGTAGCTCCTCTATTACCCAGGAAGAACTGTTAGTCCAAAATACTGCACTACCTGCCATATGGATGTGCAGCAAAGAGGTCAGCCAGAGAGAAACTTATTTCAAGATGAGTGATAAATGAAAACGAACCTGCATGGTACTTGCACAGACATGCCAAGAAAAGGAGGACAGGAACAGGAGAAACAACAGCAGATGAAATCATTGTTGACAAAACCATTCAACAGAAAAAAATGAATCCACTGAGTATATGAAATATAGGAATAGATATATACTGTCATAACTCAACTTAGGCCAACAAAAAGTTTACCCGGAAGTAAGATGTGATCAGAAACACAACCAAAGGAAATGCAATAGGAGTTAACAGAGTTCAGGAAAGAAATGGGGAAGTCATCCCCCAAACAGATGCCACACCAGAGGGAGTACAAAAGAGGCAAGCGAAACTGAGAGAAGGCCAAGAGGGCATATTGTGGAAATGATTTCATCTTGATTAATCAGGGGTTCAAAATATGGCATTTAAATGGATAACCATGTAATAATGGCATAAAATATTTATGGGTATAAAACTAAACACAAGGAGAACCAAGGTAATAATAAAACTGCTCTAAAGGAAAGGCAGAAAAAAGTATACTAATTGGACACTGCTCATAGCAGGGAGTCAATAGCATCTAAAAAATGAAATACATAAATCAAAATTACAGTTAAGAAGAAAACCACTAGTGGAACAAAGGGAACTATTGCAAACACAGATAATATAATGAAATCGCAGTGTAGGGTCTACTGTTGATTACTCACCCTTTATTCATCCCTCAACTCCTCTTTCTAACAGAACCTTAATTTTGGGCATATGTCATCCTTTCTTCATATGCTCATGTGCTTAAAGGAGGGCTTCCTAACTGGGAGTGATTCTGCTTCTCCAGGAGATCTGGCAGTGTCTAGAGACACTTTTGACTCTCTGTGTGTGTGGGGGGTAGTTATTGGCCTTTAGGCTAGAGACCAGGATGAGGAGACTGACTTTAGGCCAAAATTCTATGTATAATCTTTCAGGCCTTATCATGGGCAATTACAAAAGCTTTGCCTGGTAGGCTTTATGAGGGAAAGCTATCTTTTCCACATAGTCTTTTTTTTTTTTTCAAACTGTATCCAGCTTTATTAAAGATACTTTTCATAAACAATCATGGTATTTCAGGCAGGACATGGGCGGACGATCGTTAACAGTATACAACAACTTCCAAACTCCCTTCTTCAATGGACTACCAAAATCAGAAAGCCACTATAAAACCCAATGAAGTCTTCATGTGATGCTCTGAACAGGGAAAGTTTAGAGTGAGGGTTGACAGTTCACATTTAGCATGTTGTTTAACAACTTTTCACAAGCCGACCCTGACTTTCAGGAAATGAAATGAAAATGGCAGAATTATCAATCTGAAGATCCACAAGCTAAAAAAAGAAACTCTTTTGAGGGACGCCATCTCAGTGGTGACACCGTAAAGTCCAGATTGCCTGACATACTGGGAACCATTTCATGGGATCAGGTTCCAACAGGTCTCTGGGTTTAAGGGAGTCAAGTCTATGTTGAAGGCAGAGAGGGAGAAGAGGACATAAAAAACTGAATTTTAGTTTTTCCACACCACCAAGGTGGCTCATGTGTGTCAACATCAAGGAATCCCTCCTCCTGGGAGCCAAGAGGAAGTTTCTCAAAACTAGAAGGGGAAGGTATTTTTCCCTCTTGTTATCAATCTAGCTTCGGAGATATTCTATTAGTGACATATGCCCTTCCCCCAAAACAACAATGAAGTGTTCCATGTGCTAACAACATAGCTTAAAAAAAAAAAGTAAAACAAAATTCTGCATTTTTATAAAACTTGATAAAAAATAGTATTTCAAACTGTACAGTCACCAGAAGTACACAGTTATCAAAAATGCACACACTTCACTTGGCATCTCCAGCACCTTCAGCTTTCTGTGCCTGGTCTGTTTTGGCATCTCCATTTTCTGCAGGGTTATTTCCATCCTTGCCAGCATCAGCTTTCCCCTTTTTCCCTTTGGGTACCTTCTCTCCCTTCTTTGCAGGGGCCTTTTTAGGCTTAGGCTCTGGCTTTGGAGGAGCAGGTTTAGCAGATAACCTTGCAGATCTTCTCTGTGGCTCATCCTTCACCTTGGCTTTATCTCCTTTAGCATCCCCTTCAGCCTTTCTCTTGGGCATGGTGGCGACGGCGGCGGGACGTAAGCGCTGGACGTGGGGATGCGGCGGCGGCACGCAGGCTTTGGCCTCTTCTTCACACTGCTCCTCCACATAGTCTTGAAGGGAGTTATAGTCAAGGACTCAGGACACCAAAGGCCACCATGCGCATATTCATATCTGCATTCCTAGCCCTGACACCTCCATCCACAGGCCTCCTCCTCAGGGACCTTGGCTAAGGCCATGTGCAGGTGTCTCCACTGAGACCTTCCTACTGGGCAGAGGTCTTGACCAAGGTACTTGTCTCCAGTTTTCTGCACTTGTAGCCTTTCTTTCTCTCCCTGTCCCTAGTTCCCTGGGTTCACAAAATCACAGGAACCTTTTGCTCAGGGCTCCTCAGCAGTGAGACAGTTTCCTCCATCTGCATTGCATGGCATTGGATTGACCCTTGCCAAGTGCCGTTTGGTGTGGGGGGTGGGGTGGGGCAAGGGGGAAGGAAGGACGGAAGGACAGTAGGAGCCAGTACTACTTTTCCTTTTGGCCTCTTGCTTATATTACCACAGTAAGTAATCAGAGACTTGATTATTTTCACTTTGGCCCATTGTCTTTTTTTTTTTTTCTTTCCCTCCCCCTCCCGATTTCCTCCAGGCCGCAGCTCTTGCAGCCTCGGCCTCTCCTTGGCCCATTGTCTTAATTGACTACCACAACTCTTGCAGCTTAACAGAGGAATATCGCGAAACACCCTACTATGCACAGAATAACCTTCTACAACAAAGCATTAATTGGTCCAAGCTAACCACAGTGCTGAGGCTTTTGGGGGAACTTAACCCCATCATCAGCTCCAGAGCCAACAAACCTATGGAATTCTCCTAGAAAATGTTATTCATCCAGGAGTGGATAGATGACCAAATGAGTTTGGCCCCATCACATTGAAATGAAAGATTTACTATGGTTAAGGGAGAATTTTCCTCAAGTTTTCTTGTGCTGGACTCGAACAAGGGAACATATAACTCTGACTACCACAAGCAGTCATTTTGCAAACATGAGGGAAAACAGCTTTGGGATAAAGCTTGTACTATGCTATAGGTGTGAGGGAGAGAACCTGGGTCCCCGATGACAGTATGACTCAGAGTACTGTGCCTGGAGCCCATTCCACCAGAGAAACACCTAATAAACTTCCTTATGGGGGATCCCTGGGTGGGTCAGTGGTTTAGCACATGCTTTCAGCCCAGGGTGCGATCCTGAAGTCCCAGGATCGAGTCCCACCATCAGGCTCCCTGCATAAAGCCTGCTCCTCCCTCTGCCTGTGTCTCTGCCTCTCAGTCTCTCATGAATAAATAAGATCTTTTAAAAAATAAATAAACTTCCTTATGATTTTAAGTTTCAACTGGAGTTTTTCTTTCTTGCAATGAAAAGTATTCTTTTACAAAAAGATTAAAAACAAAAGCAATAAAGATAGAAAGCATTAACCTAAAAGCAAAGATGTATTCCATATAAAAAGACTACACTGACGTATGAAATAAGAGGAATCCTAAAATTGAATCACAAAGCAAAACTTACTATATGCTACTTAAAATATCTAAACAAAGTGACAAAAATATAAAAAAAACCCAGGGATGGATAAAGCAGGGATGTGTCAAAGCAAATGCAAGCTACAATAAAACGTTGTCATATCTTAATATCTGACATTTTAAATTGCAGGGCAAAAATGTCCAATGGAACACACAACACCAACAAAAGATGTTAAAGGGATAAACATTGGAAGTCTAGCTAGCGGTCATGAATTCATATGCGACAGAAAACACAGCCACATACAACATAAAAAAAAATAAAAATCAGACAAAAAAGAAGAAAATGTCTAGGTGGGAAGTTTCATTTACCTCTCTCTCAAGTCATGAATAAGCACATGGCCCAAAGGAAAGTTACAGAAAATCTAAAAAATAATCGAGAAATAATTTATATATGGTATAAAATAATAGACCTTAAATAGTTCTCCATTCTCTGAAAACAGAGTAGATCTTCAAAAAAAAATTGACCCATATAAAGAAAACTTCACAAGGCAACAGTCTGGTACCCATGATTCTATACAAAGGGAGAGCTGTTTCTACTTGGGACTCCTTATGACAAGCGACTCCTTTAAGAAGGAATAGAAAAATTGACCCCATGGGTAAGAATGCTGCTGCTGGTGATGGCTCTAGGGACAGTTTATGAGAATCAGAGGGGATAGAGGGAACTGCTGAGCCATCACAGAAGTGATCCCAACAGTTTACGCTGTCCAGATAAGCCAAGGATAAAATGTCATATTAATGAACACTACATGGAAAGCAAACTTTGATAAGCACAAAAGAAAACACTGAGGACTTTCCATTAAGGTATGAACACAAGACAAAAAAGTAAAATCTTAGGTCAAACTGGCATGAAATTAGGTAAGAATGGACATGCAGAAAGTCAGCAAAACCTGGAAGGGAATCTGGGTAATACTGTTCAAAACAGACTTTTGTCTAAAGAGTTTCAATTAAGTATTTCTTGAAGAACTATACATTTAATTTTTCTCTTAATTGCCATTTATTGCCCTTTTGCTGCACCCTGTTACAAGTTCTTTGTCCCTTTATGGCTTCTCTTCTGCCTCTCTTTCCTGGTCAAAGGAAACATGAGATAAGCTGTTCGGCATATTTTTCTCCTTAACCCAAGGCTGGTAAAACACCCCCCAAAATATTTCCTGGTGTTGAGGATGGATTATGAGAACTCAATAGAACCAGAGCAGCAAAAGCTAACAGCACAACTTCAAGGGCAAGGTTAAGTCTGAGTTCAGATGTATGATTAAGGATGGAAAGAATGAATAATGTGCTATGAAGACTAACATCCTAGAATGTCTGGGCCGTTCCCCAAGCTGTGCTTTCTCATCTCCTTGCTGGTTGGAGGACTAGGCCACAAGAAGCAATTTCTTCCAGTATTTAAAACAGATGAAAAACATATCTTCCGGAGATAGAATCATGTGAGAAACAGATGGTTCAAACTTCCACTAAACAGTGATAACTATCATTTCTTGCTCTTATGTATAAGGTTTTTTGTTGTTTTAGAAAATGACTCAAATATTCTTTCAAATCAGACCGTCCAGTCTACACAAAGATATTACTGAGTTTAGTGACTACAGTGAAATCACAGTTCTTATGTAAGAATGGAAAAAGTGAGCTCCGTTGAACTTTTCTAATTGATTCCTAGGGAATATATTGCAATGTGTGCGGCCAACAGTAAGTTTTATTTCACATCTAAGATAGCATTATGTTTAATACTCAAATAGTTTTTTCCTTTATTTCTACTTTGAAAGCTAAAAGGAAAGAGATAAGGAATAGGAATAAAAAATAATCTGCCATTTAAGCCAATCTCTCATTCTGGAAATAAAATATTTAATTCAGTTCCACTTAAAAAATAAAAGTAGTTTCTTACTCCCACACTGAGCACATTAACATTTTCACATACAGAAAGCTTAGGTACATTCAACTGTTTACAAGACATGTCTCCATATAATACAATTACATTCACGTGAAGTATACAAACTTATATAGTAGTATATAGTTTGTGACTTCTGTATCTGGTACCTCTTAAAACTAACATATAATATGCTTATTTTCTAAAAGTCAATTCATAGATGATGATCTAAAGCTAGGAGAGTCTTCTGAAGAATTTTAATAGTTGTGTTCATACGAGAATTCAGTAATTTTCTAAACGTAAGCTTCAAACTAAAACTTTAGCAATTACCAGTTACTCGACTGGCAATGTATGGAATTCTTATCAGGTTGTACTGTTTGGTTTACAGTTTAAGTCATTTCAAGGGGCTTATAATTATTTGTACATTAGGGGGAAAAAAGCACCAAGTATAATAAATACCTTTTTTTCACATCATGGATGAAATCACAAAACAATGATCTCAATTTCCTTTCAAAATCTAATCATTTGAAAAGAGCATTTACTTCAAATGTTCAGTCTTTAAGCTTTCTTAGATCAACAGATATACTAGAGATAAGAATGGAAATGCTAAAAAGAGGTTCTATACATAATATCTACTAACTACAGAATTCATTCTTCTTACAATGATGACATTCATTTTTGAACTGATTTCCTTAGATCTAAAAAGAACTCTGAAAATAAGTGTAACATTTATAAACTTGTCAACTGTATCTCTTTAAAACAACAACAACAACAACAAAACTAAAGATGTCTTTATCCCCAATACATGAAGCAAAATTTTCCTGATGAGCAAAAGCACCTTATGGCAAGGAAATATATAAAGAAAGTATTTTCTACAAATTAATATAGAAATTTATGTGCATAAAGGTGTAGTTATCCCAGCTGTATATGTAATATTTTAAACAAAAACACAATAAAAAAATCTCAAAGCACATATTGAAAAAATAACCCATATGCTAATACTCCAGTTATTAAACACTGCAGCATATATGTAATTCCAACAAAAGGAGGAAAAAACTTTCTAAAATCAATGGTCAATGAAATCTCTTTGGAAATATACTTTAAAAATCTGCAGTAGGTAATCCTATCAAATGCTAACCCAAGCTATAGGTTTTTACAGCTAAGATAAAATTCCATGAAAATGAAAGTGTACAGAGAGATTACCTCACAGATTCTTGAGTAAACAGCATTACTGGTGTGACACTGGTACAAGTTAGCTGGGCTTTTCTTTGTCTTTACCAGGGGCACATGGTAAACCTAACATTAAGAATGACAGACCTTCATCACCATAACTTTTGCTGCTCATTAAATATTAATAAGCATTGTCTTAAACATTTCATTCAAGATCATGAGAAAATGTTCCTTACCCAAATATACACAAAGAATTCTCTGGACTTGACATATTTTAAAATGAATACAGAGATGTATACGGAAAAACATAAATTATTACTTGATTTGACAGTTTTCAGTCAAGGTTTATTATGTGTCCTTTTCTACTGAACACGTGATTTTTATGTGTTTAAGGAGTTCCAGCTTCTGCTAAGGTTTCATTTCTTTTTCCCAGTGTTTTTTTTGTGTTCATGCATTTCTGTTTTGCCAGTTACACTCTTTTTTCGAGATGAGGTATTAGGAACAACTGCATTAGAAGGTCCGCTGGTAGCTACACACACAAAAAAAAGAAAACTATTGCTTAGATTTTCACAAGCAATTCATGTTCATTTTATTTAAAGATTTTTATTTATTTATTCATGAGAGACACACAGAGAGAGAGAGAGAGATAGAGAGAGAGAGAGGCGCAGAGACACAGGCAGAGGGAGAAGCAGGCTCCCTGCAGGGAGTCCGATGTGGGACTTGATCCCAGATCACGCCCATATGCCCAACCACTGAGCCACCCAGGCGTCCCAATTCATGTTCAAATAATACTGCTAAGTGACAAAATAATTACTTTATAATTGTGATGTAAATGAAACACTGTTAACATTTAAAGGAGCATTTTTAACCTTTTAACTTTTTAGAATTCAACACTAGTACAGAAAAGTAATGTCAATGGGCTGTGCTCACAAAACAAGTTTCGTTTTTCACTCTATAGTCTTTCTGGAAAACTAATTTATTCATCATTTTTAACCACCATCTATTGTGCTAACAATCCTCAAATGTACAGTTCTGTCCTAGGTCTTTCCCCCTACTTCATGATCTATATATCCTGTATATCCTGCTAGAAATCTCCGTACAGACAACTGACAGGAAACATAAACTTCATATGTTTAAAACTGAACTCATCATTTTCCTATAAACAGCTATTTTCTCCTCTATCTCTTATGTCTCTAATTAAAAAGTCCAAAGGTTAGGAATCTATAAACATTCTTGACTTAGAATTCATCTTTCTGTATCCAGACCAAAGTCAAGCCATAATGAATCATTAGAAAATTATTCTAAGCCAGGTTACACTTCTGGTCGGATGGGAAGCTTCTGTCAGACCAATTCTGCAAATAACAAGTATAAACTCTGGATAAAATATGAAAAACAACTATTTGAAGACAATGAAGAGTAAACAAAAGGAGGTATATACCAGAGAAAATCAACACTTGGAAGAAGAGAGCCCATGCTCAGTCCTCCCAACACACACTTCAAAAAAAAGCTTTTGGCCTTAAAAAATAGGATGGGCTGCCTTAGTAGCTCAGTTATTTGAGTGTCTGATTCTCGTTAGGCTGTGATCTCAGGGTTTGTGATCACGTTGGGCCCCGCACTGGGTGCAGAGCCCGCTTGGGATTCACTCTCTCCCTTTCCCTTTGCTCTTTTCCCCACCCTGCCCCCCTTGCTGGCAGCTCACAAGCTCAATCTTTCAAAAAAAAAAAAAAAAAAAAGAAAAAAGAAAAAAAAAAAGCTTTTGGCCTAAGGACAGTATCCAGAGTATCCAATCCACACCATGGGCAATGACTAAAACTCCAACATAAAACTCATTCTTAGTAGCACTAAGAATCAGAAGTATTGGAGCAACTACAGCTGCTGGATAGTTAGGTGGGAAATGCCAGAAAGGGAGAGCCCCCAATTCCTTACATACACTCTGATCACACTTATGGCATTAGCAGGGTAAGCTCCAAGAAATCCAGCTGAGGCTAAAAGAAATGAGGTGAAATCTGAGCTGCCAATGACTTTAAGGGACACAGTTTTGCAATCTGAGTTCAGCCAAGGTTAACTCTTTGCTTTAAAAGAACCCAAACAACTCCATACTCTTGGGAGAAACAGAACAAAAATAACAACCTGTAGTTTATACAACATCTCATTCAAAATGTCTAGGATGCAATCCAAAATTACTCAATGTATGAAACAACAGGGAAACATCTTTCTTCTTGAGAATGGATAAATTGATAGAGACCAATCCTGAGATCAATTACTTACACAAGAATTTTAAAGTACTTGAACTGTACTTTAGAACAAAAGAAAATATTGCTTATAATGAATAATAAGGAAATCTCTGAAGAAAAAAAATTCAAAAAATCAAAAAGAATGTCTAAAACTAAAGAATAAATACCTGAAATAAAAATCCTCTGATAGGTTAACAGCAGAATTAAGAGGTAAGAGTGGACATCAATCTAGATTATCACCAAAATAAATAAATAAATAAAATTCCTAAGCATGCTTGCCATAGTCAAACTGTTGAAAGTCAAAGATAAAGGAAAATACTAAATGTTGAAAAATATTTAAAATATTAAAAGGCAGAAAATAATAATCATTAACCCATTGCATACATCCGGACAGTTCAAATTAACAAAGATTTCTTACTAGAAACAGAGGGAACCAGAAACAGGGGAACAACACCATTAAAGTGCTGATAGAAAAAACTTTTTTCCTAGAATTGTCTATCCAGCAAAACTACCTTTCAGGAATGAAGGTAAAACAATGACTTTTTCAAATACAGCAACAGATCTGCATTATAAGAAATTCTAAAAAGATTCAGGCTGAAAGCAAATAGAATCAGATGGAAACAAAGACTTGTTAGGAAAAGGAATAAAAACTGATGGCTAACGTGTGGATAAATAAAAGACTTTTTTCTCTTCTTAATTTCTTTAAAATACACATGACTGTTTAAAGCAAAAATTCTAACACTGTATTGTAGCCTTTATAACATATGTGGAAGTAACACACGTGTGTTAAGGATGAGAGGAGAGGAAGGTAAACGAACCTATAGCTGCAAGGCTTCCACATTTTACTTTGAAAAGTATAAAATTTCTCTAAGTAGGCCATGAAAAGTAAGAGATATATATCTACAGCTACCAATAAAAGAATAGTGCAAAAAGATAAAGCTAAAAAGTTAATAAGTAAAATAAAGTACTAAAAATACAGAATTAATACAAAACAAGGCAGGAAAGAATAAAAGAAAAACAACCAGAAGGTATAAACAGAAAATATAATAAACCAATAGATCTAACCCAACCATATCAATAATTACATTGTTAATGAAATGTAAACGTTGCAACTATAAGGCAGATAGTGTTAGAATGGGTTTCTTAAAAAGCCAAATATATGTTGCCTACAAAAAAATATCCCTTAAATACAAAGACACAGAATGGAAAAATATTCCATGCATACAGTAAGTGTAAGAAATGTGAAGTAGCAAGATTAAATAAATCTACAAAGTCTTACTAAGAATCAGAGGGAAATTTCAGGATGATAAATGGGTCAATACATTAAAAGTCTTATCAAATATATATGTACATAAGAAAAAAGCTCCAAAGCACAGAACAAAAACTGACTGAATTAAAGGTCTGCATTTAGACATATAACTCCACAGCTGTGAGTGGAAACTGCTCTGTAAGCAGCTGATACAACCATCAGAACTTCTTCCTTGCACGTGTTCCCACCCCTCAAAACAGTAAAGACAAAGAAGATCTGAATAAGATTATCAGCAATTCTAACCTAATGGGTACTGATAGAACATTATATCAATGAACTATGGAACAAAAGTTCTTTTTTTAGTCCCCTTGCTACATTTAAGATGTACCAAGTCCAAACGGAAGCCATAAAAAAAGTTTCACATGTAAAAGACTGAAATCATACAGCGCATGTTTTGTAACTGCCATGCAATGAAATAAAGAATTGTTAACGAGATATTCGAACCTCCACCTCTAAATATTTCAAAATTAACCAGTATGTTTCTAAATGCTCCATCACTCAAATAATAAATTACAAATTAGAAAATATTTTTAACTGCATGAGAATGAAAATAAAATGTTAACTTTTGTTAAGATGTACTTAAAGGGAAACTTGTAGCTTTAACGTTTATATAAGGGAGAAGCAATGTCTAACAAAAAGTGATTTAAGAACCTAGAAATAGAGGATAAAAGTAAACCCAAATTAGTAGAAGGAAGACAATATTAAAGAGCAGAAATCAGTGAAATATAAAACAAACAGAAAAACAAACAGCGAAAATCTAGTTCTTTGAAAACATCAACGGAATGGATAAAACCCTAGTGAGAGTAGTGAAGAAAAAAAAATCAGAACACAAATTATCAGTACATTCATTAAAAGGATAGTAAAGTAATGAGCAAGTTGACAACCTAGATAAAATGAACATGTTCCTTGAAAGATACAAATTACCAAAGCCGTCACTAAAATGAAACAGAAAATTAATTCTATCAAAATTTAAGAAATACCTAACAAAAACTCATTCAGAAAATAGAAGAAAATCATTTTATGAGGCCAGCATCAACCTGATACCAAAATCTGGAAGACATTACAAAAACAAAAAACAAGAAAACAAACCAAAAATCCAACTACAGACCAATCACTACCTTTCACAAATGCAGGTGCCCAAATCCTCAAAGTCAAACTGAATCCAGCAACATATACATAAATTATTCATCATGACCAAGTAGGGTTTATCCCAGGAATGCAAGACTGGCTTAAGTTGTATTTGAAAAATCAAATATATTATTATTTCCTCTTTATTATTACAAAATGCTTATGAAATAATGCATTTATTATGTGTCTAATATATAGAGAACTGTGATTCAAAGCGTATTCAAATCCTAGGTCTACCAATTACTAGCTCTGTGAACAGGGATAAGTCATAAACTGTCTACAACTTTTTCATCCCTAACAGCATGGCCATGAGGTATGTTTAGAAATGTAAGAGTGAAAAAGCACTTTGCGGCATAAACAAAACTATACAAATGTTAACTTTGAGTTGTGTATGGAATGAATAGACCACAACTTATATTTAAGATACTTTTTCAGTTGTCTGTACCTGCATATTCTGATTATTTAGAATGTACTAAGTTTAAATATATTTAAGATATTGCCTATAATTCATAAGGCCTGATAATCTGACAGAGCTGTAATCAGGTATAAATAATCAAGCCAGCAGTACAGTGTCATCAGAGTTCTTGTTCTGGTAATCATATAAATATATCACCAGTGGAGGGGGCTGGGTTGGGTCTTGAACATAGGCAGTAAGGCGAGAATATTTTAGAAGAAGAAAAATGACAGGGATTTATTCGGAGAGAAGTGAAGAGAACAGTTTGGCAACAATATAGCAACAACGGCAGCTAACATTTAGTGAGTGTTTACTACATGTGTCAAGTGCTTTATATATATTATTGGATTCATTTCTGATAACCTTTAAGAGACACTATTACCCTGATTTTATGACTATGAAACTGACGATCAGAGAGGTTAAGTAACTTACCCAAGGTTAAATAGCTAATAAGTAGTAGAGCTGAGATTTTAATTTAGGTTCCTCCCACTCTCAAGCACAAACTCTTAACCAAGAGAATATATGAGAGCAGGAACATGAGGAAAAGAATTAAGAAATTTCCAGTGAGGATACAGTCAAAACCTCAGAGCTATCTAGAATTCTCTGAAGAATAAAAGTATAGGGTAAGAAAAAAGTCAATGGTTGAATGTCCTTGTTTGGCATAGGAACATAGGATGAAGAAGGATCATCAAACAAGAGTAGAAGAATCAGATAAATGGAAAGAACACCAAGACAGAGTGCATTGTGGAAGTTATAATGAGATAAGAGAAAAAAAAAAGAATGAGAAAAAAAAAAGATTTCAGGGAGGATCAGTAACACAATAAAATATATCAAAAAATAAAAATAGAAAAAAGCTGGGGTGTGTGCCTGGCTCAGTTGGTAGAGCATATGACTCTGGATCTTGGGGTTGTGAGTTCCAAGCCCCAGGTTGGGTGTAAAGATTACTAAAAAAATAAACCTTAAAAAAAAAAAACACAGAAAAAAGTTGACAAAAGACAGTTGAATTTGATATTCACATCATTAGACTGAGAATAGAGAAGAAAAACACTGTAAAGAGGGACGCCTGGGTGGCTCAGCAGTTGAGCCTCTGCCCTCGGCTCAGGGCATGGTCCTGGGGTAGAGTCCCACATTGGGCTCCCTGTGGGAAGCCTGCTTCTCCCTCTGCCTATGTCTCTACCTCTCTCTCCGTGTCTCTTATGAATAAATAAAAATAAAATCTTAAAAAAAAACACTGTAAAGAAAGAAAAAAAATTCATATGACTAAAATAATGCCTAGGCTCAAAAGAAAAGCAAAAAGAGTTCATAAGTTAGTTTGCAGAAAAGTATGACTATGAATTATATTAAATTAACAGATACAAGGGTGGGGGAGATAATTAAGAGAAAAAATATAAATACATCAATATACTACAATAACAGTTTTTACCTCTAAGAAGTATAATGATCCTTCTTAAAAACAGATTTTAAAATCAAAACACAAGCTATTATTATTCCTCCAATTGCTATACAGAATCCATAAATTCACACATACTCCTAACCTGGCTTGCTGCTTGCTTTCGTACTCTTTAAGGTAACTGGTGGTGTTGGGAGGATCTTTGCAGGTGTATATGTATTTAAAGATATTTTTCTTCTCATTACTGGACTGGTACGTGAAGCTGTAGAGGCTGAAAAATAAACAACCCAGATATGGCAGTTCAATAATTTCTTGCTAAATCCTTACATTTTAGAAATTTCTAATTACATATTTAGTGGAGTTATGAATATACATTACAGGAGAAAATAAGACAATGCAAGGTTTATAGAGTAAATTCAGCAAAATCATCTTTCCTATAAAAAGTTCTTGTGTGCTCTTATCCAAATAGATGTTCTGTTTATACTGTAAATTATTAATAAGCATTTAGCGGTATTTACTAAAGGTATGCCAACAAGAAATAGAGCAACAGACATAATTTTATCCTGCCCTGATAGAATCTCAGATGCTTAAGGGATGGCAGAGAGCTGATGGCACAAGTTGTACTGCCTGGTTTAAAAAAAAAAAAAAAGAAAAGTGTCTCAAATTGTTTTTCTCTTAAAAATATGAAGTAGGGGATCCCTGGGTGGCGCAGTGGTTTGGCGCCTGCCTTTGGCCCAGGGCGCGATCCTGGAGACCCGGGATCGAATCCCACATCAGGCTCCCGGTGCATGGAGCCTGCTTCTCCCTCTGCCTGTGTCTCTGCCTCTCTCTCTCTCTCTCTCTGTGACTATCATAAATAAATAAAAATTTAAAAAAAATTAAAAAAAATGAAGTAAAGATTCGAGGATAGTTAATTTACAAACACTATGGTCTACTAAACTATATTTAAGAATAAACTAATAGATTACAAATAATAAATTAAACTGTCTTCCTATATTACCGTTGGGATTTATCTTAATGCAAGGGAATTTTATAGATTTTTTTTCTTCTTTGTAATCAAGTGGGGCAATTAAGAAGTGTAAAAAGAAAAAGCTGGGATAATTCTTAAGTATGAAGTCCTCTGGGGAAGGACAGGCCAGAGCAGGAAGCTCCCGGCATGAGCTTCTTAGTTCCTAACCGAAGGGAGATGAGGAGTCAAGAAAAAACACATTTGCTAGGATGCCTGGGTGGTTCAGCAGTTGAGTGCACCTGTCTTCGGCTCAGGGCGTGATCCTGGAGTCCTGGGACTGAGTCCCCCATTGGATTCCCTGCATGGAGCCTGTTTCTCCCTCTGCCTGTGTCTCTGCCTTTCTTTCTGTGTCTCTCATTAATAAATAAATAAAATCTTTAAAAAAAATTAGCTAAAACACATTTGCCTACTTTTGCAATTTTGGGGGAGGATCTGATAGCAATGAACAGCATGTCTCTAAAAAATAAATATGTGGGCCAATTATAGCAAATGTGCCTTAGATGGTTGGTATTTATCTACACTGAATGAATATAAAACCCATTGGCAGAAGCTCCAAGTAGTCATTAATGACACAATACGCAAGCGATGAAAAAAAAATCCCTAAAGTAGCACGTAAAACACTATACCACTACTAAGCTCCTTCCTGCTAGCATATTTTATCCTGTTAACTTCTATCTCTAACTTGTCCAATTAGCATTTCCACACCTTTCCCCCCAACTGATATTGTTAGTCTCCCATTGTAAGTTACTACTAGTTACCACAAAATTGATTTTGTCCTGAGGAAAAAGCCTTTCTGAATGACAGAGCATTAACAATGTCAGCTTCTTTGTTATAAACAGTACAAAATCAATACAGTTTATATTATAATGCTAATTCCTTGACAATTCAGGGAAGTAAGTATAAATAGTGTAAAATACTGTGATTACAACCTATTAATTCTACAGTTACAGTATAAAATATAGGACTCAGATAATTTTTATTATAATTGGCATCTATTTTCTTTACTATTCAAAAAGAAGTAAAAAACCATACACTTTAGAAGACCTGGGTTTGCTTGACCACTAACTACTTGATTTCCTCAACGGTATCTAAGCTTTTTTCTTTCAACAGTAAATTTTTCTCAAATGAAATCTTAAATAAAATGATGAAAACTGATACTCTGGTTGAAGCAGCCACATAGACGTAAGGCCTAACCACTCCACATCCTCTTCCTCATGGAACTTCCAAAAGCCCCTGGCAATACAGACGGAAGACCAATGAACTACATGGACTTAAGCTTTATCCAACTCTACGAGCTGCGTTAACTGTATTTATATTCTCATCTAATTCCCTTAGTAAGTAATGGAATAAAATTTTAAGAGAGCTAGAGGCCTTGGGGTGCAACTTGCATCCAGAAGAACTAATCTGAACTGGAAAAGGAATTTAATATCCTTCAATTCAACAATATACTTCAATAATACGCTCTGATGAACTGGATTCACTAACCACAGAAATAAAGCCAACATAATGTAATGGAACCACAGAATATACCTTCAGAGATGATCTTTTTGTAAATATTTCACAATTTTCTTTCCAAAAGAAACAGATGCTATTACTGCTATTTCCCTTAAGTCATTCACTGAAAATCTTCTAGAGTCTAAATGGCATTGATATCTATCCTAAGTTCTAATTTAATAGAATCTTTCTTTGATCTCTTTTTTAAGATTATAAATCTTTGCCCCAGGGAAGCAGTGAAACATCAAGTATAAAGGGGGTAAAGGGTAAATGAGAATGCATTCAGGTTCCCTATTGCATGCTGGGGAGAAGCACTATCTATCCTATCAGCTAACAAAGAAAGGGAGACGAACATGCTTCGTTTTCCTGACTTTGACTTCATACTGCTCAGAGAAGTTATTTCATCTGGTTATTATCGGTTCTCAGAATCAGATAGATTCATATGCAAATTTGAAATGAAAACCTACTTCATAAAACCATTCCTAAAAGTATTTTAGAATGCCTAGATATCTCTCCATTACCATTAATGATTCAATGTTGACCTCTGCTACCACAAGTAGGAGAAAAGGGAAGGCTACTAGACTGCAGAAATGCAGGGGGTACCATTCAGACAGCATACAATGTGAACAGAACACTGTATAATAGAATGATACAATGTGGCAGCCCAAAAAAGGGGGATAACAGCAAGGCATGGAAGTGGCTTTCTTTCCAAGACCTTGGCTTTCATTCTTCAGAGAAACAGATTTACAGAATGTACTTTATGAAAAGGAGATCAGTATACACTGACAGTTTGTGACTTTCCGAAGATATGATTAGTCCCAGCACGATTCTTAACAGAGCAGAGCATGCTCGCCCCAACCTGATGCTTCCTAAACTGGAAAATCCAATGTGCTGAAGGATCCAATAGAGCTGAGAATGACAGTAGCCATTGGACTTCTCATATCCCAAAATGGTAGCCCTAAAGATTTCCCAAAATGATGTTCCTTACCACAGCACAAACGAATGTTTAAATAGGTCACCAAAAATGTGTTTTCTCAAAAAGGAAGTTTTGGAAAATCTGGGTTTGCAGCTTTCCTTGCAGAGAAAACTTAGTTGTTTCTACACTAATGCAACTCTCTCAAAAGGGAGGTGGGATATGATACACGGTTTCTAAAACTTACTGAGCCCTGAATCCCTTTTCTTCACACAATGAATAAACCTTTTCAGAATATTTTCTAAAGAACTTGAAAACCCTTTTGTCCTAATTTGCTCTCTTTAGTTTTTAGTCAACGGCTTCATCTTATTCACTTATTCAACACCCAAAGGTGTGGGGATGGGCATGTGTGCATGTGTGGGTTACCGATGAATGATATTTTGTAATTTTTAAAAAGTTTATTATAAAATGACACATGATAAGAATGTGAAAAAAAGGCCATGACTCTATATTGTTGACTTCTATCGTTGGGTCTTAGATTTTTCTTTTTCCTTTTGGGAAGGAAAAAGATTTTGAGGAGGAGTCAAGAAATGTGGCACACTGCAAGTAATGCTCCTTTATACCTCCTTCTGTCCTAAAATTCTATTCATTACCACTACTTGAGTTTGTTGTCATAATTCTTATGTTCAGATAATATCTACTGCCACAAAATAACGACAATAATAATAACAATAATAATAATAATAAAAAATAATAATCCTACAGATTTCAGGGCTCTTCCGTGGAACTTCACTTGATGGAGAAGCAATGGAAGCAAGAAATTCATCCACCTGCTTTAAAGACAGGGCATTGTGAAGAGTCTCTAGAGGACAAATAGATGGCACCATGGAATACAATTCAAAGCCTGAAAAAAAGAAATGAAAAAAATTTGGATAATTAAAAAAAGAATCATTAAGAAGAAAGAAGACCATTGCTTAGAACTGTATGGGTTAGGTCTTTCCAATCTATTACATGCAAACACATGAGATCTCTGAAGTCATGACACCAGATGCTATGCGATATGGGGTTGGAACAGGATGTGACAAAGATTTCATTTTAAATGTAATCACATAGTACAGCATGCACACAATTTTATACTATATTTTGGTAAAAATCTAAGAATGATGCTTAAAGAAAACCCTGGGGGAAAAACAGAAAACATTATATTGTTTCAGTTTTTACTTTAAAAAAAATCAGGTCTACTTGACAGGTGAATTAAGTTGATGCCATGATGTGTCCCTGATGCCAGGATGCTAAAATTAACTTCTTGTTGAAGAATAATTATGTTGTAATTACTTGTGAAGTAGTGATTTAAAATAGCTTTTCTAATCATACCAAGGCCAACAATAACTCTCTTAGTGTGACCTGAAAACAACATTCATTCAATTATGCTGAAAATCAAATTTCAAAACACATTTTACCTACCTTTATTGAATTAACTCAATAATTCTATTGTTGAAATTGCTAGCTGAGTAAAGTCAGGCCAAGTAAAAAGCAATACAAAATACAGACAAATTTGCATTCAACAATGGCACAGAAATACAAAAATTTCATGAAACAAACCATGCACATATATATTAATACCATCAGTGAAACAAAAACCCTTAAATATACAGTTTTTTTTAAACAGGATATTGGTTATTTGCTTTTTATAAAAATTGCCTATTTATTTAAACTTTATTCAACTGAATGGCTTTTAAAATTGCTTTCATAAACAACTAAAATAACAAGTCCTTCCGTATCTATTCTTTCCAAAATTCAAACTAATTTTCCTCCAAAGGAAATATTTTTAATACTTAAGATTTTATATAAAGGCTAGTATTATTAAATAAAAAGTAAAAATTAATCAAACTCAAATAGACTGTAAACCCTCTGCTTCAATACGCACGTGCTCATTTTAACAGTGACTGGTATTTACTAAATTTGGGGAGGAAATAGTGACCTGAGAATGCTTAAGTATTGACTGAAGTAGGGAAACTATGGTTAAGAGAGAACCTAATCTTCCTATGAAAATAACAAAAAAGTTTATAAAACCAGTATGTTTGATTTTCAGGTGCAAACCAAAGCATGACGGAACATTACATATACTCAAAAACAAAACAAAACAGAAACTATATACCATAACAGCAGCTAAAGCACCTAAAATAAGCATTAAAAAAATTAGGCTTGCACAAGTATTACATTTTTTTAAAGTACAAGATTCATGCAAATACACGCAAACCCTTTCTTTGCATTACACTAAACTTAACAATATGATTTTTTTTTTATCCTTTCCTCAGAATGCTTGCAAGTGTTTTGTGACAACTATTTCCTTGCATTTGCCTGTTAGATATTTTAACAGACAAATAACAACAGAATCAAGTTCTTCTGGACTACATTTTTCCCCCATTTATCTTTAGTAAACTTTGTAATTAATCCACAATGAAAGGGTTAGCGCAGCAATTTAAAAAGCCACCCTGCTGTCATGTTTAGAAGCTATAAAAACATACCACTGGAGCCTAGACATTCCACAGAGGAAACGGACCAGCACCTATAGAGGTGTAGGTGTTCTGCACAGAGGCCCAGAAAATAAGGTAAAGCACTGTCAGAAGATACTTGTTTCACCATGTTCCTTGAACTAAAGATGAAGGGAGGGTAAGTCCATGATATGTATTAAGATGGAAATAACATAAAAGTTAGGGGAAATAAAAAGTGAAAGAGTCAAATGACAATTCATAGGACAGATAAGACAACACAGAATAAAAGAAAAAAAATCTTGAAAACTCAAAAGAAACATTTCTAGAGTTGAAAGGAATGCATTTTATATGCATTAAGTCACACGGGTGGAAAACCCACATTTAAAAAAAAAAGTCTTAGCCAAAGGAATATAAAGTTACTCTATTTTCTGTTAAATTTAACCATTTTTTTTAAAGCTTCAGTAAACACAGATTTCTCCTATATAAAATTTGCAATACTGGCTATAAATACAAAAGCATTCCACACAAAAACTATAGTCAGTCTTAAACCTGCAATGTCTCTTCTTAGAATTTTGTGGCTTCTGTTTTTCTTGTGACTTTGGTTTTTCTTTTAAGAGGTTCTTATGCATGTGGGTTCTTTAGAAGCTGCAGCTGTATCAAATAAGGATCTTTTTCTTCAGAAAGTAGCATTTAAAGAGCTACAAAGGAGGGAAAGCACATCAGGCTTTAAGGGCTAAATTTTCTCTTGTTGAGGATGAGATCTTCTTACTTCACCTCCAGGAAATATTTAGTGCACTGTTATTTAAGTGTACTGTTAAAGGATCCAGAAAGGAGGACAATGACTATAAACTGTGTTTAATCCTTTAGTTTCATAGAAGTTTTTCAAAGACTTGACTTGAGTTTTTGAAAGATTTATTTGTAGTTAAAAAGAAAAAAAAATCCAGGGAAAAAAGTTATCTTCATTCCAAATAAAAGCAGAAATCTGTATGTTTTCTTTCAAATTCTTTGATCCTCAATTATTTAAAAATGATCTGTAAATACTCCCTCTTGTCCAAGAACAAGTTCTGTGTAAGAAAGCTGTAAGAGTGTAACGATTCAGTTTATAAACAATGGCCATGAAACACTTCACTGTTCAGCCTCAGAAATTGAATTTAATTGAACTACCTTTCTAGATTTTTAGCTTAGTCGTCTTCCTATTATGAGTTCTCCAAATTTTAACAAAAGTGGTACCAAAAAAAAAATCGGTTGCTTGACAACAGCAAACCATATTGCTATATGAGAACAAAGTGAATGCTAGATGAAGTTACTGGAGTGCTCCAGACCAAATTGAGTTCTGCTTTAGACAAACAGCCACAGATAAATGATATTACACAGTGAAATCTGCATCTCCTGGTTCCCAAGAACTTTTCAAAGACACCTCTCTTTTGGTTATTTGACAAGTGTGGCTGTGTATTTTTATTAAGTAACTCAATAAAACAACCATGTGATCAGAAAACAAATTATGAAGAAAAAACATTAAAATGATTAAGAATTAAAAAGAAAACAATACTAATTGTTGTATTTTTAAAATTTGTGTAGACTGATCACTTGAGAAATTAGAAGGGATTTTTAGGTGCTAATTTAATATTAATACTCATCATTGTGATCATTTAAAACTTTGATGAGTGATGTTAAATGATTGTGTAAATTACAACTGAAGAAGGGAGCTAGACAGTATCAATACTTTGGATGAATAAGTTGGAATTATATGCCAACTGAAATTTAAGAATGGAGAAATGAATGATACTGTATACCCCACAGTGTGAAATAAAAGAAAAATAAAAAAGGATGAAGCAGGGGAGTATCTTTTAAAATAAAAGCAAAACGTACCATTGGTTGGGTGTCGAGCAAATGAGATAGAAAACCTTTTAACAGCAGAACCGCGTGTGGCGTCTGAGAAAGAGAAAAACAGGTACCTGAAATTCGTAACAGCTACCAAAAGAAGGACACTTAAAAAAAGAGGGAAAAAACAAATATATAAGGAGGTTAGAATTAGGTGACATGCAGAAGGGAATGAAAGAGGGTACTGGTTAAAAGTAAAATGGCTTGATGATAGAGGCAAAGTGTTTAATGAAATATACAAAAGAAAGAAAAGCAGGATGAGCCAGCAATTCTGGTAAATCCATGTTTTACTGACTTAAGTAAATTTGTGGATATATGAGAAAAAGTTTTAAATACATCTAATCCAGAAAGGGCTAACAGAAGGCACAGGCTTCCATGAGCCTCAAAAGACAATTTGAATATATACCCTTAAGGTATATTAACAGTGAGAGGCTCTCCAACTAGGGATTCTAAAATATTCTCATCCTATGTTTATTTCTATAAAAATATTACCAGAAGATTGTCTTCTACTTACAAATATTCTGTTCACTTTATTTCGTTTAGATCACTATCGGTAAGTAAAATGAGGAATAACAATGAACAAATGTTTAAAAGATCAAAGATTTATTCTTCATAGTATGGCTTACTGACCATCTAAAAGACCAGTACACATGATGCAGTTCTGTCACATTTCGACAAACTGTTCATTGAATGAGTACTGTATGTCTAACTACAATTAACTCTTTGATGAAACATGGATCCAAGCCATAGGTAAGAGAGCAGTGATTGTCATTTAGGTGCTGGGTTTCACCAAAGGGTGCTACAATTCCAGTTGAATCAGTGGACTTAGGCTTGCCTTTGAGAAGTACCGTATGCTCATGGGTGTGTGCAGGAGTGTGGATATGAATCTGTGTGTGCATGTGTGCACATACCATCTATGCAGCCAGAAGAAGTCAGCTTTTTACGATGAGTACGAGCATAATCCTGTAGGTTAGGTGCGCTTGAAGAACCCCCGAGCACCGAGGTGCTAAACAGGCCCGCACAGTGAGACCCTGATGGGAGTTAGAGAAAATACATACACAACGGGTGTTCTTCCATTCACATTGGGAATTCATGCAGCATGCAATAACATGGCTCTTACCACACTTAGCTGGCAGTGCCTTGAACAGACTCACAATTCATTTGTATGTAGACTTTAATATAATCACTACCACCACTTATCATATGTACAAATGAGGGTATTTAACACTGGGTAAAATGTTGCCTTTAGAGAAAATAATATGTCTACACCATAATTAGACATACATATATTAAAAGCATCAAAATACTAATACACAAATTAATTTAGGTTGATAAGGGATACTGTCAGTTTGCATGAACAGTTCATATAAAAAAACATTCCTAGCACAAATGTAGCCATAATAGAGCAATATTTTTTAATGTGTGTCTGTAAATGAAGAATCTTTTCTGATACCCCTGAGTTAAAAATCATTAATGCATGTTACAAAATGAAGCAAATTAAAGCTTACTAATTTGTGAGAAGACCATGTGAGAACAATTCCTTGTAGGTCATTCAGGCCTAAACACCTTAAATTTCTAATACTTAAATGTCTTCAGATCTTAATAAGACCCCATGAAACACATTATTAACAAATAAAACACAGCCAGTATAAACTGACGCTTAATTTGTAGGAAAAGTATTTACACCCAAGCAAAACTTTTACCACTTGGTAAAGATTAAATAAATTTCTATCAAATATGTTATGATACATAAAGTAAGATAATGTGGGAATATTAAAAGCTGTCAACATAAACTATATATAATTAAGGAAGATCTTTAATAGGCATCAACAAACAATTCATAAACTTAGTATGTAGATCAAAGTATATAGTTGAAACTTATTTATGCTTTTATTAAAACTATTTAGACAACTATTTATAGAGAAAATACTATGCCACTTACTCCATATAGTTTATCAACAATGAGCTTAAAACCGATAAGTTTCAGTGTTGCTTTGCAATACTATTTGCAAAGAACCAATTATGTTCTACAGGTCAGTAATGAGTAACAACTGCCCCTATGCATTAGTTTTGCTTTGGTTTTCCTTAGGAGATAATCAAAAGGAAAATTAACACACCAAGAAAGGGCTTAAAACACTCCCCACTTTTTTTTTTTTACCAGGAAAGAAGAAGGTTCTTTTTTTTTTTTTTTCTTTTTAGCAGAAGGTTCTTTTTTGTATGCAATGGCATATTTACAATTTTATCAGCCAGGAAAAATGAAATTTCCTTCCTCATTAAAATATTTTGGGATTTTAATGTATAGAATACAAAAACTAGCATTGATAACTGGACTAAGTAGCTTACACTGCAGACATTCAAAACAGTTATAAATCAAATTAAATGCTGTTTCTTGTTCATTCTATTGAAACCTTACTGTATACTTTGAGTTGTACAACACATTTTAAAATTAATACAGGTTAAATAAAAACTAAAGCATAGCATTTGGTCATGCTTTCATCACTGAAGAGTTTTACATGTGTGCAAAATAGCAAGTTGAAGAAGGTTTGGAATAGAATTTCTTTTAGACCACATACCTACAGTAGGGTTCTGCTTCTGTTCCACAAGAGTTCTTGGTGTTCTCAAATAATTAGCATTTTCAGATACAACCTGTGCAAGGAAAGTAAAATAAATGAGGTAAAACAGTAAAATCAATTCAAAAGTCCATACTTCATTTGCAGCCTGTTCCAGACAGACAAAGGTTAATAAGCTGTATGATAAATATTAGTAGAAATACATAAAACATGAAAGATCATGCAAGATCCCCTTCTGAAGGGAGTCCATTTCATATGAAGTCCTTGCAATGAAGTGGTGCGAAGCAGGCATTCAGAATGAAATATCATGTATGAAACAAGACAGATGAAAAGAAACAATTAATAGATTGATAAAATTTCACTCTTAAAAGAAGCCAAATGCCCACTCTTAAACAGCTCCTGTATTTGAAGGGGGGAAAAACAATCACAAACAAAAGAAAAGACAGACAGAGACTGTTGAGGTCACCATACAATTACTGATCCATGCACGGGCTTTATCAGAGTAACCTTTAAATATTCACAGCCTTAATGGATACCATAATCCCTTTTCCTATAATCAAATGCATTATATTTCCAAAAGGAAATTGCTGAAATTCTTGGAAAAGTCATGTAAAACAGCAGACCTTCCATTGTTAAGACAGAAAAACCCAAAAAACCCCTAGTATTTTAAATTTCCAAATGTCATCACAGAATGTCCTTCTGAACTCCTTTTATTTTGGCCCATATTGTTGATGGGCACCTATATATTGCATTCTCTTATAAAGAGAGCGTTAAAATATACAACTCAAAAAAACACCAAACTGAATGTATCCTTAAATTAGATACTTCCAGATAATGGAATAGTGAGGGAGAGAACAATTAGTATTAGATGTACCCTGCTAATTAACACAGGACCACATAAATTTTGATACTGTAAAAAATGTTCATATTCTCAGCAAATTCCAAATGGAATCTAATTTTTCAATTATGGGCAAAAAGGCTATTAAATTTTCTTACCATCAAATTAGGTAATCTTGTTTCTGAATGTTTTAAAGGACAACTATGTCAAAAAAGATTTCTTTCCTTTTTAAAGTTTTTTATTAACACGCTAAAGTTCCAGGAGTGTAAAATTTATTGATTTAATTTTTAAATCCTGGATATTTAAAACCCTCCCAGTAAAAATCCTAAACACATGCAATATAAGAGGTTTTTTTTCCTCTTATCACAAACATTATTCAATGATATAAAAATTAAAATACAGAAGGATTTACTCTGATGTTAAATATAAGGGATTAGATGTCCTCAAAGACAGCTGTTTGTTGCTCTGAATGCGGGTAGGAAAATGTTTAATGAAGTAAAGTTTAAAAACCTGTTGCCATGAGCCAAAAATACTGGATGTGAAAGCCAATGATTTGGGGGAGACAGGGGAAGAAGTGATTTGTTCCCCTGATCTGCGTCTTCGACGCCCAGTACCCACACCACTGGTATAATGCAGCCAGGTACCAGTACCCTCTGGGCTAGACACACTCAGGGGGCTCTCTTCCTGGAAGTGAGAAAGGGGGCAAAAAAAAAAAAAAAAAAAAAAAAAAAAAAAAAAAAAAAGCAGAGCATGCAAAGTTAGATACAACAGAGCCAAATGATCAGAAAGAAAAAAAAATACAGTTTGTTTGCATTTGTTTACCAATTTTTAAGAAACTATTAAACAGTAATTGGGAGCCAAATATTTCAAATATTTGAGAAACTGACAGGAATGACTTATAAATCTAATTGTATGTGATAACAATTATAAGAATTACCTTATCTTAAATATACAAAATATTGATACTGCTTAATAGTTGTCCCTTCTCCCTTAAATATGGAAAGATTTAACAATTATCTGTTTTAGCAACTTTTAGAATATTAAAGCATTATGCTTAATTTTAAATATTCAAGATGTTCTACGCTATAACTCAGTAACCTTTCAACCCAAAGCACTAAAGAACTGTGCAAAGGGTTAAAGAAATTATATGATGTAGAAAAGACAACCTGTCTGCCAGACATTAAAAAAGAGAGAGATAAGATGGATTCAAATTGCACTTGCTTCCACTTTCAAGCTATTTATTTGTCTACCCCCTCCAATAATTATTTATAGAGTTCAGTAAGCAAAACATGCAGCAAACATCATCAGTTACATGTTTGCATGTTCAGGTTTCAGACAGTGAGGACAGAGTAAAATCTACTTGCACAAAATGAAGAGAATAGTCTTTTTCTCTGTGTGTCTTTTGGAAGTACAAACTTCTGATATCCATGGAGATGGTGGACGCTGGAAAAAGTCTTCAAGGTTTTACTTGAATAATTTACCTTATGGAAGTAAAAGTTTAGCATGGCATAGAAATAATCTCTTGAAAGCAACTATTTAAGTATTTATGAGAAAAAGGTTTATAAATGTGTTCTGTGTCTTAAAAATTAACAAAGGACAGTGATTTTGTTGAAGATTTTACAAATACAAATGTGCTGCAAAATGAAGACTCACAACACAGTTGGCTGTATCAGTGTGCTTTGAGAAGGTTTAATGGTGAAATTTCGAACAATCTGATTAATTTACAGATTGCTTTGTTCAACAACATCAAAATCACTGCCCTCACACGATGGTATTTTAAGTTATATTAATGTCATTTCCCAAATTTCTGAAATTAAAGATACCTGAACATAACCCCAGGTTTCTCATTTTTTAATTAAGCTATACTAGAACATAGATCCAAATTCTAGTTATTAGTCATCCTCTTTTATGATTAACTTAAAATATCACAAATCACAGAAACCCTAACCAGTAAATCTCCATTATAAAATTACCACAATCTATTTATTGATGGGTGTTTTTACTACATAATTATTAAATTGGCTCACATATATATTTGAAATTTGAGAGTCATAAAGCACTTCTGTTTATATAATTTGGGGCTACAGAAATGAGCATAATTCTTCTGTTGTTGTTTATGTTCTAATTCACCAAATGCTAGATAAATGTTATACTTAATTATTACAACTCAGCATATTTAATTATCAACAAAAATATTTTTCTAACTTAAAAATTGAGGGCTGTTTCCATCTTAAAATCTTGCTCTATACATTAAATTGAGAATTTAGAAAACATTTTTATAAGCTGGGAGAATCATCCTATAAAGAATATAGATAACTTAAAATAAAGGCATTTAAATTATAAAAATGTATACTGGTGTTAAAGATTTACTTAACAAGCTACATTCCAACTGTTTAGCTTTCCTATTAAATCTTATTTTGGTAGTTATTTACATGTTATTCTACTAGAGAACATAAGAATTAGCCTTCCTTAATTGTAGATCTTAATACAAAAGCAAATTTTCAACTGAATTTTAAAATTCTTATACTGATTTTTGCAATCAGGCTAAAAACTTAGAGTTTCATCTTAATCTACAGTATCATTGGAATCAGTTGTTGAAGCATTTCCGGCAGTTCCTCTCAACTTTCAGGTAAATATTATTCTCTGCCTATTAAATCAGACTTTTAAAAAAGTTCCTTATTAGAATAACCTAAAGTGACAGGACAGAAAAACAGATCAGTTTTCAAAGGTCTCGTTTTACTCTATTGAACTTTGTTATGAAAACTATACATAAAGCTCCAGATTCTTAATCTTTTTTTAACAGCCTCTATATTTTAAAAATATTTATTAGAAAAAGAGGCAAAGTTGACAATTAAAAATCTCTTAGGTTTCCACACTCCATAATTAAAGCTGTATTTTCTTTTCTGTTTTATTAAAATATAGTTAGTTTATTTTATGAAAAACATGCTCTGACACATACACTTACTTCATTTGTAGCCATCTTCCTAGATCTTGGAAGTGGAGACTTCCTGTGTATATGAATTGGCTCTGATACCATAGGTTTGAACAGTATCACAGCACGATCAGTCTCATCTTTTTTAGAAGTATGTGGTTCATCATCATTATCAATTTTAAAAGATCTCCTGCCTTCATTCTGTGGGCAAAGAATACAACATATAAAATTCAGATAAAGCAAGAGTTTCTTATGATAAATTTAATCACCAATTGGGGAAGTCAGTTGAAGCACATGTACAAGTTTGCTGATTCAAATGAATCAATATTAATTGAATTTTTACAATAGCCTAGTATTATATGGGTACCATAAAACAGATGACAGAGTTCCTGACTTTAAGAAATACACTAAAAACTAAACAGTTAGTGACAAAAACAAGGCATATAAAACCAAATGCTTAATTATATTTCATCAAATGCCAACATAAATAAGAAATAATAATAAAGGACACTAATAAAAAACAGAGATGAGCTTTTTTATACAGCAATGTCATTGGCATGAGCACAAAGTAAAACACCATTTTAGGGCAGCCCCGGTGGTGCAGTGGTTTGGCGCCGCCTGCAGCCTGGGGTGTGATCCTGGAGACCTGGGATCGAGTCTCACATCGGGCTCCCTGCATGGGGCCTGCTTCTCCTTCTGCCTGTGTCTATGAATAAATAAATAAAATGTAAAAAAAATAAAAAAAACCCCACCATTTTAATTTATAAATTTCAGAATATTTAAATTCTATTCCAAATATTCCCAACACATGTGATGACTACATACACAAATAATCATATGATGACTTACTAAATATTTACTGGGTTTGTACCAAGACAAATAGGATAGAGTCCGAGATAAAAAAACAAATTTGAAAAAGTTATATCAAATATTTATCTATAATAGAATGGGTAAATTGGGGTATAGTCATACATTAAAACATATATTTTAATGCAATAACAATGAATAGGCTAAAAGTAAGTACAATTACATCAACAAATCTCACAAATATAACATCAGCCAAAAGAAGTCAAGCAGAAGTACAGAAAAACACGCATCAAAATAAGGAGTATAGGAAATAAAGAGGAACTTCTTTAACTGGTTAAAGGATGTCTTGACAGAATCATCACAGTTAATGAATCATTGAAATATTATTGAGCCCACCATTACTAATTCCACTCAATACCATTTGTCATCATTCATAGGTATGATCATATCTGCAGAAAATCCAAATGACTCTATGGATAAATTACTAGAATGAGTAACAGCATGTTAGTAAGGTCATTAGTTATAAAATCTTCACACAAAAATGAGTTAAAATTCAATACGACAATAAGAAACAGAATGAAATTCATATTTTTTTAAAAGATTTATTTATTCATGCGAGACACAGACTGAGAGAGAGAGAGAGGCAGAGACACAGGCAGAGGGAGAAGCAGGGTCCCTGCAGGGAGCCTGACTGTGGGACTCAATCCTGGATCCCGGGATCATGATCTGAGTCGAAAGCAGGCGCCTGATCACTGAGCCACAGAAAATGAAATTTACATAAATCCTTTATGATAGCATAAAAACATAAAGAACTAGGAATTAATGTGATAAAGATACAAGACATACAAACCCTTAATTTTATCAAAAAGATACAAAAAAGCTAAATAAATTCAGAGATAAATGGAGTCCTTAGAATAATGGATCTACTATTGTTAAGTGTTATTTCCCTCAAAACTGATCTGCAAAATTTATGTAATCTCAACCGAAATCCCCCAAAAAGTTCTCTTTGGAATATTTTGCTTTAGTTTGAGAATGAAGAAGTGTTTACTTTTTTTGGAGGGGACAGAGAAGGTCAGAGAGTAGCCTTCACACCCAGCCCAGAGACAAACTTAGGCTGGATTTCATGACACTGAGATCATGACCTGAGACCAAATCAACAATCGGATGCTTAACTGACTGAGCCACCCAGGTGCCCTGAGAATTAAGTATTTAGTGTCAACACTTCTACTCAACACCATATTGGTCCAAGCCAGGAGCACTTCATAAAAAAGCACATCCACATGGCCAATAAACATGAAAATTGCTAATCCTTACTGGTCATGAGGATAATGTAAATTTAAACTCCAACAAAATCCCTCAAAATAGCCCCATAATGATCATACCAAGTGCTGACAAAGATATGGCTGTATCGTTAGAAAACTATTTGATTGTATTTTCTAAACTTGAACATATGCATACTCTATGACCTAGTAATTTTACTCTCTAATGTATATCCAAAAGAAATGTGTATACACGTTCACCAAAAGACTTTTACAAAAATGTTCATAAAAGCACTCATCTTCATAGCTTGAACTGGAAATAAATGATTAGAGTGAAACAGATGAGCACACTGCACTGTATTTATTTATATTTGTTGTTGCCACGTAATCCTACATGACAACAAAAGTGAAGAACAGACTGGATAAATCTCATAATCAAAGAAAGAAGCTAAACCCACTCCACATCCTCCCAAAAGCATGTATTTTGCGATTTCATTTATAAAAAGTTCAAACAATAGGCATAATTAAAACATGGTACTAGGAGAAAGCCTGGGTGGCTCAGCGGTTGAGCATCTGCCTTCGGCTTAGGGCGTGATCCTGGAGTTCTGGGATCGAGTTCCACATCGGGCTCCTGTGAGGAGCCTGCTTCTCTCTCTGCTTGTGTCTCTGCCTCTCTCTGTGTTTCTCATGAATAAATAAATAAAATCTTAATAAAATAAAGTAAAATAAAATAAAATAAAATATGGTGTTAAAGGTCACAATAGTAGGTATCTTTGGGGAGAAGACAGAGGTTGTGATAGGAGGGGCAAGACTGGGTGTTTTGGAATGATGATATTATTCTATCTATAACCTAGCTGGCTGTTTTGTAATTGTGTTCATTCTGTAATACATCATTAAGCTATACATCTATGATTCATCAATATGAATTATAACAGTAAAAAGTTTTAAATTGAGTTATGTATTTAACTTCATAAGGTTATTATGAGGATTAAAATACAATAATTTCTGCCAAGTGTTTAGCACAGTGTTTACCACGCACTAGTCCTCAAGTAATACAAAACCAAAACCAGAACTAAAACTATAGTTAAGCATTCTAAATACTGACCTGAAAAATAGAAAAAATCTAAATAAAATAAAAAATTTTAGCACGCTTAGGCATATTGTTTGCTCAGGGTGCCTGGATGGCTCAGTCATTTAAGCATCTGCCTTTGGCTCAGGTCATGATTCCAGGGTCCTGCTATTGACCCCATGTTGCGCTCCCTGCTCAGTGGGGAGCCTGCTTCTCCCTCTGCCGGCCTGCCTACTCATGCTTTCTTGCCTTCTCTCTCTCTTTAAATAAAAAAAAAAAAAAGTTGCCCACCCAAATCATACATAAAGAAATTATATTATCTTGCTACTTAGTAGTTGGGACAAGAATTGAAGGACATTAATAGGAAATTCTTAAAGGAACCTTATGAAAATCTAGAAGATGAGAGTTGCATCTTTATTACCTCTCTTGAAGCTGGTCTATAGCCATAGCCAGATGGTAAATTTTTGTCTTCTTCGCATCCTTTAGCTCCTGGACTAAAATGTAATTCAACATGAAAACGTTCCTCTGAGGAGAGATCCTAAAAAATATAGAATATTTCCAAAATGAAAAGCTACAGGCTATTTAATTACCCCTGGTAAAACACACAAATCAAGAACTCTCGTTACCTTATTAGGATCCTCATAAAGCATGATCACAATCTGAGTCATGTAATTGAGTTCATTGACAACATTTAAGTAATCCATAGCTCGTTTCCACTGTTCATCCTTTGATTCCTAAACAAAAGGTATATGGTAAGCATTTTCTCATATCGTTTTATGTGAAAGTCACCTTATTTTCATTATGGTAGTTTGTTTAATCCTGAGTGACACCACACAAATAAGGTAAATACATACATGTTCAACCTGTCAAAATAACTCAATTATATGTAAGTCTTGGTAAATTACTCATGTTTAGGTAAATTATCTTAAAAATCTTTAACCAGCAGTATTAGAAAGTCTAATGGTATCTTTTTGAATAGCTTTTAGAAAGTAAATATAGAAATCTCTTGAAATACAAACCTGTCATTGAATTCTGAGGGTAAGAGACAGTTAGTTAACCTGAAGTCCCAAAGTCTCTACTGTGGAATCATGCTTTATAAACTGAATACTATCCTCTAAGAGTAGAGCCACTCCCACTCTCATAAGTCAATGTACATTATACAGTAAATATGTCTCATTATTCTGCAGTGGTATCTAAATCAGCAGGATGTGGCATATGTAGGTTCTATCAATCTTACCATCTCCTTCATGTACAGATGACCATTGGTCTTTAAACATAAATCATTTCCATCAGAACTGAAAGGGATCCTACAGAACATGTACTAGAAGCATTCAAAGTGGAAAATTCTATCTGAAAAGGTAAAACTACTCAAAGTCTACAGTCAATGGTCAACAGAGTCTACATCACAGATAACTTTTCTTCATTTCATAGGTCATAAACTTTGGAAATAAATGAATACAACATTTTTTGGGGGGCATACGGTAAAAGTATATGATATTTTGGACTCCAGTACAAAATGCGTGTTACTTTATAAAATGAAATTTAACACACATGTTGATTACTTATTTAAAAAAACAAACAAACCCAAAATAGCATGTTTTCACATTTAGACATTATCCATCTCTGAGAAAGCATTCCCCTTTTGAAGTTTCTGGAAGAGTAGAGTTAAATATACATCATATAATTTGTATTCTTCAGTGTGTGCTTAGCATCATTTTAATAAATGGCTAGCCACACCTCTGAGTGCTCTAATGCCAAGCCATCAAAGTAGCTACTCTTAACCTAAGCAATACTGCAGAGAAAAAACTGCATCTGTGTGTGTTTGTGTGTGTCCGTCTGCCTATGTATTTGGGGGAGGGATAGGTGCTAAGATGTATATGCATGTTTTCTTAAAATAATATTAGCATAGCATTTGAGTTTCACTAAATGTGAATTACTATAAATAATGGATTTAAATATCAAAAAATATCAACAGGTAAAAAGACATATTAGTCTTTGTGATCCTACATTATTTATAAGAACACCATCTAATAATATCAAATTCAGTGCTGTCAAACAGGTGTTGCTAGGTCTGTTCTAATGAACATATGAAATTAAATAATATTTAGTAGCATCTTCCTAAACACAATTAACATGCAAGAATCCATAAAAAGCTTTTTTAAAAAAATTAAGGCTTATTAAATATATTCTCTGAAATCTTACTTATAATCTTGTTTCCTTAACAAACACCTTTAAAAAAAATCTATTGTGGAGAGCTAGATTTTACCCTGTTCACACTGAAAAATCAAAAAATTCAACTGGGAGAGACTGAACAAGGTTTTATTATATTAGTTATAGGGCCTTATAAAGATAACATGAGTTGCAATGAGTTACAGTTCAAATAAATTTTTTAAGTTAGAAAATGAGACATCATGTTGATATTAAAGACTTTACATATACTTACTAATGTAAAAAAATAAATTTTTTTTGAAATTGTGGAAGCAGAGTTTTCAAAGAATGAAGTTGTTCAGCTTCTGTTTTAGAAATGCAGCTGAATGTAATATATACTTAACAAGCTCTAGTTCTACTACCACTACTCCAGTCCAATTATATCATCTTTCTTTAGATCACTGCGAGAGCTTCCTGTTTTCTTATCTACTCCAGCCTATCTGCTGTCCACACAGCAACCAAAGCCATTTATTTCCCTGCTTAAAAATGGTTTCCCAATTCCCTTAGGATTCCCAAGGCACTGGCTCCCCAACCTTATCTGTTGCCAACTCATCCACTGCTCACTATGGCCTGTTCTGTGGAAGCATCGTCCATGGTTTTCCCACCTTTTAAATAAGTGTAAGAGAGCCAAAAAGGAACCACATAAGAGATGTAGTTATCCTCCCTCAAAAACAATTCCATCATTATGACTCGATATGGAAGTTCTTGACTTGCTGTCATTTTTTTAAAAGATTTCTCTTACTAAAGCTCAACTAATACACATATGTATGCAAGGGATGTCACTTTGCCATTTCTTAATGGGACAAAAAAGAAACCAAAAGTAGAGGGAAGAACATATGAATTAGAAAATTTGATGAAAACAGATGATTGAAATAACTTGGGTAACTTTAATATTAACTATTCATCAAGGCTAATAATAAAATTAAGAATCAAGAGACATAACAAATCTCCATTATACATCTAACAGCCCTTTATTAAAAAAGTAAAACAAAACTAAATTTTCTTTTAAGAACTACTTTGTCAATAGATGTGTATTGATGTATTCAGCAATATATACATAGAAACTTGAAGGAAAATTCTTATTTTTTGCTATTTTAGAGATGGATGAAAATATATTTTTGACATATAATAGAGTGACATTGTATTCTAGGTAATCTATGGTTTGGGTATACTGAGAAACAAGATATTAAAATCTCTAAGTCTCTTTGTACGTTATCACTTCCGTTGCCAATACTTATGATGTTATTTTATCATTTCAAATGCAAACTTCCTGGGAATCTTAATACTAGCTACCACCTTAGCTGTCATTAATGTGTTGGCTTCCTTACTCTATACTTTTAACGTAAACCTCTATTCTCACATGCGAACATACTCAAGCTGGCTAAAACCAAACTTATTACTTTCCTTCTTAAGATATGATCTTCCCCCCTCAAGTGTTAACTTTCATCAGTGAATGGTAGGATCATCTGCCGAATTACCAACATTAGAGATATGGAAATATTTCCTGACTCTTTTCTTTCTCACCCTCCCTACCTGTGAGCACTGGAGGGGTCTCAAGGAGAGTGTTAGTGAAAGCCTAACAGGCTGGAGGAAGTTGTTGGTAAGGGATTATACAAAGGTATGAAAAATGTTACTGGAAGCTACAGGAAAATCAACTCTTGCTATGTAGTGGCATAAAGTGTAGAAACACTAGACTGTAGTCAGTGTATCTAATGAACTAGCTCTGGAGATTTCTAGGAAAAGTACTGAACATGTCACCAAGATTCTTCTCATTGCTTGTGATAAACTAGGACAGAGATAAGCTACAGGAAAATTGTCAATTATAAAGAAGCTTGCTGACTCCAAAAATTAAACTGTTTCTCATTTCCAGACATTTTGGGGACCAAACAATACTAGAATTAAAAAGTGGCTTTCAGGAAGAAAGAAACACAAGACTCTACCATGAAAACATGGTGTGATCATAAAAACATTTGCTAAGACCTCATAAAGATATGAGGTGCTTCACAGACCTTCCAAAGAAACAAAAGACCTTCTCAGGACCTTAGGAGTATGCTCTCTCAGATGCTCAGTATTAAGCAATAAGTATTGCTGAGTGTCATCCCTCAGTAACCACAGAGGGAACCCACGGTAGAAAAGGGCTTATCCTTAAGAGATCTTTGGGTGTGATGCGTTTAATACAATATATTCTAAATTACTCCATTTTGTTTTGTTTTTTAAATTATACCACCTTCAACTAAAAATAAACAGACCTTTGGAACCCCAAACTTCTTTGAGCAGGAAGCAGGATGAAGAAAATTACTCAACTGCCAACAAGAGCTACTTTTTATTTTAAAGGAAGGATGACCCATGAAGCAATCAAGAACCCAAATTATGAAGACATGAGCCATGGGAAACTACTGCCTGGCAGCATGACAGAGTCCCAATTAAAGAATGGGCAACATAGACCTAGGCAGATTTCAAAATTGCTACAGGCTAGTGACTACAGTGTCCCTTCTATTTCAAACTCTTTTGAAAAGTTCACCTACAGCAGTGATGTCTAACCCACCACTGTATGTTGGGCATTTCAAGGACAGATAATTTTTCTCTTCAGTTCATACGTCACTGAATTAAGGTTGAATGCTCTTGAGCATTCAAGGAGTTATGTCCAAGGAGTCCCATCTACATCTGGACTTGACTTAGATGAAGAAACCTGGGATGTCAAATTTATGATATAATAAAATAAGAGGAGTAATACTGGATAAGAGGTTAAGTGAATTTTGCATATGGGAGAAATATGGATTGTATAGACAGCAGACATATGATGGATCCTGTTTTCCAAAGATGGCCACCACAATGTATCTACTCCCAAGTACTCATCTTACAATGTGACAGCGACACTCTACTCATGTAGTAATGTAGATGAATTTTCCCATCCCTTGAACCTGGATGAAACTCTGTTACTGCCTCAATCAATATAGCTCAGTAGAAGTGATATCATGTGACTTCATAAGTTAGGTCATTAAAATATCTTGCACTTGCACCTTGTTCCATTATGAAACTCAATCTTATAACTTAGCTACCCTGTTTTGAGGAAGCAGGTCACAAGAAGAGGCCAGATGTAGGTACTGTGGTCAACAACCCCAACTGAAATTCTAGGCAACATACAGCATCAAGCACCATACAGGACAGGAAAGCTTTGAGATGATTCAAGCCCCAGCCACTGTCTTAACCACAACCTCATAAGAGACCCAAAGTGAAACTGTCTAAGTATATCACAGTCAATCCTTTAAACTGTGAGAGATACAAGTAACTGTGATTGTTTTAAGCCAAGCTGTAGTATGATTCATTTCTAACAGTATATGAGAGGTACAATATCCAACCCATCACTAAGTTCTTTCTTATCCCTAAACAACTCAAATTCATCAGCTTCTCTTTATCTTATTAACACCAGCCTATAACATCACCTAAAATATTTTATGTTATTGTTTACTTAAATTAAACTTCTCTAAAGGGAAGAGAACATGTCTTTATCCCCAACATCTAGCACAGTGCTTGGTATATAGTAGACCCTGGACAAATTATGGCAAATGGTCGATTAGTGAAAATGCACAGTAAAAACTGGTGTTAGTGACTTCATTACAAATTCAAAGAACCATATCTGTTAAGCAGATTGGAATATCTTTTTCTACTTACATTGCATAAGGCACCATAGCGAAGAATAGATAGTAAAGAATGTACATGACTTTCACTGGTAAAATATAGCCTGGTACGAACATGACGTTCAGGAGACAGAACACCTCTGGAATACCTAAAGTTAGCAGCAGACAATGTTAGAACGTGGCCATCTAGTCAAAACTTAAGTTTTGAAATTACTTGGTAAAAATAAAATTTAATCTTACTAGAAGTGAAAGACTGTACTAAGTAAATCTATCCCTCTTCCAACCACAATGGAGGGGTTATCTTAGTAGATATTCCTCTAACATGAAGATTAACTAGGACTAATTGGGACCTCTGAGATTAGTCAAAAAGGAGTTAATACTAACCAAGTTCACTGTAAATGGGTCATTTTAGCTCCTCTAATAGCAATGACAAAGGTCATAGCCCTAAAGAAACTCACCAATATTTATGCTGTTGACTAGGGTAAACACTGACAATCCCATGTGAAGAGGACATATATCCCCTTTCCCTGTTCATCTCAGTTTTTCCTAAGTTGGGAACCCTCAAGAACCTTGTGGGGAGTCAACTGTTGGAGTACCTAGGTAATCCTTATTTCCACAGTGCACTAAGTGACACATTCCTGATTTCTTCACAGGAACATTAGGTTTGAAATATGAAAAAACAGACGCCTATAGATTTAAATACCAGTACAGTCTCTTACACAGGGTGGAGTTTATTTACAGTGTCATCATCTTGTGTCCTCTGGAGGTCTGAGCGAATTTTTCTAACTAGAGGAGTACAGTAGCCTTTGGCAATCTCCAGTTTTTCAGCTTTAGTTATACCATATTCCTGAACAGAAAATACATGTTATTAGAAAAAAGATATAATGACAAAGCACTCTAATAAATGTACTGCTAAATTAAAACATTCTAGTAAGAGACAAATATCTTTAGAAAGCTTTTTATGAACATTACAAAATTCCTAGTTTATATTTTTTGCAACTACAGGTATAGTATCCTAAAACTATTAAGTATAATTGGAAAATTTTTTTGGTAGAACTGAAAAAAAAAGCAAGTGGTTTTTGAAGAGGGGAGGATGAATGGATGAATGGATAGTACTTTATGGATAGTACTTCAACTCAATCCTAAGGTTTTAAATGTAGAAACAATCCTAAAAGAAAGATGGATTAAGGATATAAACACTAAAGCAAAGAAAACATTCAATAAACCTATGAAAAGAAATATAAATAATGAGATTTTGTTTATTTGAATGTCAAAGATTAAGAAGGCTAACAGATCATTTAAAAGAATTTGGCTAATACTTTTAAAGACTTACCTAGTGGTGAGCAAAAATGTAATGAAATTCATCAAATTTAATGACTTTAATAATAATTATGAGTTAATTAATTTTACAATGAGGCATTACAATATGGAATGTTAAGAAAACATAATCATAGTAATAATTATAATAAAAATTACAGTTCAAAGAGGTAGATTAGAAAATGACCTGATATGTAAAGAGAAAAAGCTGTGATATGTAAAGAGAAAAAGAGGGAGAAAGGCAAAAAAAAGCAGAAAATGGAGAGGGAGTGACAGAGAAAGAAAAGAGAGAGTAGAGATGAGGGAGGAAACAGGCATGCCCTCTTTTTTCAAATTCATTCTAGGATACCTGAATTTAAAGGCTACTTCTTAGTATCAGGTACTACTTTCTAGACAGCAAAAACTCTATACGGGTAATAGATTTGAAAACTGTCAAATAAAGAAAACACTGACTAATTACAGATGGAAGGCCCATGAAAATAGGACTTCTTGGAGTCATTTACCTTAAACTAAAGCTTGGTTGCTTCAATAATCTTGCCAGCATAGAGGACTGTGAAATGGGTATGCAAAAAAGATATATATGTAATTGTATATGTGTAAATTAAAGAAAAATGTTGGAATTAAAAATCATCAGAGGGGAATCCCCGGGTGGCTCAGTGGTTTGGTGCCTGCCTTTGGCCCAGGGCGTGATCCAGGAGACCTGGGATCGAGTTTTACATCAGGCTCCTTGCATGGAACCTGCTTCTCCCTCTGCCTGTGTCTCTGCCTCTCCCTCTATCTCTCTGTGTCTCTCATGAATAAATAAATAAAATCTTAAAAAAAAACATCGGACGAAATTTTTTTTGTGTTGTCAGCAAGGAACGAGGAAACAGGTACTCTCAAACACTGTTTAAACTGGAAGAAAACTGGTAAAAGATTTCTGGAGCTACAGAAATAGTCTTGAGTACATATAAAGATGTGTAAAAAGAGTGAAAGAAATGAAGAATCCAGATTCTCAAATATAAATTATTTAACCAAATAATTATTTAACCATTTAGCCAGTAGAAGTAATGAGGTACATATAGCTTGAATGATATGGAAAGAAGTTCTTGGTCCTAAGTGAAGGAAAAAAAAAATCAGTTTGTAAAAGAATATAGTATGCTTTTCCCAGTTTCATTTTTGCAAAGAATATATTTGTTACATGTATGAGAAAAATTCTATCTTCATGAATTTAAAAGAAAAATCCTTTAAGAATTTTCGAAAGCATTTAAATGTTTTTCCCTAGTGAATTTTCCATCAGTGATTTTTTTTGTTGCTATTTCTACATTTTCTAATTTTACACAAAGATATATAAATTTTGTAATGAAGGAATTTTTTTCCTTTAACACACTGACATATTTTGTTCACCTGCCAACACCAACTAGTATCAAATAATTAATTGTTAGATATCCTAGTTCTCCTATGTAATTACACTATTTCTGCCATAAACAGAACTAATTAAAATACCACATGAAGCTATATGAAAGCTTATTATGTGGTTATATTTAATGAGAATATTGATGGACTTTATGTGGCAAATGCTAGTATGAACATTCTTCTCTGCATTTCATAACCCACAAATAACTAAACAAATTGTCTTCAAACTTTCATAAATGTGATTGCACTTAAGAGAACCTCAGTACCAAATTTAGTCTTGAGATTTAGTCTTGAGTTCTTATCTACCACCATCCCATCATGTCTATTTTAAAGTATTGTTTGTAAGCCATGACCTTTATTTGATGAAAATTGAGACTGGTTAAAAAGTGGAAAGTTAATTCTATCATAGCAAAAGTATCTGTAATTAATTAAAATTAGTTTAGCCGTTAAATAAAATAATAAACACTGTTCTATTTAAGCTTAACTATGATTAGAATTATATAATTCACATAGTATAGATGTAAGAACTAATCAATTCAATGTAAGCGTAGACATTTTTAGAGGCATAACAACACTTGGAAGTAAACCAGAGAATATACCCATTTTTTCTTGCACAGATAATAATATTTTCTAATTCTAAATTAGTATATTCTAAACAAGTCAAAATTTTACATTATTTGACAGAATCATCAAGTCTCTAAGCTTGAAATATTCTTTATTTCCTTGAGAGTTAAGTAGGCAAAATTTTCATTTTTTCCCATTATAAACTGCACTATCATTATAATTACCATAAATACATTTATAATTTTTAGTTTAAATGATTGAAAATGCCTGCATTTTATCCACAGTTCTGGATTTATGAAGGCTAAAGTAACAAAGCAAAACAATATTTAATGGACTGAATTCAACACTCCATTAAAAAAGAAGAAATTCCAACTTTTTGCCATAGTAAGGAACGACAAACAGAAAAGTTAGGGAGTTAAGCCTAAAGCTATCCTCTCCTTATGTTATACTCTCAGAAATACAGGAAAAGCATGTAAAAAGATCTCTTACTTTTAAAGTTATAAAGATGTAAAAAGATCTCTTACTTTTAAAGTTATAACTTTACTCAAATGTAATTACGAATTTACCAAAAATAAGACTGATGCTTATAAGCTTGAACAAAATGTTGTCTGAAATATCCTAACATTTCAAAGATAAATAATTTAGCCAAGCAAGAAATTCTGAAGATGTCTTCAAGTTCTCAAAATGTTGAGATCTAAATTAACTGAATCCAAAGATAATTATTGTAATAAAGACTGAGAACAGTTGAGCATGACAATTACTTTAAAAGATATAAATGATGTTTCAAATCTTCCCAACTCATTATCATTTTTACTGATTCTTCTAATTATACTACTTTAAAAAATTCATTATAAATATTTAAGTTATAAGGAGATAGTAAGAAATTTCTTCAGGGATATAAGCAATAAACCTGAAATACATACAGGATACATAGGAGAAATTAACATCTAAAACCCTATTAACACCTGAGTATATTTTTACGCCCAACTCTTAGAAACCAACTTTTTAGTCCCAATTCTAGAACATTTAGTATCCAGAACTGAGAAACAAGAGATTAAATAATTCATGTAACAAAACAGACAAGATTATATGGTAACAAATCATTTGTGTATTTAGCCACTGAGGTGGAAAGTTAGGATATACTGAAAATCTACTCTGAAGAATACATACAGCCACACTAAATGTTTAAGACTGTCATATTAACAGTTTACCTAACAAGCATACCTTAAAATAATCTTCATTGAAACAATGAGTATAACTAACATGCACTGAGCCTGGACTAATGTCAAAGCAACCCAAAACAACGAAAAACACCTGGATCTTATTTGTACTTCCAAGACAAACTAATTATATGGTTAGCAGAATTAATAGCAACCATTCCGGGACACCTGGTTGGCTCAGATGGTTAAGCGTCTGCCTTCAGCTCAGGTTATGATCTCAGGGTCCTGGGATCGAGCCCCACATTGGGGTCCCTACTCAGTGGGGAGTCTGCTTCTCCCTCTTCTTCTGCCCCTTCCCTGCTCATGCTCACTCTCACTCTCTCTCTTTCTCTCCACCCCCCTCAAATGAATACATAAAATCTTAAAAAAACAAAACAAAAACAAAACAGCAACCACTATTTTCAGAATAGTTAATAAGAAAAATCTGAATAAATTCTATCTTGAATTTTATTAACAAAGATGAGTCCAACTTAATTAACTTCAGAGTTATAATCAAACCTGTGTTGACTCAATGACTATACATTGCAGCTAAAACTGAGTATGCAGAATTAAGTGTGTTCACTTTGATGATAATCTTAAAATATCTTACTTTATAAAACTTTTTATTCTGTAAAATTACATCTCTCTCTTTTTTAGGTTTATTTATTTCAGAGAGAGAGAAAGAGAGAGCACATGCACCTACAGAGAGGGGCAGAAGGAGTGGGAGACAAGCAAACTCCTGCTAGGAAGTCTGATGTGGGGCTTGATCCTAGGACCTTGAGATCATGACCTGAGCTGAAATCCAGAATGCCTCTAAATTACTTTTGCAGAATAAAACTTCTCTTCCATTTAGTAAAAAGAAGTTGTCAGATAATAATTCCTTGTTTGCTAAGTCAGTGTTTTTTTCTAAGAGGCTCAAATATATATATATATATATTCCTGATATGTGAGATACTTTGATCTACTTTTTAAATAATTCATTTTGCAAATCACCGAATCAAAAAATATACTTAAGATCATCTATATTATACATCTGACCAAACAAATACTGTTCTCTCAGGCTGAAAGAATAAGCTAATCCTTAGCCTGTACACAAATAATTATAGGTAAGTTGTACACTGTCTGAATTTCCAGTTTTTCAACGTCTATAGTTTTTCCTGAATTTTCTGTGAATATTAAGAAAGGGACACTGATACTACATTAGCTATTTTTATTTGTATCTTTAAGAAAGGCTACTTTGGTTCAGCATCTTCATATTTTTCATGTATTCCATTTTTTTCTGCTTTTTAACTTCGGTTCATAGTTGGATATCTGATCTACTCCAATCTTCTCTTTACAATATCCAAATAATCTTTAATAGTTGAGTTGAAAACAAGTCCCAAAAGGGAATCTGGAATCATTTTCTGCTATGTTGTGTAACTCACTTGTTTTGTCACTTGTCTTTTCATTATCAAGCTGATTCTCTGCCTAATTACATTTCAATTATTTAAGCTTTGGTTACACCTTTTTTATAAATCTTTTAAGTGAAAAGACTCATGACTTACAATCTTCCAAAAATAACTTACACTTTCACCTCTAAATAATTAGTATTTCATTCTTGATTTTGGTTCAGGTCATGATTGCAGGGTCATGAGATTGAGCCCCACGTTGAGTTCTATGTTGGGCATGGAGCCTGCTTAAGGTTCTCTCTCTTCCTCTCCCTCTGCCCCTCCCTCCTTGCTCTTTCTTAAAAATATTTTTTTTTTTCAAAATGCTTGTACATAAAATAAAAACTTGTAAAATTTACATAGGGCCACAGCTACCTTTTGCTCCCACTCCCCAGATACTTCATAGCACAGAACTGGTACATAAGTAGCCAATAAATATTTAAGTAATATATTCCATCCTGTTTTCAGTTGTCTTGTTAGTATATTATTTTTTCTTTAGGAATATGAATTCTTAAGTTTTAAAGTCATTATAATCAAACTATTAGAAAATCAAGTAATGATTTAATACAATAAAAAGTCTGATTTATAAATTCGTAATAACTTTCCTGTTAAAAGTTATGGGTTTTATAGAGATGAAAACCACTACCCCTTTATCCAGTGATAGACATTTTAAAAGAAGCTACAGAACCCTGTAAGAAAACTGATCCTAGATTTACTCACCTGAGGGATAACAATATCTGCTAATGCCTTCGAAAGCCTATATAATTCCATTGTATTTTCTAATTTCAAGGAACCATTATGCTGGACATCGTATTTTATACAGTCATATATGTCAGGGATTTTACTAATGTCATATCTTCCATTCTTTGTTTTAAAGTCTTTCTCCAACTTGGACCATCTACGTAGCATAAGCTCTAATGTTTCACTATGGTAAAGCTGAATATCTAAAACAACATAACATATTTAACATATTAAACTTAGAATCAGAGTAAAGGTATACACTAAAAAAAAGGTATATACCAGAAAACTGATAATCAGAATTTTTTAAATGTCAGAGGTATAACTATTAAGAAGGAAGGGAATGATACTATAGGCATATACCATTAGCAACCATATATTCTGTAGACTTAAATAAAAGATATATATAATTGGCTTAGGACTTCGGTTTATAAAAGGCCTTTCCTTATGTTACACATTTCAATAATCAGAGGAAAAAGAAACAATTATAACAAAACTCTTTTAAGGCTATTTTCAATTCTGAATTTTAAATACTATTTTCTTACTATATTCACAGAACTAACAGGATAGTCTCTAGCAGAAAGGAACATTAGGAATTAAACAGCTCAGAGGATTTATTTTTATCAGTTAAAATCCTAGATTTCAAAGTTGCCCAAGTTAATCTGAGAGTTAGAGTCCAGATCATCTTCCTATTGCTTGTTTCTTACTATGCTATTTGCTTCTAACTATATGGCAATGCTACAGAATTAATAGTAATATTTTATTATCTTTTTCATGCTATCATGGGGAAAAGAAACTATAACCTATTATAAACTATTATTCTTTTGTTGCATGTATGTTAACTCATACCTTGAATAGTATGAGGGGCTTAATTTCTTAAGATTGACGCATCTTATTTTAAAATGTTTATAGTAATTGGATAATAATTTTCATTTGTTTCACATTCAAAGGAACATATAATATTTACCTGATGATTTGGGATCTTCCATTCGATGTCTGATTTGAGAAGTCAAACTTTGTATCAAGGAATAAACTTTATCACAAGTCTTCACAGGATTTTTAATTAAATGCATTGATTTGATAAGAGAAATGCTTCCGGATGGAGTAAGCTATAATGAGGAAAGTATAAATTTTACATCTAGTTATGCCTAATTGTCTAAGAGATCAATATACAAAATTTTCCAGTAGCTGGAGACCAATTCTATATCAAAACTGAAGACGACCCCTAAAATACAGTAATAAGATCAAAAAGGAAGTAAAAATCTCAGAATTTAACATTAAAAAATAGTAAATATTAATAATTATGAGAGTACTCACAGAGAAAATTTAACAGAACTACTCTAACTTACAATGAAATTTTATTCTTACAATGACAAATTGCTGACTCAATATGGTTCTAACCATTCAACATATATTTACGTGCAATTTCCCTAAGATGCTATTACTATCACCATCTTCCTTCAGATGAGGTATTTAACCCTTGCCTAAGATCAAGCCAATAGTATGTCAAGAGTGGGAGAAAAGAAGCAGGTGGTCCGGCTATAGATCTGGTCCTCTTAAAGACCATGCTAATGCCTTTGTGATGAGATTTTCTTAGTAAAATCTATTAACAACAACATAGTTTCAAATTCCAGTTTTGATACTTAGCATGGCAAGTTATTTTATTCCATTAAGTAAGTTTCTTTAAAGTTCATAAAGTGAATTACACCTATTATTGTAAACTAGTTAGTTTGGATCAATCTAACCATCAAAGAAAAGTAAAAATTCTGGGCAAAGAACTTCTGTATTTTTGCTGTAAGGTATCCAAGAGATAACATGGTAAGAGACTAGGAGAGCAAATCTTATAGGTTAGAGATCCAGAGAATGATCCTGGCATTTAGGTCTACTTTGGCACTGGAGACATTTGTTGATTCTGAATAGACAGCAGAGAAGTAGAGTTTTAACAGTCTTGTTAGATTAATGGACAAAAGTCAAGTCTAAGGTTCCCAAAAGTAGAACTTGGAAAGCTATGCATATAAGGTTTGAAAAAAAAAAAAAAAGATGAATCAGATGCAAACCAATCCATGAGCAAACTGCAGACCATGTTCAAGTCAACTCTTGGCTCAGAAAGATCTGTTCTGGGGACACCTGGGTGGCTCAGCAGTTGAGCGTCTGCCTTCGGCTCAGGGTGTGATCCCAGAGGGCTGGGACCAAGTCCCACATCAGGCTCCCTGGATGGAGCCTACTTCTCCCTCTGCCTGTGTCTCTGCCTCTTTCTCTGTGTTGCTCATGAAGAAAAGAGAAAAGAAAAAAAAAAGAAAAGAAAAAAGAAAAGAAAGGAAAGGAAAGGAAAGGAAAGGAAAGAAAAGAAAAGAAAAGAAAAGAAAAGAAAAGAAAAGAAAAGAAAAAAAGAAAAAGAAAAAGAGAAAGAAAGACCTGTTCTGAAACTGGGCTAAGGCAATCCTAGATTGCTATGCCAACAAGGCATGGAGCAGGAACAAATTAAGAAAACTTCACTGGAAGATAGTATAATCTTAAGCTAATTTTATTTCCACAAACAAATATGCACCCATTATTCAAGATATTCAGGCACAAAAGAAAACAGGATGGTATATGAATGACAAAAGGCAGACTAAACAACAGAACAGAACCTAGGTACAAGAATGATAAAAAACCAAAAAATGAGGAAACCTAATTTAACAGATACATGCAGCCCTATATCTACTGCAGCATTATTTACAACAGCCAAATTAGAAAAGCAGCCCAAGTATAAACATATAGATGTAGACACTGGATAAAAAAAGATATGGTGTATACAGACACACATACACACACACACACGCAAATATTATTCAGCCATGAAAAAGAATAAAATCTTGCCATCTGCAACAACGTGGTTAGATCTAAAGAGTATAATGTTAGGTGAAATAAGTCAGAGAAAGACAACTACCACATGATTTCACTCATAGGTGGAAGTGAAGATACAAAACAAATGAAGAAAAAAAAGGGACAAACCAAAAGAACCACTCTTAGCCACAGAGAATAAATTGATGGTTACCAGGGTAGAGGTGGGGCGGGGGGTAAAATAGGTAATGGGGATTAAGAATACACTTATCATGATGAGCACTGAGTGATGTACAGAATTGCTGAATCCCTATATTGTATACCTGAAACTAATAAAACACTGGAATATTGGATTTAAAAAGAAAACAATATCAAAATAAAACAACTGAAAATGAGGAAACTTTCTGTATTCAAAAAAAGTAAACACTAAAGACAAAAAATGCAAATGACTGAAAAAATGACAAATTATATATTAAAAAAGCAAAAAGAAACTCTAGGATTGAAAAATGTACTGGCTGAATTAAAAGCACATTGAAAACAGTTGAAGAGAGATTTAATAAATTGGAAGACTAGTGAGAAAATTTTATCGGTAATGAAGTATAGAGATCAAAGGACAAAAAAAATTTTTTAAAGGATAAGAGAAGAGTAAGTTCTAACAAACATGTATTTAAAGACCCAAAAGAAGGTAACAAACATTACATTAAAGACAAAAACAAAACAAAAGAACAAAAAAAAAAAAAAACACCTTCCCCAAACTGAAACTACAAATCCAAGAATCTTAATCAGCTACTAGCAGGATAAATTTAAAAAAGCAAACTACAATCTACAACTAAACATACAAGAGAAAAATTGCTGAAAATCAAAGTTAAAGATGTTCAAAGTGACCAGGAGTAAAAAAATAAATAAAAGATTATCTTCAAAGGTACAACAATAAGATCAACAAATGACTTCTCAAGGGAAACAGTATAAGCTAAGAAGATGGTGAAACAGTACCTTCAGTGCAATGAAAGAAAATAAATGTTGCCCTAGAACTTTATAACCAGTGAAAATATTCTATGAGAGTAAAGTTGAGGGGCATCTGGGTGGTTCAGTTGGTTAAGTGCCCATCTCTTGATTTCGGCTGAGGTCATCATCTCAGGGTTTTGAGACTGAGCCTCAGGTCAGGCTCCACACTGGGTGTGGAGTCTGCTTAAGATTATTCCTCTTCCTGGACGCCTAGGTGGCTCAGTGGTTGAACACCTGCCTTTGGCTTGGGTTGTGGTCCTGGGGTCCTGGAATTGAGTCCCGCATCAGGTTCCCTAAGGGGAGCCTATTTCTCCCTCTGCCTCTTGGTCTCTCATGAATAAATAATCTTAAAAAAAAAAAAAAAGATTCTCCCTCTTCCTCTGCTCCTCTCCTCACACCACCCCCTTTCTTAAAAAACAAAGTAACCTTGAAATAAAAACATCTTCAGATAAACAAAAAATAATTCACCACTAGAAGACTAATACTGACAAAATTAATTTGGTCGTTCAGACAGAAGGAAAATGGTCTTAAATGGAAACTATGAACTTCAGAAAGAATGAAAGGTAATTTAAAAGGAACATGAGGGGCACAGTCAGTTAAGTGCCCAATTCCTGATTTCAGTTCAGGTCTTGATTTCAGGGTAGTGAGTTCAAGACGTGCATGGAACTCAAGCCTAGTGTGGAACCCATTAAAACGAAACAAACAAAAAAAACGAAAAAGGGTGAATTAATGGGCAAATCTAAATAAAAAACTCCTTGCATAAAATAATAAAAGTAATATTGTATAGCTTAAAAGATACAAAATTAAAATAATATTAAGAGCATATAAGTTGCAGGCTTAGCTAAATGTTACAAGAATTTTAAAGCTCACTTCTAAATGTGTGGTCTAAGGACTAGCAGGCATTGGCATGAACTGAAAGCTTAATAGAATGCAGAATCTTAGTCCCTATCTCAGATGTGAAGAATCAGAATCTGCATTTTTAACCAGACTCCAGATAATTCTTAGGCCAAGTTAACGTTTGAAGAGTATTTTTCTAGAGTCCTTGCATTGTCCAGGAAGAGTAAGAGCACCATGTATGTAAACATCTAACTTTAAGAAGTCATAGAAGCCTACAGTTATCTCTAGGGTTAATGACAAAACAAATAATAAAATCAAATATAATTTTTAAGCTAACAGAGAAATAAGTAAATAAAAGTACCAACTTCAACAAAGGAAGAGAGAAAAATAAAAAAGGCAGTATAAACAAAGTACTTGAAAATCTAGTGGATTCATACATAGATTTATCAATCACTTATAATGTAAATAAAACTGCTCTAAAGATTTTCATAATATATTTTTAAAAATCCTGGCTATATGCAGATTGTAATAGATATACCTAAAAATGTAATTCCAGGATGATTCAAAGTAAAATGATAAAAAAGATATACAATGTAAAACCAAATAAGAAGGGGGAAGAAACTGTTGTTGCTATATTAACTGCAAACTTTGAGGCAAAAAGTACCGATGGAAATACATCATTTCTAAATTTGTATCTATCCAGTAACAGGCATCAAATATGTAAAGATTAGAAGAAATACAAAGACAAGGAAAATCCATAATTAGAGTGCGAAATTTTATTTTATTTTTAAAGATTTTACTCATTTGATAGAGAGGGAGAGAGTGAGCACAAGCACGGGGAGTGGCAGGCAGAGAAAGAGAAGCAGGGAGTGCTTAGCAGGGAGCAGAATGCAGAATGTAGAGCTTAGCAGAAGCAGAATGCTTAGCAGGGAGCCCAATGTAGGGCTTGATCCCAAGACACTGGGATCATGACCTAAGCCTAAGGCAGAAACTTAACTGACTGAGCCATCCAGGTGCCTCAATTTTACAAAACATTTAATTAAAGATATGTACACAAATTCTTTTCCCAAAATAGGACTTCCTAACTAATTTTATTAAACTAGCATAATCCTGATACTGAAAGAGGACCAAGACATAAGAATAAAAATGTGAAGGTCAATCTGACTCATGTACATTGATATAAAACTCCTAACCAAAAACAGTAAACCCAAACCAGTGAGATATATTAACAAGAACAACAAAATATGTACACACATATATATATAAGTTGAATTTATTCTAGGAACCAAGATAGCTTTACATCTCCCAAAAATCATATGATGCAACAGATGAAAAAGAAATCATGATAAAATTCAGGAACTTTTCATTTAGTAAAACAGGAACAAAATGGAATTTCCTCATTTCAAAAAAGAATAATTATTAAAAAAAGAATAATTATTAAAAGATCTACAGAAAACATATTTAATGGACAAGTGTTAAAGCTTTCTTTGAGAACATGGACAAGAAATGTTCCTTCTATTTAACAGTTTTCAGGGTGCTAATTACTGAATTCAGACAAGAAAAATAATAAACAAGATGAGACAGGAAGAAAAAAACTTGGGGGCATGCCTTTAAAAGATAAAGAAAAGGGGATCCCTGGGTGGCTCAGTGGTTTAGCGCCCTCTATGTCTCTCATGAATAAATAAATAAAATCCTTAAAATAAAAAAAATAAATAAAAGATAAAGAAAAATCCACAGATAAGTTATTAAACTAATAAATGAGCTCAATAAGGTTGATGCATTTTATAAAGTCAATATTAAGAAGCTATTTCTACATAGCAAGAGGATAAAATTTTTAGAGGTAGTATTTACAACAGCATTAAAAATACATTAAAAGATGTAAATTTCAGAAACTACAGATTTGATCCATGTAAGTCAATACTGCAACAGGATTTTTGACAGTTTATTTTAAAATTTATATGGAAATGAATGAAAAGCCCAGATAATCTTGAAAAAGGACCCATATAGGACTCAGGAGATCTTATTCAGTGGTACAGGATCAAGGAAAGAATATAGTGTAGAAATAGACTACACTATATACGTTATAAAGACTACTTAATGGGGAAAGCACAGTCCTTCAGTATGTGGTGCTGAAATATCGGCATGTATATACAATTGGGCAAAAATCAACTTTGTCATCCTTTCCTTGTAGCACACACAAAAATCAATTTTAGTGGATTACAGGTAAACATGAAGGGCAAAACAGTAAAGGTTACAGAAGATCATACATAAAAACATCTTATGACCTCTAATTAGAAAAAGATATTATAAGCTATACATTAAAATATGCTAACCACAAAGGGGAGTGGGAGATTCAGGCATCCAGTTACTGAACAAGCAAGTCATGGGGATAAACGGTACAACACAGGGAATACAGTCAATGGTATTATAATAGCACTTTATGGTGACAGATGATGGCTACACTTGTGGTGAGCATAACATAACATATAGTCTTATCTGTCTTATCACTGTGTGGTACACTTGATATTAATGCAACATTGTGTGTCAATTATACCTCAATAATTAAAAAGAATAAAAAAGATATTAGACAACATAAAAAATGCAATGACCCTAAAGGAAAAAATTAAACTTAGAATTCATGAAAAATAAGAACCTCTGCTTATTGAAAGACACCATAAAGGGTCAAAGTAGTAGTATTTAGAGCACATATAAAGAGCTTACAACCAAAATAATTTTTTTTTTTTACAACCAAAATAATTTAAGAACATCTACCACTCACTAAGAAAAATGCAGACAAGCAGTAGGAAAAAAAAAAGGGGGGCAACAGACTTGAAGAGAAGGCCTCATAAAATGGTATCTAAACAGTCAAAAATATTAAAACCACACCAAGCTACTATTACACATCACCTTCACAGTGGCCAAAACTGAATAGTCTGAGAATACCAAGAAGAGAGATCATTTAGAATACTGATTATTCTCATGGACTTCTGGTCTAAGTGTAATTTGGTTTAATGACTTTGGAAAACAGTTTGACATTGTCTACTAAAAGTGAAGCATAAGCAAACTGTGAGTCACAACAATTCCAGTCCTAGAATGTGACTAAGATAATGTATGCTCATATGCAGTAGGAGCTATACAGGACAGTCATAACAGTATTAATCATAAGAGCACAAAACTGTAACAACAGTACAAAGTATATACAAATTTTAGTACATTCATAAAATAGAACATGGGTCATCAAACTATGTCCTACAGGCCAAATGTGGACTGTGGCATAACCCAAAAGCAAAGAATAGTTTTTACATTTTTAAAAGGTCGTTAAAAAACAAAAAGAATATGCAACAAGAAACCATATATGACCCACAAAGCCTAAAATTTACTATCTGGTCTTTTACAGAAAAAGTCTTGGTCAATCCCTCAAATAAAATGTTACATAGGTGTAATGAGTGATTAACCACAGAAATTCTCAAAAATATGGATGAATATCACAAACACAATATTAAGCAAAAGAAGCCAAACATAAATGAAAACCTACTCTATTGCATGAAGTTTAGACAACAGCCAAAAATGAGACCACAACAGTTGGGTCTAAATCTAAATCTAAATCTAAATCTAAATCTAAATCTAAATCTAAATCTAAATCTAAATAAGTTTTCTTGATATGAGAAGCCTACAAAAAAGAGCAATATAAAGCCAGGATAGTAATTATTTCTAGGATGTTGGAAAGGAGTTTCAATTGAGAAGGGACACACAGGGGTCAGAAGTGTCCCACTGTTCTATTTCTGTATCTGGATGGTACCTACAGGAGTATTTGCTTTATAATACAATAGGATCTAAGCTTATGTTTTATATACTTTTCTGCATGTGTGTGATATTTCACAATGTAAAAGTTTGCTAAGACCCACCTTTTCATAGTCTTCAGCAGTAAAATCTCTATCTTTCTGAAGTATTTCATGAAGTCTTGCTTTCACACGTTGCTGACAACTGCTCAAAGAGTCACTGTCACTATCCAAAAGACCATTCATATTTGCACTCTTTACCATCTGAACAAGAATGGGTGTAAGCTCTCCTTCTAGAGCTAGGAGCCCCTAAAAATATTAAATAAAGCCAACACAGATTTTAACGTTAGTATACAAATTAACAGAAAGTATTATAATAATTACTTTGTTACATGCTGAATTTCACAGGGTATTAGCTAACTATTTGCAATAAACAAACCTTATTAATAATATAGCTAATCTACCATTTCAGGGCTAGAGTTCGAAATTTCAAATTAGAATATTTAAATATTTAAAATATTTGCCTTGGCAAAATATCTTTTAAAATGTAATATTAGACAACATTTCTACTAATTTTTAAAAAATTTATTTATACCTTTGCAAAAGCAGCCGCAGTCATCTGGACTCGTCCCTCATCAGAGGCATATATTTTGAGGTCATGTCGGTAGGTACTATGTAATCTAAGTAAACCACAACCAGGAAATCCTGCATAATCTCCTGAAAATAAATACTCAAATCACTTAAGCTATATTTTTGTCTCACTATATTTCTATAAATATTTAGTAAGATCTCAAAATAAATGAAGATTTGAAAACATAATGCATAGACTTAGCCAAATTAAAGAAACTCCAAATTACCTTGACCTCCAGGATACATACACCTGAAAGCTCTTCCAAGTTCTTCAGCCTGGACCCTGCCTGCGGGAGTTAGTTCTCCTCCCCATTTTAGAACCAAAAGTAAGGATGGTTCTTCTCTTCGGCTGTCTAAGATACATGTGAATGGATAAAAGGCAAATGTCAAGTTTGGTTCTTTTACAAAGACACGTTTCAAGATGAATTTTTTCTTTGTTTTATCTTCTGCAGTGGAATATAGTTTTTACGTACATTATTTTGTTCCTCTGAACATACCTACCTTTGTAGGCCTTTGCTTTGTCAGGAACACTCTTTGCTAATTTCCTCTACTTGTTAAAATCTTACTAAAACTTCAAAACCTCTTCCATACTTTAGGAAGAAGGCTCTTTCCCAGTTCTCTGAAAGAAGAATTGTTTCTACCTTCCCTGCTTTCATAGTAACATGGCACCAATAGCATTTTCCCAATATACTTAATTTAGTTGTGCTAGTGATGCTAGATTAAGAGCTCCTTGACCACAGGATGAGATTTTGTCTTTACATCAAGAATCTCACATAAAAGGTAATGATAGCTGAAGTGAAAATGTATACATTTTTATGATTCACATTTTTATGATGAGGAATCAACGACTTGCATAATTTTTAGGAAGACGTGAGATCAGAAAGCCTAAAATTTGTTATAATTTAAGTTTATGAATGAGATATAGAATAAAATGCAGCCAAGGGCAACTTTTTTAAATTTGGAATTGTGCAATCTCTTTATGTCCCTGGCCAAAAAGTTTTTTCTCAGATACTAGGGAAGTTCCACACGCAAATGAGTTTCTATACCTAATTTATCTGGTCTTTTTTTTTTTAATGTTTTTTTTTTATTTTTTAAAATTTATTTATGATAGTCACACACACACACACACACAGAGAGAGAGAGAGAGAGAGAGAGAGAGAGAGGCAGGCAGAGACATAGGCAGAGGGAGAAGCAGGCCCCATGCACTGGGAGCCCGACGTGGGATTCGATCCTGGGTCTCCAGGATCATGCCCTGGGCTAAAGGCAGGTGCCAAACCGCTGCGCCACCCAGGGATCCCTAATTTATCCGGCCTTTATCATGTCCTAAGATCTGCATTGGGCTACAGAAACAAAGGTAATTTATAAACGAACAATATAAGTGCTGAAAAATTTAATGATGATTCATTAAAGTGAGAGAAATCAACTTTTCTCTTGGGACTAAATAGTAGTTGTACATGCTTTTTTATGCAGGCCAATATTAATTTATGGAAGGACAATTAATTAGCACGCTTCTTCAATCATAGTTATTTACAGAATGTTTTTTGATCACAAACATTAAAATCAAGGAACTGATCTATATTGCTATTAATCACTAGTGTGACAAAATAGCAACACTTAAAATTTTAAGATAAATTTATAACATAATCACACCTGTGCTTTATAACATAATCACACCTGTGCTTGCATTTAAGATAATCACTACTTCAATTTATGCCACTATAAATACTGACATTGTGAATATCCCCAGAGATCAATCTTTTCCTGAAAGTCTGACCACTTCCTTGGGATATATTCTTATAAGCAGAATTAAGATCGAAGTGTATGACCATTTTTTAAAATTTCTAATATATATTGACAAATTACTTTTCAGAGTTAGTCAATTTATTCTCCTACCAATATGACTGAAATCCAATCACATTGCATTCTCATCAACATTCTTTATCATACATTTGACCAATGAATAAAACACTTTACTAGTGTGATAGGCAAAAGTAATTATTACTATTATTATCGTTATTTTATTGGGGATCACATTCCTCAATGAAATGGTTTCTCCAACCCTCGGCCATTTTTCTTTTAAAGGGTAAATAGATTTATGGATTTCTATGCTATTTAAATGCTCATTCGATTTATTCAGTGGAAGAAAATAGCTATATCAGAAACATGTATATTATATATTTCTTCAAATAGTCTTTTTGTACTTTTTGAGTTTTCTTCCAATATACTCTGTCCTCTTCTACTTAAAAGAGGAAGAAAGGGGCCCATTAAGTAACATTTAGTTATAAATAAACTTTGTGAAACAATCTTAAAAGGGAAGTCCTAAGCAGTTTCCAAAACAATAAAGTCTATCCTTTACTTAAAATATAAAGAATAAAATCTATCCCTTATTTAAAGAATAGAAGTCAAAGTTAACAGAACTTTATTTTTCCATTATTCAGCATGTTAGTCCTTGAATTATTACACAGATGAGGGTCTAAAGGTAGTAAAATGAGTGGTAGGTCCCTACACATAATTAAAACACAGTAAGTATTAATAGTGATATACCTTCCTCTTCACTAGATGTTTTAGGACAACCATGAGGGAGATAAGTTAATTGAACTTTACGATTTATTCCAGAAAAATGGCCATACCTGAAAAACAAAATGATAAGCAGAACAAATAATATTCAGTAAGTATGCAATGTAACCTCCTAAAGAAAAACTAAAGTCCATCTAGATAAAAACTAAAATCCATCTATAGAAAAACTAAATCTACGTTTAAGTGCCACCTTCTATTTGTAAATAATTGCTGAATTCTCTAACATCCCAGAAGAAAATCTGTCCTAAAGGTAGTCATTCTAATCACATTAAAAATGAAAATACAAAATTTTCTCTATAAAACTTAGACAATTCTGAAGAGATGGCAAAGTATAGAAGTATAAAAAAATATAAATGTATATGTATCTAAAAAATAAAGGAAATAAAATTCCAAGTGGTCAAATATGTAAAGCTTATAATAGGCATACTGGTGTTATCAATTTTACTTTATTTATTTTATTTTATTATTATTATTTTTTAAAGATTTTACCTATCTATTCATGAGACACATAGAGAGAGAGGCAGAGACACAGGCAGAGGGAGAAGCAGGCTCCATGCAGGGAGCCCAACATGGGACTCGATCCCAAGTCTCCAGGATCACACCCCAGGCTGAACGCGGCACTAAACCGCTGAGTCACCAGGGCTGGCCTCAATTTCACTTTATTAAAACATAGTTCAAAACTGTTTTTTAATAAAACAACATTTAATCCATGGTCTTTTAGCAATTTGGTTTTTATTCTAAATACTACTTCATAAAATATCCAAAATCTTCTCATCAAAATAAAAAGTAAAACTAAAACAATAACCCTCAAAACAATCTATTTTCTTACAGGTGTAAATAAAAATCTCACTAGACTTTCATTAATTTCTCTTCATCTTCAGCAATAAAGTGCAGAAAGATCAAACTGTGGAAGAAATTTAACAAAGCCAGATAATAAAAAAAACACTCTAAGTAGTTATCAAAATTAAAGATTTCAAAAAGATTCTCACATTTCTAATACAGTCTTAAGTTGTTCAAGTTTTGACTTGTTTTCTTCAATTTCAGAATCATTATTTTGCCCCAGCTCCATAAGAAGTTGTCGGGCAATGTCCAGTACTTCCTATAAAATAATAAAGAACTGAATTTTTTATGTGACTTTGCCGTTAGTGATTTAAAACCAACAAGATGACGGGCATTAAGGAGGGCGCATGATGAGAGAGCACTGGGTGTTATACTCTATGTTGGCAAACTGAATTTAAAGAGAATGAATGAATGAATAAAAAAATAAATAAAACTAACAAGAAAACAAATGTACTTGCCTGTAATTGTTTTGGCTTTTTGAGTTTTAATTTCCCAGATTTGTATCCATCACACTTTTCAAAAAGATCGAAAAATCTTATAAAAAAGACAGCACAGTTAGTTCTTTGCCATAATTAATATTAACACCATAAACTTACACAAATCAATTAAAAATGAAGACATGGGACTCAGGGTCTATGGATTTCAGATACTATGTGTCCTCTTTCACTATACAAGGTGAGTGATCACTACTTTGAGTGATAAAACTTAGTATTCCCCTAACCACATCAAAGTAATAATGACTAGATTGTTTTTAAAAGTTTTCTCATGATGGAAACTGAATATATGATTATAACATTAAATATTATTTTCTGAAGTCACCACATACATATTCATGTTAAAAAATGTTTTAACACTTATTTATTGGTTCAAGTTTTTAAATTTTATGATTTCCAAATCAAATACTGAAGAGAAGTAAGACAAATTTACATTCTACTAATTTTCTTCTAGAAGGTTGAGAGGTTAAGGACTCAGAGAAAGTAATGAAGAGAATAACATGCCAAGATTAAACAGAACACCTCTGAATGGTGACACCTTTACAACCGTAAATGAAAGTCAGATCAGACAGACAGTAATTTATAGATACTGCCATAATAATTTTCAGTTGCTGATACAAACATACATGAATTTTGTTTGTATCCAGTGGTTTAAATTAATGGCCAAGAAATAAGAAGCCAGTTTTTCTACATGATGTGTTAATCAACTTAGATCACCTATCAGAAATCTTAAATTATCCCAAGTGTTATATTATTCCCCCTAAAACATACTTTTGATGCCTCACTTCCATTTTCATTTTTTGTTTTGGTGTTCGATCCCCATGCCGTATCACAGCTATGACACATCTAAGTTCCATCCTAAAATAACAAAAAAAAAAAAGTCTCAATTTTCAAAGATTTGTGTTATGTAATTCAAACTAACACAGCATCTCATCACTTATTTAGAACCATCTTTTACCATTTCAAAATCTTTCCCATGAAGAACACTACATGTAACAACCTGTAGATTTTATCAAATTCAATCTTCAGAAGACTTTAAGAAGCTGGAAGGGGAGTAATACGAAGCTGTATATCAGCTTCCTCTCTAGAGATGGCTATGCTCACACTGGGTTAAGAGTAAACGAATAGCAATCCTGGAACTTCATTAAGTACTTGCCCTGTAGCATAGATCATCACAGACTGAGATTTCATTAAATCAAAGCAAAATAAAGCTTTACTTTATAGCTGCTATATTTATTTTGCCCTTGTAAGAATAAGGATGAAATAACAAGTAAAGAATAAGTTTGAAATAACAAGTATTTCAAACACATATTACTAGAAGATATTACTAGGGTATAATTTCACGTGTGCCAAACTGTAAGCCATAAAATACAACCCTACAGGATTTTAATAAGCAACCTTAAAAAAAAAAATTCTCTTAAATAGTTTGAGAATACTGGCTTAAAAATAAAATTAAATATTTTAATACCAAGAACCCAACTGGGACTTCTCAGAATATTTAACATGCTAATGTAAACATCTAAGCTGTGAATATGAAACATTTGGTCCACTCATCTGAGTAGCAGGTAAGTTTCAAGCAGTTATTTTCACCAGCAGAATGTTATCAGATTCTTTGGCAATACTGGTCTAATTAATTTACCTCAAGATATACCTGTTTTTCTTTACACACTCAGAGAACAGAAGTTGTATGACCACTGAGTATGAACCTTTAAGTGACATACCTACTAGCACCTCCTTTATTTTTATGACTTAATTCAATAGTTCTATAATATCTAAGCATTTTTCAGGATTTTTTTCCAGAATTTTATTTTTACCAATATAAAAGATTTTTAATCTAGGTGGACCCCTCAAAAGCATATAATCAATTTCTCTAACTGCAAAGTTAATCATATGAAAACATACACAGTAACGTGTCCAAAAATCATTAAAAAATTTACTCTCTAATGTAGTAGCAGAGACTGATGTACAACACACAAGGAATTTCTAAATGAAAATATCCAAACTTACATAGTTCCAGATGTAGTTGGTACAATTGGGATATCTTCAGCTTCTAAGGGTATTGACCAGGGGATATGAAATTGTGGAGCAAGCTCTCGCATTACAATATTGCTTTGATACAAAAAAGAAGAGACTATAAATTAGCTCACTTTAAGACAAAACTTAGTACTTAATGATAAATGATACAGAATCATAAAAGTTTAAGTCAAACTAGTGATTCTATTATAGCGTAATAAAAAGTAACTCAAAGAATCAGTCTTGATTAAAAATTAGATTAGCAGGTCTAAACTGGTGCATTAGAACACACTGAAGAAATGTCATAAATTTGGATTATTTTAGTTCCAAGAAATAAATTACATTAGATGCAAATAAATCATTGTAATTGCATTGTATCTACTTACAGATCAAGTCTGAAAACCAAGATGGTCTCTTCTTTATGGCCACAGATCATTTCTTCTTTTTAAAAGATTTACTTACTTACTTACTTATTTATTTATCTATTTATTTATTTATTTATTGTGTGTGCATGAATGGGGGCAGGGGGAGGAGGAGAAAAAGAGAATCTCCAGCAGACTCCCCACTGAGCATAAGCCAATATGGGGCTCAATCCCATGACCTGAGAGAGTGACCTGAGCCAAAACCAAAAGTCGAATGCTCAACCAACTGAGCCACCAGGTGCCCCAGGAATCATTTCATACCTGTTTACTGATCATTTTTGAAGTTACTCTAAATACCACGGCTCTTTTTAAACAAATTTCCATTATATTTTACTAATACAGTTAACAATGGAAACATGTTAAGCAATTATAAAACAGTTTTCATATTGTTTAAACTGAGCATTTATTCATGCTAAAATTTAGTAAGCTCCCCCAAATTTCACCTTAAGGCAAAGTTCACCAATCTTGAAAATATACTATAAAAGCTGATTCCAATTATGACAATACATTTTAAAGTATAAGTTTCCTACAACTTTGTCAAATATACTTTGAACCGGTTTAAAAATATTTGTCTTGTGAATCTTCAAAGTATAAGAAAATAGGTCAAAGGATATAAAAATGGATTTCTCCATGCAGTAATTTCTTTTGGGTTCACTTGATAATCTCATAAGATAATCTTTAAGTGATATATGATAATAGCACTATTTTTTTTTTTAAGATTTATCTATTTATTTATTTGACAGAGCGAGAACGAGAGAGCACAAGCAGGGGGAACAGCAGAGAGAGAAGAAGCAGGCTCTCTGCCAAGCAGGGAACCAATGTAGGGCTCAGTGTCCCAGGACACTGGGTTCATGACCTGAGCCAAAGGCAGATGCTTAACTAAATGAGACACCCGAGGCGCCATGAAAGCAGTATCATTCAAAGGAACCCTGAGTTCCAAATATTTCTATTTTACTCTGCTTACTTTCATGAATGTTCATTTTATATGTTAAAAGAAAATGAAACCTTTTCAACTGTAATCATATTGCAGAACAAAGTAACCTAATAAATTATCTATAATAATCATTATATAACACTTCTAAATCTAGAAGTTAAAATATCGTTAAGCCTTCATCTATACTGGCCACAAATCAATCTGCCTTTGATAACCCAAAGTATAATTCAGGATTTGGCATGGTTCTTTGAGCATGTCATTTTTATGAACATTGATTTTTATTCTAGAATGCTTATAAGGCCCTGATTATTTGATATTTACAATTATTTGGATTCTGAGTAGCTGGTATGCATTAGCTGTAACAAAGATAAAGAGGAGAAACATAAAGAAAAAAATCCTTACCCAAGTATTTTTGCACAATCATCATAATACTTCATGGAGTTTTTCACAAAACTGAAGCCATTGACATCACAGACATAGGACTGTCCATTGGCCCGTAACAAATCAAAACCACAAACTGTTTGCTATTTAAAATAAATTATAAACTTTAAAGTTACATTTGAATTAGGATTCACAGTTTTTCTTAATACAACATATCAAATTTTATAAATGCCTAAAAATGTACTATTGCTTATTAGTTTATTTCATAGTAAGTAATAAATGAAATTATTCATCTGTAACTTGAGTACTCTGAAAATATATAAAATCTACCATATGATCATTTGAGTTCCCCCATGAAATAAATACAGAACAAAAATGATTAAGAGATAAGAGGAGCCAAAAAATAACATACTATGTTATTAACATAATAACAGTAATGTTATACTATTACAAGATGTTCTTTAAGCAACAATTAAAAAATAAGAGTAAAACTTTCTAAAGGCTTTGTTAAATTTTGTGATAGTTGAAATTATATCACTTTAAAACAAAAAAGTATAAAGCAAAAAATAGTTTTAAAGATATGTCCCACAGAAAATGTCCAATTATCTCTATGAATCCTTTTTTAAGAGATTTTATTTTTAAGTAATCTTTACATCCAATGTGGGGTTCAAACTCACGAACCCAAAAATCAAGGGTCACAGGCTCTATCAAATGAGCCAGCCAGAACATTCCTCTCTGAGTCTTTTAAACCCTGACAACTACATCCCTGTGAGCACCTGAAATAAATTTACTTTATTTGGGAGAAGAGAACAATTAGTTGCAAGGTATGAATTTCCTGCTCAGGCTCCAAAAATTTTCTATCTTCTGCATTTTATATTCAAATCCTCATGTTAGTATAATGTGATTTTAAGTCATGTCTTTTGGAATCCTGTATTATAAAACTAAAACAATTTATATATAGCTCTTAAAATGTATTTAAAGGCTAATATTCCTTCCACTAAAGTGACTTCAGATTATTAAAACATAAAGTATCTATAATTTAATACCCAGTAACACACTAGTCTTTATGCTATATACCTAAGACAAGACTTCAAGAGGTAAAATTTATCCTTTAATAGCTGCAAAGTTGTACTACTTCTGTATAAGTCTTTACCACAAACATTAGTGGAAGCCTAATATATTTATATAGACTGAGGGAATGAGTCAAATGTTAGAAGTAAAAAGTTTTCTTTAAGAAACATATTTGTATTGCTTTTATGGACACATTTTATAATACACAACAAACAGGCTAAAGGATGTACTGACAAAGGTAGAAGACTGCTAAGGACCTTTTTTATTCAAAAAAGCCATCATTTATCAATTCTGAGTAAATAGTACTAGTATTCTTAACCAGTTGTTTTTACCATGTTAAATAATACCTCTAAACACTGGTTAATGCTACTGTTTTAGTTGTTTTCCTCCATCATTTCAATTTCTGAATTGGAAAAATTCCTTTTTATATTAATACAGAAAGAATATAGAGAAACAGTATCTTCTCATTTTACTTCTCCAATTAAATGCCCATATAACATTTCTTCTACTCAAAAAAGAGAATTAGAATTTATTTTACAGGAGTCTGTATGGCCTGTAAAACATCTTACCTTAAATGCAAGGCAGACTTTCCAGGCAATTAATTTCTCTCGTGCATTAAGAATAACAGGGTATCTAACTTCTTTTCCCTCACTGTCTCGTTCCACCTTGCCATCAAGAGCTGGAGATTTTCGAGCTTCAGCATGTGCGTAATCTGGACCCACTGTATAAACCTTTCATAAATGTTAAAATACGTATATTAATAATTTTATATATTATTTTAAATGCATTAAATGAAAAAAAACAGCAGACAACAAATCAAAAGATAATCAACAAAAATACTTCAATCTTCAGACTATTTTTTTCACACTTCTATTTCACATGCCAAAATTTTTTATACATTGGAAATGTAATTGATTACATGGCAAAACAGGTAACGTGAAGGGCGCCTGAGTGGCTCAGTGGCTGAGCATCTCCCTTTGGCTCAGGCTGGGATCCAAGAGTCCTGGGATGGAGTCCCATGTCGGGCTCCCTGCAAGGAGCCTGCTTCTCTCTCTGCCTATGTCTCTGCCTTTCTCTATGTGTCTCTCATAAATAAATAAATAAATAAATAAAATCTTAAAAAAAAAAAAAAGAAAAGCCTGGAAACATGAAGTTCTGTTCTCTACAAAGAATGATTATACTATGCATTATAAAGGAACATGAGGTTGTATGGGATGTGATCTTTTCCAAAATTTTTAGCTTAACCAAAGGGAGGTCCAAATAATTTAAAATATTATAAATGGAAGTCATGGCCAAAAGAAAGAGTAAAAAATGGGAGTGGTGGTGAGGGACAGTATATACTGAAAGGCAGACACAAGAAAGCAAATAGCACCGTAAGCAAAGGTAATTAACACAGAGGTCAGAGGCATGAAAGAGCATGAAGCATTCAGGTAAGTTATCTGGTGTTATTTATACTCTAAGAAATAAGGTCCATAGGGCAGACAGAGGACAGATTGTGAAATATTCTGTATGCCACCCTTATGAACCACATTATTATCCTATGTTCAACAAAATCCACATGAGAAATTTTTAATGAGGCTCATGATAAAGTTTATACCCTAGAAAAAAAGGACATTGTCGTTAGAGACTTGCTAAAGGCAAAACAATTAAGACCTTATCTGTGACCAAAAGAAATCAAACATATTTTTATATTACGCTACAGTTGCTGCAGATCTCAGATCATTTACACTAATCAATGTTTAGAAACTAGTGGCTATTACACCCTTACCCACTATATTTTATTGTTTAGTGTTCTTTTATTTATTTTTTTATTTTGTTTTAAAAATTTTATTTACTTATTCACGAGAGACACAGAGAAAGGCAGAGACAGGAGAAGCAGGATCCATGTAAGGAGCCCGATATGGGACTCGATCCTGGGACTCCGGAATCACACCCTGAGCTGAAGGCAGATGCTCAACTGCTGAGCCACCCAGGTGTCCCTTAATGTCCTTTAAAAAAAGCACATATACATATTATTACATCACAAAGTTGGTTTTTAAATACTTTTCAAACTATATTTCAATAAAATTTGTCTCCTCTGTCAATCCTGCTTTAAACATTTAAGAAAACTATTCTTAAAAAAGGGTCCAAAGGCTTCAGACTGCCAAGGGCATTTATAATACAAAACAGATTAAGAATCCCTAGTCATAAAGAGATCCAGAATAGAGTCTATCCCCGGGGTTAATCACTTTTTCTGAATCACTGGTAAACTAAATACAAAATTAAAATATAGTGTAATCAATCCTACCTTTACGTCAGTACCATCTGTGGGCATAAACTCTTCATATATATATGAGCCTGTTTTTCGTACATTGCTTTCTGGGGAATAAACACTACTTCTACTGCCGATCTGAAAAAGAAAGATATCCGCAAATATGAAAACTAAATTATTCATCTCATTTTTATAATATAACCTTCTTACCATGTATTTCCATCTTAGATATTACCAAAAAATAAAAACAAATGTTTGACATTAATTATATAGTTGAGACTGTATTATTTTCTGCTGGAATTATAACTTACGTGTAAGTCAAATCGTATAAAAAATACCAAGAACAGTAAGAATAATGTTCCTAAGAGTGGTTCCAATCAACCATGTTGTTGCATGTAACCCTCATTTGTTCACTTTTACCACTACAGAATTTCCCACTGTATAAGTACACCATAATTCATTCATTCTATTAACAAGTACTTAGGTTGTTTTCTAAGCTTTAGCCAGGAGAAGTGTGTTGCTTTGAACATTCTTGTAAGTGTTCCATGTGCAAGAGTATTTCTAAGGTATATGCTACAAGTAGAATTAGCAGGTGACAGAATTACTAAGTGCTCATATTCAACTGACAAAAATAATGTCAAAATATTTTATGAACCGTTTTAACAATTCAGCGTCTTCTAGCAATGTATGTAAGCTCCCACCACTCTATATCCTTGTCTATAATTGGTATTGTTAGACATAACACTTGCCACTAATGGATATAAAGTAGTATCTCACCGTGTTCTTACTTTGCATTTCCATGGTTCCTTGTAAATGTACGTGTACTTTTAATCTTACTGTATTATGTAAAAGGTACATAATACCTCTTAAGTACAGGTACTTAATACCTGTAATTATGATGCTAAGAGGTAAGAGGCTCTATTAATTTACATCTCTGCCAACATTTGGGTTTGTGCTTGTTTTCCAACTATCTCAATGTTTTTGATCCTTGCCAATCCAAAAGGTACTTCAAAATCATTATCTTTTAGACTTCATTTGCATTTGTTTGAGCGTATTTCATGTATGTAAAAGTTATTGATACTATTTTTGTCTATGAATTTTCTATCTTGGGGGCCATTTTTTTAAAGACTACTGACCTTTACCCAAATTTCTCATAAGCCAGATACATAAGTGGAAGGTAGAGAGAAAAATAATTTTCTTGGTATTTTGTAAGTAGAAATTTTGCATAAACAACAGTAAATAACTAAAATGATGCCTTGCTTTTCTAACAAAGAAGGGTATCAGTTTTAATTTATCCCTGAATGATACAGTCTTATTTAATCTTAGTTCTACTAAATACTTGATTACTTTTAGTAAAATTTGTACAAAGTATGAAGAACAGCATTCCCTAGGATAACAAAGGTTTACCTTTCGAAAAAGTCTTTGACTTCCACCACCAGCAGACGTGGGATAGTAAATGTAAACATTGTGATCCTCTGCACTGACTGGCTTTTCTACAAACGGCTTTTGAAAAACTTCACCATTTACTTCTACATGATCTTCCCCTTCAATCAGACTGCATTCTAAAAATCAAACAGCGGGAAAAATTACATATTGCATATTGTCTAGATATAACATTATTTTAAAAGCTTTTACTAGAATAGATTATATAAAGAAAACCTTGGATAATGTATGATTTGATTTTAATCAAACATTTATGCAGGGGCAGCTGGGTGGCTCATTAGTAAAGCATCTAACTCTTGGTTTGGCTCAGGTCGTGATCTTATAGATTGTGTGAAATAGAGCCTTAGTGTTGGGCTCCACACTGAGGAAGGAGTCTGCCTGAATGAAGATTTGCTCCCTTTGTCCCTCCCCCTATCTCTCCAAAATAAATAAATAATTCTAAAAAAAATTTATGCAAACAACATACCCCACTATTTATGATTCATGACATTAAAAACTATAGTTATTCTTCAAAATCTTACAAACCTGTCATTTCACTTTATCCCACAGAATCAAAGTTACATATGAAATGATACCAACAAAAAAGATTGAAAAATTTTTCTAGATTGCTACCACATTCTGAAAGTTGTATGGAATCAGTTGTATCATAGATACCACAAAACATGAAATTGTTATTAATGTAACCTATATAAAGTACTCCAATTAGGAAGTTAATTTTTTACCTCTAGAAAAATGAGAGAAGTTCCCTGTTACTGATGCTAAATGCTATATCTAGTTTTCAACAAAAGTTGCTTTAAGGTACAAAAAAAAATCATCAAAATTCTCCAAAATAGTCTTACCAGAATATTAAATAGTAAAGCAGATAAACATTTATCTTGGCTTGTTAGACTGTTATATATAACTTACATGCTATGTTTTAGATAACTAGAAAAATGAAGCAAAGGGTACTTTAAGGTATTAAGTAATATTTCTAAGTTTCTAGTCATCAGAAATTTAATTACGGTATCCTAGCATAAAGTTTCTAATCCTGACTTCAATAGTCATAGATAAATCACTTACTTATCCCCAATCAATACAAGATGATGAAATATGTAATTTAAAAACTCTTCTTGATTCCCAGATGTCAAATGTAGACCACAGAAAAGTAGGATAGATAACTCTTAAATTATTAGTGGGCCTTTCAGTTTATTTATTTTTTATTTATTTTTATTTTTTATTTTTGGCCTTTCAGTTTATAGTGCCAAACTTGAACTGAATGTAATGCTTACTTGGCTTTTTTTTTTTTTAAGTAAACAGAACTATGAGTTCTTTGAATTCCTTCTACTTAATTATAGAAAAGAAGTACCTCGAAAGTATGTTTGTGACAAAAGGTAGCTTGCTCAAAATCTCATATTCTTACCTTTGGGATTATTTGGGTCACGGTTCAAAATTGCATAACGAGGAAGTAAAATACCTTCAGCTTGAAGAATACTATACACTTCTCTTCTAAAGAAAAAGAAAACATCTTTTATTGTTTTATTGCTTTACTTTAATGGTACATTATTACTATTGTATTATTTACAAAGGCATAGATTTCAAGTCTTTTACTTTTTAAATAAACATGTAAAATATTGAAAATGTCTAAGGGAATGTTCAGCCATATTAGAACAAAAATGGACACACAACACTTTATGTGGCATATTAAAATACTAATGTTTAAAACTGGGAATGTAAATGTATAAAAAAAGAAATGGTTAAATACAAAGTTGCTACAGGGCAATGACTGACTATTACCTATTAAAAACTTTATACTCAAAGACTATTTAATGACATAGGAAAACGTTCATAGTATTGTAAGACAAAAGTGACCCTAATTTTGTAAAATGTGAATGTATGTACATATTGCTTTCTATATGAAAAAAAATTATACAGGGAAACCTGGGTAGCTCAGTGGTTTAGTGCCTGGCTTTGGCCCGGGATCCTGGGGTCCCGGGATCAAGTCCCACACCGGGCTCCCTGAATGGAGCCTGCTTCTCCCTCTGCCTGTGTCTTTGCCTCTCTCTCTCTCTCTGTCTCTCATAGATAAATAAAATCTTTAAAAAAAAGAAAAAAATATGATATAGTATCAGGGTTAAATGCCTTTAATGCTTTTATTTTTCAAATTTCTTAAAGTAAATATGCATTATGAATATATTTATAATATAACAATATATTAATATATTTATAACATTTATAATATATTTATAAGCATTTATTAATACGTAAATCTAGGAACAATATTTTAAAGTGTTAGATATTGGGGATCCCTGGGTGGCTCAGCGGTTTAGTGCCTGCCTTCGGCTGGGGCATAATCCTGGAGTCCCAGGATCGAGTCCCACATCAGGTTCCCTGCATGGAGCCTGCTTCTCCCTCTGCCTGTGTCTCTGCTCCTCTCTCTCTGTGTATTTATCTCTCATGAATAAATAAATAAAATCTTTAAAAAAAATAAAAAATAAAATGTTGGCTACTAATAATGTTACTACCTGGAGGAACAGGAAAAACCCCAAAACTATAGGGCCTTATACTTTATAAAGCATTTTCACACATGTAATCTCATACTGCAATGCAAACACAAAAGAAAATTGAATGTTGGTGAAATTATAAAGGCGCCATCAGAGTGAAACATCACTCAAACAAAATATATAAATTTATTTGTATTCCAGTTTCTCTCAGAAATTCGTGCTTTTGGCTTGTAATATGAGTGCTAAGATATGTAATGAAATATTTTTCAAAACAGTTGCATTTTACCATTAAAAAAAATCTAGTTATATTGAGTATAACCCTAATTTCATCATCAGTCACATGGCAGAGAAGTTGCTCATAATTTTCAATGGTTCAGTAGGCTATGGAAATTAAACAAACCTGGTTTAAGACCTTGTTCCACTATTGACAGAACTACTTGTGACTTTGGGCAAATTAATTCATCTTCCTGATTCTCAAGTTTCTTCATCTATAAGACTGGGTATAAATACCTATTTCTAAGTATTTTAGAGGGTACCACAAATTAATGTATATGAAAACACCTGATGCCAGCTTATAGTAGACACTAAATAAACGTTAATTTTCCTTCCCTTAATTCAGCCATCTTCATCACTCACCTATCTTGTATGAGATACTGCATATTCAAGTCATTGATTACAAATGGATTCCTGAGTTTTGCATAGGCAACTGCTTTGTCCAGTGGAAATCCTAAGAACACATATTATTAACATACTCTGTACAATCTCAAGGTAAGTTGATATCTATAGCTTTATCAATTTGAATTTATGTCACTTCCCATAAAAGGTTAATTTCATTATGCTTATAACTGCTTTCCATATAAATCGTGGAAAAATAAATATATAAAACTTAACTTGTACTATTAGTAAGTCTTATTTTTTCCTAGTTAATTTCATTGATAAGGCACAAGTCAGTGGTTATATAACCAAATTCAGACCCACTGACATCTTAGCCAATGACTATTCAAAGTCACCTAAAATAAGGTTAAGATTACCTCATACACAAAGAGAAATCTGTATATAAGTATATTAAAATCACTTGATTTTTTTAAAAACATGTGTAACTTCTTTCATTTTAGTTTGATATTTATACATATAAATTGCTGATAATTCAAAGAACTGCATCTTTAAAAACAGCAAAAACAAAAATTAATTTACATACAACAGATATGCCGTAAATATAAAATATATGAGCAGAATCATACTTGCTGTTCCTAGGTCAATGTTAAGGTATCGGAAATTAACTCCCTAAAATTTCTAGACTTTGGTAAAATTACTTACATGGACAACAAATCAAATGGCAGATATGGTAAGAGGTCTAAAAAGATTCTAAAGCATTTTAATGATTATACTGTACTCTCTGTATTGACAATTTTATCCATCAATACATACTATTAAGAGACGGTTTGGCAGTATACCAGAGAGTCTAACAAAGCAGGAAAATCCTGGCTCCATCTTTCATTAGCTATGCGACTCTGGGTGAATTTATTCAACATCTCTAAGCCCCTGATTCTCAGCTGTAAATGAGTATTATACTTGCCTTACCTAGTAGAGTTTTTGAGGAACTTGATAAAGGAATGTATAAAAAAACACTTAGCATAGGACCTGACAGTAAGCTCCCAATAAATATCATTATTCCTTAAATGACAATATCTTAATGAATAGCTTATCTAAGGAAAAGAGTAAAAATCAGTAAGCATGCATAACTTTAGAATTTAACCTTGTCTACTACAGTATACCTGTGAAGACACTGTTATCTTGTATCATTATCAGAACAGTTGGAGGGGAAGTAAGTACTAAGGCATTAGTTAATAAAACTAAACAAAAAACTATGGTCAGTTAAAAAAGACTTATTCCCTAAATTCCTCTTGGTTTTTAAAGTTTAATAAAAGCTCTCTATACCAAGAATCACTTCCACAAATTATAAACCCTTCTTGGTTTGTAAAGACTCTGAGAAGAATTAATCACTTGTCATCAAGATACCTCCAAGTCTATGATTTAAAGCATCCTAACAGAATTCAGCACAGAGGAACCTCTGTAACAGTTCCCTGCTTCCGTGTTGTTAAAGAGGAACATTTTCCTTACAAAGAGACAGTATATGGAATATGACCTTAGACAGCACCTAGTTTTTATAGGCAAAACATTAGCTTTGGAAGGAAGAACCATGTGGTAGTAAGGCAAGATCACCTTACCCTCAGGGATAAGCCAATTTTAAGATTCCCTGAAATAAAAGACTTAAGTTTAATAAAACAGACCAGGGCCTTGGCTTCTCTACAGACTATAGGAGCACATAAAGTCTCAGCCATGCTCCATCCCCTTGCTGAAGGAAAAGTTTCTTGAACACCTAGCTAAAGTGAAACTTTAACACAGCTGGAGATTACATTATTTTGGTAACAAAGTGATTTAAAATGAATAAAAATAACTATGCACACATCTTTTAAATTACAGTTCTTAGAAATTCACTTAATTCACAGATTCTGAGGTTACAAATTTTCAGATATTCAGTAATGATTTTGATTAGTGGGTCTCATTATGAAGGCATACTATACCATTAAGTAATACTTAAGTGTAATTAATATTTGTTTGATTTACAAAAGAAACCAAGTAAAATTGAAATTTCAAATATTAAGTTCTTTGGAAATAAAATATGAATATTTGCATTTGAGGAAAGATAGATCATTTTATATAGGGCAAAAGATTAGGGCTTAAAATATCCAATAATTCATGAATTCAAAAATCAGGTCTTGGAAGAATGTAATGGAGGGGAAAAAATTTCTTGGTATAATTGATGAAAAAATGAAATATAAAGTTACATATACACTATAACAATAAATTTGTTTAAAAAATACAGACAAAAAAAAATGACCAAAAGAAATTTATCAAAATGGTAACATCACTGATCTGTGAGAATGGAGTTTAATTTTATTTATTTTATCTAATATTCTACAATTAATATGTATTAGGTCTATTATAAGAGGATAAAGGGAGTTCCCATTCTTTAATACCTTTAGAATGGAACGAAATAAGACAATCACATAAAGGCCAGTTTTCTACTGGTTCATTCAAAATAACATCTTCTTCAAATACTACTACTGTGATATATTTAAATAAGGAGATCCGTTCAAGAATTTCCTTCATTGGTTTGGATTTGGACTTCTTTGCCATGGAACATATTCCAACCACAATCTGCCTTTCCGGTGGCTGAAACAGAAAGAAAACAACAAAAAAATTAGGTTGACTTAATACAAACTCTAAAGTAGACCAATACATTTTTCAGAAGCAGATGAGTGATATGATCAATACAAATGACACCTTAACCAAAAAAAACCCCACATTTTTCAAAACTATATTTTTGTTATAATAAATAACAAATAATAGTTGGCTAAAAAGGTCTGGAAAACTTTCACTTTCAGGACATCATTACTATTTTCATTCTGATTTTAAACAGATACTCCTTCCTTAATTGTCTCTAGTACTTAATGACCTTCCCCACAACAGAAAGAGGAAAATGAAGGCCAAAACCTATCTAATCCAAGTGAAAAGACCAATCAGAGTGAGATAAAGAATTCTCTTGCCTAAAAAAAAGATATTCTGACTATAAAGCTATGTTATACAGTGTTAAAACTATTTTTGTAGCTTGGCTTTGAATTGGTTGATCACCAACGACAACCTGGAAGAAAATTTTGGAGAAAGCCAAACTGCTAACCAAGGTGTCACGCTCTGAAATTGACAATCTTCATACTCAATATTCCTATTTAATGGTGTTGCTCATCTTTGGTACCCGTGCTACAGCTTAAAGGTTATGGTTTGTCCTAAAACTAAAAAAGCAGGATATAGAAATACCTTATGAGTAGCTCATAGATTTACAAAATTACTCAAGATACATTCTGATATCTTTGCATTCAAGTAATTAAGAGTTTTATCAAATAAATAGAGCTGTGCCCAGTTGTTTTTTTTTTTAGTTCTCCCTCCTCCATATATTTATATTTCATATATTATAATCTGAGCTCAAGTGTTTTCCTAGACTTTCTCTTGTTATAAATCTTAAAATTGGGTAACATCAGATTTAAACTGCTATTCTTCTTTACACCTAAAATTAGATTTCTCCATTGCCTCTTCTGACTCATGAAATTTAGAGATCAAATTAGTATTGAATTTGATTGTAAATCCTAATCTCCCTGGGATCTATTTTTCCCACCTTGATCATCCACTTTTATGTTCCCTTATTTAATTCTTTCCTGATCAAAAGCCTCTACATAGTTCATGATGTTCCTAAAGAATACTTCCTCAGCTAACAAAAGATATTTGCAAATGGTATATTCATTAAGGGGTCAATTTTTAAAATATAAAAAGAATTCATACAACTCAACACCAAAAAAAAAAAATCAAATAATCCAATTAAAAAACAGGCAGAGGACCTTAACAGACATTTCTCCAAAGAAGACATACAGATGGGCAAAAGATTCTTGAAAAGATGCACAAAATCACTAATCATCAGGAAAATGCAAATCAAAACCACAATGAGGTATCACCTCATACTAATAAGAATGGCTAGTATCAAAAAGACAAGAAATAGCCAAGTGTTGGCTAGTATGTGGAGAAAAGGTACCCTTGTGCACTGTTGCTGGGAATGTAAAATGGTGTGACCACTGTAGAAAATAATATGGAGGTTCCTCAAAAAATTAAAAATAGAAATACCACACACATGACCCATTAATTCTACTTCTGGGTATTTACCAAGAAAACAAAAACACTAATTCAAAAAGATATGTTCATTGTATCATGATTTACAAGTGCCAAGATACGGAAGCGACTTTAAGTGTCCGTCAATAAATGAATGGATAAATAAGTAGTATATATATATTACTCAGCTATAAAAAAGAATAAAACCTTGCTATTCACAACAACATGGATAGACCTACAGCATGTTATGTTAAGTGAAATAAGTCAGAAAGACACCCTATGATTTCACTTATATATGGAATCTAAAAACCAAAACGAATTAAAAAAAAAAAGACTCTAATACAGAGAACAAAGTGGAGACTGCCAGAGGGAAGAGGGGTGGTAGGATGGGTAAAAATGGTGAAGGGGATTAAGAGGTACAGACTTCCAGTTACCATATAGGTAAGTCGCAGGTATGAAAAGTACAGCACAGGGAATATAGTCAATAACGGTAACTTTTTAAGGTGACAATGGTAACTACACTTATCATGGTCCACATTTTTATATAATTGCAGAATCACCACGTTGTATAGGTCAAACTATTATGTCAATTATACTTCAGTAAAAAAAGCATTCAACCTAACATACCCTATTGCTTTACAATTTAAAAAAAAGCTACTAAGTTCCATTTTATTTATTATAGATCTATTTAATTAATATCTACTATTAGCTAAGATGAACTAGAAACTGCCAAGTTTAAAATGCACAAATAAACCTGCATTATTAAGACAAAATTATAGAATTTTCCTATTAGGTAAAACCTTGGAAGTGAAGTAACTTTTTAAAGAGATTTATTTTGTTAGATTTAGTGTCTAAAATGAAATTCATACCTCTTTTTTATTTTTCTTAAATTCATAACTTTTAATCTTAAAAACAGGAGAATGAACTGGAACAAATTATTAATCTATAGGCCAAATAAACCAAATCGAGTTCCTCAAAAGTGACAACTATGCACCACAAATGTGAACTCAATTTAATTAGTACCAAGGTTCCAAGAATTACACTAAGTGCCTAAAGTTAGATACAGAGAAACTACCTAACCTCAAAGTGCTATGAATCGAAAAGATCACAGCAATAATGTAGTATGTTATGGTACATGGAATACAAGTATGTATGTCAAATATAGAAACAGTACTGAGGGGGCACCTGGATGGCTCAGGTCATGATCCTGGGATGGAGCCCCATGTCAGGCTCCCTGCTCAGTGGGGAGTCTGCTTCTCCCTCTCCCCCTGCTCGTGCACTCTCTTTCTCTAATAAATAAATAAAATCTTAAAAAAAGAAAAAAGAAATAGTACTGTGGAAGAAGTATGCAAGTCTACAAGGAGAGGGAGAAGAATAGGGAATATGAGCAAGGTTCTGAAGAATGAAAAACAGTTTACAAAGTAACCCCCAGAAAAGGGCATTTCATAGAGATAAAAGAGTACAACAGCAAAGAGGCACGGTACAACAGGGAATAACATGTGAAAAACAAAATTTTGATATTGCTGAAACATAAAAGGTAAGGGAGGAGAGACACGTACAGTTCTAGATATAAGGGACAGGCAAAAGTCCTTATGTGTAAGAAATGGACTTGACGTGTCAGTGATGTTTATGGTATGTTCAGATGACAGGGGCAGTAGAGGCTGAGTCAATAGTGCTTTCTAGCTTAAGTCAGAGAAAAGCTGCTTTTCTGTTTCATTTACTGGACTTCTAGATAACACTTCAGATGATAATTTTCTGAAAATCATTTTTTTTTCTGGGGTGAGGTGGGGGTGGGATAGGTTTTCAGATATGTGTAAGCGCACCGTGAAGTGTTAAATAACTATGAAAAAGGATTTAAAGGATCATCCATTAGGTATTTTTGGTTTTTTTTTACTACCTTTACCAAGTATAACAGGTTTTGGTTTGAAAACAAAATTCTCAGGATGCCTGGGCAATTCAGTCAGTTAAGTGTCCGACTCTTGATTTCGGCTCAGGGTCCTGAGGTCAAGCCCTACATCAGGGTCTGCGCTCAGCATGGATTCTGCATGGGATTCTCTCTCCCTCTCCTTCTGCCCCCCCCCCCCACTGCTCTCTTTCTCTCTTCAAATAAGTAAATAAATCTTTCTTAAAAAAATTATCTTTTCAACTGGAAATACAAGAAAAAACAAACATAAGTTTGTATGTTAAATCAGTTTTCACAGTAATCTCTACATCTAAAGGGAAAACAATAAGAAAAATATTGAGCTAATATAACTAGAGTAAAATGAACATAATAAATGTGTGTTATTCCTAAAGATGCACCTATGGCTATATATCCTAGTAGATCAGATCAAAAAGATAAGATTTGTGCACTTATATACTCCTCTGGATCCTTGAGGTAGCCTCTCCTTCTAGTCACACAGTTATAGGCTTCTAAAGAGTTAATAATAAATAAGGCTATATTTGGGTCAACCACCACTTGTACTGACAATGTGACAAACTTAACAAAGTTGGCGAAGTCTTTCTTCAGTACCTTTAAAGTTATTTCTTTCAACTTACTTCTTTATGTTGATGTACTCTTTAGGTACTTCTACATACAAGAAACCCTTTTGGTATGGCCCTGATTATTCTCTCCTTGCCATGTTTTCAACTGAATCCTCTGTTATGCTGGGCCTATCAGTGAACATTTGTGAAAGACACTGAAGTTAACATAATCAAACAAATGAGAAGTCTGACCCTTAACTGGATTTCTTGATGCACACCGTAGGCTCGATAACGTTACTAAAAATATGCTTTTCAGCACGACGATTTCCAACAAATTTCCATGTGCAAAAATGTCTTCACAATTTAGAGAGTTTATTAGTTCACCTTACAGTGATTAGTAAGAAGCCTATACAGTATTGGTCTTCTCTCACCAAACAAACAACTTACAGACTCATCCTCTTCCTCCTCATCTTCATCTGCATGGTGGAAGAAATGCCGATAATTTCCCGAGTTTATTTCTGTATCTTCCGGCCCAACAAAGAATCTAGGGGCTTCACTCATTTTTATTTCATTTGATACAGATATAAAGCACTATACTAAAACTGCTTCTAAATAAACCATTCTCTCTAAACTAGCGGACACATAGGCTGCAGCTTGTTTCTGCTTATACAATCACTTGAAATTGTGATGACAGCTAGTTGGCAAATGTTCTTCTGGTCTCAGATACCACTGCTTCGTTCTTGACGTTTAAAAGACAAAGAGCGAGGTTACTGCTTCACTGAGTTGATGCCGCAGTCTTTCTACCTAAAATGCAATGAAAAATTAATTTTGGAGACTGTACTTCAAAAACATTCAAGTAAAAGTAAAATAACACTCGTAAAATCAGGACCAGTAACTTGATGCATACCTTCAAATGAAATAACATTTCTTTCATAAAATTAAAAAATTAGGCTCTGATCTTCAATAATCTACATTTTAGCAATTTGACAAACTGATTCAAAATAAAAGGATAGCAACAAGAAAACAAAGTAACAATAACAAAAAATGCTAAATTCTTTAAGTCCAGAAATATCTAACAAATGAGAAAATCATTCAAATTATAACAAAAGTCCATCGAAAGCTAAACACCTTTGTAGGAATACCTGAATAGAATGGAAAAAAAAAAAGTAATATGGGTTTAAAACCCACCGACAGCTTTAATCAATTTTTTAAAGAATTTAACTTGAAAGTTCAGTTTGCAAACAGGTTTTATTTTGTTTTTTTTTTTTGTTGTTGTTTTTTTAATGGAATAAAACCTTTCTAGATTCTAGTCTCAAAAAAAAAAAAAACTAAACAAGATTAAATATAAGATTTCATTATAACAGCTCTTAAACTTTTACAAGTCAAAAATTCTTTGGCTAACCTAATAAAATCTACAGATCCTCTCCTCAGAAAGAAAAATGTACATGTATAATAAATTCTGCACACAATTTTTATGTGATTGACATCCAAGCTTTTCTGTATAAACTGATGCCTATCAACATCAGTTTAAGAACTCTCGTATTAGGGCAGCCCCGGTTGGCTCAGTGGTTTAGCACCACCTTCAGCCCAGGGCCTGATCCTGGAGTCCTGGAATCGAGTTCCACCTCAGGCTCCCTGCATGGAGCCTGCTTCTCTCTCTGCCTCTGTGTCTCTAATGAGTAAATAAATAAAATCTTTAAAAAAAAAAAAAAAAAGAACTCACACAATAGTGATATCTCAAAATATTCTTTACCAAAGCTATGAATATTATTGTTCCTTGGTCACATTAAAACTAATTACCTACCAAGATGAAACTACCTAACAATCAACTTGATTACTGGTAATATAATTATTTGATCAAATATTCTTAAGAGTTGGATTATAGGTTAGCTAAAACTGCAGTGCATAACACCAAAACTCTTATTCCTAAAGATCTAATTCTAGTTTAACTGGTGGCTCCGTTAAATATTAAAACCCTCATGTACACAGCCAGACTTGACTTTATGGAACTTTCAAATTAAAATTTCACAGTGTTATGAAATATTAAACAGTTGATTTAAAAATGAAAGTAGGAAATACCAGTTCAAAAGACAAACACTACTCAATTCTGATTTTTAAATTGGAAAGTACCATGCTACTAAAGCATCTACACTCAAAGAAGTGGTTCTCAAACTTCATACATCAGAATCACCAGGAGGGCTTGTTAAAATACTAAACTAGAAAGTCTTAAAGGAGGATTCAATGCTCGAAAAATTCCAACGTGCTGCTGCCGCTGCTCTGGAAATCAATCACACATTGAGAACCACTGCTCTAGACCTTGACAAAAGTGAGTTAGAAAGCTTTTCCTGATAGTTGCTCAGTTCTGCGTCCTTCATGCCACCATCTGTAAAATGGGATAAACATCCTAAATTATTCTGAAAATGAAATGACAATGAAGACACAACAGCAACTGGCACAAGGTAAGCATTTAGTAAATGTTAGCTATGCATCTATCTTGTTGGCTTTTATAATTAGGACTGAGATACCTAACTTAACTGGCACAGAGCAAATACAAACAACTCAACTTAGAAGGGTGCCTACTTACCACCCATGTAATGGTGCTATAGAAACTCTTTTTTGCCATTGCTGCTGCTGCTGGAGACCTCATTACATGTTTTCCAGTCTTACCACTACTGGATAGTGTTGACACTATCCTGAACACTACTGCCTGGGGTAAAAACACTCCTCTCCTTCACAAACCTACCATGGTCCAAGCTACTCAATCCTTAAAATGACAGCATGGGTCATCCATCAGTCCTATTCAAAACCCTCCTCTCTTGATGAGCTGGAACTGACACATGACCAATTTTCCTGAAATCCTAAAAGCATTTTCCACTGGAAACACTGTTGTCAATGTTGATCCAGTTCCAGGGCACTATTACTAATAGCTCCATAATAGATTATTAAAAAGGCTTCTGCATGCTGGCAAAGGCAGCCAAGCATAAGTTATAAGTTCATACAAAAAAGTCCATGCCAAGTTTCACAAAACCCTGGAATTGATGTTTTCCTTCTTTGAACATTCATGCACTATTTTTTTGCTGAGCCCGCTTCTCCTCCTCCTTATAATTCACTATTGTCCTTGAGAGTTCCAATTTCTCCTTTCATAAACTCCGAAGTCCTCAATAAATGCTTTTCCGACAACTGCCAACCCCTACGTGCACATCAGCATCTTTCCCACGCTCCATGACCCACAGCATTTGGGATATATGTTTTCAGTGACCCGTTTCCATTAGAGTTAGGGTTTCCCCTCCTCAAATTTTTATTGCGAAAGATTTCAGATACTCAAAGAAGCTGAAAGAATCGCTCACCATACATATGCACTCACACATCCACCACTAGCCTCAACAATGGCTAACGTTTTGCTGTATTTACTTCCTCCTTATACATACGTATACACGTAATCTTGCTCTATCATTTGAAAGGTACAGACATGGATATACTTCGTTTCTGTATACCCTAGCATACATCTCCTAAAAATAAGGACATCCTCCAATATAACCAATTATCATTTCCACTTAGGAAATTTAATAGTTCCTTATTATTAGTTATATGTAGTTGTGTTGGGGGGTTTTGGAGAACAAGGGCCTCCTCTGTATATTCCCAGCACTTGATCGGTTGGTGCACAGCACTTACGTGGGTGACCGACAAATGTCCCACCAATCGTCAAGTGTAACATCCTCCCAGCTACCACGAAAGGCACGAGTTGAAGACTTAAAAGAGCGATATTTGCTGTGCAACTTTGACATCTTCGTCACATCAGTTTCATCACCTGCTTTAAACCAAACCACGCCAGCTGTCAGTATTCTGGTTTCTGAACTATTTGATTCTGCGCCACGACAGGAAAGCTCCAGGACAGACATCATTTCATCAGACCCATACACAGGAATACTGAATTTTTTTTTTTTAATGAATACGTGCAACCACAGAAAAATGTTAGCGAAGAAACTGAAAGCAACGAAGCATCAATGGAAAGACAATAGTACAGCAGTTAAGAACACAGATTCTGGAATCTGAAAAATGTGGTTTCTAATCCAGGCTCACATGTTTACCAGTTTAAAAAAAAAAAGCTCAGGACGAGTTATGTGGCCTAAGCCTCAGGACCTACTTCTTTGAAAATAACCATAATTTAATTATAATTTAACAATAATTTAAACTAATCATAATTTAATCATAATAGTCCCTTGTGGGACTGTTATAGGAAACACATATAGGAGAAAATATGTAAAGCACTTGCCACTTATATTTATTTTTTTATTTATTTTATGATAGTCACACACACAGAGAGAGAGAGGCAGAGATACAGGCAGAGGGAGAAGCAGGCTCCATGCACCGGGAGCCCGATGTGGGATTCGATCCTGGGTCTCCAGGATCACGCCCTGGGCCAAAGGCAGGCGCCAAACCGCTGCGCCACCCAGGGATCCCAACGCCAGTTATTTTTAATATTCAATCGGCCTGGGGCGCGGGGGGGGGGGGGGGGGGGGGGGGGGGGTTGGGGGGGTTTAGGTGGGGGCGGGGCTCAGCTGGTGAGCATCTGCCTTGGGCTCAGGGCGTGACCCCGGGGATCCGGGTCGAGTCCTGCATCCTCCCTGCAGGGAGCCTGCGTCTCCCTCTGTCTGTGCCTCTCTCTCTCTGGGTCTCTCTTCAATAAATAAAACGTTAAAAAAAAGAGTTCAACCTGCCTGAAACAAAAAGTGTGCTTTTCACTGAAGAATTTTCAAGAGCAAAAGCAGATGCGGAGCAAGGATGCCAGCCACGCCTTCCTGCTTCCCCCACCAGGCCTTCCAGCGCCCCAGGGCAACACAAGCATTACCCACAGGAGTGCGAAGGTCGCCACGTCCCAGAAGACAGGCTCCAGGGGCGCCCACCCGCGGTCCTCCTCCCGGGGCAGGCAGTCCCCGAGCTTCTGTGGGTCCTTCACACCCGAGGGGGAGGGGGACGAGAGGGACAAGGGGAGGAAGAGAGAGGAGGGGAGGGGAGGAGGATGAAGGAAAGGGAGAAGGGAAGAGGGAGGAGGAGGGAAGTGTGGGGAGGAGGGAGAGGAGGAGGATGAGGAGGGAGGAGGGGCAGGAGGAGGAAGAGGAGGGAAGAGGGAGGAGGGAGAGGAAGATGAGGAGGGAGGAGGAGGGAGGAGGAGGGAAGAGAGAGGAGGGGGAGGAGGAGGGAAGAGAGAGGAGGGGGAGGAGGGAGAGGAGGAAGGAGGAGGGAAGAAGGAGGAGAGAAGAGAGAAGAGGGAGGAGGAGGGAAGTGGGAGGAGGGAGAGGAGGATGAGGAGGGGCAGGAGGAGGAAGAGGAGGAGGGAGAGAAGATGAGGAGGAGAGGAGGAGGAGGGGAAGAGGGGGAAGAGGGGGGAAGAGGGGGGAAGGGGGGAGGAGGAGGGAGAGGAGGAAGGAGGAGGGAAGAGGGAGGAGAGAGGAGGGAGGAGGGAGAAGGGGGAAGAGGAGAAGAGGGAGGAGGGGGAGGAGGAGGGAGGAGGGGAGGAAGAGGGAGGAGGGAGAGGAGGATGAGGAGGAGGGAGGAGGAGGGAAGAGAGAGGAGGAGGAGGGAAGAGAGAAGAGAGGAGTAGGAGGAAGAGGAAGGAAGAGAGGGAAGAGAGGGAAGAGGGAGGAGGGGGAAGAGGAGGAGGAAGGAGGAGGAGGAGGGAGGAGGATGAGGTGGAGGGAGGAGGAAGAGAAGGAGGGAGGAGGAGAGGGAGGAGGAGGAGGAGGGGGAGGAGGGAGGAGGAGGAAGGGGAGGAGGGAGGAGGAGGAAGGGGAGGAGGAGGGAAGAGGAAGGAGGAGAGGAAGAGAGAAGAGAGGAGTAGGGGAGGAGGAAAGCGGGAGGAGAGGGAGGAGGAGGAAGAGGAAGGAAGAGGGAGAGGGAAGAGGAGGGAAGAGGGAGGAGGAGGAGGAGGAGGAGAGGAGGGAGGGAGGAGGAGGAGGAGGGAGGAGGAAGAGGTGGAGAGAGGAGGAGAGGGAGGAGAAGGAAGGGGAGGAGGGGAGGTGAAGGGAGGAGGAGGGGGGAGGATGGAGGGGGAGCGGTCGCGGAGGCCCTGGGGCCGGCGGTCAGCGCCCCGCCCCCCCGCCCCGAGGCTCGGCCGTCCGGGCTCCGCGCAGCCCCGAGGACACGGCGGCCCCGCGCTCCGGCAGCTGCTCCGGTGCGTCCCGGGGCTCCGAGCTCACCTGCTGCCGCTGCAGCCGCCGAGCCCGTGCGGCCTTCGGCTCCCCTCGGCTGGCCGAGAGGGACGGAAGCGTTCCTGAAGACTGCGGCCGTCCCGCTCCACGGAGCCGCCCCCCGCCCCCCGCCCCGCCGCCTCCAGAAGCCGAGGAAGGGCCACGCCGAGCGGCCGCCGAGCCCGCGGGAGCGCCTCCCTCGCCGCCGTCACGCCTCTTCCCCCGCCCGCCCGGGTCTCACACACAAACCCCACCGGGCGGAACCATTTCCGGCGAGGGCCCAACGGCGCCGCACGGCCCCTCCACCCCGCCCCACCTTATAAAGGCGCCCCACGCTTCAAGACGCCGGCACTTCCGCTTCCGGCAGCACCAGATAAGTCGCGAGAGGACGCTTAAAGGCTGTCGTTTGCGTTTAGGACCACTTTCGGTGAGTGGTCGCTCCCCTGTGCTTTGTTGTAGCGGCTGACTTTTTTTTTTTAATCTTTATTATTATCACGTTAAAGTGAGGCGTCACCTGACAGGAATTTCAAAATGATTTGCATCGACTAGTTTTGAGGACGGGTTTCGCTGACCGTGGACAGTGCGCAGGCGCTCTAGCGGCGGGCGGGCCGTGGGCGGGCGTGGCGGCGGCTCCCGCGGCCGCCGGGCGGGAAGGGGCGAGCCCCGCGGTCGGGCGCGGGCGGCGGCCCCGGCGTCTCCCCGGCGGTGGTCGTGCCGAGCGTGGCTGCGTCAGCGCCCTCCGACGTGGACCGACGAGCCGTTAGAAGTCCCCGGGAAAGGAGCGGCCGGACTCGGCCGCGGGCAGGCTGAGGAAAGTTGACCGCCGCCCTCGGCCGACGCGGAGGCAGCCCCACCCGCCCCCACCCTCCTTAGCGTAGCTGCCCTTTGATCTGAAGTGTCACCCTTTTGCCCCAAATTAAAAGTCTCCTATGTGGGGGAGACGGGCGAACCCAAGGGAGTATCTGGCCCCGTCGTTTTTAAAGGAAACGGGGGAAAAAAATGCTACCTCCACGTGGGGTTTCCTTCCATGAGCTTTTCTGAGTCAAAGCAGAGAAGTAATTTTTGTGGGTTTAAAAAAAAAATTTTTTTTTTAACATTTTATTTATTCATGAGAGAGAGAGAGAAGTGGAGGAGCAGGCTCCATGCACGGAGCCCGACGTGGGACTCGATCCCGGGTCTCCGGGGTCGTGCCCTGGGCTGCTGAGCCACCCGGGCTGCCCTGTCCTGAGATTTAGAAGTCAGTTTCTTTTTTAAAGATTTTATTTATCCACGAGAGACACAGAGAGACACACACAGGCAGAGGGAGAAAGAAGCAGGCTCCATGCAGGGAGCCCGACGTAGGACTCGATCCCGGGTCTCCGGGGTCAGGTCACGCCCTGGGCTGCTGAGCCACCCGGGCTGCCCCCCAAATCAATTCTTTTTTTTTTAAGATTTTATTTATTCATGAAAGAGAGAGAGAGGCAGAGATATAGGCAGAGGGAGAAGCAGGCTCCATACAGGGAGCCCGATTTAGGGACTCGATCCCGGGTCTCCGGGGTCACGCCCTGGGCTGCAGGCGGCGCTAAACCGCTGAGCCACCAGGGCTGCCCTATCCTGAGATTTAGGAGTCAGAATTCCTTTCTTTTTTAAAGATTTTTTTTTTTTTTTTTTTTTTTTTTTAATTCATGAGAGAGGAAGGTTCCATGCAGGGAGCCAGGTGGGACTCGATCCCAGGTTTCTGGGGTCACGCCCTGGGTCGAAGGCAGGCACTGCTTATCCTTTGAGCCACCCGGGCTGCCCGAGAAGTTGATTTTTTTTCAGGTGGAAATGCGTTTTATCACGTGCGGCCGGGGAGGCATCGTCGTTGGTGGCATCTGCAGGTTGAGGAGGAGCGTCGGGGCCGTCGGTTGAGGCTTCGCAGGCCTCGGGGGCCTTGCGTACAGTTTATGCTCTTTTTTTTTTATTTATTTTTATTTTTTTATTTTTCAGAGACGGGAGTAGGCTAATTCAGAAGCGAAAAGTCTGACGACGAGTTAAATCCGTTTGTCGAGCTGTTGCGGATTTTTGAGTCTTCCACTTAAGAGGGGACACGGGTCGGGTCACGACCTTCTGGAGACCCGGGTGGTGGGGCTTGCAGGGGTTTTGCCCGGCGCGCCCCTCCCGCGAAGCGATGCATCCCCGCCTCCCCTCCTGGCGCATGCGAGACCCGAGGCGCGGAGCTGAGTGATCAGTGTCCCCTTAGGTACTGACTGCCGTGTGTGACGTGGGGTCACACCTCCTCCACATTCGACCCTGGCCGCCCCCTGGCTGGCTAAATGAGGACGTGCCATCTGCCACCTTCACCCCACCCCCTTTTTCTCATCCCCTATATGTCATAACACACAAGTACCCGTTTTAACACAAACTTAAAAATAAGAGCATGTTGAAGGAAGGCTTGATCTTCGTTTTTTTGTGTGACTTGAGCGACTTACCTCCGCTGTCCAGGATACTTTGGTTCAGTGTTTGGATGTAGGAAGACATTGATGTTTGTTCTGATACTACCACAGCATGAAGTCGTGTCTTATCGCATTAACTACTCAAAAGGTTTTTAGGGATCAAGTGGTGGGTGTGCTTTGAAAAAGGAAAACAAAAAAAAACCCCAAAAAACACCTGCTGGTCTTCACAGTATTCCTGCATATAAAGGCCTAGTATTAGCGGCCTACTTTAACCTGTGTAGGTGGCTCTCCTGTTTGTGAACTGATTTCTCCTGTTGTACTTAAGCCTGGGGACCCTACTAGACGGGAAACTCGTTATTCAGTGTACAGCTTTTTTTTTTAAAGATTTTATTTATTTATTCATGAGAGACACAGGCAGAGGGAGAAGCAGGCTCCATGCAGGGAGCCCCATGTGGGACTCGATCCCAGGACCCCAGGGTCACGCCCTGGGCCTAAGGCGGCACAAAACCGCTCAGCCACCCAGGGATCCCCACAGTGTACAACTCTTGTCTTCGGAGATTCCTTATTAGCAGTAGAACATAAATAGACATTACCATAAAACATTGATCATCAGTGAAAAGGAGATCTCCAAATCTCTTTCCTTGTGGATAAAGGTTTTAAGAAAGTGTTCCGTCTTACTTTGAATAGCTTGGTATGAATGATAACAACGCCTAAATGTTCTAGTGATAATTGTATATTGAATAAACCACTTGCAGAGGACTTTTTTAAAAATATTTTATTTTTTCATGAGAGCCGCAGAGAGAGAGGCAGAGACACAGAGGGAGAAGCAGGCCCCATCCCAGGTCTCCAGGGTCACGCCCTGGGCTGAAGGAGGCGCAGAGCCACCTGGGGATCCCCTTTTTCGGACCCTTAATCTCGTTGATCCTGTTACTTATGAAAAAAGAGGGATAACTATTATTTTCTTCTTTGCGATGTCGATGTTGAAGCTCAGGTAACTCATCCACTAGCAATTTTGACTCCCAAAAGCCATGGCTTCTTAGGCATACCCTACTTACTCTGCTGTGTATATGCGAGTGAAGTAATGTGTCTCTAAGTGAGATAACAATTATCTTTGGAACGTGTGCTTTTTTTTCTTTTTTTTTTTTTTTTTTGATTCACTGCCATCTTTCCTATGAGAAAATGGCAAATAATTCTTTGTTCATTTACAAATAGTTGAATGGCCCACTGTATCCCAAACTGTGTGAAACAATGTAAACATTAAAAATTAATAAGACTTTCTCATTTCTTATATGTGATCTGAATTATTAATTACATAGTCATTTTATAACCTCCCTAGCAGAGACCTGAACCAAGTATTAGAAATCTGAGGTTGACAATAATTATGTTTCCAGTGTAGGGGGGCGGTGGGGGGAGCCAGCAGGAAACTGAAGCAAAAAAAAAAAAACAAGGTATAAATGTAAGTGAATGGAGATTCATGTTGTTGCTTTGAGTAAATTTGATGTCTCTGAAACTCTTATTTTCTTGTCTACAAAGTGGATATATGACTAGTATCCACTTTACATGATGTTGTGAGGATCATCACGGTGAAGAACTGTATAAATGTCTGCAATTTTTAAGAATTGCTTTTGCAGTTTTTTTAAAGAAAATCTCCTTTCATTAAAAAAATTGTTCCCTGCCGTTGTGGTTTTGGCTTTCCCAGTTGTCCTACAGTAGCACATAGTGTGTAGCCTTTGCTGTCTGACTTTTTTCACTTAGCATAAAAATCATGATTTTTGAGATACTTATCTTTTTGAGATACTATTGTTAAGTATATTTTTAGTTTGTTCCTTATCTGTACTGAGTTGTGTTTCCCCATATGGATCTACCATAGTTTGTTATCCATTCACTAGTTTATGAACATTTGGTTTGTTTTCAGATTTTAGCGGTTAAGAATAAAGCTTCTAGAAACAGTCTCATACACATTTTTGTGTGGACATACACTTTCATTACTCTTGAGTTAAAACTGTTTTCTGACATGTTTATACCACTTTGTATTCTCACCAGCAATACTCTATATTCTTGGTAGTACTTAGTATTGCCAGGTTTCGTTTCTTTTTTATTGTATTTTGCCTCTTTGATGGATGTGTAATAGTATCTTAGTTTTTACTTGCGTTTTTAAAATTTTTATTTATCTGACAGAGAGAGTGTGCACAAGTGTACAAGCAGGGGAAGTGAGAAAGGGAGAAGCAGGCTCCTCACTGAGCAGGGAGCCCAATGCAGGGCTTGATCCCAGGACCCTGGGATCATGACTTGAGCCTAAGGCAGTCGCTAAACTGATTGTGCTACCCGGGCACCCCTTTATTTGGGTTTTTAAATGTCTGATTGTGTTGAGCATGTTTTCATGTGTTTATTTGCCAATCATATCTTCTTCGATGAAAGGTCCATTTAAATCTTTTGCTCATTTTTAAGTTGGTTTGTTTTTGCTGATTGAGATTTAGGAATTCTTTACAAATTCTTTGCAATGATGGGGATAGAGCTAGAGTGTATTATAGCCAAATTAGAGAAAGACAACCATATGATTTCATTCATGTGGAATTTAAGAAATAAAACATGAACATAGGGGAATTAAAAAAAAAGGGAAGCAAATCATAGACTCAGCTATAGAGGACAAACAGAGTGAGGATTGATGGAAGGAGGTGGCTGGGGGATGGACTAAATGAATGGGTAATAAGGAGCACATTTGTAACAAGCACTGGATGTTATATATAATTGATGAATCACTAAATTCTGTACCTGAAACCAATTTTACCGTATGTTAACTAACTAGAATTTAAAAACCTGAAAAAATAAGAGTTGTATTTACAAGTTCTAAGACACAAGTTTTTATTATTATATATGCACTACAGATATTTTCTCCTAGCTGTGATTGCTCCTTTCACTTTCTTAACATTGCCCTTAAAAAAAACAAGTTGTGGGAGGCGCCTGGGTGGTGTAGTTGGTTAAGCATCCAACTCTTGATTTTAGCTCAGGTCAGGATCTCAGGATCTTGAGATCAAGCTCCTGCAATGGGTTTGGTGCTCAGGGGGGTTTCTGCTTGAGATTCTCTCCCTCTGTCCCTCCCCCTGCTCTCAGTCTTCCTCTCTTCTCTCTCTCTCTCTGAAATAAATCTTAACAAAAAAAAAAGTTTTTTGATTCTGTTTTTTTTTTAATTTATATTCCCATAACCTGGTTCATATAAGGATTTAAGGACTTGGTAAATGAATGAACAAATAATAAGTTGTATGGATGAAAAACCTAGCAACTATAATAGTAAAACAGGAAGTTCTACAAAGGTTCAAAGAAAGTCAGGAGAGGTTGAGATCACTTCAGATTCAGGATTTATGGAAGGCTTGCTTCAGTGAGGAGCTAGAGCTTGACCTTGAAAAATGGTTAAGACTTAATCAGAATTAGAAGGATAGGCCATTCATGAGGGAAATGGTGACATAGATCAGGTACAGAGAATAGTTGGAATGTTAAAGGTATATGAAGGAGACAAGAGGAGAAACTATAGGACTTGTACAGATTGTAGGGGCTTGGCTAAGTAGTTTTAGACTTTGTCAGTAAGCAGTGGAGATGACCAGGGGCAGTCAAATAGTGTCTACTGTCTTAGTAATTCATTTGGAAAATAAAAATATGTTGAGGATGATAAAAAAAAAACCAAAAACCTCAAAGAACTCAGTCTCCAAGATTCTGTTTATTAGATTTTTATCTACTACTTGACTTTTATACTATGGGCTTGCTCTGAGGAGAGTGAATTATTCTATTTTGATCTATTTTCAGTTCTTCAAAAGTTAAGGGTTTGAAAGTGGACAGGTTAATTTCAGCCAATAGGCTTTCTGAACATGAATCTTGGTTCATGTATTTTAGATAGGACAGCCAAGGGTATCCTGATAGCACAGATCCTTGAATGTACTGAGGGCTTCATTTACATTGATTAAAGATTTTCTAGTATTCCCAGCACTACAGACTGAATATGTGTCCCCCCTCATCTGTATGTTGAAATCCTAACCAATGTGATGGTATTTGAGAAGTGATTAGTTCATGAGGATGGAGCCCTCAACAATGGAATTAGTGCCTTTTTTTTTTTTTTTTTTTCTTATAAGTAGTTTCCATGCCCAGTGTGGAGCCCAGTGTTGAGGCTTGAACTCACAGTCCTGGGATCACGACTCAGGTGCTAATGAGCCACCCAGGCACCCCAGAATTAGTGCTCTTTTTAAAAGAGGTCAGATGCTTCCCAGCACCGTCTGTTGTGTGAGGACAGAGCAAAGAGGTGATCTATGAACCAGGAAGCAAGCTTTCACCAGGCACTGAATCTGCCAGCTTGTGCTTGGGTTTTCAGACTCTAGAACTGTGAGAAATAAATGTTTGTTGTTAGCCACCCAGTCTATTGTAGATTGTTACAGCAACCCAAATGGACTAAGACATCCTAGAAAATCGGGGAGGGCAGTTGGGGGAACTTAGAGAAGTTTTAAAGTATAAGGACAAAATATGGCTGTCACTGTGGTTTATGGAGACATTCATGTTGTCCAACGGCCGGTTTTTTTCCTACCAGTTGAAATTGCTCATACCCCATGTGTTACGGGACCTGTACTTTGTCTGAGGTGTAAAAGTTTGGTCTTTGGCTCCTGGGGGCTTTTTATAGGCTTGAAAAGGCTTCTTCTCTTTGCTTTTTAAGATCCTTCAGATTGTGCAACCATTACTGATCTCTGAAAGGGAGGCAATAGAGGATTTTATCTTTGTGTAAATCTTATCTTCCTCCAGATACCATACTCCCAGATGATTTTCTTTTAGATGATATAGAACATTGTTCGAAAAGCCATTCATAGAAAACAGTAATTTGGAATCATCTATTTTACAGAACACAGACCCTAGTGATTTGATCTAAAAGAGAAAGGGGAGAGGTGCCTGGCTGGCTCTGTGGGTGGAGATTGTGGCTCTTGATCTGGAAGTATGGGTTCGAGTCCCATATGGATGTGGGGGTAGAGATAACCTAAAGGCAAAATCTCTAAAAAGTGAACATTAAATTGAGAAAGGGCAATTCTTTATGGCCTTTGGACTTGGAAGAGCTTGTGTCAGTGTAACCTGGAGTTGAAAATAGGACAAATGATTTTTGCTTGTTGGTTTAAGAGTTGAGGAGATTTAATACAGAGTTCAAGTGACAGGCAGGCAAAATGGATAGGTAGACCAGCATTGTGTGTTCCCTACCTGATGTCATACAAGTCTTCCTAAAATGAAAATCTATGAAGGGTGGAGGTTTGTCACAGAATCATTTGGCAGGGGAAAAACTAGTGAGGAGACATTAAAGAGGTCTAAAGAGGCATCAAGAGGTCTTCTGTGACAGATTGGGTAGGTGGTGGAGGTAAAAGAGAATGGTACTTTACCAAAGACAGAAAGAACAAAGAACTAAGATTTAGAGCATCATGGAACTTAAAAATAGGGCCACAGGGCAAGGACTGAGTATATACGTAGTAAATTCTCTCTGTCCTGTTACAATTTCCGGTAGGGGTTATTATGACTATGAAAAGTCTGTGAATGTTCTTGTGCACATCTTCTGATAGTCATGTCTTCATTTCCCTGGGGTATAAACTTGAAAGAATTCATTAGGGTAGCCAAGTGTTCAGTTAGAAGAAACTGTCAGTTTGCTAGGGGAGCTGTAGCCTTTTAAACTCCCACCATGTATAGGAGTTTGATTTGTTACCTGTCCTTACAACTGATGTTGTCTGTGTTTTTAATTTTACCTTTTGTAATGTGTGTAGTTATACAATCGTGGGTTTTTATTTTGCTTTTTGGAGTAATGATGTTGAGCACATTTTCACTTATTAACCATTTGGATATTTTCTTTTTTGAAGTGCCATGTAAGATTCCTCCCCCCATTTTAAAGGGAGGTTTTATCCTTTTCTTTTTGTAGTTTATATATGCTGAGTATGAGTCCTTTGTTAGATATATATATTAAAGATATCTTCTCCTAGTCTTTGAATTACCTTTTCCTTTCCTTAAAGATATCTCTTAAATAGGTTTTAATTTTGATGAAGTAGAATTTGTTACGATTTTTTTCTTTTAAGAATAGTGTTTTTGTGTCCTGTTTAAGAAACCCTTACATATTCCATAAAATAGCTTACACTTTATTGTCAACCCGAGATTAAGAAACATAAATGTGCTGATATTCTCACTGGCTGTTATGCAAAGATCAGAAAGATAGTTATTGAATGTGGAAAGTGCCGTGTCATAGGGGAAGAGAACAGGCTATTTGTTTAAGCCATATGTTCCTAGGCACAGACTATTCTTTTTTGTTCTAATATTCCCTCTGTAGTAATACTCTTTTATAGCCTCATCCGTACATCTCCTAGTGGTCAGTAAACATTCATATTGTTTTTAGAAATTAAAAATGTTAAGCATTTGTATCAGAATCCTAGTAGGAAATAGAAGATACACTCTCCTGAAAATTTGAAGAAAATTTAATGAAGCTCCTATTTAAAGACATAAGAACAGAGTCAAAGAAATCAACATGGCACCTGGAGATTAGTAACAGCAGGGAATAGTGGTGGAATAGTGCCCTTGAATTAGCAAACAGAAGAAATGATGTTATAGACTTCCAGTGAAGTTTAGAGACCTGAAAGATGGGCTACTCAACAAAAGCTATAGTTGCAGAGGGTTGTAGCCTAAACTAAGGAAAGACCTGGGAAATAAATACCCTGAACTCTTCTGCATTCTGATTTGCCTGTTGGTACCTCCCATTGGACAAGCCAAATAAGAAAACTAAATGTAGTTCATAAGGATCAGTCTCTGAGGGCACAGGAGCAGAGAAAGGAAAGGCCAAAAATTTTCTGGATGGGTAGAGGTAGTGGCAAGCAGAATAATCTGCACAGAATAGTTCCTTTCAGCTGAAAATATGAAAAGGGCTTTTTTCTTTTTAATTTAATGGTTTCCCTTATAATTTGTGGTCTAAAATAGACGAATTTTATTTTGTTTTGCTTTTGTCAGTGTAGCCAGAGTTTTCTTCATAACAGAGAAAGTGTGTACATGACCGAAAATTATTTCTGTTCAAGAATAAGCTTATATGTAGTTGAGAAGAATATATGAGATCTAGCATAGCTAAGTATCTTCTCTGTCATTTATCATTGAAGCATTTCCAAAATAGATCTTTCTCATAAATTATATGAATGGACTATTTTTTTTTTGCATTTCACGATGACCATGAATATTTTTAGAAGGAAAAAAAACCTATATCTCCCCTTTATAACATATCATGTATTTAAATGTCACATAACAGAACCATCTGTATAAGTAATATTTCATTTGATGATAATGAGAGACTTGAAGCAAAACTTTTTGAAGCATAATTGTTTATTTTCTTTTTTTCCAGTATGTGGAAAATTTTCAACATTTCTTTTCACACGGAAAGAGCAAGATAATGTGTCATGATGTATCTATCTCAAAAATAGCTTTTGAATATATTAGTTCATATACATCACACAGTTCCTTTTCTGTACTATATTTATCTCCATCACAGATAATATTCCGGGAATGTTCAATTCATATGTAAGCAGAAATATGACAGAAGCCTGAACTAAAATAGCAACTGAATGAGCTTATCATTTAAATTTTGTCTTTAAATATCTATTGCCTAGGTACATGATGGTCCGTAGTGGAAAAAATGGTGACCTTCATCTTAAACAGATTGCGTATTATAAACGAACTGGTGAATATCATCCAACTACACTACCAAGTGAAAGAAGTGGCATAAGACGAGCAGCAAAAAAATTTATCTTCAAAGGTAACACTGGGGTGCCTGAGTGGTTCAGTTGGTTAAGCATCTGACTCTTGATTTTGGCTCAGGTCGCAATCTCAGGGTCTTGAGATGGAGCCTCTTGTTGAGCTCTGTGCTGGACATGGAGCCTGCTTAAGATTCTCTCTCCCTCCCTCTCTGCCCCTTTTTTTGCACACACAACCCCCCACCTCCACTCATTTTCTTTCTCTTTCTTAAAAAAAAGAAAAAGAAAGGTATCATATATGCCTCAAGTCTTAAGTATAGAGTTGATATGGATGCTTTTCCATGTGTGTTCTTTGTGGAATCCTGAGAACTTCTGCAGTAACTGGCTGTTGCTTAACAATTAGCAGTGTAATTGATGATTCCACTAAGTCAAAAGCAAAATAAAAATTACACTGAAGCTAACCGAATGCCAATAAGCATGAAAAAGAGCATTTTAAATCATAGACAGAAAAAAAAATCATACCATGAAAAAAAAAAATAACAAAACACTCACCTAAATTAACCTCTCCTGCTTTTGTCCTCAGGTGGTTCCTCCTTTAACGACGTTTTCTAGCACTTAGGTCACTATCAATGAAGAACTTATTTGTTGCTAATATGAAGATGTTGACGTTAAGTTTTTACTATATTTATTTCTGTGGTCCCTCCTGTCATCACATATTTTCAGGGTCACATTCCTTTTTGGATACCTAATCTCCCTGAATGGATTAAATATTTGAAAGGCAGTAGACAATTTATGTTGAAAGATTATGGTAATTTTTCTCTCTTCTCTTCCTTCAAAGGGAAGAGAAGTTTGCAGTGAAATAAAGCAGAAGATAAGTCACCAGATGACTAAGTGAATGTTGGTGCTATTAATTAATGGGAGTTTTGCCTCCAGGTACAAAGTTATTAGGCTTCCCAAAAAAACAAGTCAAGAAGACTTTAAAGTAATAAATACGTCCTCACATCTCTCTGTGTATATATCTCCTCCTATAACTCTTACATTTCATAAGTATACCTATTACCTCTTAGTAAAGTTGTGATTCATTCATTCATTTATTTAAACATTTATGCAACAAATGTCTACTAAGTTCCTACTGAATATCAATCACATTTTAGGTCTTAGGAATAATACACTGATGAATAAAGTAGAGAAGGTTTCTGCCCTTAAGTTGCTTACCTTCTAATTCAAGTAAGGAATGTTTTCCACTCAGCATATGCTTAATTAAACATATTAGTAACTTAATGCTGTATTTTGGAGTTTGAGTAGCAATCTCATCCACACTGGAGATAGAGAGTGATTCTTTCCCCTACCTCTTGTTTTCTAGCTGTGAATTCTTCTCAGGTGCCTTCCAAAGGAAAAACAGAGAACTGTCTTAAAGGATTAAGGTTCTCTCACTTTCCTGCTTTACAAACCCCACCTCCTGTTCAAATCTAGAAAAAGTTAACAGTGGCGGTTTCTTACAAAAATGTACTTATGGTGAAATGCTATTTTAGAAAATTCTATTCCAGAAGTTGCTTATCTATACATAATTTATCTGCTAATTCATGCCATTTTTAGGAGGTGCCTACAAGTATTTTTCCAGTTTGAATACTCCCATAGAAAGATATTATACTCCTGTAGTTATCACATGTTTTTTGATGAACAAGCTAGCTCCACTGGTATAGATAGCTACAGAATTATAGCAACTAGTGATCCTTCTACATATCAAGTAAGCATAACAGCTGAGGACCTTTCAGACTGTGTGTGCATTCCAAATAAATATTGTCTTAGAGGCAAAAAAAATTTTAAAGATTGCAATGATTTGAAGATAAGGCTCTGATTAGTTTATCATAAAACTGTAGTGATCTCTAAATATTGTAATCATATCTTTTGTTATTATTTATTCCAGAAAAAAAGCTGTTTTATGTTGGAAAAGACAGAAAACAAAATCGTTTGGTAATTGTTTCAGAAGAAGAAAAAAAGAAAGTCCTAAGAGAGTGCCATGAAAATGACACTGGAGCCCATCATGGCATATCCAGGACCCTTACTCTAGTGGAATCTAGTTATTATTGGACTTCAGTGACCAATGATGTCAAACAGTGGGTATGGCTTATGTTTTAAGAATATTTTAAATACTATCTTTGTGGTAGATATCCAAAATTCAATATTGCTCCAGATTTACTCTGAATATTATTTCTTGTTAAATACTTTTTGTACTAGTAGTGTTTGTACAGAAACGTTTAAAATGAGTTTTATTTCCTATCAAAATTCTCCTTTGGGGTGCCTGGGTCACTTAGTCTGTTAAGCATCTGAGTCTTAATTGCACCTTAGGTCATGATCTCAGGGTTGTGATACTGAGTCTCACTTTGGGCTATGAACTGTGGGGTGGAGCCTGCTTAAGATTTTCTCTCTTCCTCTATCTTTGTCCCTCCTCCCTTCCTCTCTTAAAAAAAAAAAGCTTTTCAAAATTCTCTTTTAAAATTACTGAAGTATAATTTGAACTAAAACATTATTTAAACATTTGAAAAATAGCATATTTAAATAGATTATTTAGAACCAGATCTTCATCATTGAACTCTTGTATGGGCAGAATTCTAATAGGACTGAAATTCCTTTGACTAAATACCTCTTTGATGGCAGTCATATAATCTTTTCTTGAGGGAGAATCTGTTCCTAAGTCAGGTCCAGTGGGTGCTCTCATTTTTTTTTTTTTGTGCACATTTCATCTTAATGTAGAAAATGTCAAATATGGCAGAGACCCAAAATTAAAGAAGGCAAAATCAAGTTGTAAAAATAATGAAATTAGTCTTAGTTTTGAAACTTTACAACCTATTACAACCTTCGGCTTCTTATAGGATATTCATCTAGGAATTCTGGTATTCTTACTGATAAGTCATCTGATCCCTACTCTATGTAGTGTACTCTGTATGACAAATGGTAGGAATTCCTTGGTATGTATGGGAGATCCTTTTAATAATTATAAAAGTACATCAAAAAGACTGTTATTTCAGGTATAAAGAATTAAAAACAACATTTAACTAAATAACATTAGAGAGTTACCAGTTTGTAGCCTGTGCATGTATTCTAAGACCTCAGTATTTGTATTTGCCTTTAGAACTTGTCACACATTCCTTTATTCAGTGAAACCTTTGTCAGATCTTTATCATTTGAGAATGGGTATGACTTTTAGGAATAATAAGATTATTTATGATGAAAGCTAGTATGTACATAAATTGGAAGATAAAACTTTTGATTGAGTAACTGTAATGCAAATATAGTTTATAAAATTTTGCTCACAAGTTGATTTGAAAGTGGTTTCAAAAGTGGAATTCTAGAAATATATTGAGCATTGGCACCATCCCGTGTGTTACTCAGTTCTCATCCCACTCACATTAAAAGCTCTTTGACAACATGGGCTTTGTTTTTGTTCTATTTTCCTGGGACCTTGAGGAATTTCTGGCATCTGTAAAGTGTTTTTTTAATAAAATTATGTTTTGATAAATACTGTTCTAACAGATCGGTGAATGAATTTATTAGATTGATAACTTTAAAAGAAACAAATCTTTTGCTTATAGAAATGATTATAAATTCAGACACTGACTTAAAAATATAATGAATTTGATATAACAAATTTGTTTTGAGATTTATTCACATAATGTTTATTGAATGTAAACTGGAATTTTTTTTTCTTTTTGAATGTAAACTAGAATTAATGTTCCATGTGAATAAGACCTCTGAAGGTAGTCACTGGATTGTAATAGCAAGTAATATTTGCTTATTATTCTGAACAGAAGGTTTTATTCTATTCTGAGAATAGCCTAAAAGCTTCTCCTTCAAAACAAAGTGCCTATAAACCATTTTAAAATTCAGATTTATAAGACTGCTTTTTTATTATGTTAAATATATTAACATCTCCTTATCTTTTTTTCTTATTGTGTGCCTGTTTTATAGGTATATGCTTGCCAGCATTGCCAAGTGGCAAAAAATACAGTTATTCTAGCACCTAAACAGCACCTTCTCAAAGTGGAGAATCCATGGAGTATAGTTACTGTTGATCTGATGGGCCCATTTCATGCAAGCAACAGAAGTCATGTTTATACTATAATCATGACAGATTTGTTCACAAAATGGGTTGTGATTTTGCCTCTCTGTGATGTTTCAGCATCAGAAATTTCTAAAGCTATTATCAATATATTTTTCTTATATGGCCCTCCTCAGAAAATAATAATGGACCAAAGAGAAGAGTTCATTCATGAGGTAAGATAGATAAATTAATTAGGTCTAAGAGCATATTTTACTTACTTTCAGTACCTAGCACACCTGTGCATTATAGAGTAATGCATTATAGAGTAAACTTAGTAAGTTTATATAAATTGCTACAGATGTAGAGGTTTAATATTGTAGAGCACAAAGGTAGCTGGACTGGAAATTAAGAGACCAGGATTTTGTATTAATTGTGCAACTAAGTAATTATAAAACTATCTTCAGGTTTCCTAAAACTAAAATGAGGAAGTTGGACCAAATAATCCTTGTTTTCTAGCTTGAAAATTCTGTAATTGGGGACCCGGGGCTGGCTTAGTGGGTAGAGCATGTGACTCTCGATCTCGGGGTCATAGGTTCAAACTCATGTTGGGTGTAGAGATGACTTAAAAATAAAATCTTTAGAAACATTCTATGATTGACATACAGAAGGAGAATTGACTAAATGGAGAAATACATCATATTTATAAATGAGAATATTCAGTATTGAAAGGTATTGATTTTTCCCAATTCAAAATTAATTTACATAAGTAATTTCTAATCAGCATTAATAAAGAGGGAGCTTTTTTCCTTGCCTTGGACTTTTTCCAGCGTTGACTTGGAAGTTATGCAGTCAAGAGTATATATATATATATATATGTATATGTATATGTATATGTATATGTATATGTATATATATGGAAGAATATTCTTTCAAGTTAACTTGAATATATATGAAAATCCTAAAAAAGGAATAGTGACAATAACACTTAAGGTATATTTTAAAATTTTCATGATTAGACAGAATACTAGTATAAGAAAAAATCAGAGACAACCAGACATGTTTAATTTTGTCAACAAGGAGTTGTAGCAAACATGTAAAACGTTATCTACCAGGGAAGCTCATTAGAGACTGTGTGTAGGATTTTTATTGGGAGCTGTCACATAGGCACCCTCTGCCTGGCTTGTACCAAAATCTTAGATTCCTAAAGAAAAAAAAGGTATTCAGCATAAACCACCTTGTTTGTTTAGTTTAGGCACTGTAAGCCACGTTTATCAGGAAACAGTGGAAAATCCCCAAATCCAAGTTCCTATACCCTGGGTGGCTCAGTCAGTTAAGTGTTCAGCTCTTGATTTCACTCAGGTCATGATCTCAGGGTCTTGGGTTTGAGCCCTGTGGTGGCTCTCTGCTCAGTGCAGAGTCTGTTGTCCCTCTCCCTCCCTCTTTGTCGTCCCCCCCCCCCATGCTCATGTGCCCTCTCTCTCAAATAAGTAAATAAGTCTTTTTTAAAAATAACAAACATGGAAAAGTGTTCAAATTAAATAGGAATGAATAATGCAAAGTAAGACCATTTTAACTTGTCTAATCAACAAAAATGGTAATAATACCAAGTAGACTACAGGTAGAATGAGACAGCCTTACCTTCCTGGCAGCATTGCAACTTGATACTCTCTCATAAAATAGTTTTCCAAAGGTCCATTAAAAGCCATATATATGTGTGTTTGTGTGTGTGTGTGTCTTTTGGTTAGCAATCCTATTTCTAAGAATTTATTCTAAGGCAATTATCCAAAGTACAGAAAAAAAGCTCTTTTATGACATGATTACCACAGTGCCATTTATATTAGTGAGAGACAGGAAACAACCTAAAATCCCAAAAAAGAGAGTGTTTAAAAAATTGTGTCTGGCCACATGATGAGATTATTTTGTGGCCATTAAAAATGATATTTACCCCCAAAAATTATATTTTCAAAGAAAAGGAGTTAACAGGGGCACCTGGGTGGCTCAGTGGTTGAGCATCTGCCTTCATCTCAGGTCGTGATCCTGGGATCAAGTCCCACATCATGCTCCCTGCGGGGAGCCTGGTTCTCTGCCTATACCTCTGCCTCTCTCTGTGTGTCTCTCATGAATAAATAAGTAAAATATTAAAAAAAATAACATGTACACTGTTTTTAAGATTTTATTTATTTATTCATGAGAGACAGAGAGAGAGAGGCAGAGACACAGGCAGCGGGAGAAGCAGGCTTAATGCAGGGAGCCTGACATGGGACTCGATCCCGGGCCTCCAGGATCAGGCCCCGGGCCAGAGGCGGTGCCAAACCTCTGAGCCACCCAGGCTGCCTGCTTTTAACAGTTTTTCGTGATTAAAATATACACAATCATCTGTTGCTTTTGTAATATAAATTACTAATGCTCAGCAATAACTAGTTCTCCTAGCCTTTCAAATGTAGAAGGCTGTCTTATCTTCTTGGAGGTTGGCAAGCCCAAGTAACTAGATCTAGCCAAAGAAATTGAATGGATGGATGGATGCCACTTTCAGGCTGAGGTAGTGAAAACTGTATGCTCCTTTCTTCAGTCTCCCAGTCTTTTACTTTTTCTCTGGGGAATTGACTGAACATTCCAGATATTACATTATAGGGGGTGAAATTTTCTCATCTAGGATTGCTGAGGCATGTAGTCAAGAATTGTTGCCTTGAAGAGACATACTGACCCATAGCCAAGTTCGTAGGAGCAAGCAGTAAAATTACTGCATTAAAACTGAGACTTGAATGTGTTTTGTAACTACCACATAACCTTGCCTGCCTTGACTGACACAGTGGTCAAAATGAGGTGCGTGAAACAATCCAGTTTATGGGATAACAATGTTGGAACTTTGCTTATGTTTCTTTTTTTTCTAATAAGAAAGAAAAGTTTTGCTAATGATGTATACAGATGATTAATAGCATCCTGAATCAACAAGGCAGGTGATTGAATGTCACACATGATGTATGAGGGTATGAAAAGAGAAAGAATCCACTACACATAAGAGGTCTATCTACAGTTCCCTTGCTCATTCTTGGTTTTCAGCAGTAGTTGTGTTTATAAATATCACCTAGTTTTCATCAAACTACTCCTTATGGAATAGCCAGATGGCTTAAGTTTCCTACTGTGAAAACAAGGTACTACTAATAATGCAATCATCCATCAACCACAAGAAAATCATAGAGCTGGTACTTCTACTTAACTTCTGTTACTAGTTCTTTTATAGACACATTAATGAGATGAAAACAAACATGAACTAATTAAATCTGATAGGAAATTGTTCACCAAAATCCAAAATATCAAGAAACTGATTTGCTTCCACCACAACTAATAAAAAGCCTCATGCTAAGTGCATGTAGTGCTTAGAGATAATAATCATGACAATATGGACTATTATGAGTCACCCATTTTTCCAGTTATGTTTAAAGTCACATAATAATCCAGGACTTTGGAAATTTTACCAAAGATAACAATGTTTATAAGCCTCTTTTGTGAAGTTTAATAGCAAAAAGCTAAAAATCACAGATGATTGAGAAAATTCTTTTTACTCTGATGTATGTAAATGGCTTAAATATTATACAGTGAGTATAATGTTGACAAAATGAAATGTCTTCTTTTGTTAGCAAACACTTACCAAACACTGCTAAAGTGTTGAAATAAGATTACAATGTGGCAGTGTGGATGAATTTAGTGTGTGTATTACACACACAGTTGGATGAAAATATAAATGTTTCAATACAATGCAGGAACTTTTAGGAAAGCTCTGAAGGAAAGAAAACAAACATTTCCAAAGGAGAAAATCTCCTCCTTTGATTTTAAATACAGGTCTTTAGAAAAGCAGAATTGTAACCACTAATAGAATGGTTTGATGGGAGCAAAAAGGCTCTGGGGTTATGTTATCAGGCTAGCATCCCACAAATGAATTCACTGGACCATTCCTAGGCAACCTCTCGAAGCAAAGAAGTTGTTAGACCCTCTTCCAGAGGTCAGTCATTTAAAAGCATTGATTATGACCTCAGATTGAGGCTGACCCAAATAACACCAATTCTCTGAGATTTCTGTCTCTTTTTTAAAAGATTTTATTTTTAAGTAATCTCTACACCCAGCATGGGGCTTGAACTTAAAACCCCAAGATCAAGAGTCACATGCTTTACCCACTGAGCCAGCTAGGCGTCCCTCTAGGATTTGGTTGTTGTATTTTTTTTTTTAAGTATATCTTTTATATTACTTTTGAATGAAAAGACTGAAAGGTGGGGGTACAGCTGGTTAAGCATCCTACTTTTGGTTTTGGCTCAGATCATGATCTCATGGTCATGGGATTGAGCTTCCCATCGGACTCTGCGCTCAGTGCAGAGTATGCTTGGGATTCTCTCTCCCTTTTCTTCTATTCCCCCCTCCCCCCAACTCATCCTCTCTCTTTCTTTCTCTCTCTTTCAAATAAATCTTTAAAAAAATTAAAAGGAGGTTGCCAAAATTAGTACACGTATCAGCTAGGAATTTTATTAGTTGCAAGGAAGAGAACTGCTGTCTTCTGCCCAATATATATATATACTCCAAAAGTTACAAGAAGGCTAAACTGTCCAAGGTTGAATGTCTTTGGGAATCCAATCTTCCAGTCTTCTGTTCCACCATCTTTGAGATACGACTCTTAGTCTTATGTTCACAAGATGGGTGCCAGAGCCTATGCCACAAAGTCTATATTTCAGACAAAAAATGGAGAGGACAACAGACACAAAAAAACCTAGTATGAACTGAGTCTACCCAACAACTTTTAAAAGCCCAACAACTTCCACATTTCCTTTTGACCAAAACAGTGTCACATAGCTACTCCTACCTGCAAGGTAGGTTGGGAAATGTGGTTTTGGTTTTGGTGGTTATTAGCCTTACCTTTTTAGTTACTCTGATATGATTTGTCTTCTTACAATTAGGCAACAAGAATACAATCTTTTAAAAGACCTAGTTTATTAACCAAAAGTTTACCCAGTTAAAAATAATAAGAAAAGATAGTCTGAGGCATAAGATAGGAAACATAAGTTATTTTATGTTTTATAGGCTTATAGTTAGAAGTTTTCTAAACTCATTTTGACTTTTCTTAGGTCCTGCAGATAATAAATATAACTACGATAATAATAGTAACATTACAAGTTATAAAGTGCCTACTACTTGCCAAGAACTGTTGTAGGTGCTTCACAGATATCTACTCATAATTCTCAAAAGAATCCTGGGCCGAATTATCCTCATTTTACGCATGAGGAAACTGAGTATACAAGTTTAGTTATTTGCCAGTCTCATAACTGTTAACTGGGTTATGTGACCTAGTATGTGTTTGAGAAATTGCTGAATTAAAATGTTATATGAACTCAGAGTTAGTGTTAAATTCTGTTCTTCCGTTTGCTTGCTGTATATGTATGTTTGGCAAGCCTCCTAGCTTCCCAAAACTTTTATCTTTAAAATGGGGTTAAAGGTAACTCATGACTGTTGTAAGGTATAACAACAGTAATGTAAAGCATCTATTGTATTGACCAATGGATAATAAGCACTCAGTAAATGGTAATTGCTGTTTTAAGTACAGTATGTGTATTTTTATATATAGAATGGCTATGGTCAATGAAAAAGGCAAGATTCAAATTCTTTTGAAACCTTTTGGTCAGGGAAAAGTGAAATACAAATTTTAAAGTCCACTTTGTTTTATATACTTTTCAGATCAATGTTGAACTGTATGGATTGTTTGGCACAAAGCAAATTGTAATTTCTCATACCTCCCAAACCATTAATCCAACTGAAAGTACACCGAGCACAATAAAGGCATTTCTTTCTAAACACTGTGCTGACCACCCAAACAACTGGGATGATCACCTATCAGCTATTTCATTTGCCTTCAATGTAACTCACTTGGTATGTGTCTTTTTATTATTCTATACTTTTAAGTTATGACTGTTTCTTGGCTATATAAATAATTACAAATTGTTGTTCATTTTCCTTAAAATAGGAGCCTACTAAAAATATACCGTATTTTCAAATGTTTAATCGAAATCCATACATGACTGAGACTTCAGATATTCTTCATGAAGCAGATGGTAATGATACAAGTATGTTTGCCAAAATTCTAGGTGCAATTAAAGAAGCTGATAAAATAATGGAGAATAAGACAACTTCAGCAGGACAGGTGATTCTATTTAATAGAAAACTCTATAATCTAAAAATCCACGAAGTAATTTTAGAAATTTCATCATGCACACACATACACATGGATGCACACATACATATGTTATATAAGCCAAGTTTGTTTCTATTAAATTCTGCTTGTTTTGATTACATAGTATGCTTACTAACTATAAAGTTCTGAGAGACGGTAATGGGAATACCTTGTTCTTTGGAATTAGGTTGAACTGAATTCACATTCCTGGTCTTGTTGCTTTCTGGTCGTTTGATTTGGGCAAATTACTTAACCTATCTCAGTTTAATTTCTTTGCAAAGTTGGGGTAATGGTACTGGTTTTGAAATATTTTTCAGAATTAAATAGAGATTCATGTCTACATTGTAATAATATCTTAGTAAGTAACCATTTTGTTATTTGCATTTACTTTCGAGAAACTATAACTTTCCTCCCTTTGTTCTTTTTTATTTTGCTCTTACAGATGGAGAACAACAATCTTGATGAACTAAATAAAAGCAAAATCATTGTTAAAAAGAAACCAAAGCAATTAAATCCATTTCATTTAAAAGTGGGTCATGAAGTTTTAAGACAAAGGAAAAATTGGTGGAAGGATGGTCGTTTCCAGTCAGAATGGGTTGGTCCTTGTGTCATAGACTATATTACAGAAAGTGGATGTGCTGTTCTAAGAGACAACACTGGGACGAGACTTAAAAGACCTATCAAAATGTCCCACCTTAAGCCTTATGTAAGAGAGTCCAGTGAGCAAGGTAAATATCTGCTACTTCTTTACATTTTACTTTTTGTGAATGAGGAGGGAAGTTAAAAGTAATGTAAGAATCCACCCTCTACCCAGCCCAAACCTCTTTTCTCAGTTAGGTTTTCTTTTACTTTCTCATTTTTATAAAATGTGGTATAATTTTAGATCCCAGGTATTCTGTTAGAATGACTCTCTTGAAACTGTCAGGCTTCTAAGAGATACGGTTCTGATTTCTAGTGTACTTTTCATACATTTACCTCATAGTTCACGTAGGAGTTATTGGACCCATTTCACAGAAGGAAGAATTAGGTCTTCTTTATTTTTGCTTTCACAACATTTTGTCACTTTGTGCCTCGGCTTAGCATAAGAAAATATCCACTAAGGTAAATGATGCCAAAACCAAACATACTATCCAGAATTCTGTTGTGAGATAAATATACTAGAGAACTTTTAAAAAAGTGTTTTTTTTTTATGTTATGCCATAGGTTATGATAGGTGCAAGAGAAAGTGCACAGTGGGGTGTAATCAGAATGCTGTAAGGTGCTATAAGGAGAGGTGAAAGCCTGAACATGGTTATGCTTGCCCCCAGATGTGGTTTTGAACAGTCAGAAGGATATCCTGATTTCTTTAACCTTTTCTTTGAGAGATTAAGAGAGAAATGACTTTTTGCTATGGCTTTCAGATTAAATTCCACTTACTTGAGACTGGTTTGTTCTGTCCTATCGTAACCATTCCCTAGAGTTTATATGAGGTGGATAACAGAGGTAGTGAATTGGTACCTCAGCCAGTTTTAATTTGGCTTTTCCTATAAAGAAAAATAAAGCATCAATATTATTTGAAGATAATATTTATACTTATTTATATTATTCAGAGTATTTATACTTAACCTTATTTCTTTAGGGTAAAGAAGCCCTTAAGGGCTGTTTGGTAAATAGCTCAACTTTCCTTCTGATCTGGATCAAAACTGTCAAGTTTAAAAACTCTTAGTATCAGGGATCCCTGGGTGGCGCACCGGTTTGGCACCTGCCTTTGGCCCAGGGCGTGATCCTGGAGACCCAGGATCGAATCCCACATCGGGCTCCCGGTGCATGGAGCCTGCTTCTCCCTCTGCCTATGTCTCTGCGCCTCTCTCTCTCTCTCTCTCTGACTATCATAAATAAATAAAAATAAAAAAAAAAAAAGAAAAACTCTTAGTATCAAAAAAACAAGCAAACAAAAAAAACCTCTTAGTATCTTTCCTTCTGCTTGTAACAGCCTGATTGCTCAATTAGTAAATTTACCCTGAACTGTTCTAATTCTGAAAGCTCACAGTCTCTTCACTGTCCTTGTTGAAAGATGGTACTTTCATTCTTTGTACTACTTGCCCTTTATGATTTCTTTCTTATGTAAGTTAAGTAGAAAAAAAATTATACAGGTACATATTGTCCTTTCTTCTCTAGCAAGATTGTTTCCCTAATCTCAGCATTCAGGACTCACTCCTTTCTAATATGTTAGCCTTCCTTAGTTAATACAAAATTTACATTTAAAATGTTGCTACATCTGCTTCAACATTTTGCAATTTGCTCTTGCCAAAGACTTTCTCAGAAAGGAGGCCAAACATTTTGCTAGTCCTGCATATTTCAGAATCCAATTGAGTAGAACAGTTTCTAAACAAAGGCAGTCTAATTTTTCCCTCATGCTTGAATTCTTTGCAGATATTTCTTCCAGTAATATAAGGAAAATTTTAATATTAGTACTAGGGTACATGTAAGAGATCTGAGTTAGATGGGTAAAATTGTGTTTTCTTATTAACCAAAGGAAATGTGATCCAACCATCCTGGAATCTGGTTCTTGATTACTATTTGTTCCTTATTTTGTCTTTCTTTTCTTTATAGAAATTCAAAATAAATGTGATTTCTGCCATCTTTTTCTTCAGTATTACATATTCTCTTGAAAATCTTTACCTCAGAAGCTGATTTTAAAGTGTCCTTGAACTGAATGTCATGCAAACTAAATGTCTTTGAACGTCTTAAATCCTATTCTTTGACATAAATTTAGAAGAGGTATATCCAAAAGAACTCTGAATTTTCTGTCTGTACTTGTCATTGCTACTCTTACCAGGTGTGAGATCGCATAGCTATTTTAAAGACTCACTGTCCAAAGCAGTTAAGCTCTGTTTCCAACTTCTTATCCATTCTTATCTAGAACATAATGTAGAGGGAGCACATTCAGTACTAGGTCAACAATATTTCTCATGGCTATTTTAAGCAGGCCTATGTCATTTTGTCTGGTTCAATGCCAGGTACTTCTTTTTCAAGACTAATTATTTTAGTTAGTTTTATGACATACCTTAGTATCTCTTTATAATCCTAATGTTCCCTTCTGATAAGAACAATGTTACTGACTCTTCTATCCAGCATAGATGTTGAGTAGTTTTATTGTTTCATTTTGGGTAGGAGTTGTGATAGATTTCTGTCTGCTGATTGCTCTTCAAAGTTTATGAAATGGTTTTCATTGTTTTATATGTTTCCTACTGCTGCTATAACATATTACTATAAATTTAATGGTTTAAAACACCTTACAGTTCTTTAGCTTAGAATTCCAACATAGATAGGTCTTACTGGGCTAAAATTAGGCATTGGCAGGGCTTTGTTCCTTTCTGTAGGCTCTAAAAGAGAACCTGTTTCCTTGCCTTTTCCAACTGCTAGGGGCTACCCACACTGCTTGGCTTGTGTTCTCCTACCTCTGTCTTCAAAGCTAGCAATGACAGATAGAGTCCTCCTCACGTCACAGTCACTGCAACCTTCTCCCTTCCCTCCCCTTCCATGGTTAAGGACCCTTGTCCTTAGGCCCACCTGGATAATGCAGAATTATATCCCTGTTTTAAGGTCAGCTGGTTAGTGACCTTAATTCCATCACTTCTCAAATTCTCCTTTGTCATGTAAGGTACTGTACTTACAGGTCCAGGGAGTTTTAGAACATGGACATCTTTAGGGACCCATTATTCTCCCTCCCACTATTATGGTTTCCATTCATGAAACAAAACAAAGTTTAGATCTTTATTAAGCCCATTATATTTACTGTTTTATTAATATAATTTATCCAAAGAACCTCCCTTTGAGCTCTTAGTTGTGTAATCTCTAAACTGAGATTTAGAGATTCAGTTCTCTGTTGTTAGTATTGGTTATTTTTATAAATGTGGCAATTATGTAATACCAAATTACAGTAATCTGTCATGATTTTATCATAAGAGAGGATGGATAATCTATTGTATCAACACATTCTAAAAGTTTTAGAATTATCTGGCTGTATATAGAATTAGTCTGATCACCTCTTCAGAATAAGGAAATACAGTATTCTAAAACCATGTACTTTTCTTTATGTTTAACGAAATAAATTAATCCAAATCACTCAGACTTTTCTGAGACTTTAATTTCAACTTATTTTTCTCCTTAGAGAAACTTAAAAATTTGTTTCTTAATTCCTTTTTTTTTTTTTTAACTCCTTAAAACTACATAAGGAAAAATATGTCTAAACTGCTGTGATAACACCTTACCTCCACTTGGAAAAAACTAAAGGCTTAATTACTCAGCCTGGCCAAAGCTGAAATAATGCTTTCATCAAACAGATGTCATAATGATAATTAAATTAATAGAATGAAAAAAGAAAAGTTTATCCTTTAATACAGCTGAATAGAAAAATGTTTTAATATGATATGTTTACCTCTGTATCTTGGGGACAAAACTTGTTCTTTTTTACATCCCTAATTCAGGATTATTTTACACCAGAACTGTCGAATTGATATATATAAAATGCAAAAGTTATATAGTAGTGTAATTTTAAATTTTCTAGTAATCACATTAAAGTAGGCAAGAAATATGTGAAAATTTTAAAAATATATTTGATATAACCTGCTCTATCTAGTTATTATTTAATAATATGTGTAGGACCTCAAAAGTCTCTTCTGATAATTCCTGGTAATTTGTTTTGAAGTTAGAGAGCATTTCTGTTGGCTCTAGTAGATCTAGACCATATTGGAGTTGAAACATATTTGACCTTCTGGATAAATGAGAATTGGTTTTGTTTTTTTTTGTTTGTTTGTTTTTCTACACAAACATAGCTTGAAATCTCCAGAGTAATTTTCCATTGCATGTAAAGTGATTTGTGTAGAATTTGCCAAGTATAGTTCTTGTTCTCTACAGTTTTATTACAGTAGGTTTTTTTTTTACAATAGGTACTTTAAAATTTATCACTTATTTAAAAGAAAAAATTTGTGTATTATATAAAGTCATGTACACATATGACACATAGAAGCTCTCCTCTTAGAAACAAGTGCAGTTGGTAAAGTGCTGCATTGGTTTTGAAGTCCAATATAACTAACAGGTGTTTAAGCTCAATATCTGAATGTATTTCCAGGATATCAATGTGGCAACTTCTAAGAGCTTCATGTCTATGCTATGTGCATTTTCCCTGTTGATACCATGTTTACTGGACATATTTTTCTTTTTTTTTTTTTACTGGACATATTTTTCAAAAAAAAAACTGAGAAAACTGCATCAAAGAATTTTTGCAAGGATCTTTGGAAATACCTTAAATTTATGGTATCTGCAATCACCAATACTTTGAGCACTGTGCAGGCCTTGAAACTGTGGAATTCCCATGCTTATTTGAAAAATTTCACCAGTGATAAATTTATCATACCTAACCTTTGGAAGTTCTCTTATAAGTGTCTAGCCTTCTCCAGTATTAAGAGCCTAAGAGTGAACTTTGATGTTGAACCTTTAGCAACACGTTCTGAGTGTTTCAAATGCATTGATCATGTTTTTGCTCTTTCTTGCTGTTCTTGGACAATAGCACTTCTCATGAGTTGCACAATTTGGTTTTTATCCTTCAGAATTGTTCACTTGTCCAGTTCATCCCGTGCTAACATACAAAAATCATTTTCTTACCACCTTCAATTATCTATACTTTTGTTTTCATCATAAATACCTTTATCTTGCCATCTTTTTCAATCTAATTACTACTTTTGCATGAATAAGAATTGGTGGGAGAAAACTTGGCAAACCTCTCAAAATTAAAATACCAAATATACTTTGCCTAATGAAGAACAAAATGGTCAAAACTAAATGCCCATGCAAACCAAGTCCACTTAATGGGAGAGCATCATGGCTTTGATTTTTTTAAGTTTTTATTTTTTTATTTTATTTTTTTTTATTTTTTATTTATTTATGATAGCCACAGAGAGAGAGAGAGGGAGAGAGAGAGAGAGAGAGAGAGAGAGGCGCAGAGACACAGGCAGAGGGAGAAGCAGGCTCCATGCACCGGGAGCCCGACGTGGGATTCGATCCCCGGTCTCCAGGATCGCGCCCTGGGCCAAAGGCAGGCGCCAAACCGCTGCGCCACCCAGGGATCCCTGATTTTTTTAAGTTTTTAAACCAAAGTTCTTAAGTGTGTAAATTTATGGGATTAGAATAGGCCCAGTGAGCTTTTCACATATTAGTAGGAGAATGGGTAGAATAAGATCATGTTCTAGGGTTTATTAGGAAATTTATCTGCTCTGAGAAACTTTCTTCAATCTCTAATCTAATGGGCAATTAGTCTTTCTTTTGCTATTTCTTGAACTTAAAATTTGAGGGCTCTTTAAGCTATTAAAATCTTAAGAGATAATCATTAATGCTTTGGGAAAAAATGCAGAAAAAGAAGGCTGGGGTCCATGAAGTTAATCATCTGTGGTGGAAGAGTTCTTTGTTATAATGAATTAAAATATCAGGTAGGGAAAAATCCTTTTATGTACATAAACCTTTTTTCATGAAGATGGTACTTGTTTTACCATCAGGTTAACATTCATATTGAGCATTTTTTTTTTCTGATAGCGATGATAATTTTGCTCAAAGTAGAATAAAATGCTGACAAGGGAAATTCCTTGTCAGTATTTCAGTATGAATTTAACTACACTTTAGAAGTTCATGAGCATTTTGGTATTAAATTACACTTAAATAAGCTAAGCATTGTAAACTGCCTACTTACACATAAACCTGCCCACTTACCTGTATCACATAAGCCTGATTCTAGTAACTGTCATATAAGCCTGATACTATTAACTTCATTTTAGTTTATAATTTCATATTATAAACAACTTGATATTATTGGCCTAATTTTAAACAACTGGACATTATTGTCCTTATATGGATTCTGTGAAGATTAAAGTTATAAATGTAAGGATTTTATTTATTAAATATTTTTCAAGATCCCATTAATTTACTCAGGAGTACCTTGCAGAAGTCTATTAATAAGTGTATCATGAACATCAAAAATAAGAGTTTTTATAACTTTGCTTTTAATCTTTACCATAATCTTTAGCCCTTTCTAACCACTCATGTATACCTGCCAAAGACAGATCAAGGGAACAGGAAAACTTGGCTCTTTTAAAATCTTAGGTCTTTCCTGAATTCTATGTATATGAGCTGTCAAATGTATGTATCATTTTATTCATCCTTTGACATGTGTATTAGTAGATAGGAGAACTCACCAGCAGTTAATCTTAGAGTTAATTTTTATTACTTGGAATTTTGTCCCCATTTAACATTGTTTAATTTTAAAATGATGTTTAATTATTCTAAAAGGTAAACTTACATATTTCTTTTTTCAGATAGTCTTTATCTCTTACAAGGTTCAGTAGTGGCAGATCATGACTACATTGGATTTCCTGAAATTCCAGTTGGAGCATACCAAGCGAATATTCTGGTAGAAGATGCGACTATTGGCGTAGTTGATAATGAATTACTGACATCAAGCAAAGATCGTGAACTATTAGAATTTAGAAATGCCAAAATCTCTCCATTGATAGGAGATCATAGTACTCTTGAAAAGCAGACTTTCAGTCTGTTGGACTCTTCAAACCAAGTCCTTGAATACTTAAGTTAGTAAATACCAAAATTCATTTAAAGTGCTTGTTTAGAAAGTATAACTCCTTGGATCTTTATCTTTTGCATTCAAAAAAAAGTTGTGTAGAAGTGTTTTGATACGCTCAGAATGACTAAATCCTGAAGGTTTATTTTATAACTCTTAATTTATCTAAACTTGTGTAATGTTTGAATGTCAGTATGTGTGTGTGTGTGTGTGTGTGTGTGTGTGTGTGTGTGGAAAGGAAGCATATAAATGTAGAGTGTGATTGCTTCTTAGAAAGGAAACTAAATTCTAGCTCAAGACTCTCAGATCTTTCTCTTGTATTGGTACCATATTTTTTTTTTGAATATTTTGCCCCTTTAAAATAAAAGTTTGAACTACCCAGAATGGGATTAATAAATATTTATTCAACTATAACAATGAATTAAGTGAAACTTCTTTCTGTGTCATTGCAACTTTTAAAAATAATATTGTAGGAAAGAATTTGGAGTTGTTTAATGGACTCTTACAGGATATTGATAATTTCACCTTCTAGGCTCATAATTTGTATCTGATTCTATATATTAGTTTGAAAACATTTGTGCATTTCCATAATATATATTAAAGTCAAAAGCACCCACTAATAAGATTTTTTCTGCAATCTTAAAGTAGTAATAATGATAAAATAACTAATACCAGAGATTTTAAACTATAAGCTCTATGATGTTTATAACTTTATTCAACAAATATTTGTTATAAAGCACTTTGAAAAATTCTGTGGGAAAATTAAAGGATGAGTAAGATGTGTCTCCTCTTCATAAGGGGCTTACAGTCTGATAAGGATTATAGACTGCATAAGCCATGTATAATACAAGTTACAAATTACATGGCGAATTCCATTAGAGAAAAGTATAAATAATACACATAGGGAATCACAAAAGAGAGAAATTACTTCTAGATAGAAAACTTGAGCTTGACCTTGAAGAATGCACAGGATGTGATGAGAATACAAAAGAATTAGAGGAAGAGAAATGAACAGAGACAGAAAAGTATTGTAACGACTCACAGAAAGGCAGGGCTTTTTGTTGTCTGCAGTACCTCAGGTATAAGGTGAAGTAGTGAGACAGGGGAGGATAAAGCTGAAAAGAGAAGTAGGGAACCTTGTGGAGGGCTTTGTATACTGTCACGGTTTGAATTGTGCACCTCAAAATTGCTGTGTTGAAGTCCTAAACTCTAGTACTTCAGAATGTAACTTTATTTGGAAATAGGGTTATTGCAGGTGTAAACATTAGTTAAAAAGAAGTAACACTGGTCCTAATCCAATATGACTGATGTCCTTATAAAAGGAAGAAATTTGGACACAGACTCAAGGACAGTGCCACGTGAAGAGAAGGCAGGGACTGGGATGATCGTCTACAAGCCAAGGAATGACAAAGATTGCCATCAAACCTCCCAAAACTAAGGAAGAGGTATGCAACAGATTCTTCCTCATAGCCCTCCGAAGAAATCCTCTCTGTCAATAGCTTCATGTCAGATTTGTAGCCTCCAGAACTGTGAGGCAATAAATAACCTTTTATATAAGCAATCCAGTCTGTGGTACTTTGTTATGACAGTCCTAGCGAAGCAATACAATACCTAGCTAAATTATTTTTTTATTCTCTGAGGGCTATTAAAAGTTTTTGTTTGGTTTTGGTTTTGCTTTTTACTTTTTTTTTTTTTTTTTTTTTTTTTAATGTAAGCTCTTCCCCCAGCCTGGGGCTTGACCTCACTACTCCAAGATGAAGAGTCACATGTTTCACTGACTGAGCCAGCCAAGAGCTTCTACTGAAGGTTTTTGTATAGGGAAAAGTCATGAGCAGAACTACGTTTTAGGATTTTTAATCTGGCAGCTAATAAAGATTAGAGGAAGAGAGAAGAAAAGAATGGGGATTAGTTGATATGATTGTGCAATGATGATGAGTAATGGGAACCTAAACTGTGCTAGTAGCATTATTAATAGAGCAGGGGCACCTGGATGGCTCAGTGGTTGAGCATCTACCTTGGCTTAGGCTGTGATCCTGGAGTCCTGGGATCGAGTCCCACATCGGGCTCCCCACAGGGAGCCTGCTTTACACGTTATATTGTACACTTTAAAAGGATGGATTTTATGATCTGCCTAATGTCTCTGCCTCTCTGTGTGTGTCTCATGAATAAATAAATAATATCTTTTAAAAACAATAGAACATACCTTAAGATCTACAGAATATCTCATTTTATATGTCAACCATGCTGAACAGTGATGGGATACTGAAAATGGAGACCTGAGATATTGCAATTACTTAAGAAAGATTAAATTATGTTTAATACAGGCTAAAGGATAAACGATTGAAAGAAAAAAAATTCATTCTGGGGTTTTATCTTATGCCAGAGACCAAGTAAATTACAGGTAGGATTCCAAAAGAAACCTTAAAGCATAGTTGTCCCAAATGGTGGTAACTATCACATTCCCATCAGCAGACCAAAGTTCGTGATGGAGTCATATTGGATCCTCGATGGTAAATATATTTGGCGAAGTGTCCTTTTCTTAGCTCAGATGAAGTGGCTTTCCTTCAATAATCATTCAAAATCAGCCTCTTTTTCATTGTAAGATGGTAATTAGTAGTGAGTCATTTTCTAATTACAATTTCTAAGCACTTTTGAAAAATTCTCTCTCCCTTGAATTTCTGATCAGATCGTTAATCCAGTGTGCGTGGGCCATACTATGCTGTGTCTACGGAGCACCCCCAAATCTTAGTGACTCAACACAGTGAAACTTTATTTCTTAGCCACGTTCTTGGTTTGTTAAGAGCTTGGCTCTATTTTTATCCTCCAAGATGCAGGCTGATAGAGTCTTGTTTATGGAATACACCACCCACCATGGCAAGGGGAGAATGGGGAACCCACCACTAGCTGTGAAAAGACTTGCTGAGCGTGATGCACAACCTTCATACTCAAATTGCAGTGGTCAAACCTAGTCATACTTTGCCAACGGGTACCAGTTGCTTTTTGTGACAATGGTACAAAAGTTGTAAAGTTAATGGTGTTACTTGCATAACTGAAAATACTAAAATCTACTGAATTGTACACTTTTAAAAGGATGAATTTTATGATCTGAGAGTTGCATCTCAAAATTATTAGAAGAAGAATCTAAACCAGAGTTTTAACACAACAACAACAAAACTAGCTGCATAGCCACAACTGACACCAAGGGATAGGTAAGTACAGTCCTACTCTATTTCCTGGAAGGAGGAAAACTGAAGTAGTGGTAGAAAGCTGCAATAGCTGCCGTACTTAACATTTGTTTACAAATTCCATTGTAGGCCATTTTGATGAAAGTTGTTTTTACCCCCTGATAAATAGCCAATACAAGCCATTCAAATAAGCCACTGATTTTGTTACTGAAATTTCAGAATTCTAATGCAGAGATTCCAAGTACAGATTGTGAGTAAGCAAATATACACAAAAATATCAACAAATTATATACCACAGCCTTGTTTCTAATGTTTGCAGGGCCCTGTCACTGAAAATGGAGGTCATAAATAATCAGAATAATCAGAAGTCATAAATCACACTAACAAACTGTTCCTACCTTGGCAAACATGCCTTCTTAAGGTTCCCAGGATTCTTGGACTCCTCAAGCCCTGCACTAAGGAGTTCAAAGCAGGGAGAGATGGACTCCGAGAGCCCTCCTTGTCCCAGTGCCATCTCCCAAGGACAACCCACCCCAGCTCCTGCAGAGGTGCTGCTTGAGCAGTCCAGACTTTTGGAATGTGCTCTTCAGTTTCATCTGTCCTCCTGGGATGGAGCAGAAAGGCCTTGGAAGAGGTTTTACAGGTGAGGAGGGACATGCCCCTGGGCTCTGTGGTGTTCTCACCCTGTAGGTAGGGATGTATGCTAGAGTGGCATAGAACCTAGCCCTCAAGCAAAGGGTCCAGGGCTGGGGGTCTCTTTTGCCTGGATTTTAGGGAGGTTTTCTATTAAGTATGTAGTAAAATTTTGACAGAATTTCAGAAATGTCTTTTTGAGGTTTTGTATGCCACCTTGTGGTATTTTGATGAACACTTAATAACATGATATTGTAGAAAAAGGAGATGCTGAGCTACAATTAAAAAAAAATGTATTTTAAATGAGAATAATAATCTTGGCTTGAAAAGGTATTTTTAAATATCATGATTAACATTTTCAATGTAAAATTTTCTTATATGACCATCTGAAAAACAAAAAAGCAAACCACTAAGATTTATAAAAGACAACTTACTACATATTTAGCTTTGGGATTCATTCATACACTCAGAAAAGGTATGTATCAAATGCCCGCTCTGCTCCAGGTACTGTTCTGGCACTGAGGTTATATTAGTGAGAAACAAAACTCCCTACCCTCCTAGAGTTACATTCCAATAGGATATAATAAAGTAGTAACCCCTAGTTCTTAATGAATACATTTGTTTACTCACATCCAATCTTAAAAATCTTACCATCTCGCTGGTAGCCTTTTGCACAGGCATCTTGTCTGGCTCCCTATGTTAAGCCTTGAGGAAAAAAAAAAGTGTTCTCTTCTGCTTATTTTGGACTGCATAGAAAGTTAACGGTTTTGTTCACAGGTCCTAAAAGGACTATGTCACTTCCAGTGGGAATTTATGAACAGTATAATTAGTAAATAAAAGAAAAAATAAGCATCTAAAAGGCAAACATATTTCAAACTTTTGTTTTCTGCAAGTGCATATATTAAGTGGGAAATGCTAGCCTTATGCAGTGTTAACAATTAGCGTTAAGCAGGCAAAGATCAATTCAGTGACATCAAATTAAAAAGTATCTAAATTGGCCTTGAGGCCCAGGCAAAATTCTTTTGCTTCCTCTAATCCCTAAACATTCTCTTCACCCCCTTTCTTGCTCCCTTATGCCCATTAATATTACTTCCTTTGTGTACCCACCCATAACTTGTTTAGAAATTAAGCAGCACTGGGACCAGGGGACTTCCCTTATTTGACCACCTCATGGTCCAAACTTTGAAGGTCCTTGTGAGGAGTACACAGGAGGGCCAATTCCTTGGCCTGGTGGGTCACTGGAGGAGACCAGATAGCCAAAGACAACTTCATTCTCCTCCTCCGTAGCCCAAAGAAGCCTCTGTTAGTTCTGAAAGGTCTCAGTAATTGAAGTGGAGAATGGAAAAGAAACTAAAGGAACAGGTGTCTGACTTGAGTCCTTCCCCTATATCTATGAAAATGGGTACTGCTGTGGAGGGAAAAATATTAAGTGGAGTGATTCTCTTTCTCTAGAATCACATTTTTCTATTGCATCATAATACAAAAGTTATAGTCTCTGAGCTTATGAGCAGTATTTTGTTCTTGGTTTTGCTCTTTCTATTTAGAATTTCATCCTTACATATATATATATATATACATGTATTATTCATTTTTCAATTTTATGTGGTAAATAATGATAAAATGATCATAGTGGTGGTTTATGTGACTTGGTCATAGCTAGAAATAAATCCATGGCGAATATGCCTAGGCTTTCAGAATAGGACTTAGAGTTAGACCTCTGTTAAGCCATACCCATCACAAGTTATGTTTAACAATTTCTAATTTTACCTGAAGTAGTTATGGGTTAAAGAGGTAATGGCTCCTTTATATGTAATGTAACGTAAAAAATAATGATATATAAACCCACAATTCAACACTCAAAATGACAACCCAATTTAAGAATATGCAAAGGACTTGATTACACATTTTTCCAAAGAAGATATACAAATTGCCAGAAAGCACAGGAAAAGATACTCAACATAATTAGTCACTGGGGAAAAGCAAATCAAAAGCACAATGAGATGTCATCACTTCATATCTAGAATGACTGTAATATTTTTTTGATGGAAAATAGCAAGCATTGAGAATGCAGACAAATTGGAAGCCTTGTGTATTGCTGATAGGAATGTAAAATGGTGCAGTCATGAGGGAAACAGTTTGGTTGGTCTTCAAAACGCTAGTCAGAATTACCAAATGACCCAGTAATTTTATTTCTAGGTATATACCCACAGGAATTGAAAGCTAGAAGACATATTTGTACACCAGTGTTAATTACAGCATTATTCACAATAGCCAATAGGTGGAAACAATCCAAGTGTCCACCAGCAAGTGAATGGATAACCAAAATGTGGTAGATACACACAATGGAATATCATTTAGCCATCAAAAGGAGTTTGATGTACAATGGTGTACTGCTACGCCATTGACCCTTAGAGACATTATTCTAAATGAAATAAGTCAAAAAGGACAAATATTGTAAGATTTCATTTAAGAAAATATAAGAATACACAAATTTATAGAGATTAGAAAGTAGATCTGTAGTTACTAGAGTCGGAGGGAGGGGGGAAAAGAGAGTTAATGGTTATTGATTACAAAGCTTCTGTTTAATGAAAACATGTTGGAAATAGTGGTGATGGTTACACAGCACTGTACATGTAGTTAATGTCACTGAACGGTATACTTCAAATGGTTAAAATGACAATTTTTTTTTAAGATCTTATTTACTCATTTGAAACAGAGAAAGAGAGAGAGAGAGAGAGACAGAGCAAGCATGAGCAGGGGGGTGGGGCAGAGGCAGAGGGAGAAGCAGACTCCCTGCTCAGCTGGGAGCCCAATGTGGGGCTCTATCTCGGGACCTGGGATCATGAACTGCCCCAAAGGCAGATGCTTAACCATCTGAGCCACCCAGGTACCGCTAAAATGACAACTTCTATATTATATATATTTTACCATAAAGTTAATCATGTAATATACCAAAGACTCTTAATGTATTCACTTTAACTGGGTAGATTGTACAGTATGTGAACTATGTCTCATTAAAGCTGCTTAAAAAATTTTGTGGGACACAACTCAAGTTCTTAGAGGCAAATTTATGACTTATGTGCTTATATTGGAAAAAATAAGGATTATAAAGTAATGAATTAATCTAATTCAATATGATATAAGAAAGAACAAGTGAATAGGCCTATAGAAAATAGAATGATTGCAATTATGAGGATAATAGAAATTAATGGAATAGAAAGTAAACATATAATGACACGAACTGAGGCAAGAGTTAGTAATTTTACTAAGAAGAAATAAGCCTAGGGAATTTATAAATAAACAATACTGTGAGGTAAAAAGGATCAGAACCTGATATGAGGCATATAATTAAAAGATAGAAGATAGGGACACCTGGGTGGTTCAGGGGTTGAGCATCTGCCTTTGGCTTATGTTGTGATCCTGGGGTCCTGGGATTGAGTCCCACATGGGGCTCCCTGGGGGAGTTCTCCCTCTGCCTGTGTCTCTGCCTCTCTCTGTGTGTCTCTCATGAATAAATAGCATTAAAAAAAAAAAAGATGTTGCAACTTTGTTTCAATAAACTTGAAACCTTAACAAAATGGTTAAGTTCTTGAAAAATTTAACTTGCAAAAGTGATTCAAAAAGAAAGAATAAGCCAGATGATTTTGCCAAAAATTTATAACAAGTTTTAAAAACACAATGATATCTAACACAAATTATTGAGTCTAGAAACAAAGAACACTCCTTAAATTTCGGCATGAGTGTAGCATAATCATGATGGTCAAAATCTGAAAAGGATAGAATGAGAAAGGAAAATAACAGGTTATTCTCTCATAAATACAAATACAGGGCAGCCTGGGTGACCCAGCGGTTTAGCGCCACCTTCAGCCCAGGGCATGATCCTGGAGACCTGGGATGGAATCCCACATCAGCTCCCTGCATGGAGCCTGCTTTTCCTTCTGCCTGTGTCTCTGTGCTCCCTATCTCTGTGTGTCTCTCATGAATAAATACATAAAATCTTAAAAAAAAATACAACAACTGATGAATTGCTAAACTCTACCTCTGAAACTAATAATACACTCTATGTTAATTAATTGAATTTAAATAAAATAAAATTAAAAAAATAAACATAAACACAAAGACCCAAAAGATAAAAAAGCAAACTGAATATAGTGACCTATAACAATATGCATTATACCAATTGAACAGATCCCCAAAATTAAAGGTTGATTTAGTGTTAGCAATTTGTAGGGCAGCCCAGGTGGCTCAGTGGTTTAGTGCCGCCTTCAGCCCAGGGCGTGATCCTGGAGACCCTGGATCGAGTCCCACATCAGGCTCCCTGCATGGAGCCTGCTTCTCCCTCTGGATGTGTCTCTGCCTCTGTGTGTGTGTGTGTGTGTGTGTGTGTCTCATGAATAAAAAAAAAAAGATTAAAAAACAATTTGTATAATTAATGTCTACATGTAAAAAATTATTTAAATTCATTTTGCCAACATATAGTATTAACACCCAATGCTCATCTCATCATGTCCTTAGTGCCCGTCACCCAGTTACCCCTCCCCCTCATCCACCTCCCCTTCTGTGACCCTTTGTTTCCCAGAGTTAGGAGGAGTCTTTCATGATTTGTCTTCCTCTAATTTTTCACCACTCAGTTTCTTCCCTTCCCTTATGGTTCCTTTCACTATTTCTTATATTCCATATATGAGTAAAACCTATGATAATTGTCTTTCTCTGATTATTTCCCTCAGCATAATCCCCTCCAGTTCCATCCATGTCAGTGTAAGTGGTAGGTATTCATCCTTTCTAATGGCTGAGTAATATTCCATTGTGGATATATATGTACGTATAACTTTTTATGTATGTATAACATATTATGTCTGTATAATTTGTGGACATTGCTGCTATAAACATTGGGGTGCAGGTGTCTCGGCATTTCACTACATCAACATCTTTGGGGTAAATCCCCAGCAGTGCAATTACTGGGTCGTAGGGCAGTTCTATTTTTTTTAACTCTTTGAGGAACCTCCACACAGTTTTCCAGAGTGGCTGCACCAGTTCACCTTCCCACCAACAGTGCAGGAGGGTTCCCCTTTCTCCACATCCTCGCCAACATTTGTTGTTTCCTGTCTTCTTGATTTTAGTCATTCTCACTGGTGTGAGGTGGGATCTCATTGGTTTGGATTTGTATTTCCCTGATGGTACGTGATGCAGAGCATTTTCTCATGTGCTTGTTGGTCATGTCTATGTTTTCTTTGGAGAAATGTCTGTTCATGTCTTCTGCCCATTTCTTGACTGGATTGTTTGTTTCTTGGGTGTTGAGTTTGATAAGTTCTTTATAGATCTTGGATACTAGCCCTTTATCTGATATGTCATTTGCAAATATCTTCTCCCATTCTGTAGGCTGTCTTTGAGTTTTGTTGACTGTTTCTTTTACTGTGCAGAAGCTTTTTATCTCAATGAAGTTCCAATAGTTCATTGTTGCTTTTGTTTGTTTCCCTTGCCTTCATAGATGTGTCTTGCAAGAAGTTGCTGTGGAATGGCTACATTTCTAACAGACATAGCAAGAAACAGATGAAACACAAAAAAATAGTTGTAACTGAAGGAAACTTAAGGAACAGCTTAAAGAAGGATTAATGGAACCCATAAGGGATAGTTGGACATCCCTTCGGTGACCAGTAGTAACCAGAAATCTCTAGGAATGAAAGGGCAAGGAAAGGAAATGCTTAGTAAGAGATGGAATTATGGAAGAAGATTTACCCATTAGTATTTGTAGCCATAGAAGAATGCATCCTCTGCCAGAACCATAAGTTCAAACTATGACCAATGAGGGCTGCCACTCTTCCATCTTCTGTTACTGTCTATCATTTGTCAGCCTCCATGAAAAACCAGTGGCAAGGGAACTTGGGGATGCAAGCATAAAAATAGGCCTTATAGGGAATAGAGCAGTAAAGGGCAGAGAATGGATTTGGGTGTTCACTTTGAGAATAGCCAGCTAAACCATATGATCATAAGTAAAAAGGGAAGTTGTATAATCATCTAGTTGGCAAACTTCTACAAAGAACTAACTAGATAGTAAATATTTTTAGCTTTACAGGCCATAGAACTACACATTTTTGCCACTGAGTTAAAAGCATGTGTACTAAACAAGTGTGTGTGGCTGTTTTCCAATAAAGCTATATATATTTTTTTAAATGTGGCCTGGATTTGGTCTATGAGGAACCTAACATAAAAATGGGCAAAAGTCTGAAAGAGATACTTCATAGGATAGAAAAGTGAGCATGAATAGCCCCTGCAAATATCCTTTGTTTGTCCTACATACAAACTTTACATTCTTTATCCTGTACTCTGTCTAGGATCCTGGCCTTAGCAGACTTCCCATTCCCTTTGACTTCCAGTTGGATTTAGCCAGTGAGGATTCCTGACTAAAGATCAGAAGGAGGGGGCGGGGGGAGAATGAAGTTGAGATATTTGTTCTCCTTGATCCCTTCCTCGCTCTAGCTGTTTCTTTTAAGCAAAAGTTCCTGCTTTATTCTAGGTTTATTTATTTATTTTTTATTCTCTATTCTAGGTTTCCAGTAACCTTTTCCTCCTCCTGTCCTATTGGATCTAGGAGTGGAAAAAACTATTCTGGACAGTCTAGGTTCTCCTACATTCCATGCACATCTTTGTACTTAGTTCCCTTTGACTATCCTAACTTGTCATTTGTTCCCTATTGGAATCCTGATTTAGTCAATCAACATATTAATAGCCAGAAAAAAATGCAGATCAAAATCATTATTAAAGATGATTTAAAACCTACCATATTGGGAATAAGTAAAAATATCAGCAAGGATATAGAGCAGATAATACAGTTATACATGATTGGTGAGTGTATCAATTGATACAACTATTTCAGAAAAACAATTTAGCATTATATAGCAAAGCTGAAAATGCACATGTCCATGATCCCACAATTTTGCACTGGGAGATATGTTAAGGAATGTTTATAAGAGGATTTTGTTTTGTAATAGCAAAACATTGGAAACACCATAGATATCCATCAATAGATTGGATAAATAAATTGTGATATTAATATAATGGAATATTAAATGGCAGTGAGAATGAGTAAGTTCTAGCTACATTTTAAAAAAAGCATGGATTAAGTCAGAAACACAATAGGGCACAGAAAATCAACTCACAGCAGAAGGTGACACATGGGCAAACTTTTGAATAAAGTGAGAAAAGGAGCCATGTGGATACCTGGGGAAGAACATTCCGGAGATAAGACATAGCAAGTGCAAAGATGCTGCAGTGTTTCTGTGTCTGGTGTTTTGAGGAATAGGAAGGGACCCAGGAGACCTAGAACAGAGTAAGGGGGAGTAGAACAGGAGGTTATAGGGGCTCGGGGGTAGAATAAATTACTTCTGGCCATGTAGGCCATTGTATGGACTCTGCTTTAGTCTAATACAGGAGCTCACTGAAAGTGTTTGAGAAAAGTGACATGATCTGACTTATTATTTATTTTTTTAGATAATCACTCTGGGAGCTGGAATAAGAATGGACAGAGAAAGCGCATTGGAAGACTGGTTACATGACTGTTGTGGTGTTTCAGGTGGCAGATGATGATGGCCCTGAGCAGTGGAGGTGGTGAGAAATGGTTAGTTACCTGTTCTGTTTTGAAGGTGCACAGGATCTGCTGACCCTGGAAGGAGAGGTTCAGGGGAAGAGAGGAATCTATGATGACTCTAAACGTTTTAGGCTTGCAGGACTGGAAGCCACTGAGATGAAAAAGACTAGGAAGAACAATTCGGGGAAGAAAAGAAGAGTTCAGTTTGAACACGTTGCATTTGAGACGCGTGTTGTACATTCGAGTAGATCTGTTGGGTAGGCATTTGGGTAGAGTCTGGAGTCCAGGGGATAGGAATTAAGCATTCATTTATACACAGCTCAGAGCTCTCCAGAATAAAGTTTTAATTGATATGTGTCCCTTGGAGAGGCCAGGATATTCTCTTTGCTACAGAGATCTGCACTTGCCATGGACCTGCCCCATTTCTTGGTAATCATTGCTGAGGTAGCGATCCAAAGCATCTGTGACTGATTGTACATACTCTCTGGCGTTATTTATATTACCTGGCAGATCAAACACATGCTCAAGCAAGTTTCCTAGCTTTATGAATGATGGCAGCAGAGCACTTGGCCCCCTTCCCCCTTGTGATGGATATAGCTGATGCTAACAACACATCTAGGGAACTACAAATAAAGCATGCAAGTTCTCAAGAATCTTAGTCTCATCTGCCAGTAGGAACTGAATGAGACAGAGCATAAGTCTGCAGTAACATATTATTTTGTAATCAAATCGCACTTTGTCTCTGCTCAGGAATTGACAATCGGTGTAATTTATATAGAATATCACTTTCCTATTTTTACCTCCATTTTCAATTTGAAAACTGAAGAGAGAACTTTTTTTTCCCCCCCCAGAATAAGTATCAAAAATTCTTAGGAATATGTCCTATCCTACCTGACAAACCTGAAGTTATTAGTCTTCAATTCTAAATCTTCCTTTGAATTCCGGTCAGGACATAATAGAACCTGAAAGTCTTAGCATAGTTTATAATTTTACTAAGATACCTACATTACCAAGGTCATTGGAATACAGGGCTTTGCTGAAGCAGTATGACATTTCAGTTCACTCGGAAAGGAAGCTGTGTTTGGCTTCAGTGGTAAAAGAGTTTTATTCCAACTGTGATGAAGGACTAGTCATATGTAAGTAGGGAAGCCAGAATGGGCACTGAAGGTAGTGAAGGAGCAGAAAGCTGAATGTTTTCTATTCTCCTCCCACACATATTCAGTTCCTTCCATAGCTAGATTCACCTGTTTCCCCATGGGGAGGCCTTCTGTCTTTTAGGTTTTGAATTTCACAGACTGAGGCTCCCTGAGCTGAGGAATCCAAAGTAGGCACTAAATCTATCTGATGGTGAGACAAGACACAGCAAGAGGACAGCACCAGGCAGAGAAATTCTGCTGTGGGGACACAGACTTCCACATACAACAAAAATGTTCCCATATCTGTGGGCCTTTACGTAAGCAAGGAAGGCAGTGTTGCAGGACACCTTGGGGAAGGGTATAGAGCGGGCCATTGATAGGGCATTTTCACAAATGTGAAGCTAGGGAGTTCATGAGTGAGGTCCCTGGTAGGGAATGATTCATTATTTGAAGGAACGATGACTCCTATTTAGAAGATAAGAAGCCATTTCTAAATGGCCTCGCTGTAACTGGGATTCTTCAGGCTTTGAGGATGCACGTGGTTTACCAGGCTTGAATATGATTGTGTATGTGTAAGTGTATAGAATTAACATGCCATAAAATCCACTCATTTAAAGTGAAAATTCAATGGCTTTTAGTATTCATTGTGTTATAATTTTGATCAATTAATACAGGAAATTGTAATTAATTGTAAACAACTTGACACCAGCCATGCTGCCAGCCACACTCTACTAACCTTCACCTTTTTTGGCCTGTTCTTCTCTTGAATCCTCACCGTCCTCCAGAGCTGCCAGGTTCTCCTGGGCCTCAGAGACCTCTCCTTCCTACAGGTCTTCCTCCCTGGTACTAGTGCATACACATTCACCTTGCTTATGTGAGATCAAACTTATGGTTCAAGGCAGGCCCAGGCCTCAGCCATGGCAGTGGTGTTGCTCAGTACACATACTCTCTCCTCGGGATGACAACTGGAGGGCTTGTTGTGGTTGATGCCTACTTTGTGTTTCACTTCACCCTGATGTTGGTAAAGGCTGCGTTGACGTTGATGTGTCCCCCTGCCCTCCACCCTGCATACCACATGCTGCAAACCATGTACTTGTTGTGGCAAGGGTCGTACTTGGCCATCTGCCTGGCTGGCTTGAAACAGGCATTGGTGATCTTGGCTACAGACAGCTGCTCATCATAGGCCTTCTTAGCTGAGATGCCTGAGGGTCAGTGGCCAGGGGAGAGTGGGTGCGGGGGTAATGGACTAGGTTCCGAGTACTGTCAAATTGCTGAGAGGTGCTGATCTTCCCAATCAAATGATTGAAACTGGTATGTATGATATCCAGGTTACACTGACATATGCTGTAGATGGCTTCCTCAGTGACCATGAAGGAACAGTGAGAATGATCCAGGGTCATATGGGTGATCAGTAAGGAATTGTAGGATTTCACTATGGCTGTGTTTCCTGGAAGACTGGCAAATTGGAGTTTGGACTTCTTGCCATAGACCACCAAGAGCTGTTTCATGAGCAGGGGCACAAACCCAGAGCTAGTGCTGCCCCCAAAGCTGTGCAACATGAGCAATTCCCATAGCCTCATACACTGGATCTGCCAGTTTTCAGATCCAGTCCAGGTCAACAATCTCTTTACCAATGATACAATGGCCTTTGGCAGAATTATTGCTTATGTCTTCTTTTCTAGGGATCAATACCAAACACCCAATTTATTTTTTATTTATTTTTTAATTTTTTTTTTTACTTTTCTGAACCTAATTTTAATTTTCTCTTATTTCTTAAAATGGCACTAGGTTAACAAAATAGGCAAGTGATTTTGAATTACATTATTTATGTTTATTTTTGACTTCTTAAGGGCTCATGTAAAAAAAAAAAGTAGCTAAACAATTTCATGGTTTTCTGTTCTTTGGTTAGAGAATAGTGACTCCAGCGAAGAGGACGTGGATACTGTCAGTATCTATCTATGTGATACCTGCTATTATAGATCTTTTCAAGTACCTGGGTGCTTGGCATGATGTAGACATAAAAACTGGATGACTAGCAGCATTTTAAATTATTCTTCTTGAAGACACAGCCATCATTCACTGAGTATCTTATTATGAGAGCACAAATCCATGCAAATGTTTTCTGTTTTACCACCAGATGTCAGCCATTCACTGCACTGGTAATAACAACCTTGAAGAACTCTGAGAAATCTATGTGGACGTCACCTTCATCTCTCCTTCCCTCTGTCCCTCTTTCACCCCTTCCTGCTATGACTATCAGTCTATCAATCATCAACTGACCTATTATCTACTTATAATACACATATCTATTCTAATCTATCTAAATAATGAAAGGGATATACTAGATATTTTAAGGAAACTAACACAATATAGAATTTAAATACTGTATACAAATGTGAAAATGACATTAAAATGTTTTTTAAACTTTGGTCTAGAATTCAGGTTCTTTTCAGTCTAGGAACTTTGGGACCAAGGCAATATTTTGCAGCCTTTGTTTCAGAACATACTTTCAACTGCCACCCGGAACCTTTGCTTTTTGGAATTTTTATTGGATTTTTGTTGTTACTCTGGAATTGTATCCTTACTGAAGAGTTATCAACTACCTATTGAACAAATATGCAATATTTGATTTTTAGAGATGCTTTTATGTGATTAAAAAGCTAATTAACTATGGAAGAACTATGCCAAAAGAATTTTCCTCTACCAACAACTTCTATTTAATTTTTTTTTCTATTAAATGCTTTTTTGAGCATTAACATATACCTTCTATGTTCCATGACTACAAACTTTATCAAGTTCCTGGCTCTACTTCCATCACTGAGCTTAATACAATGAATTTATGCTTTCTTTTTCCTCAATATTGTGAGCTATTTGAGGTTTGGGAGCTTAGCAGGTATCTATTGATAAATGAATTTTATTCTCTAAACTTATTTTTACAGGTAGCCTAGAGTGGATTCTTGGTTATTTCCTCAGCAACCATTTTCTTCTATCTCTCTTTGTATCTGACTTTTGTTTCAGTGTTTAACACTTCTCTTCTGGAGTCATGGAACTTAGAGAGAAAGTTCATCCCACCAAGCTTTATGCATGAGTCTGAGTGGTATAAAAATAATCCCATTCCCTTTGTTAATGCTTAGCGTGGAAATGACCATGGTCCAAGGAAGACTTTCCTCACTCCTAACAGAGTGTAATACAAGGATGTATCTTTGCAAATCTATTGTCATTTCTGAAAAATAAAACACTAGTGTTTTTGTGTTTCTGAATCTTTCTGTGGAGGCGGTGATATGGAGAAAATTTTCAGACACCTACCAGAAACATCTTTCATGTCACATAGAAATAACATTCTAGAATATGAAACAATATAGAGGAAAACAGATGCAGATGAGAGAGAGAGAGAGAGAAATCTCATGTTATTTTTTCTGTCCCTAGATCTTCTTTTATGAGCCAATGAGCCAATAATGTTCTTTCTTATTTTTACACAGTTATACCCAGAGAGGTAAGAATTCTGATAGGGGAAATGTGTTAGGCATCTGAAAACATGTGTAGAACCTGGAAAGACAGTAAGAGCATGGCAATTTGAGAAAGAAGTGGAATGTGGCTTCTTGGAGTGAGGATGATGAGGTGAGTTGGAGTTGGGGATGGGGCTGTGATGAGGCTGGAGAAGTAAGCAGCCCCGGGGACTGCTAGTGTTTGCCATCCTTTTCTAAATTGAAACAAAATTCAGAGCCTTAGTGAAATTCTTCTTTTTTTAAAAAAATATTTTATTTATTCATTCATTCAGAGAGAGCGAAGAGAGAGGCAGAGACACAGGGGGAGGGAGAAGCAGGCTCCATGCAGGAAGCTCGATGTGGGACTCTATCCTGGGTCTCTAGGATCACACCCCAGTCTGCAGGCGGTGCTAAACTGCTGCGCCACCAGGACTGCCCCCTTAGTGAATTTCTGTAAATTTTGTGACCTGTTGGAAAATATAATAAATTCCTTCATCACAATTAAAAACCCTTTGAAAAACAAGGTTAAGAGAATGAAAAGCTATAACTCATTTACTGAGATAAAATATTTGCAAATCGGGGCACCTGAGTGTCTCAGTCAGTTATGCATCTGACCCTTGATTCTGGCTCAGGCCATGATTTCAGGGTCATAAGACCGAGCCCCGTATCAGGTCATAAGACTCAGTATGGAGTCTGCTTGTCTTTCTCCCTCTATTCCTTCCCCCACTTGCTCTCTCAGTCTCTTTCTCAAATAAATAAATAAATAAATAAATAAATAAATAAATAAATAAAATCTTTAGAAAAAGACTTTAAAAAGTATTTGCAAATCAAATATCTGGTAAGGGACATGAATTTGGAATAACTTGAGATTTCATTACAAGTATAATCTGTTTTCTTTGTCCTATTCAATAAGAATGTAATTATTTTTTACTTTTACTAGCAGTCTTGAGTAAATTCATATGTGTGATAAAATCAAGTATATCAAATGTAGTCAAATCCCAATTACTCCTAATGGTTTTGAAACCCTCTGTTGAGCCAGCCTGGCTTCCAGCCCTTCTATCACTGTACCCCTAAACTACTCTAAGCTGTAGCCAATTGCTAATCCCCTAATATAACAAGCATTGTCCTTTAGTTCTCCTCTCTTTACTCAAATTTCACCTTTTTTATGAAAACTCTCTGTTCTTCTGTGAGAAGTTTGATAGCATTTTGTGTACATTCCTCTTACGTCTTATACTGCAATTATTGACAGGCTTATTTTAGTTCCCTCTCTAGGTTACAAATCCTTAAAGGCTTTTTTTTTTATCTTCGCATTTTGCACATACTGAAGCTTAATCAATGTGTGTTGAATGAATTTTTTGCCTTTCCATTTATTTAATCTTTAATGGATTACTTGGGTACACATTTATGACAACTTGAGAACAATAGTAATGTTTTTAAGGAAGGAGCCACTCCTTTTTAATGAAGATCAGACAAGGCTCAGAACAAGGCCCTAGAAATGTGAAACTCTTATTAAAGATTTCTGTGACATCTAGGAAATATAATGGCATAAGAGAAAATAAATGGAAAAAATCAAATTTCCAGGAATTAAATCAATGTAAAGAGGCATTGGGATTAGTATAACTAGACGGGCCAATGCCTTTCTTTGTTTCTTACTAAAAAAAATTATCTATAAATGTATGTGATAGGGTATGTAGCCAGGGATACATTTGTCTTTTTCTGTTCTTCAATAAGAAAAAAGAGAAAACAATGTACACACTACAGTGTAAATTCCAGCAGAGCTGGGATGTTGCCTTTCACCACTGTGTCCCGAGAATTTAAGAGCTGTTTGCTTGTTAGACATTCAAAAGTGCTCACTAATGACAAATAGTTGTCAGAAATTACTTCTGAATCATGGAAGGAAGTTACTCTGGCTAGGTCGGGTTGGGACACTTAAGACTCACCAGGGAGTCTCTCTTAGAAAGGGATAGATGGCCAACAGTCAGTCCCCATATCTGGTAAAGAAGCTGATGGGTTATTCACAATACCCAAGATGTGGAAACAAATAAATGTGCGACTGAAGAAGGGATAAACAAAATGTGGTATAAATACATAATAGAATACTATTCAGCCTTAAAAAAAAAAAAAAAAAAGGAAATCCTGCCATTTGTAACAACATGAATGAACCTGGAGGACATTATGCTAACTGAAATAAGCCAGTCATAGAAGGACAAATTTTGAATGATTCCCTGTAAAGAGGTATCTAAAATAGTCAAACTCACAAAGCAGAGTGTAAAATGGCGGTTGTCAGGGGCTAAGGGAGGAGGAAATGATGAGTTGCTACTCAGTGGGTATCTAGTTTCAGTTATACAAAATGAATAAGTTCTAGAGATCTGTGCAACACCGTGCCTATAGGTAGCAGCACTATGTCACGTATGCAAATTTTCTTAAGAGGATAGATCTCATATTAAGTGTTCTTAGCACATTAAAGAAAAACAAAAGGGCTGATGGAACTCTGTGACTTTGAGAGTTTAAGAGGAAGAACTCCTGACCTCTAGTATGGATTATAGGGAGAGAGGGAGGTGATGGTTCTGTGGCTGTAGGCATAGATAGGAGGATTAGCCCTGACCCAGGACTTGTGGGCCTATCAGCAGCTGGAAAGGTGGCTGTGTGCATGAACTAAAAATGCCCAGCACTAAAAACATGGACACTCAAAGGCCAACTGTAGCAATCTTGGGGAGTGATCTGGATTGGAGCAGCCTTGGGCCAGCTGGGAAGCAACAGCTCTTAGGACTGACATAGAAGACAATATTCAACAGTGACATTATGAGGCAGCAAGAAGCAATTACAGTGTGGACAACTCAGACTTGAATAAGGCTCCGGTACATGTGCAAACCTGCTGATTCCATGCTCCATGTTCTCCTTTTAGGATCTGGATTTTTCTGACCACTTCAGAGAAGGAAAGGAGAGGGAAACCAATCATCAAAAGGTTGATAGCTTCCTGTTTGTCAATAAGAAAGGTAAGGACCTAAGCAGTTTAAGTAGGATAATGAAAGGTATTTGACTATATTTGTGCCATGAGTTTGGAGAATGTATCCTATTGATTGTAAGTAAAATGAGGGGATTGTTTTATGTTCTTGAGTAGATACTACCGATATTTATTGAGGTGAGAGTAAGTAAGAGTCATTTACAGAAGAATGCCAGGTAATAAATGAAGACAGAATAATGCAATTAAAAAGTCATTATTTTTAAGAACTCCCCCCAAATTATAAATTCAGAAAAAGATCATCAATGGATGCAAAAGCCATTGGGTTAAAGTTTGTTGGGGAATAGCTATACACATGGCCTTAAAAGTGTTTTCTCTCAGAAACACTTTCTAAAGGCAAAGTAGAAATGGAACATATATAATGGAGAAATTTGTTGGACATCATTTTATTTTTATTTTTTATTTTTTTTAAAGATTTTTTTTTTATTTGAGAGAGCATGTGTGATGCAGGGCTCTATCCCAGGACACTGGGATCATGACCCGGGCTGAAGGCAGACACTTAGCTAACTGAGCCACCTATAGGCACCCTGGACATCATCATTTTATTTAAGTGATCCAGGGCATCCCAGGTTGCCCAGCGGTTTAGTGCCACCTTCAGCCCAGGGTGTGATTCTGGAGACCCGGGTTCAAGTCCCATGTTGGGCTCCCTGCATGGAGCCTGCTTTTCCCTCTGCTTGTATCTCTCCCTCTCTCTCTGCATCTCTCTGTGTCTCTCGTGAATAAATAAAATCTTAAAAAAAAATTAAGTGATCCAATGTAGCATCACCAATAATGGGGTGAACTGATATTGTGTGCCTCTCAAATATGAGGCAGTGGGAGGTAGGCATTATTGAAGTTATAAATCAATCCTGAGGAAAAAGATGAAGTTACACTGGGAGTCCTTGTGCAAGGTTATTGGCCTACACTATTAGAAGTGTTGATGTTTTGGAAGAAAAAGAATGGCAAAAGAATTCCTTTAGATTAAAAAGACAAAAGAATTTTAAGAAACAAATGCATCATGTGAATATTAATTGGATCCTGGATCAAAAATAGAGAGCTCCAAAGGGTATTTTAGGAACATTGTGGGTCCAAATGTGGATTACATATTGATGGATAGTAAGGAATTAGTGTTGAATTCTTGCACATAACAATGGTGGTGTGGTTATGTAGGCGAATGCCTAGTTTTTAGGTGATACGTGTTGGAAGTATTGAGAGTAAATTTTATGATGTCCTCAACTTATTCCCAAATGGTTCAACAGAGATGAATTAGTGTGAGTGTGCATGTGGCGCGTGCACGTGTGTGCACCTGCAGGAAAGAGAAAGCAAATATGGCAAAAATGTTAATTTCTGGTAACTAAGTGAAGGGTATATGCGTGTTCAATATGATAGTCTTCAGTATTTCTACAGCTTTGAAATTTTCAGAGGACATCATAATTGTTTCAGAATGAGTAGTATTGACTGAACATCAGTGATTTATCTTTTCTAAGTAAGGCAACTATCCTTTTTATTGATTGGAAGCTACCTGTTTCTATCAGCCCAAGATGAGTAAAAATGATAGTATAAAATATAGCTCTTAGGTCTCAAATCTTTGCTCTTGGTTTTTTGTATATTTTTGATTGTCATTGTTATTGTAGCAGGTCAAAATTGAACCTTCTCTTTGTATTCAGTATTGTTTGTGGGAATTTGACACTATCTTCATTTATACATTGGTACAGACAATCACTCAATGGCCCTTTTTAATGTAATAATTTAAACACCACACAAATGGCCATTTCTGTAAACCTCTTTATCTAAAAAACATGGTGAAGTGATTTATAGTCTTAATGTAACATTAATGCCTATTTTTTCCTTAACCAGAATCTATCCTTATTCAACTGGCAATAGTATCTGAAGTTATCTTGGGGAAACAAAATTCTCTATAAATCATCACTGTGGTTACTCTGGGATGCAACTCTGCCCTAGTTCTATGTATCACACTTTCCCTGCCTAGGGTGATTGGTTCTGAAGTTGCATAGGAATGAAATCATGCCAGTGAGTCAATGTATTAGAACTCTTTAGAAAGGGAAGATATCACTCTGAGTTAATGCTGGTAGGATTTAAACCCAGAGCTGCTGGTTGCCACCTTTTTTTTGCCACATGGATGGAGAATGCACATTGAAGTGAAATCTTATATGGAAGAAAGACAAACTGTGGAATGAAGGGAGGCAAATTCCTGATACCATCTTCTGAGTCTCTGGATCTAGGTATGCTTGAGCTTTTTGGTTACGTGAATTAATAAATAATAATACTACATCTTGATAAATTAATTTTTGATCATTATTTTCATTATTATTTATCATTATTATTACTTAGTATGAATTGTTCTTTTTTTTTTTTTTGGAATTGTTCTTAAAACTGAGTTGCAATTATGACTAAAGAAGCCTGACTAATACAATGGTATATAATCAAATCTAGTACTTGGAATTTCACATTTTTCTGATCTTAACCCAGTGTTCTTTTCAAACTCAATATTGGCTAAGACTGGGCTGTGCTATTGAATAACACTACCTCCTTATCTGGAAATTAATTGTAAGAACCAGTGCATTTGTGTTGTTCATCCATTTGCATGCTTACTTCAGTTCCTGGACAATACTTATTTTTAAAAACATAATAATATTAGTATAACAGAGGAGATAAATAGAGCATTCTCAAATGACTGGTTTATTCAGGTTATGTATCTACATGTGTAGGACAAAATGCATTTTTGCTTAGAAATGAGAAGTGTTCTCTCTTCTGTTGTCAAACTTGTTTTTATAAACTTCTCTATTTCATAGTCTTCCTTCATATGTCTGAACTTGAGCACTCTATTATTAAGTCTTCATTGGTAAACCCCTTCCCTATGATGGTACATTGTGTATTCAGTTTTGGAGCATAGAAAATACATGTTTCTTCTGTTGTTCCTTTAGTTTAGATATATGATTGACATCTTTGTGCTTTAGTGTTTCAAAAACCTTAAAGCTATCAGGAGGAGTCCTTTTTATCATCATTAATATATTCCATAGAATGAATATATTCCCTTAAGTAAATAATGATGCAGGGGGATGCCTGGGTGGCTCAGCAGTTGAGCATTTGCCTTTGGCCCAGAGTGTGATCCTGGGATCCTGGGGTCCTGGGATCGAGTCCCGCATCGGACTCCCTGCAGGGAGCCTGCTTCTCCCTCTGCCTATGTCTCTGCCTCTCTCTCTGTCTCTCATGAATAGACAAATAAAATCTTAAAAAAAGAGAGAAAATATGACTAGCATGGTGGCCTGTGGAGGACATCACTTGTATTTTGTCTTTGGGATAATCAGTATTAAGGAAACTGAAGGGAGAAGTTGCTGGTAGGTAAATTCTGGCCATGAAGATAATTTGCACCTGCAGTTTTTGTGATGTGGGTTTGAGGAAGTGGGGTCAATGACTTCTGGGCCTCTCACTCTACAGAGACTATATTTGAGAAGATGGTTTTGTGTGCCTAGTAATTGTTTTAAGGCTTAGATACTCTCTATAGGACTCTATTTCCTGGAGATGGTTCATGGAACACCTGGGTCCAAATCACCAGGTGTGCTTCTTAAAAATGCAGAGATATGGGCCCCACCTAATGTAGTGAATCAGAAACTCTGGGAATGAGACCAAGAGTTAGTCCTCTTAGAATAAGTACTCACATTTGATACTTATATTCACTGATGTCTGAGATGTATGCTATAGGCAACATCAACTTGGGCATCAACTTTGAGTTAATCCCAGACTGTAGATGACAGTCTGGGGAATAAGCCCCAAAACGTAGTCTATGACTTCCCTTGTCGTTTAGCTACTTAAATACTCAATTTATATAGCATTCAAGAGAGAGTTTAAAAATGCATGGGAATTTTGAAAAAGAATATGCTGATTTAATAAACTAAGAAGCAAGCTTAGAACGAAAGATTTTATGCATATGGTAATTCAGGGCTAACTCAGTAAATGACAATGCTATACTTTTACCTCCCAAATAATACTCTCAAGATAAATTAATGTAAAAAAAAAATCAAAGCCCAGCTGTTTGTCTTTGCCTTTTTAATAAGTCAATTATGCCTATCTTAATTATCCAATTTAAAACATTGAATAATTAAGGCACTTCAGATCTTGGTCCTAATGGCCAAATCAAGATACCTCAGACCCTATCTTCTCTAAACATCTATAAACCATAATTTGTGTGAAAATTTAGCTGTCTACTCATAGAAATTGGCAGAGAAGAATAGCCATTCTCAAAGACAGTGGTTTTCAATTCTCGATGTGCATTAGAATTACCTAAGAAATGAAAAAGCATGACCTATGCCAATATCCTACTCGAAGTCAACAAAATCAGGATATCTGGAAGGAATGCCCATTTTTTTCTTAAAGCCTCCAGATGATTCTGGTCTGAAGCCAGGGATGGGGTCCACTTCCTTAGGCGTTTCCCAGGCAGTGCAATCCGTAAGGGTCTCAATAAGTGAAGTTCAGCTAAGAACAATAATCAGCAGAGATCCTGCTTGCAGGCAGATGCAATTCATTCATTTCTCGTCTAACCATCTTTAATTAAACATTAGTAGAATAAGGGTAGTGTAGTAGGACAGGATTGTAACGCCCCTGCAGATTTTCTTTTTTTGAATCTTCGTTTCTAATCATGCCATTTGTTTATATTAGGCATAAAATGCTTCATGCTATATTGAGGGACATATGTAAAAACAGACCTGCAAAATGTATTCCTCTACTCTATGGCTTTGTTGAAGACTTTAATGACATCTTGCTGCTTTCAAAAGGTACTTGGGGGCAAGTTTTTCTGGCCTTAAAATTAGAAATTCTAAATGTTTAATAGACTCATGAATTATGTAACAAAGTTTTATTTAACGAGCTGCTAGAAAGTTTAGAGCCAAATTCTCTCCCTGAGCAGGTGTAATAGGAAATACTTCTGTATTAATATTTCCATTTTTATCTTTGTTCTTCCTTTTTCTTTCTCACCTCCTCATGACTTATCATTTTTATTCATTTTATGCATCCACTAAGTCACTATAAACTGTTTAGGAACAAGATTAGGTGTAAATAACATTTTAAAAAGTAGCCACTGGGAGCAGATGGTCAAATATTGCACCACAAAAGATGACCGTAGGGCAATTTCCTACGTGGAAGCACACTTGAATAGCATCAAAGTCAACCTTTGGAACATGTATCTTGGGGGTACTGGACTAATTCTCATGTTAAAATAAAAATATGTGTGATACAATGAACAGGCACATATACCTCAGAATAGTGTTGTCATTCTATATTTACATATTTACCACTGATGTATTGAAAGGGGCATAAAGGAGTGGTCAAGGCAGGAAAATGTATTTCTCATTTGAGAAGGAAGATCATAGGAATGAAAAAAGGGTGAAGTTTCCACTTGGGGAGGATGCCCAAAGTAAGCTTTAACAAGAAGGTGAATACATGGGAAGTGACAAATATTTCAATCAGATCATCTTTGGTATCAATTATGAGGGGACAAAAATCTAGGCTAAGTTAGATTTTTAAAAATAACATAGCTGAAAGACATCCTAATTAATATGCTTTTTTGCAAAGCACTCTGTATTGTTGTCATGATTGGTCAATTAGATCTCTACCAAGCCACATACTGAGATGCCTGAATTGCAAGTAGGCATTTTGAAGAAGGGGTTCTAGGGTCTGATTATCATACAAAGGAAAGTTATCGGTTACTAAACTGCCTAGATGGATTATGAGAAAAGGTGTTATAAAAGCAATTTGTAGTCACTGTAAACTGAGCATTCCTATGAATACCTGGGAATCTGAATGACATTATTCTTTAAAAAGAAAACTATTAGCACTAACCTAGACTTAGGGACTTTTTTGCATACATAATTTGAGACAAAGGTTTCCTCTTAGCTAGGTCACCTTTTATTTTTTATTTTTTAAAGATTTCATTTATTCATGAGAGACACACACACACACACACACAGAGAGAGAGAGAGAGAGAGAGAGAGAGAGAGAGAGAGAGAGAGGCAGAGACACAGGCAGAGGGAAAAGAAGGCTCTATGCAGGAAGCCCGATGTGGGACTTGATCCTGGGTCTCCAGGATCATGCCCTGAGCCGAAGGCAGGCGCCAAACCACTGAGCCACCCAGGGATCCCCTAGATCACCTTTTATTAAATTATTTACCTCCTGATTGATGTACAGGCAAAAAGTCTCTTTGAATTTTAAAAGAGAGCCTGGTTTTATACATGTATGTAAAGTCTGATGCTGGCTTTTAATTTATATCAGCTATATCACAAAATATCATCTTCATTTTAATACAACACATTTCTTTCCTTTGAAGACATTGAGTAGTTCTCACTGTACCTGTGGTCTGTGTAATTATTACAAAAGTTGTCTACAAAACCGTGCAAATATGCAAAAATTGCAAAATACACTCTGACAGCTAATGCTCTGAAAACACTTTATTACACAAATTACATTCAGGTTCTGAAAATAGTGTTCTAACAGTGTAACCATCTAAAAATAAGACATCCCAAAAACACACCAACTGAAGAGGAAAATTAAAAAAAAAACAAATTTAAATAGAGACTTTTTTTTTTCTTTCCCTCATCGCAATATAATGTTAGTGATTTTAAAAAAATAGAAGGAGATTTAGCAGCTTTGTCCTCACGCAGCACAAAGTTTCTCTTTACTGCCACAGGCTGAGAATGCTGACCAGGAAAGGCACCAAAGACTCACATCAGCAATGAAGTACTATGGGGAAAATACTGTGTTCAAGCAGAGGAGGTTATTTACATCTACAGAAGAGTCTCGAAAATGTAAATGAGCAAACCTTCCATCATTAGATTAGTAGTGTGATGGAAGAAGAGGACTGTTTCTCTAGTCTATGTTCATAGAAAGACAATGGCACTGTTATGAACTTTTAAGAAACTCCTCACCTAGAAACAGAAGCCAACTAAATCGAAACAAAGGAAATAAAATGTGTACAGTCCCACATAGACTAGTACAGTTTACAATTAAATACGCAAAACTCTAAACGTGCTAAAGGGAAAGGTATCTGGCATTCTTGGTAATTCTCATCAACCTAAATCAAAGCCCGGTTTTCAGGAGGAAGAAGCTGAGGCTGCAGGCAGGGGTGCTGAGTACTCCTCTTCTGATTCGCTTCCATCATCCTCATCTTTCTCTTGGTCACTTCCCTCCGTGCTAAGGCGGTCAAACCCTTTTCGGCTATAGCCCTTCCGGCTTGCAAAGAAGTTTCCAAGGTTTAAGCCTCCACTGCCCTTTCCTGAAGAAAGCACAGAATGACACAAGGACTCAGGTAAAGTTTTGCACAAATGATTCTCCGTCTCCCTGTAAATTCTTAACTGGTAAACAAATTAGAAGTTGTGATGCCAAAGGGTAGATTTAGGGAAAAAAAAATAAAAGTGAGAGAGAGAGATACTTCTCCAGAGTCAGCTATGACTCCACACATTTATTTAAATAAATAAGAAAAAAAAAAGCTCCCCGGGATTATGTGTTTCTGTAGGATTATTTCAGATTCGCTTTTCAGCTCCTGCTTTTTTTCCAGGCTCTCTGGAACTGGCATCCCTCAAGGGGCTCTTCATTTCAATGACTAGATGAAAAGGTCATCTTCACTATGACAAGTACTGACAGGCTGACCGAGTGGCAGACAATTTACTGAAGACAAATGAAGCCAGAGAAAAGGCAGGGGAAGAGAATTAGATAATACAGAAAGGCAAAGCAGAAAAAAACCGAAACTGGGAAATCGGCTGCTAGATTGACACTCCGGTTTAGTTTATGGTTTGTATTCTGCTCTTAACGCTGCGCCACACGTGAGGGATTTCATTTTCAGAGAGAAAATAAGAAATATCTCTTTGTTCTGTAAAGGACATGAGCGTGTGTGGGCTTGGAGCCAAATGTGAAGGATTCTGGAAGGTCACAGGCATACCTCTAAGTCTTCCGAGCACTCTTCCTGAACTTGCCTCAAGTTTGTGTTCAGAATCTGCTAGAGAAAGATGGCACATTTCAAAATGAGTCCCAATCACCCTCCTCAACCATGGGCTCAACTTTCAGTACAAAATCAGGAATTCATAAATGATCAAAAACAAGGCCTGGATCTTGTCTGAATGCAGTTCTAAGGAGAAAAGGAGTCAATAGATTCTTGTGATGTATCTGAGGGCCAGAGCTGAGTTTGAGTCCTGCCCGTGTCTCTTACAGGTGGGGCAATCTCAATAATAAGTTGCTTCTCTGAGCCTCATTTAGAGAAAAGAGTGACCAGTAGCAATCCCTACCTATCTGCAAGGTTTAGATGGGAGACTGCATGGGATGTGCTGAGAACAGTGCGCCTGGTACATCCGCAGTGCACCTGGTACATCCACTTACAGTGGCCAGTAAGTATCAGTTATCTTTATTAGGACAAAATTAAACTGCCAAAAATTTGAAATCATCGGGAAGCTCTGGTTATTCATAATTCAAGAGTTTTTGTTTTGGATTTTAGTCTTTCTATTAAGAATTAATTGAGAAAGCTTTGGATTCACGTAGATCACTTCTCTTTTGTAGAAGACTTGACTGAAGGACCTGAAATGCTGGATATCTTCAGTCATAAAGGTGACCCACATTCTCACCATGGTGCTGTCCATCTCCATGAAGGTCAGACTTTCTTTCTTTATTCGGGAGGCAGAACTCCCAGTGGGCTTTATTTTTTTCCCCTTTGCTCTATAGCTCTCTGCAGTTTTTGTCTTCCCTTGAAAGCTACTCGCCTCAGGGTTGTGGTCATGGAAGTGAGGCTTGGGGCTCTCCCAGGGCCTCTGACCAGGAGTGGAGGCAGCATCGTGAGAAAAGCTAGCAAGCAGATGAGAGAGGAAAGGTAGGAGAGTTGGTGTGGAGAGAAACAGGCAAGAAACAGAAAGGATCTAGGGAGGGCGCTGGAAGGCCAACAAACCAGACTGTAAGTTCTATGAGGATGTGGGACCGTCCTTGGTTGACCTCTTATCTCCTGTGCCTAGCACAGTGTCTGACGTGGAGCTGACACAAAATAGCTGCACGAGTTGAGTAAATATGGAAGGTCTTTTAGGAGGATGACTAAAAATCCTCATGCAGCGGACAAGAGCAATCCAGAACAAATGCTGAAAATGGGTGAGAGGCTGGTCTACTTTTAGAATCAAATGCATTAGAGAGAACCACATAACACTGCTATTTTCCTAAATTACACATGATTGAATAATGGTAATTTCATACGGTGTGACCTAGGTCTCTGCCTTCCTAACACTTTCCCGTAAACTCGGGGTTCTCTAATGGCGCCATGTCACATGTGCTTAACAGCAAACAGGAGAGACTTTTTGACTCCCCAGCCACTCCTCCCAGTGTGGGTAGATTACCAACATTCCTGCTGCCTGCCCTCCCATCTCCCCTCTGCCCCCCCAACCCCCAACCCCATGTGTTCTTGATAACCTGTGTATTTATCACTGCACTTAAACCACCCTCTACTGTTACATTGATATGTCATCTCTTTCATTATGTGTCACCTATTATGGAAGCTCCATTTATTCATTCAGTCATTTTCCCAACAACTATTTATCAAATCCCTAGGGCCGGAAACTGATACTTATGCTGAGGATACATCAGTATACAAGCAAACATGCAAGACTCCTGCTTTTTGAAGCTTTCCTCTAACTCCAGGTAGACAATGGCTGTGTTACCCTTTGCCCCTGCTTATTACCACAGTTCCATGCCTATAACAGGGGCTCAAAAGTTCTTTTTTGAAGAGTTTATGGTGTTTTTTTGCAGAGCTTTATCGATTGCAGATCAAAAGCAAACCAGCCCTAGAAAAATTCCCTTTCACGACTTATTAAATGGAATCCTCTGTTTTATATCTGTGTCCTTTTCTGTGTCAGGGCTTTGCCATGGGCACTGAATCCCTGCCATGGCCGCCTTGGCCTGAAACAGAATCAGATGCTATTTCTTGATCAAATGCTGCCTCCCACCCTGGCCCATGGATTCCTTCCCAGACGCAGCTGTGGACTCTTGCCTTAGGACCTGGGGACCCAGCCAAGGGACTGCTCCTGAGAGGTGAGAGTCACAGGTCAGATTATTTCTTCTTTTATGTGAATGTCTTGAAAGGAACTCAGCTCCTGGGTCCTATACAATAATTATTTGATAAAATACTGACTCCATTACTGTACCCTGCCTTGCCTGCTAAAGGAAGGCTGATGGCTTCACAAAAAGTTGTGACTATTTAAACACTACCCAATGGTCTATTATAGAAATAGTTGCTTTCCTGAGAAAGTTGAGGTTTAAGACAAGTATCCTCTCCGACTTCTTATGACTTGTATTACTTTACTACCAAATGATTGTTCCTCAGAGTGATGGGTGATTAACTGAGCACATACTATGTGGCAGCTACTGTGATAAATGCTTTATGTTTATTATTTTGTTTAATTCTCAGACAACCTTGTGAGTATTTTATGCCCAACTCTATAGATGAGGAAACTGTGTCTTGAGGAGATTAAGTAACTTGCCCAAGGTCATGTAGCTAAGAGCTGAGCCAGGACTAGGAGGGGAAAATATAACTCCCAAATAACTGACCCAAGTATTTTGACGAGTGAGCTGGTTTCTAACATCAAGGATCTCCTCCTTCCTGACCTAGTTTATACTGCCTACTTATCTATACCGTTTTGTATGGAGATATTAACTGGGCTTATGCCAATTGATAAAAGGCAGTATTAAAGGTTATATTTTTTAATGTAACTATCCAAATTTTCTGAGGCTTCATATATCTTTTTCCACTGTGATACTAATTATAGACAATATATGGAACATACACAGTAACACCAAAAAAAGGCAGAGAGCACTTAAAAAAAAAAAAACACTGAAAAAAATCACGACAAAACTTTGAGGATAATCAGGCCAAACACTCTTTCAAAGGTAGGTTCCAAGTTCAAGGGGCTCATTTTACTTGCCTCCAAAGGCCTTTGATTTTTTCCACCGAATATATAAGGCAATGGCCAGCAGGACAACCACCGGGATAACCAGAAGGGTTGTAATGAGAACAATGGGCACTCCCAAGCCCGGCTCTTTGATCAGTTTCTGTTTCTCTTGCATCTTCTGCAACTCTGTGGAGGCGGGTTTGTTCTCCATTTTGGTTTCAACAACTGCCTCGGATTCTTCAGGGAAAAAAGAGTTCACAATATTCAACTGACTCAACGACTCCAAAACCACCCCACCCACCCCTACCCAGGCAAATCAACAACTGCTCATGAAGAACTTGTTGAGTTTCAGTGCATGTGGGGTTCACATTTCAATATCTGGACCTACCAAGCTACAGTTACTGTTGTGATTAATTATTTCCATCCAGTGGTTTCATACCTTTACATTGGTTTTCTTTGACTCTGCCCTTTATTGCCTCTTGAGCTATAGTTCTGAAAAAAATATATAGCCTCCTCCTGCATTTTTTTTCCAAAGTTAAAATGCCCAGGCAGCATGGTACAGGGCAAAGGAACTGGTGTGCGTACTGGCATCAAATGAATCTGGGCTAAAATCCCAGTTCTCCTATAGAACTAGCTGTATAACTTTGGGCAAGTTACTTAAATAATCTGGGCCTTAAGAACCTCATCTTTAGAACTGTGATGGTAAAAATAAACATCTCCTTCATAAAATTGTTGAGTGTAAATGTTTATTATACAGAAGGTGCTAAGTATGTTTTGAATATTTAGGGTTTTTTTTAATATTTAGTTTTTGAATCCTGTTAACGTTCAATGGTACATCACATGTATAGTTGCATGCATTAATTCCAGTATTACAAACTGGGAAAAGAACTGTGTTCTTTTCAGGTTCTTTTTATACAGTTCCCAGAAAGCCATTAAGTGTACGTGGATGTGCACTGTATATCATTTTGTTGTTGATGAAAACAGCTTATAGAACAGTTCTCTGATATTGACTGGTATTGGGTAGATATTAGCCCTTAAGTGGCATTTTGCGAACCGAGATAATGAAACCATATAAGCTGCTTCAGGGATCTTAATAACTACAGACTTGAAAATGAGGTTCAGCCTTAAGACATTCTTGCCCTCCAGAAGCACATATGTGTACGTGTACAAAAACCCTAGTGTGCAAAGGCTACAAGTTGCAATCAAATGTTTGCCAAAAGGCTCACAAGGTTTCTAGAACTTCAGTTTCTTGGTGTACTCTCCTGCCCCCTAATACAGAGTGAATCATATGGCCTCAGGGAAACTTTGACCAAATGGCAGGAATAGGTGGTCTAACACAATCAGGAAAATCTCTGGTTAATATGCATGGGCACAGCTTAGTGGCTTGCTGGACATTTCTCCAAGGAAGCATTTCTCAAATTACTTAAGATACTATAAACACAAATTGCAATGCACACAAATGGCAGGTCCCAGCTTTTTGCTTTCATGTTCTGAGCCAGCTTCCTTCGTGGTCTCAGTCATATCTCCTGAGCACTTGTGTTGTTTCAGGCAGTGTGCTCACTTGATCATTACACCAAGCCTATGAGTAGGCACTATTAGTATCACCATTTTACAGATGACCTCATAGTCCTCATTTCCTTCCCTGTACTATGGTTAAGACCATCATTCCTCTTCTCTGTCCACTGGAGTGGCTCTTCAAACTTCAGGAGAGAAGGAAAGGGATTGGTTGATAGATATAGATGGTTCAAATTTAACCTGTCTACATCTGTTTCCAAGAGGAATGTATGATTCTTACTTTTCCTGCTCACTGTCCTGTCTTTTTTTCATTACGGTGGAAGAGATATGTAAACTGTTCTGTTTTATTTAAGCTCCTTCTATATTTAAGTAGGAAAATAACAATACATAAGGATAGAATCAAAAATAGACCAAAAAACCCACCCAAAAATTAAAAAAAAATTAAAAATAGACCAAAGATGTGGATTGGTAGACAAGAACTTGTTGCCATAAGGAAGGATTTGTTTCTATTTGAAGTGACTATAACCGGGGTAATTACACAGCATTTTCTGTCATTTAGTGGGTTTACCTACACCAAAGACGATGGCTGTACCAGCTCGTATCTTGTTTCCTTTATAAGGAAGAGCTAGGACTGGGCTCCAGTAAAAGGAAACAAGAACTTGGAAGTAGGTAGCCAACCAACAGAATCAGTTTAGCCTTCAGAGAGTGTGCTCAGAACGAGGTAATCAACTTGCCAAGGAACATACATGCACGGGACTTTAGAAATCCCTGAATTCCATACCCCTTCTGGGACTGTGAGTGTCATCTACTAAAAAAATACGTGAACATTCTCACTTCTGGAACTCACTGAAGTATGCTTAGATTTTAAAAGATACTCTACATTTTAAAGAAACAGGATACAAAATTTAAATTTCTCAGTCTAAAAAAAAGGAATATTGTTGTTCCTTCTGAGGAAACTTTGTAAGTGGAGTAAACAGTTATGATTTAAGACTCTAGGAATTTCATTCAAAAGCATTAATAATTCAGGGACACCTGGGTGGCTCAATGGTTTAGCGCCGCCTTTGGCCCCAGGGTGTGATCCTGGAGACCTGGGATCAAGTCCCACATCAGGCCCCCTGCGTGGAGCCTGCTTCTGTCTCTGCCTTTCTCTCTGCCTCTCTCTCTCTCTGTGTCTCTAATGAATAAATAAATAAAATCTTAAAAAAAACCCAAAGCATTAATAATTCAAATTCTGCCACTTTTACTCTGAATTCTTTAATTTGGATCATCCCTGATGAAGGAGCGGTGAAGAAGTTCTAACATCGGGTAGAAGCTGGGGCTTCTGGAAGATAGAGGGCACCTCATAGAGTGTTTTCTATCATGTAAGGTGCCAGATGTATTCCATTTAAAACAAAAATGTCTTCAAACAAGCTCATCTGGTATCCCTACAGATACTTGGAAATAAATATAATTAGCACCGATGAGATTTTTCTTTTCTCTTTTCTTTTTTCTTCTTCCTTCTTTTCCTTTCCTTTCCTTTCCTTTCCTTTCCTTTCCTTTCCTTTCCTTTCCTTTCCTTTCCTTTCCTTTCCTTTCCTCTTCCTTCCTTTCCTTTCCTTTCTTCTTCCTTCCTTTCTTCTTTTCCTTTCCTTTCCTTCCTCCCTCCCTCCCCCCTTCCTTCCTTTCTTTTTAATGCAATGTGCTGCCCCTATAACGTGTTGTTCTCTATAGGTCCTAAGATGCTAACTGCGCTGGTGAGTTTTTCTTTTATTGAGACTGGTTTACCATCACCATCTTTTATTTTGGGGAGGGAGAGGTGAAGGCTATGATTTTGGTGGGACACCAGCATACCTGTTTTGTGCTTAGCAACTTTATTGGAAAATCCCTTTCCTAAGTTTATTATCATCACAAATTCTCTTATCCCTGCAACTCCCTGTGAACACAACACTGGTTCCAAAGCGTGGCTCTTACTCATCAGTTATAGGACCATTCACAGTGGGGGCAAGTATCATCAGAGGTTACTCAAAGTTGGAAATTTATAAGGTTGGTAAATCTGGGGTGTTTCTTCTCTTATGTAAGAAGTAGTGTAAATCAAGCTTCCAGATTTTGATAAAAGACAAACTTTTGGAGATTCAGCATGATTTATATTCCCTTTCTGTAGTAAGAAAATACTCTTTGAAAAAAAGGAAGATTTAAGAGAGTCCTAGGGGTTCAAAGTGGACTAGGAGAGACTTCATTTGCGTTTGGCTATTCCTATTAACATGGGACTGTCATGACAAGATATTTCATAACATTTACTATCCGACCACAAGGGTGGGAGGTTTTCTGACCAAATGCAGTCAGTGATGTGCACTGATGAAAGAGGAAATGGCCTGGGGAGAGCACTTTTCATCCTTCATTGGCCATTGGCCAGGCAAGAAGAGATCAGTGTGCTTGAGCTGCTCTCAATGAGCCAAGCAGTATAATCTGGATTTTTTTTTGGTGGGATTTATTTAAACAGAAATGGTCTGAGGCCACTTTGAAATCCCAGAGATTTCAGAATAAACTAGAACCATCCCCAACCTGTATCTCTTGGAAGAATTTATGATAAATGGATTGGTGATATTCCTTTCTCTTCAGTAGTACAGTAGTACAGCCTGGTTAAGAGCTCAGGCTTTGGTGCCAGACAGCTGTGGCTTAACACTTGGCTTGACCACTTTCTATCTTAGTAGTAATTCTGATACTCAATTTCCTCATATGTAAAATGGGGGATAATAGCAATTATCACACAGTTGGTGTAAGGATTTGTTAACTCAGTCATTTTTGTACAGCTCATTGTTTGTGCTCCATAAATGAAAGCCATTACTACTAACAATATCTTTAGAGCAAACAACTCACCAATAGTTCTGTATGTAACAATCATAGAAAAATAAAGGATCAGGAACTCTTCAATAGGGCTGTGGCATGAATGCCACTCAGTAGAGTCACCTGGGTTGAATCTCTACAAATGTCAAACAATTGCTATTTACTTATTTTATAATATTATCTTACCCCTTCCAACCTTGAGCCGGCTATATTCTCTTATCTGCCTACATAAAATCCCTAAACTCCCTCTTGGTTCTTGCTTCTTTGCATCTCTTTCCACCTGCTTTCATGAAAAAGGAAAACAAGTAAGCCTAGGGTTAGGTCTGAATATCTAGGTGAATCATTTGTAAAGCAACTAGTAACAGAATCACTTTGCTACTTAAACATTAGGAGCACCTTTAGTCAGTTCTTAATTTCACATGACCACATCAAAACCCTGCCGATAGCAGAATGTACACGTATACACTGGTCCTAAGGAAGGGAGAAAATAATTTGACTGGGATTCCTAATAAAACCAGTGGTTGTTTACTACTAGCTAAATTCCATTTCCCATTCCCAACTGTTATATACTAGAGCTATACTTACTTGTATATATGCACATACATGCACACATGCGTGCGCGCGCACACACTCACTCTCTCTCGCTCTCTCTCCTTATAGGTTGTAAGTGTCCTGAAGTCAGACACAGTTTCATTCCCCCTAAGCCTGTTAGAGTAACTTATCCTTAGATAGCCTTCGGTCTATGCTGGCAGTGAATGGTGCTAAGATTGGAGCTTAGCGAGCAGCTCATCTTTTCAGGCCCCTATCATAGTAACTCACTCATTTAGACTAGAGCCCATTAAGGAAGGCCTTTTCCAGTATACTGGAGGGTATTTTTCCGCTTGCCTGACCTTAACGTACTTCTAAAAGTGACTGACTTTTTTTTCTCCCTGTCTTTGGCCCACTTGTTACAGAATCACTTTCTAGCACCTGAAATCGGTGAGTTTGAGCTCATTATTACCACTCCATTTATCAGAGAAAACAGTAGCAACATACAAGTTTAAAGGCTCCGTACACAGTAGAAGTTATGGATAATTTACCAGATTATATTATGTTTTTAGTCTGATCATTTTTTAAGTGAAATCAAGAGCCATGAAAGAATTCAGCACAAATAGCCTTGGGTTTCAGAGTCAGAAGAGACCAACCTTTGATTTCCTGGACCTCGATGCCAGCCTTTTTAACTGATCGATGTTCTATTTCTGTAACATAGCACAGGAAAGGAAAAAGAAAGTCAGAATCTCTGAAAAAACCTGAAAACTTAATTTTGACATTACTTCTGCTCGGTAGAAAATATTTCCTTAATTCATCACATGCATGATCATATTACAAAAGAGTTTAAGAGGGGATTCCTGGGTGGCTCAGTGGTTTAGTGCCTGCCTTTGGCCCAGGGCGTGATCCTGGAGTCCCGGGATCGAGTCCTGTGTCGGGCTTCCGGCATGAAGCCTGCTTCTCCCTCTGCCTGTGTCTCTGACTCTCTTTCTCTATCATGAATAAATAAATAAAATCTTAAAAAAAAAAAGAGAGAGTTTAAGACAAATCACTAATAAGGTGCCAGGCCCATGAATCTTGGATAAAAATCTCCTAGCAAAAGCTGAAATATTTCTAAACTCTCCCTGTTTAAAATGAGATCTTCCTTCTGGAGTTCATAATAGTTTATTATTCCTGAAATATCAAGTGGTTCTGTTTTCATGTGGACATCTAGACTGATTGCTAAATCTTCCATGTTTGGTCATCAGTCTTCTGGCTGACATAAATAGATTTGACTAGTTAAATACTAGAATGCGAATACTTAAGACATCTGCGTAGCTTCCGATGGCAATCTTGACTGTTCCGAAAGTACTATTTTTGAGATTTATTATTCGGTTTCATTCTGAACTGTACCCAGAGGGTTTTTCTCTTTCAAAGCTGAACACTATGTTGCAGCACTTCTCAACCAAGGGATGTGTCAAAACCACTTGGGAAGCCTTTCCAGAAGACACATATTATTACCCTTCTTCAGTCTATAGATCATGAGTAGGATCTGGCCATGTGTGTTATAAAAGCCCTCTCCAGAGGACTTGGATATACATCTCTGTTGAGTACAGACCACTAGGGTGGTATTAAGATCCTTAGACCAGAATCTTAATGAGTTTAAGCATTATTGCTACCTACAAAATGAAGATGCTGTCTAGATTTCTGAGATCTTTTCTAGCTTGAGAAGTATTTATTCATTTTTTCTTATGCTGAAAAGCCTGGGTTTAGTCTTGAAATTGGGAATTATCCACTCTTCTCCTTACTTTCCTGTCAGCCCATACCCTCTGGTTCCTGTTTGAGGAGACAGGTTGTGAGAAAGCTATACTTGCCAGGGGAATGGGAAGCTATTGCTGAAGTAGAACAGGCCATGCACACCTCTGTGTACTCACCCTTACCTGAGTCCTTACTACAAAATAGCAAAAGCTACTCAAAGGACAATTCTGAAGATTGCAGTTACCAAATTTACTTGGGCTCAAAGATCTGTATGGTATCTGATTAAAGTTTTTGGACCCCTGATTTTACTTTTCTTTGTTATGACTTACATTTTTTTCCCCCTGTTATAATTGTTATTTATCTTCGTCAATTCAAATTCCCTTATTTTTCTCTATCTAAAACTGCCTGTTGCAGCTCCTGATGCCTCACATTTACCATCTTCAATTCCTTTGCTTAACTCCTATCTTCTCCTATGGTTTGGACCCTGCCATATTTTAAGAGCACCACTGGACTTTGGGTTTTGTGGCCTACTAAGCATTTATTACTGTTGAATTTAGAAAGCTTATGTCTTTTAGTATGATAGCAGAGGCTGGGTTAGTATGCTTTTCACGAATTAGAAATGATGTCGAAATTGCAATTAGAAAATCCCCACACTAGCTGGCTTGGTCCCAATAGAGAAGCTCTTCTGTCCCCAGACATACTTTTGAGTTACATGAAATAATAGTTTGGTATTTTGAACAAAGATGAAGTCTAAAGGGAAAACGCAGAGTGCTTCCTGCTTGGGATAATATGTGTCTGACACCAGTACTGGCATGCCTTGATGCTCAGCAGTACTGAGAGCTGAAGAGCCACATGGGGAGTGATACCAATGTGGAAGCCAGTCAGCCCCTCTGCTTTGCCAAAGCCATCATCTCCCTCTGGAACTAAGCGGGAATTAACACTGGCTTTCAATGTAACAGACATTACTCCAGGCATCAAGAATTTCCTGTGGAGTATCTGTGGAAACAAGGGGATAACTGCCAGGAAAAAAAAAAAAGTTTCTCTCTACTTTTTAAAAATTAATTTAATCCCTGAAATGAAGCCAAACAGGTCTTTTAACAACTACGAATTATACTTTGATTTCCCACTCCTATCAATAAAAAGAGAAGGAAATGCAAATATTTTGTCACATGCTTTTAAGCAATAAAACTGAGGGACAGTACAGACAGTAATACTGTGAAAACCATACTTTCGGTCAAGGCAAACTTCCATACGGTGTTGGTGTGAGCATCCCCAACATACACAGTCCCATCTTCAGATGCAGCGATGTCGTGAGGCATGTCAAAGTGCTGCCAAAATAAGAAGCACACATGAGGGCGGTGAGCCTATACCTGAATTCTTCATGAGAGAGCAGAAAAACAAAGCAAAGCACACAATAAGCCTGTTAATCAAACCAAACAAACTATAACTCTGTCACAGCAGCTCTAGGCCAAGAAGAGGTATTCACACATTCACTGGCACCAACTCTAGTGTTCATAATTTGATGTGATAGAAAATGCAAAGGGACCTTCAGCACTGACTTCTAAGTCTTTATTTATTTATTTTAAAAATATTTTATTTATTTGAGAGCGTGAACAAGAGAGAGAGCATGAGCGGGGTGAGGGGCACAGGGAGCAACAGACTCCCTGCTGAGCAGGGAGCCCGAGGCAGGCGCTCGGTCCCAGGACCCCAGGATCATGACCTGAGCTGAAGGCAGACACTTAACCGACTGAGCCACCCAGGTGCCCCACCTTCAAGTCTTTTAAAAGTGAATGTTTATAAGATTTAGTTTTTCACAGTTTTGTATACTGGCGTCACGTTTATCTACCTATGTATTTATGTTTTTGCCTTCATGGTTTTTTTTTTTCTTTTAATCACTATCACATTGCCCGTTTTAACCTATGTAAGCAAAAAAGACTCAGTATTACTTTTTGTTATTATTCCCATCAAGCTGTTACGTGTTTCCTGAAAAACTATATATTTCTGATGAGAAGAGTCGGGGCATTCAGACTATTTCTGAAGGGCCCACAAGAAGATAGGCAGCCGTTGTGGGCTTTGGTGACTATGAGGCCCAGGGTCTGCAGCATTTTCAGTCAGCATAAGGAAACAAACTGTTAGCACCAAGTACTTCCTGGGCTTTCTCACCTACTTCAGATACACAGTGTTTTGATGTCTTTCTTCATGACATATTTCCATTCCCAATCACCACCATCTCAGTCATGAGGACACAAGAGATAAGGGAGCACTTTCTGTGACTTTCTCAAGGTCACCAGACTAGTTCCTGCAAGAGCAGCCTTAAAATGTCATGCTGCTGCCATTTCTTGTCTGGCTACTGAAGCTTTCAAAGGTGCCACGTGTCCTCCAGTTGGCAGGACATGGATGATTTCTTTCACCTTTGAGGCTAGTAGGCCTGAGTATACAGTTCTCAAAAATATGACCAGTGCGTATGAACAGGACCAGATCCCGACTCTGGTCTTGTCAGACCACATCTGCCCACTTCAGTTTGCTTGAGGACAGAGCGCACTAATGAGTCGGGACAGACCACACGCTGTTGGAGATAACTGCGCTACTTTGAAAATCATCAACAGTTTGTCACACTGAGAAGAAAAATGAGACAGCCATGCCAAGGAGGCTCATTCCTTTGTACTTTCAAATGAGCTGTGACAAATGTGCATGAGAAGAACAGGAAGCCAGAAATCAAAATGTTGCCTCGTTGGAATCTCACAAGCCAGTCAATTCAATGTTCATCCTTATTTTGGGTTCAACCAATAGGTGGCAGCAGGCTTGCAAATTCTAGGCAGATCCTCCCCTGTACCAAAAACCCGTTCTTAGGAACTGCTTTGTAAAACGGGTGGTTGTAAAGTGCTTCATATTTTCTGATAGGAAACATAGTACAACAGAACAAAGGTAAGGGGCGGGGGAAGTGTGTGAACTACTCTTTGGCTAAGGATTTTCCTTTATATAAATCGGAGTATGTGGTCAATTCAAGTCTACCGTCACGATAAACCTCTGTCTGTGGTTCTCAAACTGATCCAGGGAGCCAAGGGTTCTGCTGGAAATATTCTGTGGCTGTTAGGGGGCTCCGAGGGAGGATAGTGGATAGGACTTAGGGACCTCTGTTCCTGCTGCAGTCGGAAGCATTCAACTGTAATCTTTCTAATGAACTTTTTTACTGCTTTGTGTCATTTGAAACAGAAAATCACATTGTAAGCTTTAGGATTAAGCTTGAGGATTTCAGAGTTGAATGGATTTAAAGATCTTCCATCCAAGCTTTGTAAACTCTTCTGGGGTTTCTTCTCTCTTCTCTTGAGGTACCCCTCCCTGACAAAGTAAAACTGACAAGAATGACGGCATCCCCCTTGGGGCATCTGGTGACCCAGCCCATGGCAACCTGCTCTCAAAATCTTCTATTTTGTCTTAAAAATGCATAAGGGATTTGCGTTCTCTGTAATGTAATTATGTTTGCTTTAACACCAAATAATGTTTAAATTTGACATTAAGTTTTAAAAACAGTTCTCTAAGAAGTTGTACCAAGTTATGCTGTAGTTTATACCAACGTGCAACCTCAGGGGATTAAAAGGTTAGACACATTTTAGGGTCTAAAGACTTGTGTATAAGGTCGAGCTGTGCTACTTACTCTGTAGCTTTGGATACATTATTTTGCTTATGTGAACTTTGACCTCAAATACTGTCAAATATTGTAAATTTTAATCTCCACTGTTAAGGTTGGAGAAGCAACATAAATCTGGGCTCACTCTTTTTTTTTTTTTTTTCCTTTTCTTTTTGGGATGGAGTGGCAGGGATCATTCCTTTCCAAACAAGCTGCCTTGCAAAAGTAAGAAGGCAAAAAAATGCCAGCCTGCAGGATGTGCATGCAAGCAGATGTTAGGGACCATAGTCTTTCCTGTGATTATGGGGAGACGAAAGTGGGAGGTGACTATGAATCTTTTGCCCTCATACCTTTGTGATACCATTTGATAGAACCATCCTCCTTATTGTCCTACTGTCTTAGCCTCCCTGCACAGACACAAAAAGGGAGCTCATACATTCAGGCATAAACTTTCCTAAAGAACATAATAGAAAAGGGAGAACCGAAGTGCACACGGAAGTAAGTGGTGGGTGGGCAGGCACAAACAGAGGTGCAGACACAGCATGGAAAACTTGATTTTTGTTTTGAAGGAAGAATCTCTTCTTACGTAGGAGTCGATACACCATGCGATTTCCTTCACCCCATTAAAACTCTGTGCTGAGAAGGTAACCAAACAGCCGTTCTGAGATTCACAAACGGATTTAGCTCACTGAGTCAACACAGAACACATTTCTGCATTTTGGCGTAATATCAAGTCTTATTTATTGAAAGGAAAAGCACATATCACCTTAGAGTTAGACTCCAAGTTTGCTGTACTGACTGACAAATTGTGACTTATTCATTGCTGAGTGTCTGCTGAGGGCTAGTGTTCAGGTACAATGCTTTCTGAGGTTTTCATTCATGGCTGCACATATTTTTATGAGAATAAGACTCATTTAGAACTTAGCTTCTCGTGTAGCACATCGCTTTGGTTTCTAGATGCATATTTGAATGAAAAATTAACGTCCTCGTTGACACAGTGTATCACCGTTAAGAGAAAAATCAAGGCAAACAGCATGCCAGGACAAAGCAAAGACCCGAAAGGAAGTTAAGTCTCTCGCTTTATTAATAGGTATGAGGGAGTTAACTTAAAGGGGCACAACAATGAAGATCAGAGAATCAGTAAGGATCTGAAACACTACTGAAGTAAAATATATGTTCTCAATGTGATGAATTTCGTTCAGCAGGGCTACTATGATTAGATACTTGATTCCTCATTGCTTTTTCAGGTGATAACAGTGTGAAAAAGTCCTATTTGTTGTGTATGAATAGAAACTCAAAAAAAAAAAAAAGGAATTTGTATTGCAGTCTTTGGTTCAGATTCAGTTGGGTTCAGTTCAGATCCTCTAACTTTTGCTGAAATTCCATTTGAGGGAGAGGCTGTGCATGCAGGCTACGCCCTGACCCATTCACCGTCATATCCTTAGTGTCTATCTAGCATGGTGCCGGGCACAGAGTAGATACTTAAGAAATCTCTCTAGAATGAATTCTGACAAATCCCAGCCTAGCTGTCAGTATTCTAAAGACAGATGTCTCAAATTCTGAGGCATTTTAAAGATTTTTTTTTAATTTAGCAGATTTGTTATTTTAAAGAATATTTTAAGAGTCATGAATATGGAGATACAGTTTGTCCCCGGCTTCATTCAAGTTACATTTTGATTCAAATAAAGCCAATATATCTTTACATGTTTTGAAAAATAACTCTTATTTGCAGCATATTAGCAGGCTGAATTTTCTAAAATGATCTGCCACAAGCACATTCAGGCAGCGTATGCAAATGTTCTCATCACTCTGGCAATCATATTGCACAGAAAGTACACTGAAGAGACAGCGGGCAATGGGCACACCAAACTAGTCAGTGCTTTGTAAAAAGCACTATTAGAATAAGCACCAGTAATCCATTTACAAAGTCAAAACTAGCCTTTAGTCTCTGTCCTAAACCAACCCTTCAGGACTTGAATAAATTCCAGAAAGTGGTACTTTCAAGTCTTGTTGCTCAATGCAGTAACAAGCATACAAAAAGCAAACAGGATTTCTGTTGCATCCAAGAGAACTACAAAAGTACAATTTAACATATTGTGGTACCTTCTCTTCTTGGATGTTGGTATTCCAACTCCAGTGAATTTCACCCTGCTCTGGTGTGCAAAGTCTACTAAGAACCTTAGAAATGCAGACACTGTTACTTAGCATCTGAAAAAACTGGTCTAAGAATGGGCAAGGGTATTTATTCTACATAAAACACAGTTACAGGAAGCTCCTATCAACCTAGCTAAGAAAGTTATCACATTTCCTTACAGCTTTAAAAAGTTATCCAAGTACAAATCGAATGCCAAGATTCATATTTTCGTTTATTCCCATGACCACTGATACGTAGGCAATGTGTGTGAATACCTTGCGCACTGGCTTGAAGACATCTATGATTTCCCCACTGGAAAAGTTCATCACAAATCCCTGGACGGGTTCTTGGTCCCCAAAGTAAGGCTTCCCATTCACCGCGAAGAGCAAACCTGTGATGATACATCCAGTTAATCTTTCTATAAAATACGGAGAAGACTGGCCTTCAAATATATGCATGTATATTACACAATTAACTTCAAGTGGTTGGCCTAATCCTTACAATCGAAAACAAAAGTAAAAAATAAAACACTAAGCAAATCTATCTTGAGAAATAGGAACGGGGCAAACAGGTTTGGTAAGGCACAAACCCCCTTATAATAAGAAAACCAGGAACTGCAAGGCCTTTTCTACCTACGAAGCCTGTAAAATCAGAAATGCGCAGGTAGTGATATCGATACAGATGATACAGGTTTAGGAACAGATACAGATACAGAGACACATGGATATCACAGACACCCTAGTGAGTCAATCATTGTGGGACAGCAGATTGTTTAAAAAAATAAGTGCTATGCTATCTACATGAGGAGAATCAGAGAAAAATACACAAAGGCAGCAAGTGAAGTTACAGTAGAAACAGAATCATCTGATTTCAGATAACTGAAGTTTGAAACTGTGAGATGCATACTTCAGATAGTCAAAGACCTATTTTTTCCTAATTAAAAAAAAAATCAGACCATTAATATTGATTCCGTGAATAGTTTTTGTAGCAAAATTATATTTCTTAATATAGTAGTGCTTATACAAAATAATAGAAACTGTGATGTGTGGGGTTAAATAAACACTTCGGATGATTGAACATTATGTCTTAAAGACTTAAAACACAATAAAATAAACATCACACTGAACTGCCATCGAAGATCTTTTTAATTTTTTCTTCAGTATTTCAAGAAAAGGTTGTTTAGCATAACATACTAAGAAAAAAAAATCAGCATTGTCTGCATCAATTACTATTGTGCAAGATTGTAGAGAGAAGCCCAATTGTGTAATACACTTTGTCTTTGCTTAGATTCTGTTTTTAACCAGATTTTCTCTCATCTTCTCTCTTAATGTTTTTCTCCTCATATTTATTTTTATTCACTTATGAACTTGACCAACTTCTTTATTAAATGAATGGTCTTGCCAAGCTTATTCTGTAAGTATGAAGTAAAAACCAACAAGAGAATTTCTTTCTCACTGACATTAATGAGAGTCTTTCATTACTTTATAACCTATTCCTTGTGGAAGCCAAACTTGGTCACCTGAGTCCTTTAAATTCCATTTCCTAAATATCCTGGGGGCTGCTTAGGAAGATAGCAGGCATATGCAACCTTAATAGTATGAGAAACGTAAATATAATAGTGATGACTACAGATAGCCTATGCTCTTTAATAGAGGTGCACATATATCTATGAAATATATTGTAAAAATTATATGTACATTTTAGAAATATATTTTCGGTTGTTCAAGTATTCGTGATTTAAAGAAAACTCTTATGCAAGTTATTTTGTAATATGAATCAACTGGAGCCTATAAGTTTATATCATTTTTCTGATTTTCTTCAAGTCAAGAAAATCTATTTTGAAAAGGAGAAAAAAAATTCCGGGTTTTATTGGTCATTCCTCTTGGCATTTAAATACAAGCCTCATTTACTTTCCATATTTACCTTAAAAAAAAAAAAAAAAGAAACTTGGCCACCGCTTTTGAAAAAAATGTGAAGGCAGAAGGATTTTGAATGCTGATTTTTTTTCACAGATACACCATCTGTGGATGATGTGTGAAGACATAATATGAATCATTTAATAACTAGAGCAAATGATCATAATTAAGGAAAAGTGAAAATCAATGTTTGGGAACAATTCTTGAATTTATTACAAACAGTTAAGTTTGAGTTCTTTCCCATTCGCATTTAAAGAACGGGGTCTCATGAGTTGAAAATGATTTACAAGGCACTAACAGTTTTAAAATAATTAAGATCTGATATGCATCAGATAAGGCATCTGATAAGGCATCTTCAATCTCTTAGAAAAAAAATCATTAAATGAGCATATTGACACAAATAATAAGACAAATAATTTTTAGGGACAGAGTAGTGTAACATGGCAAAACACAAAAAATAAAGATGAAGTACCTGGTATATATGAAATCGCAAATACATTTCTTCCAAATGAGGCATGCTTAATCTCTCGCACAAATTCTTTGGTGTCAGTTTTAAAACACTGGATTCGACCATTTTCCCTGTCCGCTACGCATAATTGGCCCAGATGAGGCACAAGAGCCAAGCTGTGAGGAACGCTGAACTGGCCTGGTTTAGGATTGCTTCTAGAAGACTCTAGAGAACAAAGAAAAACCTCAGATATACAATTTGTAAAATCACCCAGTCTGACTTTAAGGTTTTCTAATTTTCTAAATTCACGGTGGTAAAACCTTGAAATGTCCGGAACCAGGGGGGAAAATAAGGTGAAGCAGTTTATAAGTTTATTCCATAGTATCTCTTACCCACAAACACATTATGGACTTTCTCCCTATTTGAACAACACTTTTGAGTTGCATTCATTTTTCTTCTTGCAAGACTGTGTGTGGGTGTGGGTGTGTATAAGAAAATCGCCAACTGGATGTATACTGAGGCCCTGCTTTTCCCACTGCAGGGGACAGTAGTACAGTTATATCCTCAAGAATGTGAGGGGTGGCCGTCCTTAGTTCTTAGTATAAATGGCGAAGAATAACAATTAGAGATCAAGAGTCTTATTGAGTTACCTTCTCCCCACTGTGTGATGAAGTTTCCAGTTGGTGAAAACTGCACAATCCGACTGTTGCAGTAACCGTCTGAGACATAGATGGTTCCAGTGTCTGGATCCACTGCCACATCAGTGGGTTGACAAAAGTGATTCTGGTCACTGCCTGGTTGCATGCTCCTTCCCAGGGTTAACAGTGGGCCCCCTTTACTGTTTGGATCCAGTTTGAACACCTTTTTTACAAGGAACAAAAATCTTAACCAATTTGCATGGTTATTACAGGTACACACTGACTGGCTTAGACTACTTTCACAGGCGAGTAGAGTGTAAGCTTTCAGAGGACTTATTTAGAAGAAGATACTTAGGAGAACTGGATGGGACTCGGAAAATCATCACTTGGTATGGTTCCTTCATTCTTTAAGTGAGGCTCTTAGAGATGAAGTGATCTGCTCAAGGTCATCCAGGTAATTAATGGCGAATGGAACCAGCTCTTGGAGGTCTTGCTTTACCCACCTCACACTTCCTTTTTTTTTGTCTCTCCTTGGCTAACAGTACAATGCTCTCCAGCTAATACAGGAGCAATTAATGTTCACTGAGATGATGTCTGAAGACCAGTGTAGTTACGCCCTTTCAGTTCCAGGGTTTTTCCCTAGTTTTCATACTCCTTTGCCACCTATTCATAAAATGGATATTAAAGCTCATCTTTTGAGAGGAAGACCTTCTGGCTATTCTGTGGTGGAAACACAACCTCCTTTAAAAACAACAAAAATGTGATGTTTTATATATAGACGTGTATGTACCTGAAGATCTTGCCTGGATTTATAGGAGATTAAGGTGGTTTAGGGAAAAACAACAACAACAACATCCAACACAAGGGATAAAACAGAACTAAGACCTGGGGACACAGAAAAGCAAAGAGAGGGAAGCCTCACATCTGGCCCGAAGCCTCCTGCCAGCCCCACACAGCAGGGTGACTTGATTCTTTACATATTAGCTTCTCCCAGCCCTGAGTTCTAAAAGAAACATTCAGATGTGGCAGTTCCATTTTCTCGTTATCCACTTACTGGGCGACAGAAAAAGGCCCAGACAGCTCCAGAGTGTTTCAAAAGCATAACTCCATTAACTTCTATTTGAATAACTGCCAAATGGAAGATTACCTGATGCAGAGCCACGTCTGTGACCCAATAGTTTCCATCTTTATCTACACTCAAGCCATGGGGCAAATAAAACCTGCAAAATGAAAACCATTGTCTTAATTATATAATTACTCCCAAAGTATACACAAGAGGAATTTTTTTGCTAATTAATCTATAAAGGTAACGCAAATTTATGAATTGATAAATGTGTACCCACCTTACTAAAGACCAATATAAAATAAATGAAAATACCTGTTAAAATAGAAACAGCCCTTGACACGTCTCAGGTGGTATTTATTTAATCTTTGAGAAATCTATAAATGAAGCCTACAATTATAAAGAGTCATTACAAAACATGGTATATGTGTGTGTGTGTGTATTTTTAAAGATTTTATTTATTCATGAGAGAAATACACACAGAGAGGCAGAAACCTAGGCAGAGGAAGAAGCAGGCTCCCTGTGGGAGCCTGATGGGGGACTGTATCCCAGGACTCTGGGATCATGACCTGAGCCGAAGGCAGATGCTCAACCCCTGAGCCACCCAGGCGTCCCCAAGGTATGGTATATTAACAACACAAATAACATCAATTTCAAAATGAGTTCAAAAATCATATAAACATTTTTAGAAATGTGTATAAAGCAAATTGTCTAGAAAAATATAAATGGGTTAATACAGTTTGAATAGCATCAACATACTTCAAGGTAACGTAATGCTGTATTAATATAAAATATTAAATTATTAATATTAAAGACCCAAAGGAAACACCTTCCAGCAGACATGCTCATCTAAGCAGAGTGGTGTGTTGAATAATCATTAGAGAAGGTTAATCTATTTAACAAATCAGTTGGGATGATCTGAGTACGAGAATTAACTCTAAACTCACAGGCTTAAGGAACTTAGAATTAACAAACACATGGGCAAGATCTTCATGTGGTTGTGATCAAGTGACATCTGACAATCCACAAGCTGTCTGTCTTTAGCCCTAACCATGGCGTTGACACCACAGATTTTTTTCTGCATGAGCCAAGACTGGAACACACTGATCTTGACTAATTAACTTAACTAGATTCTGTGTGTTGGTGACTGGATGCGAGGGTTATGATTTGCTTTCAGCAGACACCCCACCGCTGGGCAGGTTCATTTGGCAGCAGTTGCTCTCCCTTCCTCTGATTCCTTTCTGGAAAGAGAATGCTTCTGATTCATGGGTAAAGCCCAGACGCACTAAGTGGTAGAGCTGCTATTAGGATTTGGCCCCTGACTCGCCATCCTAGAATCCTATTAAAAAATCTAATTATTATCATCTTCATATGCAGCCGTGCTCAGAGTGGATGACTCCCTGGCTTTTCCTCTGCCTAAGCAGATGGAGCAGGGGATAGTTCCTGAAGCTGCCAGGTTAAAATGGTTGAGGACACTCTGTAAGCAGGTGCCCCATTCAGTGACCATGAATATCAGCCAATATATATATATTTTTTTTGGTTGCCAAATGTCATCTAGGAATAAGACCAAATAGTAAGTCTTTCAAAGCCAAATTACCTACGCATGCTAAGGAAAGCTAGAAATAACATTTGTTTAGTTTTCACTTTGAGATCAGAAGAAAGAAGACTTTTTTCTTAATGTCGATTACTTCATGATTTTGGTTATGTGACTTTTATGCTGAAAAAAATTTTTGAATCTTCAGATCTAAGCTGACCAGCAACTCACTTCATTAGCTATGAGTATCTATGGTGCTATGAAGTTTGAGCACCTATTTGAATCACCCGGGGGAGGTTTAAAAGTACTAATTTGATGCCTGGGCCCCATCCCAGACCAAATCTCAACCTAGTTTTCTTTTTAAGCTTTCCAGGTGATTCTAATTTCAGTTGGGTTTAGAACCATCTATTTAGAAAATGAAAGATGGGAGGGCCCAATCAGTCTCCTGTTTTTCCACCAGCACTGTAGGATACACCCTTTCCAAAACCAGAACCAATGCTACATATTAACAAAATGCATGTAGCACAAGCCTTAATAACAACATAAGTAATTTCACTCACAGATTTTTTCCACTGGACTGGAGTACCGCAGCATTATTTGGATCTATGACAAGGATAGTGTCTTCTTCAATGGGCCCAAGTCCTCTTTGCTGGTAAACAAACATGCTATCAAAAGAGCTTAGAAAAGAAAAGAAAAGAAAAAGGCATTAGACTGGAAAATAAGTCAATGAGAAATGTCAACGAACTTGAGAAATGCAGACCATTCACTTGATTGGAAATACAGAATCAAGAGCTTAAACTTTGATTTCATGGTTTGTCCTTCACACTTCTGTTTGGTTACGCACACGTACAGCAATATATATGACAGTCTACACGTTATCATGTAAATACCATTAGCCTGTAGAGCTGTGCCACTCCGAGCGGTCAGTGGAGCGACAACACGCAAACTGCCTGGAGATGTAAGGTCTCACACCCACCGAATGTGAAATCCGTACTCTCAAAAGATCCCTAGGGGATTCTTATTCACATGAGAGTTTAAAAAATACTACCAAGAACTCTCAACTATTTTTTTTCAGAGCTCCGCAAAATATTTTAACTCAGTAGCTATTTTCTTCCAAACTACAAAAGAAAGCATAACTTACTCACACTTATCATAAGGAAAGTGTGAATGATGGTCGTGATCAAAAATATGTTTGCCATTGTACAACGTGCAAATACATATTATATAAAGATGTAGGATACAATGCTCAAAATATTTTAAAAATATAAAACACAACTGATTCTTGAAACAAAAATATGCTTAGAATCATAAAACTTCCATAAATTAGCTATTCTATAGGTACAAAATGGACAACTATATAATAAAAACTAAAACAAATATGACAATTTCTGCTTTTTAAACTCTATCTTCCAGGTTATAAAATACTATGAACATACATGTTTATATATTTTTTTAAATTTATATTTCTACATGAATTGCTAAGTAATATATGTCCTTAAATAGATAATGATCACAGATACTGTACTTATTTCCATTCCTGTTTGGGAGATTATTTGCGATAAATGACAAAGATAAAAATCCTGTAATCTAAGCTTATGGAACAGTGAGAGAAATATACAAAACATCAAGAGACTATATTTCAAAAAACAAAGTTGAGTCACATGTATCTGTGCGTCTGTAGAAGAATATACATAAAATATTCATATTTTGCAGATGATCAATGAATATTTCCGTAACAGAATTTCCTTTATAGAATGGGACAAAGCTGTGAAAAAAGCTATTACTATTTTGTAGCTCAACTGCATAAGCAAAATAAGAATCTGAACAATATTAAATATTTATGGAGATATATTTGCAATTTGTAAAGGCAAAAAAGTGATCAAATCTGTCACATACCGATTGATTGGTGGGTTGTGATTTTTATGGAACTTACACAGAGTCCCGGCGGAAGAATAAAAATTTCAAAATAACATTCTCTTGCCATTAAAAATACACATCACACAATTATTTGAACTTCTTGACTGTTACAGCCTTTTGGGAACATCTTTCATGAAAGATAACAATAAGTCCCTAAAGTAGTTCTTATTAATGATGCATTCAATTGAAAACAAAATATTGATTCAGCTTTGTCAACCTAAAACTTAAGTAATACTGTTTACATATGCTATTATGTGTAGTTAAAACCACACAGCAATCCCTAGGGAAAAAAAAATACCAGAGTTTATGAAATAGAAGTAGTATCACTGACAAAGCAGATTTCATAGGCTATTCATGGGATCGTTTTTAAACTGAAATGTGAAATTTTATTAGACCCAGTGTAAGAATATACAAGGTCTTATTAAATCCTAGGAGACTTAGAAAGGACAAATATGACATAACTCTTTAAAACTATGAAAACTGAGTTTATTTTGTATCTGAAACTATTTTAAACACGAATTTCTGTACTAAAAAACCATAACTATTCTAGAAAACAATGGCACTGCATTCAACCATCAATGTTCTCTTTTTGCCAACTTGTCTGTGATACTGGATAACTTGAGTTCTACATATCTAAGACTCATAGTACGCTATAAGGTTCACATTGATGTGTCATAGTCTCCTCTTTCATTATGTTTTAAGGCTTATGCTATATTTCTCATTTTTCAAGAACATTTCAGTACTTTATAATAGCACCATGGCAATCTAAATAATGAGAGGTATGTTTTTAAGGAGTTAAAAACATTTCTCTTTTTTTTGAATTGAAATTTTGAGATAATTGTGGATTCACAAACAGTTCCAAGAAATAACACAGAGAAGTTTCCTCAAAGGTAGCATTTTGCACAACCACAGTACACCACCACGACCAGGATATTGATACGACTAAAAATCCACTGACCATATTTAGCTTTCTTTTTCCCTGTTGTAGTTCCTAAAATTTTCATTTATTCTTGCAGTTTATGTGCTTGGGCATGGAACATATTAGTATATTGTTTCTGTACTTCACCCCCACTTGGGAGTTAGTAATATGGACAGTTGCCAAGTCCTCATAGTTCTTCCCAAGGGCTGTACGCTTGATATACTGATAGCGTTCTGACCCACTACTGATAGCTAATAATAGTGGTGTTGTAGCGTGGCAATAGTACCTACTGTACAGCCTGATAAAACTGGAGCATACCATACTTCAGCATACCTGGCTCCCACATCAGGACACAGCCATTCAATTGACCAGCTGACCTAATCTTTTCCTTTGGGATAGTTGGAGCTTCATGCAACTCAAAGTAGTTTATAAAGTTCTATAATTCAAAGAAAGATACCCCTTGAACAGTTCATAAATGGATGTCAGATTACAGAGCTGGATATACTGTTGCTATGGTATGCTGTTTATTTCGTGTTCTAAAGCAGCTACCCCCACGTTACATGCTGCTGAGAGGTCTTTATTTCAACTACATTTAACTTTTTTACAGAATAGAATAGTACCCTGCAAATTTCACACAGTGCCCGCAGCCCTGCTGATTTTTGTTTGCCTCTCTGAAAAAGCACTCAGCCTAAGAGTCTGAACTGCGGCCTATAGGCTGGAATTCATCGGTTCCTTATTTTAGCAGTTTGAATCTCCCATTAATGATTTTGCACATTAGCAGCTAATCAAACAGTTTAGATAAGGCTGAGAAGAAATGTTTTGCTATATTCACACACAGAAAGAAATGAGAGTAAGGAGAAAATAAACTTTTGTGCCATCAATCAAAATTATGGGAATGCCAAATAAGTAACAGCAACCGAGGAGGGGAGTATAATACAATGTCGTAATTATATATAAAAGAACCATAGGTTTTCTTTTGCTTTTTCTTTATTTTTTAATTTTAATTCCAGGGTAATTACCATGCAGCGCTATATTCATTGCAGGTGTACAATATAGTATTCAACCCTTCTGTACGTTATTCAGTGCTCATCAAGGTAAGTACACTTGTAAGCCCCTTCACCTATTTCACCCATTCCCCCACCACCCACCCTCTCTAATGGTTTGTTAGAATCATAAGTTTTCAAGTGAGGAAATAAATGGAAAGGTTCCCTCAATGTTAGGAAAGCAAAGATATACTATATAAAGGCCAGAGACTTTAACTGCAATATACTTAAATACTATGTTAAGAACACTTAGTTCTGGAAATGTACACATTGCAAAAAATCCCTGTGATGAGGAAAAGAGGTAGACAGCAAAGAAACCAGTATGACTTCAGCACCCAATGGACCCAGCACTGGAGACAAAACAAATAGGGATGAAAAGAACACAGAACTAGGTATTATGGCACTGGGCTTTGCTGGGTCAGTAAAGCCACTGAGGACCAGCTGCTTGACAAAGTGCTTTTTGTTACTCAACAGAATGAGGCACTTATTAAAGCCCTCATTTTTTGGAGTAGGGAGCTGCTGGTAAGGGAGTGCAAACATCTTCATGCACGTCTCAGAACTAGGAGATGGTAACCAAGATTCAAGCCCAGGTCTCCTTGTCTTTAAAAAAATGGTTTTCTCTTCCTAGGATCGATGTCACTAGAATGGGAAATCTCCCTGCCAGTTATCAAATTTAATGTGTGTATGCAGAAGAGATGAAAGAACAGTCACATAATGAAGAACTAGAGAAAGTGAAAAAAGCCTGGAAGAAAATGGCTTGAGTAATAAGAGGCAAATGGCAATGTGAGTGAGAAAGCTAGAATATGGAAACAGTCTTTTTATAGAACTTCTGATAATTTTCTGTCAGGTATGAAGGTACCAAGGTACTGTTCAGTCACTTTGAGTTCTGTTTTCCAGGCTCACTCAATTCTTAAAGTATGAAAGAGTTTGCAGATGTAAAAGCAGAACCTCAAGCAGATAACTGAGATTCCAGAAAACTTTGGTTGCCTAAGTAGACCTGTTATACAATACAAAAAATTCCTGTGAATTGAGGTAAAAATATCAAAGTTAAGAAAAATACTTTATAATTGAGGCATTATTTTAAAGTGGGGCAAATCTTGAGCTGATTTTTCTGAAAGTTACGATGCAGACAGATCTCTGAGACAAGAGATCTCAGCAAGATCCCATAAACCACTGATGAAGGGATGTTTTGTAAGCTGTCTGGGTGGGCAAATGGGGACAGATTCCCAGAAGACCACACCTCCAAGAACAAAACTTGCTAAGTCAATCTTTCAACTACTCAAGTTTTATAAACAACATTTATGAAGATTTCATTTTTTTTAAAGATTTATTTATTTATTCATTCAGAGAGAGCGAAGAGAGAGGCAGAGACACAGGCAGAGGGAGTAGCAGGCTCCATGCAGGAAGCCCGATGTGGGACTCCATCCAGGGTCTCCAGGATCACACCCCAGGCTGCAGGCAGCGCTAAACTGCTGCGCCACCGGGGCTGCCCCATTTATGAAGATTTCAAAGGCATGCTCCTCAAACAAGACCTGATACAAGGCTGAAGGGGACCGCTCATTCTCAGGGTAATTAAGAATAAAATAATATCTGTAAACTGTTAAATCTAATGAGGTGAAATGTGACTGCAATAAAGTCTTAAATTCAATATTTAAAAACACTACGTGAGTTTAAAATTTCCAGCAAAAAACTTGAGCACAATTTTATGCAATATATTGGAAGAATTTAGTGGATTCAACACATGGTAATGAGAGTTGAATAAAAGTGAATACAATCTTTTTACACTCATCGATATCTAAAATACAGAGTAAGGACAGTAATTGCATCGTGGATCAGGTAATACATTACGTACTGTGGCTACTTCTCAACCAAACACTTCAAAGGATGAGCAATTAGCCTTCAGATGATGGTATCATGTCAGCACAAAGATTGGTTGAGGGCCTGAGGATACTTAGGCTGGAGAAGATAAGACTTCCTTCAGATATGTAAGTAACTGCTGCGGATAAATGGGAGTAAGTTCATCCTGCATTAGTGTCACGAAGGTGGAGTTAGAAGACTCAGATTTGAGCCTAACATAGTGTAGAACTTTGTAACACCCAGGTGAGCCCCACAATCGGAAAGTATGTATTGTAATACATGGATTTTCTCAGCACTGAGAGTTCAAGCACTGGATGGCTGTGCAGGAAATGGGAGAGGAGCTCTCTGGTACACAGATGCTTTCTGGGTGCCCGGTGGCTACTCCCTCACGTGGTGCTAATGAAACATGAAACCTCAATGTTTGCATGGTCAACCCAACATTCTGAGCCTCACTCTCAGCCTGTTTGCTTCCAATGATGTCAACCCTATGCTCACATTCCAGGCACAGAATAAAAAACTTTAGGCTAAACCCAAAGAGTGGATATCATTCTTATGCCACAATGACCCATTTGGAGATGGAGGATGTGTTGACCTAAGGCAGACCAAAAAATATGCTAGAAGATTCAATGGAAGGATTTTCTGTTGACCTGTCAGGGACACAAGTCTCCTCTTCCGTAAGACTAGTCTGATAATGTGATTTTGAAGCTGAAAGCAGAGAGAAGGATCAAATCAGGGCCCAGGAAGGAAGCCAAACAGGAGAAAAATGTGTTAAAAAATGGATCTTGGTGATGTCCTTTGGACTACCACACCCTTGAAGTTTTCACTTGTACAAATTACAATTACAATAATAAGTACAATTACTTATACAAAATACATTTCCATTTTTCCTAAGCTAGTTTGTGTTGGGGAGTTCCAAGTGGTACAACTTCCAATATCTTTGGGACCCTTTTGGATGGGTCCAACTCCACGAGAAAAAAAATGATATAAAGGAAACAACTCTTAACACCTAAAAATTAAGAGTAAAACCCATGGTTTACTTAAGTGGGTTTGCGACGTGAGTCCTGCATAGCGGAACCACAACCATAGCTGAGAGAAATAAAAGAAAGGCCAAAAAGCAAGACTTGACAGTAGTCATGATTTTAAGACAGAGACCCAGGAACAGCTGGTACTGAGGCAGGAGCTACCCCACTCCTGCTGGGAGGCATTTAAACTCGAAAGTGCTCTAGCTGTGATGCTGCCCTAACACCAGGACAGACCAGAGGCTCTTAAAAGTTTCATTACGCCCTGCTGCTAATAGGCATTTCTTATTTCAGCGAGAAGCAGCTTCTTACAGAAGCCACATTAAAGCAAGGGACAGACCGGAAAGAGAATGGAAATCAAATAAAGAAAGGGAATGACAATCACCTTTCAGGAGGTTAAATTATTTTTATTATTATTGTTTCAGTTTGGTTGCCATGCTTAATTAGCGTGGTCAAACAGAAAAGTAAGGGGATGATCACGGAAAACAGGCAGCAACAGGGAAAGACAGTACTTAAAAATACAGTTGCTACGATGACAGCAGAGTGCAGGATACTAAGTATTAATTAGGGATTATTAATGCCAAGCGCTACGTGATAGTTAAAGAATGATCTCATACTAAAAACCAGGGGATACAGAGTGCTTAGATTTGATTTAGAGCAAGCTCTGGCCTTCCAGAATTTTGTGAACATGAGATGCATCAGGATGGGAAAAGTTCCAAGGAAGATTAATACAGGATTTCTCACTACTCTCTTCAAACAGTGGTAGCAACAAGAACGCAATTTCCACCCAATTGTTAATGTCCATTGTCTCTTACCAGCACATTATAAATTCTTCAGGCAGGCACTTTTTCTTTTTTATGATCCTTGGATATTTAATGAGGGAGAACAAAAACTATGTATTTTGTCTGTTTTATATAATGGGCCTTATGTACGCAGGATGGCCACGCGTGTCAGTTCAAAGAGCAGAACCCACAAATCCAAATCTATTTTTCTAAAATTTAACAGAGGCATCCACTTCTAATTCTCCTCATAGAATAATAAAGCAGACAGTGGTTAAAAAGCAGAGAAGTGAGTTCTGGAAGAGGAATTTCCCGGCAACCATGGCTTAAAAAGGCTGCTGGAGGCCAACGGGCAATATGAGATGAAAGGAAAGAGAGGTAACAAAATTCTTACATGTGAAAGATGAAGACGAACTGAGAAAGAAGAAACAGAGATGTTAATGAGTTAAATCAGTGCATCTGCTCTGAAGAAGTCTTGCATTTTTAACAAACACCTTTTTGTTGGTGCCATTTATTGGGATAAACACACCAGGGCTTTGGCAAATGAAACCGGAATCTATTTGCCCATGATATTGGTTCTCTAGATGAAAGCCAGATGCCAGGAAAAAGCAGCTCTTTGGCGAGGACTAACATGGAAGTCACAGAAAATGGTCTATCTGTGGCTCTTACTTCCTACCCCAAGGTCATCATCGTCCACCCCGAGCTGGCCTGTCCCGATCTCTTCTCCTATTAGACTGTTGCAGCCTCTGCTGTTGGCTTGGAGGGAGTATCACATGAAAATGGAGAATTGGACTTTATCCAATTCAGCTTTAGCCAGCTGAAACAGTATCAATGGGAGAAAATGACACTGTAATTTTCTCCTCTGGTAAAATGTGGCTAGAAACCCATGCAGAAAATGTAGCAATATTCATTAAAACGAAGAATATGCTACAATGAATAGAAACAGTTTGCTTTTAAAAAGCACTTGTTAAAATACCATTAGATGTTCAATAATGACTAAGAAGATGTAACAAAGATGTATGAATAGGAATATTGAGTTCGATTGCTTTGAACCCTGAAGTGATTTCTTTCGCAGATTCCATTTTCCAGTGTGACAACGGGAAAGGACAATTAAACAATACCAAAGCTAGCAATCTGTTGTGGGATGCTGACTGCATTCCATCTCCACCTGCACAAAGAAAGCTCCATCCGTGTACAGCGGCAGAGCAGGTTTAGCATTAGCAGAAGTTTAATCAGTATCTCTGAAAATGGAAAGAAAAAAAAAACAACAAAACTGAACTCTCTCTGGAGGTCCTCCGTTTTATGAGTGAGACCCTACAAGCCATACGCTTGAAAGGAGAAGATTCGTTGCAATTAATTGGTATTTTGAGATTTACCTTCATATGTAAATTTGTGATACAAACAAATGAACAAATGGATATTCACTATTCGGGAGACTTAACACAACCTGCTAAATTGGGGAGCAAGCTTTTAACAAAATAATCATGTGAATGTACTCAGAATCCCATAAAAGGCAGTATCACACAGTGGGTACAGGGGCCCACCCTGGAGTCAGACAGGAAGGGGCCGAAGCGTGGCCTTGTCACTGGCTAACTCTGAGATGTGGGGCAAGAAACACTTCCCTTCTCTTGATCTCTTCATCTGGAAAATGTGCATGATTGGGACAGCAACAGTGCCGGGCTGCGTGAGGTGGTTTACGTAAACATTTAGAAGAGTGGCAGGCCCACAGAAGACAATAAAGGCTAGATGGACATTCTTCCCAAAAATCCTTCCAAGGAGATAGCAGAAGGTAAAATAAAAGCTCGGAAAGAGACACCCAGAAGGAAAAGCAGGGAAATTAGTCCTTCAGTCTTGGGTGCTCTTAAAAAGAGAAAATTTGAGTAATAAAACGAATCTCTGTGAAAATGTGAAGGCCAAGCTACTCTCTCTCTACACATGTGGTGGTCAAACTGGTTCAAGCATCATCTTCAGAGGGCCAAGTGTCACCACTGCCACGGAGCAGGGTCTGATGGAGAAGGAGAGTCCGATCGTCCTAGAATGCTTCTTGACGTCGCACATACCCAGAAATAACACAGTGCTGTATTGCAGTCAACTGACGACTTTTCTTGGTGGATCGTTTCTCATGATGCATTTTCTCTGATGTCTTGAAATGCCTCAGCAGTGTACTGACTTACCTTTCCTTCTTCCTAGGAATAGTATTCTCCCTAGGAATCTGAAGGTGGCTCCAAGGAGGAGGGAGTAAAATAAGCAGCAGGCAGGATCACAGACCGTTTGTTATTGCCTTCTCTCCCCACAAGCTAGTTGGCGAAACTATTTTCATTTGTTTTTAAATGCACAGGATCTCCTGTCTCTACTTAGCACAGTTAGGCACTCAAAGAGTAAATGTGGTCTGCTCACAAAAACGAAGCTCAAAAAGAACCTGGGTTAGCTCCCTTAGGATTATGCTTAGCTCCACAAAGAGTGATGCATGCTGTATTTATTGTCAGGTCCCACTCCTTGAAGGAAAAAAATATTACTTACTTTCCATCCCAGACATGATCGCCTCTGTGGAAGATCACCAGGTTGTTCTTAGCGTCCAGAGCCACCCCAGAAACCTGGCCTGGCAGCAGGTATACTCCAGGCCAATCCAGTGCTTCTTCGACATGGAAATCTAAAAGAAAAACCCACACATTCGGTGTAAAAAGGAAAGCTAGTATAATAAGCTCATGAAGATTCACCGGGGGTTGGAAGAAACTCATGCAGTTACGTCACTAGATGCGAGGAAAACAAAAACCAAGCCGTGCTCTGCATAGATACACCACATGCACATGCTGGGCAGCTTCCCGAACCAGGAGCCAAAGTTAGTGCCTGCGAACCCGCGTGGGAACTGCATGTCCGCTGGTCCTGTGGATCAAACATGCCTGCACACACAGCTTCCCCTCAGTTGGTTTCTTGTTAACCGACCAACCTGAGACTCCTTTCTTCTCGACAAGATTCTTCTGTGAAATCCCTATTTTGGGGAAATACGGGAGCATGGACGGCCTCCTTTGAATACAAAGCCTTTACAGTAGGTGAATAAAGAGCAACACGGGCAGGACCCTGTGTGCGTGTCTAACGTATGCCAGGCCCTACAATACACCACTGCGGATCATCTCCTGCCCCAGGAACCTGTAAAGGAAACCCACCGTGTTTCTCCGAACGGGAGTGGAATGGGAAGACACTCTTTCCTCGCTTGTACTTCACCGTCGCCTAGCAGAAGGCCAGGGGAACACAAAGTCCGTGGCTGGATGATTTGCAAGCTCCTCTCATTTCTGGCCAGGAGACACCCAGGCTTAGAGACCATCTGGGTGCAGGTGTGCAATCTCCCTCTATAAACGTGCTGGTGAATAAAGAGGCGCGCTCTGAGGGTTAGCTGTACTAACGGAGGATGCAAAGTTTTGAAGATACTGTGAGATCTACTGGAGCAGAGTCAAAAGCTTCAGCAGGGACCCCGAGAGGTAGAAAGGAAGCTCCTGGAGCCCCGTTCCTCCTTCCCATCTTCCGGAGGACGTGGCAACAGGCCGTGGCATCCCCAGAGGCAGGCACTGCAGATGGCAGGGCCTGTGTCTGTTGTCAGCTTCTGAAAGCCGGAGAGGATGCTGCTGCGAGAATAAACACTTAGAAGCAATTTCCTCAACTGTACTTAGGGAAATAGTACCGCTTCCCTCAAAGTCTCTTTACCTTTGCATGTGTAATTTTTTTTTCTTCAATAAAAATTAATGAGACAGCACACCCGAATGCCTGGATCAGTTCTGGCTACCACTTTTGCTAGAAGCATCCTCAACAAGCATTCCCTAAGTGTACGGTCTACGTTAAGGCATTATGCTCGACTCTGGGAACTCAAGGAAATAAAATGATGGTTTTTGACCTTGGAGGACGTGTAGAATAAAATGAGAAAAAAACAACAAAACAAAACAAACCAGAAACCAAATACTTAGGACACAGTGGCGTGCTGGAAGACAGGAAAGGGTCTGTAACCCTCGCTGGGGCTTGGGTGGGAGAGGGTAGGGTCAAGGCCAGACCTGGGAGGTCCCCTGTTTGCACTCACGGGGGGTCAGGGCTCACCGGGTACAGAAGCGGGTAGAGAATATTTTGGTCAGAAAGGTCCAAAGTGGGGACATTTATGACTGCAGGAAAAGTTTCAAGACCTTTAGGAAATCTGCAGTCACCCGTGTATGGCCAGGCGGGGCTCAGGGGGCAGCAGGCAGGAGATCTAGTTTAGACTGGAAAATGTACCTTATACCACGGAAGGAGTATGGCTCTAACAACGAATGACTGTGAGTCTGAGCTGTGGGGTCTTGATCTCTACAAGGATTCAACTTGAGGCCCGCTGCAAGTACATTATTAGTAGCAGGAGAGCACAGAGTTTGAGAATAATTTACGTTTGAAATACATGAGAGCCCACGAGAATGTCATTCTCACTCACGTGTTTTGAGACGCCTTCTTGAGTGGAAGAGAAGGGCGACAGGGTTACAGCGGGCACGCTTACACTTGCAAGCAGTTCTGGGCACAAGCAGTGGACGTGAATGGGGCTGCCCAGATGAATAGCACTCATCATCTATCACGCTTGTCATAAAGGGAAAAAAAAAGGATGCAAACTGCTGCTACCGGCGGCCAGGAGCCACAGAAGGTTCTTAAGCACGGGCGACAAGGATTAAAACTGTGTTTTCGAAAGAGAACTCTGGAAATAGTGGTACGAGCATGCCAACCAGAGAAGTCTAGAGAGGTCAACCAGTAGCTAAGTCACTGTCCAAAGAAAAGGTCTGAAATTATTTTAAAGTTGCTTGAATCTCAGGTGTCAGGTCGCTCATTCACGCCTGTTACAGCTCGCCCACCTGGTGGTCAGGTTCCTGGCAGCAGTCATCAGAGCCTGGAGAGTCTGGATGGGCTTCAAGGGAACCTCGAACCTCATGACAACAGAGACACTTAATGGCTTTCATCTGATTCTCAGAGCCCAGCACCACTGCCACCAGATGGAATTTCTTAAGGGCCAGGATCGTGTCATATTTACTATTTTCACCTAGTGTTGCACAGGGCCTGGGGCCCCTGTAGCGGCCTAATCTATGCACTCACCGGTCTCTAGTTAAGTTGTCAACTAGCACTCAAACACCCTTATGATCTTGTCATTCACTCGCACTACCTCTTTTTACCCTCACCACTGTGCTGAAGACACTGATAAGAGGCTCAATAAAAAATGGTAATTGGTTAATTATTTTCATTAAAGAAAATAAACAGGGGGGCCTGGTGGCTCAGTCACTTAGGCTGCGGCTCAGGTCATGATCCCAGTGTCCTGGGGTTGAGCCCTGCATCGGGCTCCCTGCTCAGCAAGAAGCCTGCTTCTCCTTCTTCTCCCTACTCGTGCTCTCTCATACTCTCTCTCAAATAAATAAATAAAATCCTTAAAAAAAAAAAAAAAAGAAAAGAAACAAATATCATGTTTCTTAGAACATTTCTATTCAGTGGTTGACCAGCAGGCACTGGATGCTAGGGGCTGATGACAGTTCAGAGATACTAATTCTGATTTAAAAAAAAATATATGCAGTGTTCAAAACTACAGTGGGGACAAATGTGAGTTTCATAAAATATTGGAAATACTGTGTAAGAAACTTTAATCTGGCTAGGAATGATCCCAGACCTTAGACTGGGAAGCACTCAGAAGTCTGCAAAAAGCACTGAGTGGATGCATTGGGAACAGTCTATCTTATTACATATGAGAATCCCTTTAGGTTGGAACTTTTCAAGAAGGAAAAAGCAGTGTAAATATCTGGAACATACTTATTAAAACGTATACTTTTGGTGAATTTTCAAAACAGTAAAGGTAATAGGTAAGGAAATATATAAAAAGCCTAACGCTGTGAGCAACCTGGTTCTTCTAGCACTGAGTCGATGCAAAAGACTCCGTGCATGGCAAAATTTTTGGAGAGACTCTATTTATATGTTATTTAGATAATACATATTATTTTAACTGTGATTTTAAAATACTGCTGCACAATTATGAAGATTACCTGCCCAAGACCCCAAACTCCTCAGGGTCTAGGTCTCTGTGTTAACTAGAGATTCTACAAGAGTTAAAGGAAAACTGAGTTCACGTTCTCTTCTGGGAACATTAACTTGGTTAATTGGTGTTTTTGCTTCCAGCGTCACCATCTTTTTCGTCATTAGGGTTTTAAAGGCTGTGCCTGTTAAGACTGAGTGATTGAGAATCAGGGTAGTCACTGAGGGCCGGTGGTACGTGTATATGGAATTAATACCGAGGTACTTCCATGCCCGGCCTGTCGTTACAGGAGAATCACAGAGTGCCAGTGACGTGCTGGCTCATCCTGGCTCATTTCACAGGAAAGGAACTGGAGGCTTGGGCCAGACTTCAACCATCAATATCGAGGATGACTATTTTATAATCCCCAATTAAGAAATATTTCAAATCCTTATTAGAGAAATTACACGATAAACTGTATTTGGGTTCTCACTTAAACTTAACATTTTCAATCATGGCAGAGTTAAAAATTAGAGTTCAGACCTCTCTTAGCCTTCTTCATTTATGAAGTGATTCAGGATATGACTAATGTTGTAGAGCCTTACGGTTTTAATTTGAAAATTAATACAAATTTCTTAGACCTTGGGCGAATCATTCCCACATCTAAGTGTCAATTGCTCTAAATTCAGATGTCAAATAACTGGATTATTTCAGAAGAATTCTTACATGCATTATATAAAGGTAAGTGTGCAGTCATATTCTGCTGTATATTTAGGGAAAAAGTTACTACTTTCAGAAAAAAATTCAACATTACTATTAAAATGGTATCAATAAATCACTAAGAATTAATGAATTACACCTCTCTATGAGGGAGATTAATGTTAGTGATCAATGCTGCCTTCATATGAAATTATTAAAAGGCACTTAAAAGGGCATTCATTGATCTGTGTTACAGAAGAACTAACAGAATTAAATAAAGCTGAGAAAAAAAAATGTAATTTCCAACCCAGAGCCGTGACTTCACTTCAGTGGAACGGGGGCTCTTCACACTTAATCTTAAGTAAAAGACCCTTGATGAAATCACTAGACAGCTTCAACAGAAACAGGGAAATTCTCTTCTAGTGAGAAAAGACGCCTTATTTTGGTCAGGGATTGCTATTCACCAGAAGTGCCAGCAGTAACTATAATTAACTGAAACTACAGGAGAAATATTTATACTCAAGTCAGAAAGAAAACAAGAATTAAATTATAATGTTTCATTGAATGGAGATGAAGTGAGGGAGAGAAGTGAGACATCACAAGGGCTCAACAGCACTAGCAAGAATTTCTTTTTAAGATTTAACTGCAAACGAGATCGTCCACTTGATCAAAATGTTTGGATATTGACTGAGAAAGTACGATCAAAAGTAATCTACACCTGGAGTTACTACAATGAGATGAGACATGATGATGGGACAATTGGACCAAAACCAATCATCAGGCTTCCCTCTGGCCTGCCTCCCTCCCTCCCTCCCTCCCTCCCTTCCTATCTACTTATTTATCTACTATTTTATGTCATGGTGAGAGGCAAAATAACGAAGTGATTAAAAACCCAGATTTGGAGCAAGTCTGACTGGCTTTGAATCCTGGTTCCTTGAGTTATGGCACTTGAGGCATGTGACTTAACCTTTCTACACTTCAGTGTCTTCCCCGATAAATGGGTTTATAAATAGGGTTTTTATGGGAATTAAATAAGTTAATGCACCTCAAACACCTAGCCTGGCTCACAGTGAGGGCTATGTCTCTGTTTTTATGATTCTCCTTCCCTCCAGAGAGAAAATCCAGCCAACTGAATGCTTTATTTTACCTGGGAAATCCTACAAGATGTGAACCTAGAGGTAAGCACATGACTGAAATACGTTAGAAGTGTGGACTCTGCGTGAGTTGTCCATAGAATTTAAGTAAAATCCAAATATTTGTAAGAATATTGAGAGAGCCTATGAGTTCTTTTAACTGATAAAGAAGCGTCACACAAATGCAGATATTATTTTTGGATGCCCAGAGGTATGCAATTGCATCCTGAATCAGGCTTCCTGATAGCAAACAGTAGTCCAATCGTATCTGCCACTGAGAATAGCAATCCATAGTTTTATTTTTTTATTTTTATTTTTATTTTTATTTTTTTCAATCTGTAGTTTTAAATTGATTTCTCAATGAGTCTGGTTTCCAGAAGAATTGAGACTAAGATTTTATACCTATCCCACGAATATTGTTTCACGCAGATACCAAACTAATGGTAGAACCCAAATGACGTTAAGTGTAAAAAGGAGTGTATCCGCTTCTCAGTCTACCTAGCTGAAGATTTTCACACGGCCCATCATACATCACAGGCAAACATCAAGGCAGATGGATGTAAGTGATCGGGAGATTTGAAGAGCCACAAACTCCCATTGTGATGGAACACCACACCAAGTCATTTTCTGATTTTATCAAATTGGGAGCGCCAAATTTTACAGCTTTCCTACACATTCCAAGAAAATTCTCTCATGGATGCTGCTTAAGTTAATATTTAGTTCTATTACTTCGGTGTTTAAAATTTTGAAATCTTAATACAGCATGACATTAATGGTGGCAATTAGAATCATAATTATTGTTAATGTACTACAACATTTATTAAGTATTTTCTGTGCGCCCGAAACTGTTCAAAAAACTTTCCACGGATTATCGGATACATGGAAATATTATTCGACCCTCATTTTCAACCCTATGAGAAATTACTGTTATGATCTTTATTTTTATAGATGAGAAAACTAAAGCCCAGAGAATTTCTTTTGTAAACCTTCCCAGGGATCGCATAGTTATGGGTGTAGCTAGGATTCAAAGCCAGGAAGCTGGTCTCCAGGGCCTGAAGCGTTCCACATCATATTACCTCCATGGAATGGTTTTCAAATTTTATTTCGGCCAAATGCAGAATCAATCGTTCTGGGGCAAGCTGTATTGCGTGCATGCAGCGCATGCACATGTGTGTGTTGTGTGTGTGCATGTGTGGGGCATGGAGACCGCAACCACTGCTTCCCCTTTGAGGCATGCCCTTTCCAGCAATAGTTGGAAACCTCTTGACTAGTCTAGCTGCACCTCTCCAGGACATTTCTGTGCTTCTAGTGCTGTTTCAGGACTACTGGGAGAAGAGTTTTCAGAACAGACCCGCCAAAGGTCACGAAGGTCGGTGCTATTTGCGGATCTTTGCACTTTTACAGACACACTAAAAACACACTACTTAACCATCTTGTTCTTGGGAATGCTAAAGACTTCACAGCAAAGTTGGAAGACGTCATTCACGCAGCTTGTGTCCACTGATCCTCAACCCACTATGTGGTGGGAACTCAATTTTAAAGGGGCAGTTGCCTGGTTGTGGGACCACGTGGAATTCAGACCCATCTAGAAGTGCACAAAATGGTACAGCTTTTGAAACCCTCAGGCAGTCCTGGGCCTACCCCACACAGTCACATCCAGATTTTTGAGCTGATCAGTATGTCACCCTTGACCCCTCAACTCGGCTGATTGGGACCCATTACTGTGTGACAGTTCCAAAATTGCCCAGTCAATGGGATCTAAAGGGCTGCAGCATAAAATGCCTCTGTACCGGGTTGTGCTAGTGCTATCAACCATGGACATCAGAACACGGTCCCAAGGAGAAGTTTCCAGCTTCTAAGCAGTGATGGTCCAGAGCTCCAGGGAGGTATATCCTAACTGGGCAAGCCAGTTAGCCCAGTATTTCGTGCACGACCGTAACGAAGTGTAAAGAACTAGAAGGTGCACTTTCTACTTTTAAGTTCAGTCATAGTGTCCAAGTTTTAAATTCAGACTCTGTGACCTCACGGAAATGGGTTAACTTCTCTAGGCTTCCATTTCTTCGTTTGAAAATTAAAATAGGTCTCAAAGAGACATGAAATGAGTATGAGCTATGATATTAAGCAGCATGACAGCCTTACATTTTTGTTTTAGTAATAATCTCAGATGAAAAGCCACCTTCTTCTTTGAAGCTAATGTAATTCCTTACAGCACATTAGGCATTTAGGGAGACAGTTCGTTCCTCCGGACCATGAGGGTCCCATTTTCAGTTTTGTCTGAAGTATAAAGAAAGGGAATGAGAAAAACAGTGGAAGGTTATCCGTCCAATTTATTCCCCTTATTCATCCCCTGGGAAATATACATGAATTAGCCTACTGTTTTACTGGGGTATTGTATCCTACTAACTCCCTACTTTCTTTTTTTGCTGATGGAAGCTTCCTGAGGACAGGTCTTTCTCTGGCTTACACAAAGAAATGAAACATTTCCAGTTAAGGTTAGCTATTACATTGTGTCATGATGAACAATGAAAGTTGAAAAAAAAAAAAAAAAGGAAAGGCTTTCAGAAACAGCTTACCTAAAAATGAGTCTCGCGAGTCTGCATTTAATGTTTAAAAAGGTCTTGAATCAGAGTAGTGAAGAAACACTAAAATAAATCATCTCAGAAAGGAAATACATGCACATTTCCTTTCTATAATTAGGATTTGTGCTGTATGTTTCTATGACTCATTGTTTTATTTCATTCAGTGACCTTTACCCACATATTTAAAATGAAAGGAAATTTCCTGACCAAGATCCTGCGGAAACATTTTCTCCCTGGACACTGCCATTCTGACCACCACGGAAGGTGTACGATCCGGCAAGAAAATGCACTTGGGGTATTTGAAATATTTCTTTCATTAAAAAGCTAAATAAGTTTTAGGAACACAGTGCCTTAAGTTAAACTATGATTTTTACACGGGCACTTACGATACCCATAAATAACCACTACATCATTTCAAATTCAGGAGTAACAAAGAGAAGTCACGGAATAAAGCATGGTGCAGCGCCAACATTTCACACTTGAATAGAGCTGTGTCCTCACCAGGGAGGCCCTTGTGCCTCGTATATGTTCATTCTGTGTGGGTTCCCACTGACGGTCCTGAATGCAGAGGTTCAGAAAGACACTTGAGCCTATCTATGAAGTGGACAGGGCCACGATGACCTGCAGATTTTCTAGGCACCACACTCGGCAATGTCAATTCGGTTGTTCTTTGGTGGGATTCAGGAGTCACGATTTTTCCTAAGCCCCACCTTAGGTGATTCTGATGCACTGCAGTCCAGGGGACCCCTCTTGAGAAACACAGTTTCATCTGATAACATCAGGAGTTAGAGCAGGGCTGATCCTATTTAAATATCAAGATGTAAAAATCCAGGTCCCAGTTAACATCCCATGGAAACTACTAGATCAGTTCTAATGGACGGTGCTTGAAACTTCTGTGTGAGCCAAAAAAAAGGCACCTCATGCTAATTTTTTTTCAATTATAAATAAAAATCAGCTGGGTGTTGAATAATTTATGGCTTCCTGCAAAGCTGTATTTTGAAAACACCAAGCTGGCAGCCTGCGCCATTCCAGCCCACGCGTGGACAGCTGCCATGCACCCATATCCGTTACTTTTTTGGAGATTATCTCCACATGCTGTATCATCTGGCTTTCCACATTAGCAAGGAACATGAAACACAATCGATGGGACAGAGGGCACAGCACAATTAAAGACAAAGATGAGGCATCCATAGCTTGCTGGTACAGAAACCTGAAGGGAATAAGTATTGTCCTCTAAATATGGAAGCCAATCCTGGTTAGAAATAAAGATAAATCTCAAGAGTTTCTGACTTGCTGGAGGTCCCCCCAGAAATAACTACTCAATTTTCCAATTAAGAGTGTAATTGATGATGGAACTTCAGTCACAAAAATGGCTATTATTATTATTATTATTTTTTTTTTTTTTTTACAAGTCAACTGGAAGGGAATGTTGGAAGGATAAGATTCCTTTCATGGGAATTTAACTCCCTTAAAAAAGAAGGTTGCATAAAGGCATCTCATACACTGAGACTGTACGTATCGGGTGTTGAACTTCCCATTTCTTTCCACAGAGCAGAACAGAGAACACCGATTTGGTAAGAATTTGCTGCCCTGAGTTTCATGTGCCGTCCCCTCCCCAACATGATCTAGATCTTCTTGGCCCCGGTAATTCCGGCTCATCGACTGAACAGAAACTGAATTTATGTAGCCTCGGACCAAGACAGAAAGAAAAGCTCAAACCAAAGTGCTATCTCATAACCCAGGTCTGAGTAATGTGGTTTTTCATTTTTGGTTGTTTTTTTTTTTCTGCTAAGTTCTTTTGATGGTTATTTTTTCACCCATTCATTTTTATTCCCTTCAGATTCTGCTAATGTGGATTGCAGCGTTTTATAGTTTGTTCTTTAAAAGAAGCCCTACACGCACCTCCTGAGCGGTCTGGTTCCCAGGTGCCTTCAGCAGGCAGGGGTTGTTGTAATGACAGAACTCTGCTCTCTGCTGGCCTCAGAGTAGACTCTAGCCTGTGGAATTTGTGAATTCTGTCTCGGACAAGAACGGCATTGCCCCTGTCCTCACGCTCTGCACTCCCTCTGGCATCAGGAGGACCAACATCCTTCTTCTGGACTACATTTGCAATCTCAGCTACCAGGTCTGACTCTGACTCTGCCTTTTCTGTAGGATTATACTTATGCACATGAACCACATCTTCCCTCTCTCCTAGCAGCTTGGAAAGCAGTGAATAGAAATCACCTGTGGAAAAAAGAGAAGAGATAAGGGGTGGAGGGTTGATAAGATTGCAAACCTTACAACATTTTGTGCCTTACTAATACCATCTCCTGGTTCGTCGTCGTGAGTGGGAGGGAAGGTTGCTCTCCGATGTTCAAGCGTGAGGGGAAAAAAAGAGGATTTCCCAGAACAAGGAAAAAAAGGACAGGCTTCATATTTCATTTCATAAACCACCTATTTCTTTATCTCAGGAGCCAACAACACGAGATAACCTCTATTTGCATATTAGTGGACACAAGACGATGCACATGTGATTGCGCGGCATGTTTCAATAAATGGTTTTCACAGTAGAGCTGGATTGATTTGGAAGTTAGATTTCTAAAAATATTATTAACAGCTACATCAGAAAAACAGCCATCGGGATCCCTGGGTGGCGCAGCGGTTTGGCGCCTGCCTTTGGCCCAGGGCGCGATCCTGGAGACCCAGGATCGAATCCCACATCGGGCTCCCGGTGCATGGAGCCTGCTTCTCCCTCTGCCTGTGTCTCTGCCTTTCTCTCTCTCACTGTGTGCCTATCATAAATAAATAAAAATTAAAAAAAAAGAAATTATATTGAAAAACAGCCATCTTCGAGGAAAACGCTTTGGAGTTGTCTCTAGAAGCCTATTAGAATATAATGTACGAGAAATTAAACATAGATTTTTCAGCATATGCATAAAACACAAGATACCTAACAGGTAGGCGCATCTTGGCAAGTGGAAAACCAAAGTTTTATTATTATTATTATTAATTATTATTATTATTTTGTCAGCAGTGCTACTGTAAAGTAGCTCCAGCTGTTCATTTTAAACAAGAAATGAACAAATTCCAGGAAAAGAATTTTGCGAGAAAAGAATAATTTAAATCACTTGCAAACAAAAGAGAAGATTTTAATAAACGATCATTGGAATGATGCATCACTAAGATACATTTCATGTCTTTCTATTTTTTTTTTTACTAAAAAGGAAACTTGGATTTGATAATCTAATTCCATGAAAGCAAATTATTTATAAAGCATTATGACTTCCATAGAACTATGGAAGGTTCATGAAGCACTTTAACCCTCATCATTTACATCTATGGCTTTAAATCCATGTACATCAACTATGTGAATGGGAAACATGTTTACATTCTCAACAGAAACATAAATCTGCTTTTCTAAGCCAAACCCAGAGGTAACAAACACTCATTTCTTCTTTTTCCTCACTCTAAGTGCTGCTAATGAAATCAGTTAGGACTGCGGAGTCCTATTGCTTAACTTTAATTACATCTACAGCATGATCGGTTAACATTTGTAAAATCTTTTTTATGACCAGTAGGAAATGAAAATGATAACTGGCTTAGCGACGACACATTCCTCTAAAGAATATATCATTTAAAAATTGGTGCAAGGGGACATGAAGTCTTTCCAAAATGATGCTAAGAGATCCTGTCATGTTTACAAACAGTCTTGGTTTAATGACTCAAAGTAGGTTTTCCATTCTTGCCCACGAAAGCAGCTTATCCCAGGTGAAATCTTCAATCAGAAAATAATTGCCAAGTAATAGGGCCAATCTCAGTAAAATGAACAAAGCAAATTACACCTCAACCAAACCTGTTAGGCCACGGTGGCATTTTGCTGCACGGAAACGAATCCATTACCGCTGAATCCTCCTGCACTCCCCGCCCCCCCCCCCCAAATATAAATAGCATACCGTGCTGTTAGGCAATGAAACACCCACACAGAAAATGAAATGCAAGATTATTTCAGGAACAGACAAAAATCAGCATCTTAAATCCTGAATCCATGTCATTAGGCTAATAATGTTGGTGGAGGAACACAGACTTGCCACTATGCATAGTTTATTCAGGGGGGTCAGTAAAAATCTAAAAGCTGTGATGAAGCATAAAACGCATGGGGCTCTGGTTCCTTTGAAATGGTCATTTTCAATCATCATTGGGTTAGGAAAACAACAATTCAGCAAAGTCATGGGCTTGGCTGCACAAAGGTTGCATTGGCCTTAGGAAAACAAAGCTTCAGAGCTGCAGCTCATTTATAGAGATAGAGATAGATAGAGAGAGAGAGGGGAGACCACTAGATGGCTATCTCTCACGTTCTCAGGCACAAACCAGAGTTTTCCTTTCTCTTCTGGGGACTGGATTATATGGAATCTTGAAATGTTAAGTATTTTTCTGAGCCACATAGATCTAACCTTGAGTGCAGGGGATGGAGGAGAAAATAAACAGGACGTCGTATGGTCTCTACCCCAGTTTTAGTTCTCCATATTCCCTTCCTTTTCAGTTTTATGGTAGTGCCATATGGCTTTCCCTTCCTTCAATGTCAACTCTAAGAGGTTTCTTCTTCCTGGGACACGCTCTCTCCAGTAACCACCCGGCTCCCAAGTTTTCAGATACTGAAGTGTCACTTCCGTCCCAGAAGCCCTCCTTGACCATCCAAGCAGGGGTCTCTGCTCTGTGGCCTGCGGCACTCAGGTCCTTCCCGGGGTGGTGACTGCCCAAGGTGTGGTGCATGTTGCATACCCATGTTTGAATCCCACCCTGGTGCTTAGTGGCTCTTCTGTGTCTCTAAGCAAGTTGCTTAACATTGTAAAGGTAACGACTACAACCTCTAAGAGTTGTTTTGTGGGTTTCAAAAGTGACTGTGAAAGGCCCAATCCAGTGCACATGGTAAAGCAGGTGTCACTGAACCGTAGCTATTGTAACTGCCAGCAAAACAGACCTAAACTCTGGTTGCAACGTGCACGTGCGTCTGTTTCAATCTGTTGTTTACCTCAAACTAAAAAATTCAATTCTTATCTCGTATTCAAGTGTTGGGATTTTCATAATGAGGGTAAAAAAAAGCCCCTTTAACTTCACAGCCCTATATTTTCTCACCACGGCTGCAGTAGTGACTTGCTTCCTAGCTTTGCCAAAGGAAGTGGTGCTTGCACTCTCTCTCTGTCTCTCTCTCTCTCTCTCTCTCTCTCTCTCTCTCTGTCTCAGTCTATTTTTGGAGAAAGCACTATCCCTACACTCCAGTGTTCTGGATGCCAGCCCTCCCAGTAGCCCCTGGAGCCTCTCCTATCTGTTTTCTTTTCTTTTCTAACACAGCTTCTTTGCCCAAGACTTGGCTCCGGTTACAAGCACACCCACTCTGCATTTCTCTTGGGCGGTTGTGGAGGCAAGAGAGACCTTCCTTGACGCAGTTCGTCTTTCCAACTTTACTGCCTCCCCTTCTCCTTCACCAAGTTCCAGCACCGTCCAACGGTGCTCTCTAAGGTAACGGCTGCCCAACACGAAAGCCACCAGACACCAGGGGCTGCGGAGAACTTGTGATGTGGCTAGTGTGATGGAGGGATCTAATGTTTACTCTTACTTGCTTTTAATTAATTTATATCCAAATTCAAATAGCCACACGTCGCTAGTGTCTACCATACTGGACAGTGCAAGGAGACATCATCCTTCCTCATATCTTTTCTTGTCTAAGCCAAAGGCATCTGCTTCCACCTCTTCCTTCACCCCTTTATGGCTTCTTCACCAGTTGCTCAAGAGCTCCTAGTTGCCAAAGGCAATAGACCCTTCATCTTGGCCCACTGGTCCCTTCAGAAACTCTTGCCCTTATGGCATTCTTCTTTCCAGACCTTCTCCACCCGTCATCTTTGCTTTCTCTTACTCTTCTCCAACATATAAAAATGCTGGTGTTTTCTGAGGTCTATCCCTGGCATCCTTTCTTTCCCCTGGTGAAGGCCTCTTCCTAAGAAATATCAGCCATTCACGAGGCTTAAGCTGCTGCCTCCAGACAAATGGCCCTCATATCTGGAGTTCTCCTGGGACCAAATTGATGTATAAAACCACTCTCTGAAAACATCCAAACAGACTTGGATGTTTCATCAGAATTTTGAACTCGACATGCCTAAAACTGAGCTCTTCATCTCCTCCCCATACTTCATCTTTTTTATAGTATCTCTCTTGATGATGAAATGTGTTTTGGGTCAATCAATCCAGAAAACGGGACTTGTCCCTCTCTGGTTGTCCCTCTCCCACCAGTGAGTCACAAAGTCAACTGATTCATCAATGCTGACGTGTCAACATCACCTTCCCCCTCCCTACCACCAGGACTCATGTGGGATTCTTATCATCTGATCGCATGCTGAAAGACTCTTCCCCTCCTTCCTCAGAACTGATTTTCATCCCTGCTTTCAACGTCCAAATCTGCCTGTAATAATATTAAAGCTGCTCTACTTCTGTGGAACTGACTTGTGACTCATCGTAGCCCATGTCCCCTGGACACTCCCTGGTTATACCCCACCTTTTCCCCAGCTCTGTCAACATTTGTATTTCACAGTGGCATTCTCTAATTTTTCTGGTTCCCACTGCTAAGATGACCATGTAATTTATTTCCCATACTGGGACATATTTGAGAAGGAAGAATGTTGTAAATATTTATACTAGGCATAAAGTGGGACAATCTTGGAAAAACTGGGAGATACAGTTACCCTACCTATTGCTGACAGAGATAACAGATAAACAAGTAGTTTATAAACCACACATGATGATAATAGTTAATAGTTAACATCTCTTGTGAGCTTAGCATCACTCAGTTACCTTGCTGAGTTGCTTTATACAATTCAACACATTTATTATCTACAAAACACTCAAAACTCCTCATTTTAGATGGGGAAATTAATGGTAAAGGACTAACCTGCACATCCGGTAGGAAGTCGAGCTGGGACGTGAAGGAGCAATCTGAATGAGAGGCCCACCCTCCTCATTGACCACTATACTGGATCCAGGCTCCCCCCCTCCCTTTTTTCTATAATGGTCAATAAACTCTTTCCTGTGAATTTACCTTGGACCTGTCAATCTTATTATATTTAATTTTTTCTATGTAAATGAACTGTCCTTTGAGCCCAGTTCCTGCGTGACCTTTTTAACAGAACAAGTTTCTTTTTGTCTTTTCCTGACCTGTCTTCTTCATATCATCAGATTCTATAAGATTTTCTCAAAAAACTTTTGTACATTTAAATTATCTGAGAAGGGACATGTGGAAAGGGATAAATGCAATTTTATATGAAAAAACATAAAAATCCTCATGTCTTACTGTTGTATTCTCAGTGATTAGTACTATTCCTATCGCAGCAGATACTCAGTAAATTGATCTGCAAGGAATAATAATTCGTTAAAAATGTCATCCTTCGCTTCTGCCATCAGTAGAAACAAAAACATCTCTTTGATGATTTTAGGCTGCAGTGAGTTCATTTCTTTTTCTCACCCAAACTTTTGATTCTTATAAAATGCAGAATGTTCTAGTTCTTTAAAGTTATTTGGCTGAGAGCGTCTGGATTTGGAAAACAACTGCAGTAGCAGCTAATATGCCAGGGAAAAGAACACAGCATAGTATGAGGAAATCTAAAACACTACCAGTAAGACTCCAACTTTGTTAAATTGCGTTCTTGCATTAGCCACTTCCCGACTCAATGGACTTTTTTCTTTTTTGTAGGGACCATTTACTATTCCCTGCCATCAACATGAAAATTTCTCTGGTTTCACTTTATCAGGAGATAAACTGAAATAGAAACACATGTTGAAAAATCGCCCCATGAGTTTTCTTTTTTTTATTAAAATGCCTTAAGATTATTGAATTAAAAAAAATAAGGTTCTCTACTTATTTGTTGAGGCATTTAAAAAAAATGATCAGGAACATTTTAGTAAATCTTCAGAAAATGAAGTCCCACTTGCCACACATATCACTAGCTCTTTATTACCTACAGCAAACAGCTTCCACTACTGCTCTGTGATTTCTATGGTACATGGAAAGTAAATAGGAGGTGCCAAGCAGCCAAGCTAATGAGACGGCAACATGGAACATACCTGATTAATGAAAGAGATATGAGGAATGGAAAAATAAAAGCTTCTTTTCAGATTTTAACATTTTGGTTTAGAACTGAGTCATGCTTGATTTTTCCCTTCTGGTTAGTTGATTTGGTTTACTTATCACTAACATTGATCCTACTAGTCTTCGTGAAATAAAACACGATCGTGGTGACCAGCTCAAGGATCGCAAATGAAGTAAAAACTTTATTATTATTTTTCCTTTTAGGGAACTGAACAATCAAAACGGGCTTCCCTCTCCTTTTCTTAAAGAAATGAGACAAACATAAGACAGAGAAGTTAGCAGATGATGGCTTTTGCAACTACCACGCACACAGATGTGTATCAGCAAGCACAACTGTGTGATAAATGATCATTCTCATCTGCCTATTTTGCTATTAGGAAACCAATTCAAAACAGCACCGACTCCTCCTCCCAGAGCCTCGGGGGGTGTTTAGAATTGTGTTTGATAGATGAGTTCAATATATAAAGACTTGTGAGCTGCTCATAAATCATAACAAACTGATAAATTTTTAGCGAATGGGAATACAAAAAAGAACTGTATCCTCTTTCAAACAGCAAAGTGGCATTGTGGGTGCTTGGAACCAGCCAAGAGGATGCTACTAAAATCATCTGTACTTTACGAGAGAATGAAGGGAGTATTCTATTTTCAACAAAGCAAAGAAACAGAAATTTTAGTTATTAAGCCCGGCCTTTGCTTTAATCCCTTCATAAATGGTTTACCAGCTGTCACTTTAACAAGTTTTTACAGTAGATTATTGTCTTTTTAACTTGCAGCCCTGTTCCCTTGATTCTGCTTATTTGATAAAACATGCCAATGGTAATTCATTTTTGTTAGCATAAAACTACTGTGAAATTATTCTGTTTCACAGAAGGTGTCTGAAGACCTTTAACTATCTGGGGTCATGGAGTGTTTTCCCTCTACAAATTGTATTTTTGTCATATTCTCCCTGCCTTGGGAATATAGTCGCTCACACTGACCTTTGAGTAAAAAGATTGATTAGATGGGGGCACGAAGACTAAAATGAGAAGAGTTGGGAGCAAACTGAATAAAACATGTAAAAGGCCCTTTCTGCAGCAAAAGAAACGCTGTCTAGAGCATAATGTAAAATAACAAAGATAACTAGTATTGTAGATTTTGGCTTCCAATTCTTCCATGAGTTTTTTTTTTTTTTTTAAGACATCAAATCTTCCCAATACAACTAGCATAAATTTCAACACTGCACCTTTGAATTATAAAGGAAACACTCAAAATCAGGACTCCTAAGTGTCTTTGTATGGATTCTTGCTTGAAGCTGGTAAACCTTTTGGTTTCAGCCCCTAATCCTTATACCCGAAGAATGTTGATAGAAAGCTCAGGTTGTACCAGCAGTATATATAAGAAATCGTAACACATAAGAAATAAAGAGAACTTAACAAAGCACGCTTTACTTTTCCCAAAGTGCCAACCACAAGACATAGGTAAAGGATATGTTTGTGTGTCTGCTCTGGAAAAACCTTAATGCCACCCTTCTCATTCTGTAGTCTTCGGGGATTGTTTCCTCCACTTAGATCAATGTCGAATTGAGTCATACTGTTTAGCTTATTGCATTCATGACAGACATAGGTCATTCTTCACTTAAAAATGTTTTCAAAGGATAGTAACGCTTTAGTCCACTGTGACTACCTAGTAGTGTTTTTCTGCCTGGAGGAGAACACAATCAACTCGATCACAGGTTAGTTCACCTACAGATGTATAAGCTAGTCTCAAAGCAGTACAGGCAGGGAACACGCACATATTATGCAGGCAAAACAAATCACACTTGCCAATAACTTTCCAGTTGGAGGCAATATTCAATATATGGTGTCTAAAAAAAAGATACAAAACTGTGCATATACAATCTATATGTTATTATAATAATGTGCACATAATATACATTTCACACTGAGATGTACATCTATATCCATATTCCTGGGGATTATGGATAATTTTTTTATTTGCTTCTTTGGATTTTTCTGTAAATTCCGTATCTTTTTAAATGAATATTATTCCACACGTTAGTCAAATAAGCATTATGTTTTAAAAACCTCCACAGACTTAATTAAAGCCTCATTAAAATGTGTCCCATTGTTGCATGATAGGTAAAGCTGTCGTATAATGCGGCTCTTCTCTTATCTTCACAATTACACCTTTTGAGATAGCTCTGAGATATAGTTGCCGTTCACCAAATTTTGTTCTTCAGGAAGCAAATATAGACAAGAATACTGCAGAAGGTAAGCGTGTTTAAAGCACAGGCTGGGCAACATTCCGTAGATTCATATAACTCAACTCTCTCTTTTAGCAAAATTTCCCATCAAGATTAATATTCTGACAACAATTAATAGCTAGCTATTTCTGTGATTAGAATTTTAAAAAACCCAAACTTCTATTCCTCCTGGAGAAACAGAGTAGTAGATAAATAAGGTGACACAGGACTCCTGGGAGGCTCAGTCAGTTAAGCATCGGCCTTCATGAAGCTCAGGTCATGATCCCAGGGTCCTGGGAGTGAGTTCCGCATCAGGCTCCCTGCTCCTGGGGAGCCTGCTTCTCCCTCTCCCTTTGCATGCCCCTCCCCGTGCCTGTGCGTTCTCGCTTTCTCTCCCTGTCAAATAAATAAATAATATCTTAAAAAAAAAAAGCGACACAGCTACATTTCTTTTTTTCAGCCTAGATCACATTAATCTCTTTCTGTCTTTTTTACTACCTTAATAAAAGTCATCCCTTCATTCCAAAAGAGAATTTATTACATATCTTGACCATTATCTTCCTATATGTTTTCCAACATATTAAGATAGGAAGTAAAAATAATAGTTTGTGTTATCCAGGAAGAACTATCTCTATTATTTAGCCACTGATGGTTACAGAACTTGCCTTTGAGTACATGTCCTCTGACGTTTGGGGTCTTTTCCTTCCTGCACCACAACTGTTCTATTTCCAGGGGGGGGGGGTTGAAGTCCTTTGTGTGACCAACATAGATACAGTCTGTTAACCTGTGGCTAGCACAACCAAAATGATTCACAGCTTTTATTTATTGGGGATTTAAAATATTAAAAGAATCAATACAAGCTGGAGGAGTACCTGAACATAAGTTGTTTTGGCCAGAATACCAAAATAAGGCAAAAGGTTGAGTTGGGGGGCTTCCTTAAAAATCAGCAGATGTGGCATGATTTATTTGAATAATTAGAGCCCTCTTCTTAGCAACCTGGCCAATTTATCTACCCAGGGAATTAATACAAATACATATTTTGTGCAAACAAATATCTCTGAGAAGGATGGGATACTCTCTCAGTAATGAGTAGATGTGCTCTGTGTACTGCAAGGAGATAGATCGATCTCATTGGCGAATCAAATAGACTATGTATAGAAGTATGCATTTGTTATATTTCTCTCTTCTCTAAAATTCTAGGCTGGTGGTCCCCAAAGACACACACACACACACACACACACACACACACACACACACACACAGATACTATCAAACATGAAAGGGCGAATGAATTGGCAAAATGTTAAAGTGTTTAAAAGGATTTGTTTTTTAGGTATGTGTGACACCTCCTAAATCTTATTTGGGAAGAACAGATTAAACCTAATAATTAAGGTTCTTCCGCTAATGAAACCTCTGGGTTTCTAATGTTTCTAATGTTTCAGAAGCTTTGATGTCTCCCTTGATCAACTCAAATAACTTGAAAATGAAAACAGTTCAGCCTCAGTTTCCAGGGGAGCTTACCATTTTATAAGATGCATCTACTAAATGGTGGTCTCATTCTACCCTTTATCACACGTTAGTATTTCAAAATGTATTCTAAGACGACTCAAATTATGTCAAAGACATATATTTCAAACAGTGCATTCAATATCAAAATAATTCATTTTAAGTCCGATCAAATTTCAGTACAGGTATAGCAAACACTGTTAATACTGCTATATGTAGTCTATCATTACTGACTTCCTTACAGATGGATTCATTTAGCTGTTTTAAATCATACTCAGTAGTTTAGATTGAACCATTTAGTATATAAATGATTTAATATAAAATCATCTCCCTTTTTTTGACTTAACAGAAAAGTAGAAACATTAACTCTGAGTTAATGTTGTTATTTTTTTTTCCAGAGGCCACTTTGTTAGAATGAAATGTTATGGAACTTTGTATAATTTAAATTTTTTTTATATTATAGTTTTCACTAATCCCCTTTCAGAGAGCATGTCTTCCTTTAAAAGGTCTGGATTCTTTAATTTTGCCAATGCTCTTAATGTAAGAGTGTTATCTTTGACCTAGACCTAATAGAATACATTTTGAAGAATTCCAAGAGTAGTTTACAATATCCCAGGGGAGAAATTTCTATCTGTTGCCAACAGAAAAATCCCATCTATTTCCTGTATAGTTCATGTTGTCCTAATAAGTGTGTTTGCATTAACATTAAACTAATGTTTTAAAATATATCCTATCTAGGCCAAAAAATGACTTGGTGAGATAACATACTCCAAGACCTAACACAAAGTATCATCTTTGAGATAACTGGGAAGAAAGCAAGATTGAGAAGAATAATTTTTCAGTGCCAATACATGCAGTACCTGACATACAAGGATCAAGTATTACTACTTCAAAGAAACAGATCAGAGGAAGAATGGTGCTTTCTTAACTCATCAGATGGCAACTTAATACAAAACTACAAATGACCAAGTTGATAATCCCTTCTACTTCACTGAAGGCAGAGAAGCATGGCGCAAGAGAGGCAAGATGAAGGGTAAGTCTTAATTTCTTTCAAATACAGTCAATGAACACACCACCCAAAGTACACAAGATTTTAAATGGTAAAGTCCTTTAGATTTCAAAAGCAGCCCACCGACTGTTTCCAATGATTATATTTGCACTATGCCGGAAAGTCACCATGTTAAAAAAACTAAAACAAAGACAGAAAAACCTAATGGGTCTAAATTACATCAAGGAATTTTACTTTCAAAGCTAAAGCACAACAACCCACCATTTTCTCATGAAGTATGCATTATATAAAAACAGCAATACACAGGGATGGAGGCTGATAAAGATCCAAAATGTCTCAGTAACTTTAAAATTTGGTTGCCTAATTAGAACAGGAAAACGTTTTCAGGTCTAGTTAAAAAGCTATACGTACATACCCTGTTCTAACATTTCTTCTTCTCCTTTTGGCTGCTGTAGTAAAGAAGTCTTCTCTTTGTTTTCTGTTTCTGTAAAGGATCAAGAAAGTTGAGCATAAATTTGTGGGATATATCATATACGTTAAATAGTTGGCTGAAAATATACCATCAACATAAAAATATTTTTAGGCTCTCATGTTTCATAAAAACAACAGTATTAAGAATTCATGTGGCAGAAATGTTCTAATTTACAAAAAGACTCCAGCATAACCACCAATTATCGGACTTCTGACTCAAGAACTAGATCACCTAACCTCTCAATAATATATACACATGATACAGAATTTTTTAAAATGCATTAATAAAACTGCTTGTATTTTTAAAAATACATTTATAGTGTGTTTTAGTGACATTTTTAGGATACTTTAAGAACACTTTAAGGCACATTCTACAAAGGCACATTCTATAAATATATTAAGATCTTAGTAAGTGACCTAACTGCTATGTAACTTGTTTCATAAAATTTCCAACAGAAAGGCATCAAGAAGCTGCTCTGGCATTTTAAGACTGGATTTGTAAAACTCAGTAAAGTCTCAGCATACTTCAGTCCAATAAAACAGGGCGTGGGTTTTGCAATTTCAAACTAATGAAATGACAATCAGTATGATCATTTTGCAGATGAAGAGTAAGTTCATCAGCAATTCTGAGCATGAGACCAAAAAGGCCAAGATTAGTAATGCCTCATAAATCAAGAACTCTCCGCTGCTTGAGGAGCCCATTAAAATAGATAATTCAGGGTATGGCTGGAGACGATAACCATTTTCATTGGCAAACTGAAGCACTTTTTAGAACACGGTAAAATTCATAAATTGTGTTAAGTCATTACCAGCTATGGAAGGAATCAAATGGGGGAAACTAGAAAACATGAATTAAATGAAGAAGGAGCTGTATCTATCGAACTGGTCCCCACACGAGTTGGTTTTATCACCAGGTGAGATTCTTCACTTTAACTGCTTTGAGGAGGGCGTGTCAGGAGGGTAGACAGGTTATAAAAGAGGGGAAAAGCAGGAATCAGATTATGTGTACACGTGACTGTTTGACAGATGGAGGATGAGTTTAAATATTGATCACACAGTCAAGCGAGACCCACAAGAAAATGTAAAACGTGCAATCGTATTTCACTTTGAATGAATCCCACTTTTACCTTTGTGATGCCCGTGCATCATAACCATGTCGGGCTTCACAGGAATTGGAATATTGGCCTCTGGAGGAATGGTTCTGAACACATCAGGAGCAACATTCTGTGTACAGGTCATGAAAGAAACTGCATGCTTCGCTTCCATGTAATACATAATGTATAGGTTGCACATTTCATCGCTAGATGTGCCACTGCAAGCAGAAAAAGAAGAAAAAAAAGGACATATAACCAACCAGCCACTCACATAAAACACATTCTCCATGCAAGAAAAATACATCCAGTAAATCTGCCAGCAATAGGTTCAGAGGTGGAAATACTGTGCATTTATCTTATAGCTCTCATTAAGACCGACCAGTTTTCAGCATCAAAAGCGCATTGTTGAAGGCGTATTTCCACTTCATGATGCAGCACCCACGTGCACCCACATCTCTGTGGACATCACCAACACCAGAGATGGAAATGGCACCTAAGTGGCAGCGAGATACTTTCTTTCCGCTTCTAAATGCTTTTACGCTTCGGGCCTTCTTCCATTTGCTAAAACTCGCAGATTGGGCGAAGTCCTTTCCTCACGGAAAGAAATCTTAATTATTTACTTGATCATGGTAATGTTCAGAACACTTTAACAGAGACATCATCTATTATTTACAAGTCTGTAAAAAAAATGGCTTTTTCCATTTAAATCCTGAGACTCTAGGATCTTGTTTTTGGTAAGTGGCTCTACCTTCAGGGTCAGATGCACTGGGACACGAAGACCTGGCACCCTGGCTTCTACAGCAGGCAAGAGAGAGCTTCAAGGACGATACAGAATGATTCTATCCTAATCTCTTCTAAAGGCTCGGGCCCCACTAGGGTAGGGCTGCACAACTGACAGAGTCAGTTGTTAAAAATAGATTTTAAGACAGTGGGATGGACATTTCTAAGATACAAGTTCCAAATCATACAAGGTAATGCCTTATAGGTTTTGTTGTTGTTGTTGTTGTTGTTGTTGTTGTTGTTTTGCCTTATAATTTTTAACACACACTTTGCTCTGTCATGTGCTGCATCCTCTTCACTGTCATTTAGAGGGGATTACTTTGGTACACCTTCACAAGGCTTTCATTTCCGAGGTAGTTTGCGCAAACGAGTGTTTTCCTTTCTGGTGGTTCTGCTAATTTTTAGCAAGCCTCTGCTAATAAAAAACAAGCTACGAAGGGGACTGTTTGCTGTACAAAAATACGTCAGTGTTGATTTTTCCAGCAATGTCATGTGGCACTCACTTCCTCTCCATAGCAACAGTAATGACGTCAGCAGGAGAAGGAAAAAAAAAGAAAACATATTTTCCAAACAGGGATGTGGTTTCCGTAAGCTCTGAAAATGTAGAGCCCCTGAGAGACCTTGGGAATGAAGCCCTGCCTTGGGGGGCTCTGCTCATGCTTTAAAAGTCATTTGGCTTCTCGCTCTCTGAAGCTGGTCCCCATCAGGGTAATTGCCTCTCCGGTGAAGTGTGAGCAGAGAGTGAGGTGCAATCCCAAACAAACACCTGTTCACTACATGCGTTTTCATGTGTCAAAACACCACTCTAGGAACTGCATTTTAACATCACTGGAGTCGGTCAGAAAACTGTGTGCTTGGGATCCCCGGGGGGCTGGCTGGGCGGTTTAGCACCTGCCTTCGGCCCAGGGCATGACCCTGGAGACCCGGGATCGAGTCCCACGTCGGGCTCCCTGCATGGAGCCTGCTTCTCCCTCTGCCTGTGTCTCTGCCTCTCTCTCCCTCTCTCTATGTATCTCATGAATAAATAAATAAAATCTTAAAAAAAAAAAAAAGAAAACTGTGTGCTATGAAAGAAATGGCTGGTGCTGGAGTCACAGGCCAGAGGCTCTCACTACATGGTCCACCCTCCCCCTGTTCAAAATGAAGAAAAACATGTCGATCAAGCGACTGAGATGAGGAAAAAGGAATTTAAGATGTGGCTCTAGCTTAGAGACCTGGGATCATCGTACAGAGAGGGAAAGCAAAATAATCATGCAAGCTTCTCCCATTAGTGACAGTTAAAAAAGAAAAAATCAGTCAATTCAGAGAGTGATAAGGGAAACTTGCAGCCAATCTGTACACAGGTCCTTCCCCATTTTACCTATTTGGGAACATCCTCGCCCATGTTCATCTCTAGACACAGGACTCTGTGAGAGAGAGTGATCAGCTCTCCAGTACAGTTTATTTAAGGTACTGATTCTATGATACAAAATTGAGCTGATCAAATAATCTCAGAATTGATCACAAAGAAAAATTCACCGATGAGCTAAAGGAAAAGACAAGAGCCAGACTTCACGCCTTTCCATTTATAACTGAACTTGTGGTGAAGCTAACGCTGAGTTCCTATCACATCCGAAATGTGTCAGGACTCCAACCTCCTTTCATAGCAGCGAGCCAGTTTGCTGATTTTATTCCACATCCATCTTTCACTCAAAAAAAAAAAAAAAAAGCTGACTTTAAATCAAACTGCCCTCTGTATTCCTAAGGGAGAATTTTGACACATCCACCCTTATTTTCCAGGAGGCCAACACATGCAGTTCATCGCTGTCAATCTAATGATTATTAATAGGAGAAAATATTGAGCGAGGCTGCATTCACACGTGGGCCCTGGCCCCACTGAATGGACCTCTCAGCGTTTCCTACCGCCGGCGTGATTCCCTAAATGATGCTTGCTGGCATCACTTATAGTCCAAAATTACAGCGGTGCATTTCTTCCATCTTCATGCAAAATAAAGTGCTTATGTGATAACTGCTTTTTTTATATCAGTTAGCTCTAAAAGTGACAAGCTGTGATGAGCCCGAAACTAGGTAAGCCCCCAACAAATATTTGTTGAAGGAAGGAAGAAGGAATAATCTATCTTAATAAATGTTCACAACCTGTTATGGCATAACCTGTTACACCCTAATATATCATACTGCTGAGTCAGGTCGACTTTATGAACTCAGTCTATGGCATGCCAGAAAAATATTTATTTATATCTTTTTATCTGTCTACCTGTTTCTCATGTATCCGTGTTCTCTGAGGGTTTTAGCAAAATGTATTATTTCATTTTATAAAGAAATGTAATCGAGGTTTACAAGAGCACCAAATATTTTGAAATGTACCATTTAAAAAACCCAAATCTTGTTACATGATGACTATGTTTCAGACAGATACTGTCTCCACTCTGTTGATCCCTTCACCCATTGGCCCCTTGCACCCGACAGATGCTAGGCTTAAAAAAAAAAAACAAAAAACAAAACAAAACAAAAAAACAAAAACAGTGACAGGAGATACTAATTTTGGAATGCAATTTGAACACTTTAAAGTACTTATTTTTCAAAATTTTGAATTGTTTCTTAAGAGGTTTCATGGTGCAGGGCCCCGGAGTGGCTCAGTGGTTGAGTGTTTGCCTTCAGCTCAAGTCGTGATCCTGGGGTCCTGGGATCCAGTGCCAAGTCAGGATCCCTGCATGGAGCCTGCTTCTCCCTCTGCCTGTGTCTCTGTCTGTCTCTGTGTCTCTCATGAATTAAAAAAAAAAAAAAAAAAAGGTTTCATAGTGCTTTTTTTTTTTTTTCATTTTTTTTCATTTTTTTTCCCCTGGTGCTTTAATATATACACTAAGGGGTTTTTGGCCATAGAACTTTATCTTTGTTTATAATATACTTTGAAATGTTGACTACAGTGGTATGTTTGGTATCTGAATATTCATTAAACATTCTCATATGTACATGATATAACTGTACTTCTACTTTTTCCAAAAGTAAAAATATGACTAACAAAACTGACCAAATAGGTAAATATTATCTACCAATTGAATTAAATTAAGGCTTTAGCAAATTAGCTGACTTAATTAGCTTAATTGGCTGACTTAATAAAATTCTTTTTTTGTTTGTTTAAACTTAACTAAATGTTTGGAATGAATTTCGAGAGGTGCCATACAGAATATTAAACATATACTGCAGCCAGGCAGGCACAAAACACTGCTTCTACACCGATTAATTAGTACTACGTTGTCAGTACAAACACTGGTGCAACTTTTGTCTAAAACATATTATACATTTACTACTTAAGAAGAAAGTTAATATATCCAGATAAACAATATTTCCGTTAAGTGACTCTATTACCGTGTCTGGTCTTAAATCCACCCATCCTTTGATGGTTGTGCTTTGCCATGCGGCCCTGCTATGAAAAAACCAGTCCCTGTGTTTAAAAGCGCTTTTTCTTAGTTAACTATGATTGTCCCAATCAAGCAAGATTTTTCTCCAGGCCTAAGATTTTTAGCTCAATGCAGAGTTAAGGTCGGACTAGTGGAAGGATTACTCGGCTGAAAATGTGCTTGGCAGGCCTCAGATAGAAGTTTCCTGGAAAACCTCGTTTCCAGGTGGCCGCTGAGTAAGAAAGCTGACGGTGGCAGTTCTTCTAGGGCCCGGAGGGGCCCCTGCTGGCCCCCCAGGCCCTGTGCACAAGGGGCTTTGAAACTGAGCAGTTTGCATGCTCAGGGCTCCAACCTGTGTCCAAGGGGGTGGGGGTAAAAGGTGGGGGGGTGGTGGGGGTGGTGGGGGTGGGGTACACATTCCCGTATGCGGCTTGGGGGTTAAGCAGGAGGGGTGAAAAAGGAGAGGCGATCTGCAGAGTATCATTTAACAGACTCCTAAAATGCTAGTTTTCTTTTTTTTTACTGGTTACCTTCTGCACTGTAATTCTATAGTTCCCCATGGAAGTGGTATCTTTGATTTTATAAAACAGATGCATTGATGCTATAACTTTCTAGAACTAAAAGGCATTTGAAGTGCTACAGGAATACTGTTCCTTAGTGTGACAATTCTTATTCATATTTAAATTTTACTTAAACCTGTCTTATTAGTTGATCATTCCACTGGGGGGAAAAATGCAACTGTGGTAGAAATTAAATATTCAGAAATGGACTCGTTCAATAACTTCCCGTGATTTCTTTCTGTTTCATTCGTATTTCAAAATGACATTCCCTGTAGCTCACATGAGATTTATAGAGAGGGACTGGTACAGTCGTTTTAAGGTTATTTTAAAGCAAAATGCACATTTTTTAAAAGACTGAATTATTCTGGACTTCCTGAAACTGAAAGAGGCTTCCAGAGATTATTTTGGCCTCTCATCGCAGAATTCTAAAAAGTCACTAATTTCTATGTTTGATACTGCTTCACAGAGGATACTCAAAGGATACAACTCAGTCGAGTTACAAGCCCTTCCAAATTGTTAGGAGACTTTTAAGCAAAAAAATTCAACTTATTCCACACTTGAACTTGTACACTAATAGTAGGATTTTTTCCCCTACTTTGTTTACCTATTTCAAAGATTAATAAAATAACCAATGCACTTATCAGAAAGGGAGACAGAACATGAGAGACTCCTAACTCTGGGAAACGAACTGGGGGGGGGTGGAAGGGGAGATGGGCGGGGGGTGGGGGTGACTGGGTGACGGGCACTGGGGGGGGCACTTGATGGGATGCGGACTGGGGGTTATTCTATATGTTGGCAAATTGAACATCAATTAAAAATAAATTTATATATAAAAAAATAGCCAATGCACTTAAGGAAAGTTTAGGAGGGTCTACACTAACATAGAATGGAAAACAGCTAATCAATACCCTGTGACTCATGTATTTAAAGGCTGGTAAGGGGGCATGTTGCTGGCTCAATCAGTGAAGCATGCCACTCGACCTCAGGGTTGTGAGTGTGAGCCTGATGTTGGGTGCAGAGAGCACTTTATTTTATTTTATTTTTTTCAGAGAGCACTTTAAAATAAAATGTTTAAAATTGTAATAATAATTATAATAATACTACTAATAAGTGAATAGTAAGAAGTGAATGTCTGACTCCTTCAAAGCTAATTTTGTATATCTTGTCCTATCTTGTCAAGCTTTTCCTTACAGTTACCATTCATGTAACTCTATAATTTTATTGTTTTCCTCAAGTCTCTTCCCTCACTGACAAACTTTATCCAAAGGCAAAACTCTTAGAAGCTCCTTGTTTAATAGAACTTGATAATTTTTTGTTTATTCTATCTTTAGACTTAAAATTGATGTTTATTAATATAAAAACCCTTTAGAGTGACATAAAAAAAATCCTATTCTGCTGTCTCAAATGCCTTTTTTTCTCTTTTACTTGCTTTAGCATCTTTTCCCTTTTCCCTGACAACCAACAGCTAGTGTTGTCATCCTAAGATCATCCTTATAATCTAATGCCTATTTTCAGATGCCAACTTTCTGTAACTTCTCTTTGATCAAAGATAAATGGTTTAGGACTCCAGCTTCCAGGTCGCATCAGTAAATATTTTATAACCTAGTTTAACATGGAAAGAAGGCTTCTTGTTCTCTTTTGAGAAAAAATAAATAAATAAATAAAAACACATGATAAGAGACTTTATCTTTCAGATAATGTCAGAATTAGGCAAACCTTTTTAATTTAGGCAAATCTTTACTGAGAGTTCAGAGTACTTTGAAAATTTTACTTAGTGTTATAAAATACGCTTATTTAAAGGAGGCTCAGTATTTTAAAAATTACTTAATGTCCAGTGTTCTGTTTTGGAAAAGTGCTGAATATTATCATTCTCATTTGGTAGACCAGACAACTGGAAAACAATGAATACATGGACGTTTTAACAGGCAGAAAAAAAAAAATCACAGTTCTGAGTAATTAATGGACACCATTAAATGTGGATTAAATATCTGCCTAAATTTGAACTAGGGGAAAAGGACATTCGAAAAAAGAATTCATAATCAATTATATTTTTCTTTATTAAATGAGCCTGAGGAAGTAATATACGCTCTTGTGGGATCTACAATATATTCAAGTGTGATATGGAAGGTTTTGAATAAACAGGAGGAAAGGAAGCATAAAAAAAAATAAACACATGTTTCAGAGTTTATAATAATAATAATTCAGTTCTAAAGTGGGAAAATGTGATATACAGTTTATTATAATTGCTCATGATGGTAAAAAAAAAAGTACAGTTCATTCATAAAGATAACTGTCACCTTTAATCATGCCTTGCCCCAATAAAATATTTTTCAATAGTGGAATTTATAAAACCATACCCAATGTGCGTGGCTTCTGTCCTTCCTTCACCAGTGAACACACACCTTGCTGCCAGTATGTCTCCAAAACTAACATCGACTGGGTGTTCCACAGGGTAGAAAGCCTGCCAAGAAGATAAACACAATGATTCATTAAAATCACCAACAAAAACCCAGAACCATATGCTTTAATAATGCGAGGCTTGGCCCTCTCTGGGTAGAAATAAGGACACTACCTATACAGATACACAATTTACCACCATATTTAGAAATGTTAAGAGAGACCATCAAGTTAGAAGTGGTAAAAAAAAAAAAAAAAAAAAGGTGGTTACACACAGTTAGATGACAGAGGTAGATTTAGAGATGCTAGGATTCTAGAGAGATTCACAAGGATTCTATGAAAATTTCTAAGATTTCTATCTGCTGATTAATATTTTTTGTCTCAAAATTAAACCAGTTTCTACACACCTGTGGCAGCTGGGGGCTCTGGCGTCCAATCAATGCCCACTGTCCATTTCTTACCCTGTATCCACTTACTACCTTACCTGGAATGAACATAAATTATAATCATATAATGTCATAAAGTATTAGAAAAATAAAAGGCATTATTTGCTTTTTTTTTCCCAAAATAAAATTTGAGTATTGTCAGAACCCCAAGTGCTAGGTATTTTAATGAAAACAATATGATAAAAAAAATACAGAATTTCAAGGTATGATGCAAAATCTTCCATTGAAACAGATTTAGGGTCAAATATAATTCACATTTTACATTTATAGCATTAGCAAGCACAAAGGTAAATATTTATGATTTAAGCTGTAGTTTGAAGTTCTTACCTAAATGGTGAGTGTGAACTCTATAAGCAAAGACATGCATTGGATACTTTTTGTAATGGCATGAAATGTCGGAATTCACCACTGTTAGAAATAAAACATGGAGAAAAGGTCACTATCCAACTGGAAAATAACATTATTCTTGCCTAAAAGTATGTAATAGTTTATGCACAAGATGCTAGGCGTGGGGGTTTCCCTATAAGGTAAACATGCACTCAGGTATTCAGCAGGCATTAAGCGCTTATTATGTGCCAGCCAATTTACGAAGATGAGTTAACAACCTCCTGCCCTCCCATCTAATTTCTTTCATAAACAAAATGACTAGGGCCAAAACAAGATACTCTTGTCAGTGGAAATGTAGGCCTAATTTACTACTTTTATCATGAAATTTATGCAGTTGAAAAGGCTTAACAATTGCTTGCAAACACCTCAGATAACTCCATTGAGGACTCCTGTTGAGAAGGAACCACTGCATATACTTCTCTTTCCTTTCAGTCTAAAACATTATAGCTCTTCGGTAAATAATGTCTTTGATAATAAGTGAACAGGAACAATGAGACCCTACTTGTCACTAACTTTACAAGATTCCCAGTAAAAACAAACGGGTAATATTTAACTCAGCGTTTTCATCAGCTGAACATACAGACTGGTAAATAATATCATACTTATTACAATAGCTTTTTGTAAGTTTAGATGAATCAGCTATTATCATCTTCATTTTACAAATAGCTTCATTTTTCAAGCTCAGTCTATCTAAGTTCATGACTGAGTTGGTCTTGGATTTTCTGATCTCTTGATTTTTGAACCGGATAGTCTCTGCAGTATGTTACCAGGTCTGTCTTTCACATCTAAAGGGTGGGTGACCATTTGCTTCAACGTGGATGGAACTGGAGGGTATTATGCTGAGTGAAGTAAGTCAATCGGAGAAGGACAAACAGTGTATGTTCTCACTCATTTGGGGAATATGAATAATAGTGAAGGGGAATATAAGGGAAGGGAGAAGAAATGTGTGGGAGATATCAGAAAGGGACACAGAACATAAAGACTTCTAACTCTGGGAAATGAACTAGGGGTGGTGGAAGGGGAGGAAGGCGGGGGGTGGGGGTGAATGGGTGACGGGCACGGAGGGGGACACTTGACGGGATGAGCACTGGGTGTTATTCTGTATGTTGGTAAATTAAACACCAATAAAAATTAATTTATTAAAAAAAAATAAAGGGTGGGTGACTAGTTTATAAAATACTCAAGATTTTATTCTTTCATTTACATAACCTACTACCTACACATGGGCCTCAATTATTAGCATCCCATTAAAAGAATGGATAATAAACTACTGGCCTGGAATAATAGAAAAATCTATTTAAAATCTAAGGATAATAAAGAATTGGTTTGGTTTTCAGGTATAGAGGTCATTTCAAAATTTTTAAAAAAATATACTGTAAATCCATTCCTATAGGTTAAGTAATGAGATAATGGTTAAATATTAAAAGATAATTACCTTTCTCTCCCGGTGGAATAACAGTGTCAACAGACATCATAAGGTACATGCCAGCAATTAAAGGCTGTCTGCACAAAACAGTAACATTTATATCAACTATTTGAACATCAAAACTACAGCCTTAGAAAAATAAGATATACTTCAATACATTGGTCTATAAACTATGATTCATGTGAAAATGAAAATAAGGAAAAAGAGCTAGAATAGATTTTTTTTCTTAAAATAACATTTTCTTGGGCAAAATAGCTAAAAAAGACATTTTTATGGCATGGTGCATGTGGACGGCAGTCTCTGAATGGCTCCTGTGATGGCTAATCCTACATGTCAACGTGTTTAGGTGATAGAGCCGAGCTGTTTGGTCAAACACTGGCCTAGATATTGCTGTGAAGGTATTTTTTAGATCTGACCAACATTTAAATTACTGACTTCGAGTAAAGCGGACTACCACTCACCATGTGGGTGGCTCTCGTAAGGGAGAAGGCTGAGGTCCCAGGAAGAGGCGGGAATTAGGCCTGCAGCCTGTGTTGGACTCAAGACTCCACACTGACTCCTGCCACAATTTCCAGCCTGCCTTGCAGATCAAAGACTTGTCAGCCCCCACAGTTGTGTAAGCCAACTTCATGAAGTAATTCTCTCTCTCTGTACGTATGTGTGTTCGTGTGTGTGTGTGTGTCTGTGTGTGTGTGTGTTCATTCTACTGGTTCAGTTTCTCTGCAGAATTCTGGCTAATAAAGCTCTCAGTGATTCTCTAGCTCTGACATCCGTGCCCCTGTCTACTCCTCTTCTCTTGGGCATGGTACCTGGACTTAGGGATGGTTATTTCCAACACATAGATTAAGGCAAAAGCAATTTGACTTTTTTTCCATAGGAGTCAGAATATGAAGATTTGTGGCAACTCTTTTCTTTATCAGATTTCCACATTTTCCACAAACTTCTGGCATCAGGTGACAACAAGGCTGCGGTTTCCATCTTGCATGCCCTCTCTTGCTTCCTCTTGCTGGCTGTGATGGGAACCAGATGCCATATTGTGCGCTGCCCTGGAGAGTCCACAGGGCACGGAATGATGGAGTCCTCCAGCCAATGGCCAACAAGGAGTCAACTGAACCTTGTCAATAGCTGTGTGAATGATCCTGGAAGTGGCTCCACACCAGTGGAGCCCCCAGAGAGACGGCTGCAACCCTGGCTGAGCCTTTGATTGCAGCCTTTGTGTGAGACCGCCAGCCACAGCCTCTAGCTAATGCTTGTGCTCAGAGTATTTGTTGTTTTAAGCCACTAAGTTTAGGGTATTTGTTACACAGCAATAGACAATAAATAGGGTGGATTTCCCACTTATAAGTTCTCAAAGATCTTCAAGTTGTCACTTAGCTTTGGTAACTGGAAGTACTTACGGCAGGCGTGTGAGGTGTAAGGACACACCGGAACAGTCTTTGTGATTATCTGAAAACACAGACAAAATACACATCTTAAATATGAAAATGTGAAAAGCAGATTTCAGACTACTAAATTTTAAATGATTATTTAAATTCAGTATTTAAAAAAAAAAACCAAAACTATGTTTCATAGTACTTTCATATTCACGAACATACTGAATCTCCAATGCATCATGACAGCAACAACAACCATCACTTCAAGCAGTATGTGGTTTTTTTCTGGACTCATCAAACTGACTAGTCATCTGCCTTCCTGCAGCCATACTAAGTGCTACCGGTCAGAGCTCACAGAAGAAAGCTGTTGCTACTCCCTATGAATGATCTGCATGGTTGAAAGATCCAGAAAAGGCGAGTAACTGAATGGTTTGTTTCATGCTGGCTCCAAACAACTAGCTTCTCTACTTTTCAAAAACAGAAGTCGTCCATAGTTTGAGCTTTCAAGACATGACCATGTTTAGAGTCTGAAATGTCTTTGATGTATGTCCAGGGATCACCTTGTTTGGTTTCTGAACCTTGCCCATTCCCACCTTCTAAATAGAAACCTGATGCTAATTTTCACCCCAAATTCAACAGAAAGCCTGTGAGTATCTCTTTATTTTTGCCAAGGACACTTCAGAGACCTCTTACAAATCCTCTCCCTTTAACCTTCCCCAAGTAGAAAGAAGGTAAAAATTTTAATTACCCCTCCAAATTTTTATCTCTGTCGAACCTGCTGACCTGTGACCACAGAGATCATGAACAGTAACTCATGCTTACTCATTCCTTCCATTTCTGTGTATGCTAAATTCTTTCTACGTCACATTTTATTCTAAGTATTTATAAAACATTATATCTCAATTTTGAGTTTCCTTTAAATTTAAATAACTAGCATGTGTGTGCAAGATTGACAGATTTACACTCAAAATTAAAAAGTGAAGTGTGCTAATAAATAACAGCAGATGGAATGGTTTTAAGGAAACTTCTTTTCTTTCAGCTCTAATTCTTGTGAGGAAAACAAAGGTAGCTTCACACAGTGATGTATAGGAACAGGTAACCTACCAAACAAGATAGGTGCTTTGATTTACCAGAGATAAAATTTAGAAAGTGTAACAAATCGTATTTAATACTTTGGCAATAAAACACAAAGGAAATTTCTGGGTATGGTATTAAGCTTGATTTTAACAAAGATAGGACAGAAATAAACGCAATGATACACATTTTATATTTAATCGGGTTTCTTTGTTTTTGTCATTTTACAAAGGGATCTCTTTCCAAACTCCTAAATCAAATTCCAGTGTGGTGGTGTTTTCATAATAATTTCAGTAAGGTGTTTTTTGTTTTGTTTTTTTGGTTTTTAATTTTAAGTGAGTTGGGGCCCCTGCGTGGCATAATCGGTTAAGTATCTGACTCTTGGCCCCGCATCGGGCTCCTTGCTCAGTGAGGAGCCTGCTGCTCCCTCTTCCTGCCACTCCCCCTGACCTCAGGGTCAAGAGATCAAGAGCCTCTGGCTCCGTGCTCAGTACTGGGTGGAGCCTACTTGAGATTCTCTCTCCCTCTGCCCTTCCTGCTTGTGCAAGCACACTCACTATCTCTGTCTAAAATAAATAAATCTTAAAAAAAAATTTAAAAAATTAAATGAAATTTCAAAATGAGTTTTAAAGAGATGAGAAAGTAATAGTAATAATAACAGGCTTATCTTAATTTTTGTCTATGTTTTCAAATACAGAAAGGATAATTAAGTACTGTTTTTTTAATTTATCAAAAAATTGCTTTTAAGAATGAGGTTTCCTAAGTGTACTGCATGAGATATAGTAAATATGCCCAGATTGTACTATTTTTGAAATGATTAGCCAATGAATTATGTAAGTATCTACTGATCAAAAGTGAATGGTTGAAAGAACACCATTCATGCCAAATGAGTTCTAAACTCCAGAGACTGAGTGATTTTGCTTAGTCGATTTAGGAAACATTTCTCAAGTGTATAAAAAAATCATATCTATCTTACAAGGTTGTTTTGAGAAATGGCAGTCATTCATTCAGTTAATATTTATTGAGCAACTGCTATCTCCAGACACTATTCCATACACTGGGAATACAGTGAAAGACAATAGTCAAGTTTCTTGCTCTCATGGCACTTTTTGCTCTAATGCAAATGGAGGGAGGAGAGATATGGAAAAACAAAACACTGAATATATAAACAAGATAATGTCACACAGTAAACTCAACAGGCAATGTGACGGCGGGCCAGCCATTTTATCTACTGTGGACCCAGAAGGACGGAGCAGCTATGAGGCTAGAGATTGTGTACACCATGCAGAGTGTGTTAAGAGTTTGGGTTTTATTCTCTGGGTGAAAGATGATTTTCATTGGATGGTTTTAAGCAAAGTGACAGGATCACATAAAGTGCTCACCTGGCACAGTACTTGGCACTTACAGATGACTAATTTCTGATTGCTAGGCTTTGTAATCTTTGAATGTCATTACTAATACAGCAGGATAGAGTTTTTTCCCCATACAACATCCATCCAAGCAAAAGGGCCAATGTGAAATGAGAATTGCTCTGGGGTTTCCATTACATCTTTGCATTGAAGGAACCAAGTGAATCACATTTTGATATCCAACTTGGCTAATATTCGTAACCACGACTTTACAGAAATTAAATGGGAACAATTAATAAATCAACACATTTCAGCAACTACTGAAGTTTATCACTAAAGACAAACTGTCACCAAATTAAGAGCAGCAGGAATGCTACTAACAGTAACACGTCACCTATTGCCAGTGACATTACAGCGTCTTCCTATTAGATAATATACTTCATTAGACTTGCCTAAATTGAGTGGCTTTCTACACAGACAAAAGCTCAAAACTAGGCCAAAAACTTATGTTAGTAAATATATCAAATTTTAATATGAAGACTTTTTTAATAACCACACCAAAGTTTTCTCCAAATTATATAATAGCCATTGCTATGTAATTGTTGTATATGTGCTTCACTCTAGAGTTTTGATTTTTAAAAAATTTTTTTTTTATTTATTCATGAGAGTCACAGAGAGAGAGAGAGGCAGGGGCATAGGCAGACGGCGAAGCAGGCTCCATGCAGGAAGCCCAATGTGGGATTCGATCCCAGGACTCCAGGGTCACGCCCCGAGCCAAAGGCAGATGCTCAACTGCTGAGCCACTTGGTGTCCCTAGAGTTTTAAAAGTGAGTCACAGTCGCACCACTCACTCCACTGGAAAGACAAGGATCTAAAGTAAAAATCACACCTGTTTTATAAAACGCTAAAGAAATAAAAAATATATAGAATGGAAATTAGTTACAAGATCACTTAAAAACCACACTAGATCGAATTTCTGAGTCATTACTGAAGGAATTTGTTTACATCAAATTCGTCTAGTCGATTTGATCCACTGAATCAGCAAGAAATGAGGCATTTCTAAAAACTATGCTGTGTGTGTGTGTGTGTGTGTGTATGTGGGTATGTGTGTAACAATGCAGATATTATACTTTAGGTTATGGACAACTTCAGATTATCATCATTACTTAATCATGGGGTGACAGAGTTATAATTCTGTGTGACTTTAAGAAATTCTATTACCTAGTAATAGGTAAGTACACATTTTAACAACTCAAGTTGAACAAAATTCTAGAAGTTGTAAAAACAATACTTATAAAGCATATGTATAGACATCTTAGATATTATTAGAGTCAATTGCTTCATATATATTATTTCAAAGTCAAATTTTATTACAGTAAATGATTGTGACCCCTTGTGTGCAGTACAGCTTTTCAGTGTGACCTGAAGAGCACATATGCTTGTGTGTGTGTGTGTATACACACACACACACACACACACACACACACACACACACACAGTGAGAAGCCCCAGGAGGAGGAAAATGATCTCCCTCAAGCAAGGTGGTCTGGGGCCTCGCAGGGCTCCTGGACCCACTGATATTCCTACAGCTAGTAGGTGCTTTGGAGAGAAGCATGTTTCAGCCTAGTATCTGGTGTGAAGATTATGACCTTCTCACTCCCAATGTGATCCTTGCCACAGTGATGCATTATTATTTCCATAGTCTCTACTCTGATCTTGCTTCTGGGGAACTTGGAACTTTCTGCTAGTTTTGCATATTTTACCGATGATTTCCAGTGTGCTCTGACTTTGTCTGCCCTTCTATTGTAACACGGTGCTTCAGCCACAAGATGCGAAGCCTCCTAAGAATTAATTCATTTCAATTCACCAGGCTCTATATGAAATCTGTCTCTAACATGCATCGTCATAAAAACGGATGACAACTTAAAAGGTTCACTGTCATTAAAAATATACGTCAATGCCTTTGCTAATATTTTACCACATAAAACAAAAGAAAATGAAATCGGGGCTGAGATAGTGAAGAAGTGTATAAAAAATGAACTCAGAATATAAAAATCATGTGCCAGCTGAAAAAGCTGGTCGGAAAGGCTGATTCTGTGACTAGAATGAAAGTAAACAGAAGAGAAGAGAGGCGAGGAAATAGATGGAAAGGTTAACACAGGGCAGAAGACCAGAGAAATGGAATTCCATAGCTTAAAAATAGATGGGAACAGTAATGAGTCAAATAACTAAAAAGGCCTGGAATTATGGGAGTGAATTTGTTTGAAAGGTAGAACAGGAAGCAGACTCTTTCCCCAATTTGTATTTCCATATAAATACTGTACATTTGTACAAGTAAATGTAGGATGTGTTGGGTGGAAAGTCTGAAATTAATCTGTGCATT